>NC_063343.1:63330066-63361127 GCF_021869965.1 Rhincodon typus
TGGGGAGCAGGCAAAAAAGTGCAGTTAAGGCAAAAGACACCCACAGTCACACTTAATGGCTGAACAGAATTGAGCCTTATGTGCTCCTATTAAAAACCACAGCAGTTACTTCCACACTAGTTTCCATGATCACATCTCCATTTACTTTTAAGCAACGTTAGTTGTGGAAGACCGGAAAATTTTTTTTAAAAATTCATTCATGGGATAAGGGCATCACTGGCTAGGCAGAGGGCAGTTAAAAGTCAACCACATTGCTGTGGGTCTGGGGTCACATATAGGCCAGACCAGGTAAGGATGGCAGTTTCCTTCTCTGAAGGACATTAGTGAGCCAGATGGGTTTTTCCCCAACAATTGACAGTGGATTCACAGTCATTAGATTCTCAATTCCAGATATTTTTTGAATTCAAATTCCACCATCTGCCGTGGTGGGATTCGAACCCAGGTCCCCAGAACATTATCTGGGTCTCTGGATTAACAGTCCAGCGATAATACCACTAGTCCATTACCTCCCCTCATGTGCTCTTCAAAAGATTTCATGGAATCATTTCCTTCATCTAGACATGATTAGCGTTTCAGTTTTATACCTCCTGAGCAGAACTCTGAAATTAAGCACAGCATAAAGTATCACTTTCTTGAATCAGATGTAAGACTAAGGCCCTAAAACACACTGCGACTGTATGATTCAACTTGACCATGTTTCATGTGATTGAATCAGATCACACCATTAATCTCACTCCACTTCGTCCACAGAAACTTCTATTTCTCTGATAGAAGCTGTCCTTTCAGGGGGAAGCAAAGGCTTTAAGAAACTCCAAATCCACTTTCCAGATGATGATGCAAGTCCCAGGAGCCACAGTGAGCATTACAACTACACTAGTCAAACAAGTCACCAGCCATTAGTCTCATTGACTTACACCGTTCACCTGGTAACCAACAGCTGGCTTTTATTAATCTCTTCATTTCTAAATCTAAATGCAAACTGTGAATTTCTGTTTCTCCTTTCTGTTTCCTTGACAGTGCAATCTCCCATCACCTTTGTCAATAACAGAGCTGTGAAAAACAAGAGCTGTACAAATCAATACAGAAGACCTGAAGCAACCATCAACTGAAATTCAGAAACAATGAGTCAATCACATGGAGCAGTATAAAAACACAAAACATGCAATTATCTTGCAACAGCTTGGCACCTATTACATAATGCTTATGAATTATTTATGTTCATCATGGAGCTAGAGTACAGCACAGTATTTAGCTTCATCACATAGTCCAACTACATCACAGTGCCACAGTCCAGTCAAAACTTGAAAGGGCCAGCTCTTCAACGAGTGGAATCTGGAAACAGCTGGTCTAAAATTTCACTGCAAGTCTCCACAAAACTGCTATACTGTACCAGTTCTCATGGCCAGGAGGATGTATTATATCATGTTATGATAATGGCGATATAGCTTAAAAAAGCCAAGATTGTGTACTAAATATTTCTGGCTGCAAGGTGTTCAGGAAAGATAGGAATGGAAAGAAAGGAGTAGCAGTATTGAATCAGGAGAATATTGTTATTCCGGAGACAGATGATGATCTAGTAAAGTAAAGAACAGAATTTAAGAAACAGTAAAAAGACACTGTGCTCAGCGTAACCTGTATTCTCAGTGTAGTCACCGAAAGACATAGTAGTAGTATAAGAATTACAGAATTAGTTATAGTGGGTTAGGATTATGATATTAATTAATTTACTTAGTGTTGACTGGGGTGGTATTAGTATAAAGAGCATTCAAGGAAACAGTTCAGAGAACATATCCATGATAGTTTTCTTTACATCAGTATTCTCCTGTCAACAGTAAAGAAAACATTAGCAGATCTGTTTTGTTTTGCATTATCAAATGCAGTTGGGAACCAGTAATTATTGCCCTTTAAATGAGTCATGAAATTTAGGTTGGTTGTGGAAAAAAAAATCAGCAATCCAAAGTAATTAATTGAGGGAAACCAAATTTTAAAGGGGTGAGAATAGATGTGGCCCAGATAAACCAGAACTAAAGAGCAATGGGTAAACTTGTAACTAAAAATAGTTTCAGGTACAGTCAAGTTATGTTTCCACAAAGGGAAAAGATAAGACAAACAGATTCAGAGCTTTTGGATGTCAAAAGAAGTACAGAGCAAGATAAAAGAGAAAAATAGGGCACATGGCAGTTGGTGGATAATATAACTGAGAATCAGACGAAATATTGATAGTTCAAAGGAAAAGAGAAAAAGCAATAAGAGAAGCGAAGAGACAGAATGAGAACACAAAGTGTGAATTCCAAAGCCTTTCATTGGCATGTAAATAGAAGGAGGATAGTGGAAGGAGTAGAGCAGATTATGGACCAAAAGGGGATTTACATACGGGGCTAAAAGGTTCTCCATTAACCATTGTATGATTAGTGGAAAGGAAGCTTACTCTTGCATGGGAGTCCAGAACTGGGGGTCACCTTTAAAGGCAGAGTTGAAAATTGAGTCTTTGGAACTTTCTAAGTGGGTAGGTGGTGGAGGTGGGATCACTGAATATTTTTATGTTGGAGATAGATTCTTGTTAGGCAAGAAAATAAATCTAGGACTATGGTCTATGATAGATGAGAATGTGAAATTTGGAAGACAGCAGATCAGTCATAATCTTACAGATTTGTGGAGCAGGCTTTAAGGGCTGAATGGTCTACTCTCACTTCTAATTGTTTGTTTATTAATCAGATGCAATTTGTTAAGAAATGACAACATTAAACTGAATATGCATGCACAGCCTGGTATGGAATTGCATAGCCATAATGAAAACTTATTCGGAGCAAATAGTAGTAAAGAGTACATGGTCAAGTAGTAAAGGTCATGGTGAAACAGTAAGCAGTGGGGACACTTGTGGACTTTACAATTAATGAGGAGGTGGTATTTGATAGATGGGCTCTATTTAAAATTGATAAAGCCTCAGGACCAGATAAGATGCATCCAAGGAAATTGAGGAAGTAAGTGTGGAATTTGCAGAGGTATGGGCCATTGTTTCCAGTCCTCCTCAAATATTGGGGTGTGCCCAAGGACTGAAGATTTATAAATACAACACTAGAGTATGAAAAATAAAAGTGCAAGGATAAACTCAGAAACTATAGGCCAATCAGTTCAACCAGTGGTGGAGAAGCTTTTAGAAAGGATAATTTGGGACAAAATTAACAGTCACTTGGGAAAGTATAGCTTAATGTAAGAAAGCTGACACAGATTTTGTTCAGGGCATGTAGTCTTTAGCTAACTTGTTTCAGTTATCTGAAAGAAGGGTAATGTGCTTGATGCAGTGTGTATGGACTTTCAAATGACATCTGATAATGTACCCAACAGACTTGTGAGTAAAATCAGAGGTCATGGAATAAAATAAACAGCAAGATGTGAAATTATCCAAGTGATAGGAAGCAGAAAGCAGTGGTGAACGGTTGACTGCAGAGTGTACAGGTACATACTGTGGATTCCCAGGAGTTGATGCTAGAATCCCTGGTCTTCTTGATATGCAATAACTGACCTAGACTTTGTCATACATGGCACAATTTCAAAATATTTAGATGAGAAAAAGCTTGGCAGCATTGTGCACTGAGAGAATAGTAGTAAACTTGGAAAGTCATTGAAAAAATGAATACAAGGAAGATAAAATAAAAGGTTAAATTCTAAAGGAATGCAGAAGCAGAAGGATCTGAGGTATGCATACACAAATCATTGAAGATGGTAGGGCAGATTGAGTGAGCAGTTAATAAATCATACGGGTTCCTGGGATTTAGAAGTAGGATAGAGAACAGAATCTAAGACGTTAGAAGAAACCTGTACAAAACACTAGGTTTTGCCTCAACTGGAGCATTGTGTACAGTTGTGGGCACTGTATTAGCGAAAGGATGTGAGGGCATTACAAAAGGGGACCATAAAGATACAGGAGAATAGATGAGGCATGAGTTACACAGAAACATTTTCGAAACTGGTGCTGTTATCCTTAGAAATAAGGAAGTTGGAAAGAGATTTGATAAAAGTATTCAAAGGATTTTGGGTAATCCAAGATGGAGGACAGGCAAAAATGGTGGCTTAAGAGCTGCTACTTTTTGAGATATTTTCAGTGTTGGAGCTGACTTCCTCAAATTCTTGGAGCAGTAATTACTGTTTTATAAGCTGTTGCATTGTTTTGAAACTTTGGGGGAAAAAAAAAGGTCAAAACAACGGCACTTTAAAGAGGAAGAGAGACAAAACAGTGATCACATGCGAGGTGAAATAACCAGCAGAAAATCTGCAAGGTGTCTGATTCAGCAGTAACCCTACACAGCTGACTGCCTCTGCTGTTTAGTTTACCTAAGAGGCAACTTTCTCATGCAGAAGGTGGTGCGTGTATAGAATGAGCTGCGACAGGAAGTGATGGCATTGCAACGTTTAAAAGACCTCTGGATGGGTACATGAATAGGTAGGGTTTAGAGGGATATGGGCCAAATGCTGGCAAATGGAACTAGATTAATTTAAGATCTCTGGTCAGCACGGATGAGTTGGACTAAAGGGCCTGTTTTCATGCTGTACATCTCTATGACTCAGACTCTAAGTCATAAAAGTCACAAAGGATCTAGACAGCGTATATGGGGAGAAACTATTATCATTGGTTGAGGACCAAAAACTAGAGGACACAGATTTACAGTGACAGGCAAAAGTGGCCATGGCAACAAGAGAAAAAAATTCTAAATGCAGAGTGTTTTTGGAATTCATCTGGAGTGCACCGAAGAAAATGGCAGATTCAACTGGTGCTTTCTAAAAGGAATTAGATTGTTATCTGAAGTGGAAACCTTTACACAGTGACAGCAAAAAGGGAGAGTGACACTATGCCAGTTGCTCTTGCAGGCAGCTGATACAGAAATTCTACGAGGAGTGATCATCATAAAATGGGGAGGTGATGGCCTTGTGGTGTTATTGCCAGACTGTCAATCCAGAGACCCAGGTAATGTTCTGGGGACCCCAGGTTCGAATCCTACCATGTCAGATGAATTCAATTTTTAAAAAAAATTCTGGAATTAAGACTCTAATGATTAGGGAAGGAAGCTGCCACTCTAACTTGGTCTACACATGACTCCAGACCCACTGCAATATGGTTGACTCTTAAATACCCTCTGAGCAATTAGGGATGGGCAATAAATGCCAGTGATGCCCTCATGGAGACAGAGTCCTAGAGCACGGAAACAGACCCTTCGGTCCAACCAGTCCATGTCAACCATAATCCCAAACTAAACTAGTCCCACCTGCCTGCGCTTGGCCCATATCCCTCCGAACATTTCTTATTCATGTACTTATCTAAATATCTTTTAGATGATCTAACTGTACTTGCATCCACCACTTCCTCTCGAAGTTCATTCCACACAAATAGCTCTGTGCAGAAAAAGACAAGGGGCTTTTTTTTTAAGTCTTTCTACTCTCGCCTTAAAAATATGCCCCCTAGTCTTAAAATCCTCCACCCTTGGGTAAAGACACCTGCCATACACCATATCTATACCCTTCATGATTTTATAAACCTTTTAAAAAAAAAGGTCATCTCACGATCCCTGATGTTCCAGTGAAAAAGGTCCCAGCCCATCTCATCCTGTGAAAGGATATATAAAAAGAATTTGGCAGTGAGTCACATAAAGCCAAGTGTTCCAAAGATTAGCCAAACAGGTATGTACTTAAGGAGCATCCTAAAATGAGCACGAGAGAAAAGTAGAAAGGCTGAGATGTTTTGTGGGTAAGAAATTCAAGAGATAAGGGCCAGGGCAGATAAGAACATAAGACTGAGGAGCATTAGGCAAGTCAGCCCCTCAAGACTGCTTTGCCATTCAATATGATTATGGCTGATCTCATCTCGGCCTCAACTCCACTTTCCTGCCCACCCTCAATAATTCTTCAACCCATCACTAATTAAAAATCTGTCTTGCTCTTCCTCATATTTACTCAGTAAATGGATGGCAATGGTGCAACAATTTAAGTCAGAGAGTTACAAGAGGATAGAGGGGATTTGCAGCAGCACAGAGATCAAGACTGAAGGAATGAAAAGGTACAGAGGTGTAGGCCATGGAGGGACTTGAAAAGAAAGATCAACATTTTTAAATTTAAGACACTGGTGGATCAGCAGCCATTCTAGCTCAGCAGGCACAGTGGATGACTGGTAAACAGGACTTGGTACAAGTAAAGTTTTGGATAAGTGGAAAAATGCGTAAGATTGAAAGTAGGAGGCTAGGGAGCACTGGATTAACCGAACGTGGAGGTAACACAAGGGTTTCAGCAGCAGATGAGCTTTTGTGCCGTGCAGTGTGATACAGCAAAAGTGCAGTAACTTGACCCCATTGTGTGTTTCCTTGCTCTTTGAAACTAAATGTAGCAGCTTTGTAAAACATTGGAAAGTTAATTATTATTCACCAGGGGAAGTTGAGAGCTATCATTCACAAGTTTACAAACATTTCACTAGAACGAAATCATGGTGTGCAATAGCTTTCTTTTCATCTAACATGTCTGTACAACACCACACGTTTGGTGCTGTACATACAACTAGGCTGATATACATTAGATCAAATGACTAAAAACGAAAAATAAAAATTAGCAGTCATATTTGAGTGTGCTAGGACCTGTGCAGGCTTTTACTTGAGGTTACAATTAGATCAGCCATGATCTTATTGAATGGTGGGGTTGGCTCAAGGGGCCAAATGGCCTACTCCTCCTCATTCGTATGTTCATATGTTGATTGAACTGACTCTTGAATTCGACAAGAGCAATCAGTGGATAGCGCTCCTATCTGTAACAAGATTGTGGGTTCACTGATTTAATAATGTAATCTAGGCTGATGTTACAATGCAATATCGGATGGTCCTGTAAGCTCCCAGCTTGTTTCTTTAGCAATATATAAAACAGAGGACCAGACTGCCAACTCAAATGGATTCAAATGATTCCATAAAAATAGAAAAAGTGAAGACTGGTTGAAGTAATATTAACACTCAATTGCAGCCCAACTTACACTACCCATGAATATCACCACATCAGCTTGGTGGATATTTTTATTCAGTGGTTGTCCAATGTTTACCCAGTGCAATTGTTCACTTTAAACAAACAGGGTTTCCCATGGTTTGAATCAATGATCCGTTGCTCGCTCTGAACAGCTGCATTTGGAATTAACCTCTGACTTAACTGACAGCAAGCATGGAAGTATGTGACTGTCAGTTGCAAGGTTATCAAATTGTGAATCTCTATTTGACCCAAGAATACGGTGTTAGTTGCCGTTTGTGATAAAAATGGAGGGCCTACTAGGTCACTGGAAAGTAAAAAAAAAAACCAGAACTGCAGATGCTGGAATTCTGAAACAAAAACAGAAATTGTTGGAGAAACTCAACAGGTCTGGCAGCACGTGTGAAGAGAGAGCAGAATCAACATTTTAGGTCCAGTCACCCTTGCTCAGAACAGATTGTTACTAAGAAAAAATGGTATATGCGCTGAGGGGTGAGGTTGGGGTTGGGGTTTGGTAAAGGAATGAACAATAGGTGAAGATGGAGCCCAGAAAGAAAGAGAGTAATAAATTAGGCTGATATCGGGATGGATAATGGTGCTAGGGAGAAAGAAAAACTGATAATTGCGTCCATTAGTAGGTGATAATGGGTTAGCTGTGATGAAAGCAGTCCATGTGATAACATGGTCAGGGGTGTGGGATGGGTAAAGGACATGGAAGGTGGTGTTCAGGCCCTAAAATTATTGAACTCAATTCTAATTTCTGAAGGCTGCAGGGTCCCCAATTGGAAAACGAGATGCTGTTCTTCCAGCCTGCCTCACTGGAGCACTGCAGTAGGCCCGAGATAGAAATGTTGGCCAGGGAGCACAGTGCGTGTTGAAGTGGCAGGCAACTGGAAGCTTGGGGTCATTTTTGCCAACATAACGCAAGTGTGCAGCAAAGCAATCACCAACTGTGTTCCAATGAAAGAGGGCGGGCGAGAGAGAGGGAGAGGGATTCAACTGACAGTAGTTTCTTACATTGGACTAGAAGCTGTGTGTGCACACAAATTGACAGAATATATGTAAAAAAGACAGGAACATAGGAACGTTCATTTGCATGTGCCACCTACACAGCAAATGCAAGTTGATTTCAGTGGTTCACATAAGAGAAGGGGGTTGGTAGAAGTCACATTAGCTGACAACAGACAAAGTAAAAAAGAAATTCTTGATTGAAATTTGACTCGTGGAAGGCAATCAGAAGCCAGGATATCAATACGCTCATTCACATGAAGAACTTGGATGGCAAGTTCCTTGCTTGCTAGTAAATGAACATCTTGAAGGAAAATGAAGGAAAGTGTGGTGGTAGGCAAAGTGACGTAAGCTGAAGGGATAGGAGGTTGGTCAGGTTTTGTCTCCAGTAGGGATTCTGGATAGGAAACAAGTAAGAAAAATAGAGCAGGTTTCTGCTCATAAAGAGGCAATGACAGGATGCTTCAGAGGAGCTCTTTTGAGAAGGCAGAGAGAGAATTTTGAAACTGAAAATAGCTGTGGTCCAATGCAAAATTGAATCTGGTATGGGAGCCATAGAAGAGAGTGGAATACCGGAGGAGTAGTGTTGGTGAAAGAAGATATCAAAAAGTGGGTCACAGAAAAAAAGAGCTAGCAGAGAGAAAGATCAAGACTTTCCAAGAAAGGGAAGGGAAGAAAGAGAGACACAGGAGGCACTGAGACAGGCAGAAGGGGATGAGAAAAGTACAAGTAATGGAAGGAAATCCCAGAGTCAAAGAACACTATGCTGTTTAAAGTTTGAGAAGATTTGTAACTCAGGTCGTGGACGAGGTTGTGGACATACTCGCTGAGCTGGTGGGTTTGGTTGCAAAAGTTGTGTCAAACCCACCAGCTCACGAGCATGTCTACAACCTCACAGGTATACTGTACAAGGAAATCTACCATCCTCACCTGGTCTGGCTTATATGTGATTCCAGACCCACAGCAATGTGGTTGACTCTCAATTACCCTCTGAAATGGCCTAGCAAATCAACTTGTACCAATCACTACAAAGTCTCAAAGAAATGAAACCAGATATCACCAGGCAGCGACCTAGGCACCGGAAAAGACAACAGAAAAAACAGCCCTGTCGACCCTGCAAAGTCCTCCTCACTAACATCTGGGGAACAGCGCCAAAATTGGGGGAGCTGTCTCATAGTCTAGTCGAGCAACAGCCTGACAGTCATATTCGTGGAATCATACCTTACAGACACCACCATCACCATCCCTGGATTTGTCCTGTCTCACCAGCAGGACAGACCCAGCAAAGATGGCACGTTGGTATACAGCAGGGAGGGAGTTGTCTGGAGTCCTCAGCATTGACTCAGGATCCCATGAAGTTGCATCTATCCATGACAGTATTGGTAAGAGTGACCACTGCACAGTCCTTGTGGAGACAAAATTCCACCCTCACATTGAGAATAACCTCTATCATCATGCAAAATGGGACAGATTTCGAACAAATCTAGCAACTTAAGACAGGACATCCATGAGGCACTGTGGGCCATCAACAGCAGCAGAATGGTACTCCAGCACAATCTGTAAACTTATGGCCCAGCATATCCCCCACTTAAGCCAATCACTATCAAGCCAGGGTATCAACCCTGGTTCAATGGACAGTGCAGGAGGGCATGCCAGGAGCAGCAACCAGGCATACTTGAAGATGACGTGTCAATCTGGTGAAGACACCAAACAGGACTTCTCGCATGCCAAACAACATAAGCAGCAAGTGATAGGCAGAACTAAGTGATCGCACAACCAGTCCTGCCACATCCAGTTGTGAATGGTGGTGGACAGTTAAACAACTCACTGGAGGTGGAGGCTCCACAAATATCCCCATCCTCAATGATGGAATAGCCCAGCTCATCAATGCAAAAGTTAGGCTAAAGCTTTTGCAGCAATCCAGCCAGAAGTGCCAAGTGGATGAACCATCTTGGATCAGTGGTCCCCGGCATTACAGATACCAGTCTTCAGCCAATTTGGTTCACTCCATGTGATATCAAGAAACGGTTGGAGGCACTGATACTGCAAAGGCTACGGGCCCTGAAAACATTCCGCCAATAGCACTGAAGACTTGTGCACCAGAATTTGCTGCTCCCCTAGCCAAGCTGTTCCAGTACAGTTACAACACTGGCATTATAGAAAATTGCCAAAGTATTTCCTGTACATAAAAAGCAGGACAAACCCAACCCAGCCAATTAACACCCCCTTGGTCTACTGTCGATCATCAGTAAAGTGATGGAAGGTGTCACTAACAGTGCTATCAAGCAGCACCTGCTCAGCAATAACCTGCTCAGTGACACCCAGTTTGGGTTCTGCCAGGGCCACTCAGCTCCTGATCTCATTACAGCCTTGGTTCAAACATGGACAAACGAGCTGAATTCCAGTGGTGAGGCGAGAGTGACATCCCTTGACATCAAGACTGCATTCTACAGTGTGTGGCATAAAGGAGGAAAGTCTCCAGTGGTTACAGTCATACCTGACCACAGAAAGATGGTTGTGGTTGTTGGAGGTCAATCATCTCAGCTCCAGGAGTTCCTCAGGGTAGTGTCCTAGGCCCAACCATCTACAGCCGCTTCATCAATGACTTAAGGTCAGAAATGGGGATGTTCACCGATGATTGCACAATGTTCAGCACCATTCGTGACTCCTCGGACACTGTAGCAATCAGTGCTCAAATGGAACAACATCGCGACAATATCCAGGCTTGGGCTGACAAGTGGCAAGTACCATTTGTGCCACACAAAAGCCAGGCAACGACCATCATCAACAAGAGACAATCTAACCACCGGCCCTTGACATTCAACGGTGTTACTTTCGTTGAATTGCCCACTATTAACATCCTGGGAGCTATCATCGATCAGAAACTCAACTGGACCCACCACATAAACGCAGTGGCTACAAAAGCAGGTCAGAGGCTCAGAATACTGAAGTAATTCACATTTTGACTCCCCAAAGCCTGTCCAGCATCTATAAGGCACAAGTCAGGAGTGTGATGGAATACTCCGCACTTGCCTGGATGAGTGCAGCCCAACAACACTTAAGAAGCTCGACACCATACATGACAGAGCAGCCCGCTTGATTGACACTGCATCCACACCGTCAGTCGCAGCAGTGTGTATTATCTACAAGATGCCCTGTAGAAATTCACCAAAGATCCTCAGGTAGCATTTTCCAAACCCATGGCCACTTCTATTTAGAAGGACAAAGGCAGCAGATACATGGGAACACCACCACCTTCAAGTTCCCCTCCAAGCCACTCACCATCCTGACTTGGAAATATATTGTCGTTCCTTCAGTGTCGCTGGGTTAAAATCCTCGAATTCCCTCCCTAATGACATTGTGGGTCATCTCACAGCAGGTGGACTGCTGCGATTCAAGAAGGCAGCTCACCACCACCTTCTCAAGGGCAACTAGGGACAGGACAATAAATGCTGGCTAGCGAGCGACACCCGCATCCCGCAAAATCAATTAAGAAAAAAATTCTGGTAGATACAGGAAATTCAGATTGCGTAGACAATACAATTAGGAGACAACAGGAGAAAAGGAAGTTTGTGCGGAGGCTAAATTTTATTTTTAATTGTGGGATGTGATGTCCCTGGCAAAATAAGACTTCCTTCTTGAAAAGGAATCAGTGAACCTGATGGGCTTTAATAAAAAAATGACAATAATTGCATAGTTGCCATTAAACTAGCTTTTAATTCCAGATTTTAAATGAATTCAAATTTCACCATCTGCCATGGTGATTAACCTAAATCTCTTGTCCAGTGACATTACCACTATGCCACCCCTAAATTAAACTTGTAGAAAGACAATTTGGTCGATGTTCAAGGCAAGATTTTTCTTACGGCAAGAAAGGGTTCATAATGGAGGACACAGACTTAAAGAAATTGGCAGAAGGACTAAAAAGAATTAGAATTTAAAAAAAAAAATCAGCAAGCTGTTACGATCTGGAGCACATTGCCTGAAAGGGTGATGGAAGTAATTCACAAAAAAAAATTCCAAAAGAGAATTGGATAAATACTTAAGAAAGAAAGAAAGAAAACCTGCAGTACTGTGGGAAAAAAAGAGTAGAGATGCAGGACTAATTATGTAGCTCTTTCAAATGGCTAGGACAGGCATGACGAGCTAATGGCCTTCCTTCGTATTGTAACAAGATACTTATGCTTCTAGAATAGTGTGCGCATTTGGACAAGGCAAAACATTCCAATTCAGAGACAAATGTGGAGAAGGAATGAATCAAGCTGTTAGCACACATGCTGCTGGCATTCACCAGCTATGAAATGGCTGGTTCTATTTCTAGAGTATGATGGAGAGATTAAAAGTGTATCATTTCCTAGAACCAATGAGCATAGCCCATTAAGGAACATATTGTCCTTTTTGGATTAAGGCAGTCATGCAGATTTTAGTAGGACAAGGTGGTTTTTCGATTTATAAGAAATGTCAAATCTGTAACTAAAGAAACAATCAAATTATTCCCTCTGAAACCAGAAACATAGATTTAACACTGTACTACAACACACTCTTTTTAAACATACATTATATTAAATTATCATAAGAGCCCATTTTGAATTCAGCACTGCAAATTAAAGCAAGCTGTTAGCTTTGGTCCTTACACACAGTAATTTGTGGCACAGAACGTATACATTCAGTATATTTAGCTCCTTAAACCAATGAGATTTTTTAAACAAAATGAACCAAGCTTCTCATGCCTGGTCAGTATTCATTACAACAGCACGTCACCTGTGTGGATGTTGAGTGTGGATCAGTTATTTGGCACATTCCAAAAGCCTATTAATAGCCAGGTTCTCTCACAGAACCAAAGAATATGCAGCGCAAACAAGACCACTCAGCCCCTCCTACCTGTACCAGCTAATTAGATTTAACTACTCCACATTCTGGAGGCATATTCTGTTTTTGTTCAACTTCACACTTCTCCACATAATTTGTTTCCTTATAGCTAAGATCCTCTCAAGATCAAAAAAGTCAGAGCCAGAGATGCACAGCACAGAAACAGACCCTTCAGTCCAACTTGTCCATGTCGCCCAGATATCCTAAATTAATCTAGGCCCATTTGCCAGCATTTGGCTCATATCCCTCTAAACCCTTGCTATTCATGTACCCATCCAGATACCTTTTAAATGTTGTAATTGTACCAGCCTCTACCACTTCCACTGGCAGCTCATTCCATACTTGCACCACCCTCTGCGTGAAAAAGTTACCCCTCAGAACCCTTTTAAGTCTTTTCCCTCTCACTTCAATCTATGCCCTATAGTTTTGGACTCCCCTACCCTGGGAAAAAGATATTGGCTATTCACTCTGTCCATGCCCTTTGTGACTTACCTCTACAAGTCACCCCTCAGCCTCCAACACTCCGGGAAAATAGCCCCAGGCTATTTAGCCTCTCCCATAGCTCAAACCGTCCAAACCCGGCAACATCCTTATATCAATAACAAAACACAAGTCAGCAGTACTAAAAGAATGTTTTCCACTTTCCTGGATGAGTGCGACTCCAACGATATTCATGAAGCTCACCTAGGAGAAAGCATCCAGCTTAGTCAGGACCCTGCCCACCACCTAAACGTTCAGGCCTTCCACCAGTGGCACAACATGGCTGCAGGGTTTACCATCCACAAGATGCAGATTACCAAGGCTTCTTTGAAACAGCCTCCCAAACACACAATCCCTATCACTCAGCTGAACAATGGCAGCAGGCATTCAAGAACACATCAAATGCGAACTCTCCCCTAAATTGTATGCCCTCCTAATTTGGAAATAGAATCAAAATCCTTGAGCTCCCACCCCAACATAACTGTCGGAGGACCTACTGTTAATGGGCCAGTTTGAGAATGAGACTCACTACATTGAGTAACGAGAGATGAATGATAAATACCAGCCTTGCCTGTAATTCCAACATTCTGAGAATGAGTTTAAAAAAAAAAGATCGATTGGCAAGCACGATAACAGCTTTGGAAGATTTCATAGAAGCCCTACAGTGTGGAAACAGGCCATTCGGCCCAAGATGTCCACACTGACTCTCTGAAGATCATCCCACTCAGACTCAGCCCCCTACCCAATCCCTGTAACCCTATATTTCCCATGGCTAATCCACCTAACCTACACATCCCTGGACATTATAGGCAATTTAGCAAGGCCAATTCACCTAACCTGCAAAGCTTTGGACTGTGGGAGGAAACCCACGCAGACACAGGGGGAATGTGCAAACTCCACACAGACAGTCACCCAAGGCTTGGAGAGCTCAGTACCCTCTGCTACCTTTAGAACAAAATATGACTAATTGAGTAAGGCCCAGGTTTCAAGCTGTGATTTAGTGACCCTTTTTTAAAACAGAGTGAAACATTTCTAACAATTATACGAAGGAGGAATGCCTTTTATAGTCAGATGTGTCATCTACAGTGCAGGAAATACTGCAACAATGCAACCACCATCACAGTAGTGGAAGTTTACAATCTGCAAACGTCAATTTTGCAAATCATGCAGCCAAATCATGGAAAGTAGCTACACAGGTTAATGAGGCCATAGATAATACAAACAATGCTCTGGAGTTCATTTCCAGACAGACAGTATTGAAAAGCAAATAACATGCATTACACATCCACAGAACATTGCTTACATTCAGTTTAAGTACTGTGAATTGGTCCAGTCTCTATCTTGTGAAAAGGATACAGAAACAGAGTAAGATGTCAAAAAAAAAAGTCTGAACTGCAAAGTACTACCAATTAGGAAAAACTTAATGGGCTGAGGCTCTTTTCTCTAGGAAATGGGATGCTTACCTGATCGAAATGGTTTGACAGGTAGATGCGGAAAACATGATCTCACTTGTTGAGGGAACCAAAATGTATTTTAAAAGTCATCATTTATAAATTCAGAAGAAACAACTTCACCCAAAATGGGCAGAATTAGCACTCATTTTGCCTGATCCTAAATTGTTTTTAAAAAGAATAATCTTGTTTGGCAAATTCGTTCGTTCTAGGATTTTTACTCAGCAACAGTGAGAGAGCAGTGATAGCGCTCAAAGTCAGGATAGCGTCGAGCTGGAGGGGAACTTGCAGATGGTAATGTTCCCACACATCTGTTGCCCTTGTCCTTCTAGGTGGTAAAAGTCACAGGTTTGGAAAGTGCTGTCAAAGGAAGACTGGTGATTTACTGTAGTGCAGCTTGTAGATGATGCACATTGCTCCCACGGTGCATTGGTGGCAAAGGGGATGAACGCTGAATGTCGAAGATGGTTGATGGAGTGCTTATCAAGCAGGCTGCTTTATCACAGATGATGTCAAGCTTCTTGACTGTGGTGAGAACTGCATTCATTCAGACATGGTGTTGAGTATTCCGGCATACGGCTAACCTGTGCCTTGTGTTTGCTTGACAGTTTTGGGCATTAGGAGATATTGCACCACAGAATTCCTAGCCACTCTCATTGCTGCTTCCAATTTGTCTTCAACATGGAGGCACATATATTCATAATCTTTCATCAATATTCGCGGAGGGAGGTGATGGCCTTATCATTAGACTGTTGATCCAGAGACCTAGGTAATGATCTGGGTTTAAATCTTGCCATGGCAGATGGTGGAATTTGGATTCAATTTCTTTTAAAAAATCTGGAATTAAAGAGCCGAATGATGTCGATCAAACTTCGGTTGTCAGAAGACTACAACTGATTCACTAATGTCCCTTAGGAAAGGGCACTGCCATCCTTACCTGGTCTGGCCTACCTGTGACCCACAGCCACAGCAACGTGTTTGACTCTTAACTGCCCTCTGGGCAATTAGGTTTGGGAATAAATGCTGGTCTAGCCAGTGATGCCCACATTCCTTGAATGAATAAAAAACAAAAAAAAAAAAACTTGGGAGGAAACTAGGTAGGAATAAGCAGGAATTTTCTTTGCCCATTGTGGGATCTGGAGTCAACGTTGGAGACTCCTAGGGCATTCGCTGACTGCAAGAACTGTGCCACCACCTTTGGTCTGTCTGTTCTGCTGGTTTGACAGCAAACATCCAAGGATGTGTAGGGACATTATCTGTAAGGCAGCATTCAGTGTATGTGACTTCATCTGGCCTCTGGAACAGGTCTAATATCAGCACAAGCCTCCAAATATTACCAATGAGAACTGTGCAGGGTACATGGATTATTGTCATTTGAATACCTAGGTTAATGTTGGGGTGGTCTGTCTGGTTTTATGGCTTTCATTCTTTTTGGACTTTTATAGCAGTTTTGATACAACCAATTAGTTTGTCAGGATGGTTAAAAGTCAAACACACTGCCATGGCTCTTGTGTCACATGTAGGTCAAACTGGTCAAGAACAGCTGATTTCCTTCCTAAAAGGGTATTAAGTGAACAAAGTTTTTAGTGACAACTGTCAAGGATTCATGGTCACCATTAGCTTCTGGATTACTAGCCCAGTTATGTTGCCACACTACAGGTGGAAAATAATGGAGAGAAGTGAGAGATAGCTCACTTCGAAAGTGAGAATGGAAGTAAAGTTTTCTGCTGGTTTTGAAAAATGACTTGAAACTTGTAAATGCAAAGTTAACATGCAGGTACAAGAAATAACTAGGAAGACAAATAGCATGCTGGTTTTTATTGCAGAGGGATTGGAGTGCAAGAATAAGGAAATCTGGCTATAATTCGACAGCATTTTGTACAACCACACCTACAGTAATCTGCGCAGTTTTGGTCACGATCTAAAGAAATGATATACATGCCTTTTAGGCAAAACAGCAAAGTCTCGCTAGCTTTGAAGTTAGAGAAAAACTATAAGAATTATGATTATGGAAGAATTCAAATTAGTATTCCAGTAACCCTTAACATTTAAGTGAACATCACGCATCAAATATTTAAAAAAAAAAACAGCATTTCTAGCTAATTCCCATGATATCTCACACAGGCAGTTACAGGTAAGGAAATAGTCCAATGGGAATCAATCAAGGAAACTGAAGAAATGGAAAATTTGGGGATTGAAAAGGTGTTAGTTTTAAGGAGCACACCAAATGAACACAAAACTTTAAAGTGAAGATAAGGTGACCCTTCATTGAAGTTTGAGTTGTAAGGTTGCTGTTAAGGGTACAAGAGTTGAATTTTAAGTTTTGTGTTTTTTTTTAAAAGGATGACCATTTCAAAGTTCTTGTACAATTTAAAACAGTTCATGTTCTTCCCTTTTGTGTGCAATGAGCACTGATGTTATTTTCTTAACAGTACATCTGCGGCCTCTTGCAAATACGTTCAGTGACGGACTAAAATCGTAAACAAATAACAAACAAAAAACTCATGGTCTATCAAGGCAAATCTCACTCCGAGATGTAACTTGCTCAATACTTGCATCAGCTAGGATCATAACACATTCAACAAGACACAAAAAAAAACTTATCTTTTGACCCAGGCCTTTGGACGCCTCTCAAATTGTTACAAACACAAAAGGCACAAAGACCACCATCATTATTTGTCAAAAACGTCCTACAAAACTTTTGC
The DNA here is from genome assembly GCF_021869965.1 of Rhincodon typus. Classification (NCBI taxonomy): domain Eukaryota; kingdom Metazoa; phylum Chordata; class Chondrichthyes; order Orectolobiformes; family Rhincodontidae; genus Rhincodon; species Rhincodon typus. The sequence continues at coordinate 63,347,570 of NC_063343.1, forward strand.
TGCATGATACCTATAAAATTGTTCTGGGTGTCACAATAGGGCAAAAAAAAAGAAATGGGCTCAAGCCAGGTCACAGGCCAGGCCAATATTTATTGTACATTTCCAAAGCCCTTTGAGAAGGTGGCAGTGAGCTGCTTTTTTGAATTGCTGCAGCCTATGGGTGGAGGTAGGTACACCTGCAGTGCTGTTAGGAAGGAAATTCTGAAATATTTATTGATATTCCTTTACTGTTGCTTGGTACAGTTCAAAGTCAGGATGGTGTGGGGTTTGGAGGTGATCTTGCAAGTAATGGTGGTCCCCATGTGTTTATAGAGTGATAAAGTCATACAGCACAGAAACAGACCCTTTGGTCCAACATGCCCATGCCGATCAAATTTCCCAAATTAAACTAGTCCCACTTGTCTGCATTTGGCCCATATCCCTTTAAATCTTTCCCATTCACTTACCGGTCTACATATCTTTTAAATGTTATAACTGTACTTGCATTTACCACTTCCTCTGGCAGTTCATTCCACATACGAACCACCTTCTTTATGAAAAAGTTGCCCCTCAAGTCCCTTTTAAATGTTTTTACTCTCAACTTAAAAATACGTCCCCTAGTTTTGAACTCTTCCACCCTAGGGAAAAGGCCATTGCTATTCACCTTATCTGTGCCCCTCATGATTTTTATAAACCTCTGTAAGGTCATCCCTCAAGCTCCTACACTCAAGTGAGGAAAGTCCCAGCCTATCCAGCCTCTCCTTATAACTCAAACCCTCTAGTCCTGGCAACATCCGTGTAAATCTTTGCTGAACCCTCTCCAATTTAATAATGCCCTTCCTATAGCAGGGCAAACAGAACTGTACACAGTACTCCAAAAGTGGCCTCTATGTCCTATAGAACCTTAACATGACGTCTAGTCAATGGTCTGAACAACGAAGGCAAACATGCTAAATGCATTCTTAACCACCCCATCTACCTGCAACAAAATTTTCAAAGAACAACGTACTTGAACCCCTACATCTCTGTTCAGTAACACTACCCAGGGCCCTACCATTAACTGTGTAACTGCTGCCCTTGTATTTTGGTAAAATGAACCACACCTTGCATTTATCGAAATTAAACTCCTTCTGCCAGTTCTTGGCCTATTGGCCCAATCGATCAAGATCCCTTTGTAATCTTAGATAACCTTCTTCACTGTCAACTGTACCACCAATTATGGTGTCATCCACAAACTTACTAACTATGCCTCCTAAATTTTTATCCAAAACGTTTATGTAAATGTCAAACACCAGTGGTCACAGGCCTTTGGTCCATAAAACAACGCTCCAACACCACCCTCTGTCTCCTGTCAAGCCAAATTTGTACCCAATTGACAAACTCTTCCTGAATCACATATGACCTAACTTTACTAATCAGTCCACCATGCGGAACCTTGTCAAAGGCTTTACTAAAGTCCGTGCAGGCAATGTCTTCCACTCTGCCCTCATCGGTCTGTTTAGTTACATTCTCAAAAAACTCATTCAAGTTTGTGAAACATGATTTCCCACGCATAAAGCCATGCTGACTATCCCTAGACAGTCTTTGCCTCTACAAATGCATGGAAGTCCTCTCTCTCAGAATACCCTCCAGTGATGTCAGGCCCACTGGTCTATAGTTCCCAGGCGTCGCCTTACGGTCATTCTTAAACAAAGGCATTTGCTGCCCTTGTCATTTTAGACGAGGTAGAGGAGTGATTTGCATTACCAGATTCAGAAATTTGGAAGTTCCAAACTCACTCTAGCCAATCAAAATGAATGGAGACCAGAGTTCCAGTTCAGAATTCAGGGAATGTGTTGGAAATGCAACTCCACTCGTCCTAGAATCACCACAAATGTGAAAGTCTGATTAAAGCATTGAATTGCTCAATTTTACCTAACTGTTTAATTCGGGTTAAAGAATACGCACAACAGGTTTCTTCCATGAATAAGAATTTCATTGTTATCAAACTGTTTTTAAACCAACAGCAAAAAAAAATTTGAATTGCTAACTTATGGATCAATAACAAACCCTACCCCTCTTGTAAAATTCTTATACACATAAATGAACACACAAAGAGATAAGAAAAGACAGAAATATTGTGTGTGGGGAAGGAAAAATCAGAAGCACAGCATTAGCACAGGTCTGGATCACAGGTGATAAGTGCTTTCCTTCAGCTCAACTTCTTCTGATTCTTTGCTGATGGAGGTTCTAAATGTATCAATTCTTAGTCTTTCATCCACAGGTTGAGAATTTTCTCTTTCAGAGCCTCTGAAAGTGGGTTTTTCCCTTTTTCTTTCAACAAGGGAATTTGCAGAAAAGATCAGATGATCAGGATATAGTGAGAAAAGGACAGGTATTGAAAAATTTTCTGTTGGATATCCACACGGGGGTGTGGGGGCTGGGGGGTGGGGAGGACTGCAACAGAGAGAAGATGAGCATGGGCGATCAAGAGAGTGTGTGTGGGAAGGAGGAGTGAGGGGTGCGGGGGGGGGAAGGGAAGGGAAGGAAAAGGAAGGAAAAGGAACAAGGTACAGTAATAAACAGGGAGAGATTCTTTTAGTTGTTCTTCCTTTCCAGGCTAAAATATTGTGTACATTCACCACTGCCAGGCTATAGTTTGTGTCTGCACAAGGCTATATGCAAGGCTGAATGGCCTTCTTTTGCACTGTAACAATTTTGAGATTCCGCACAGGAACCACTCAGCCAGCTCTCCTAGTCCAGAAGTCCACCAACTCAATTCTGTCTGGCTTTTTCCTCACTTTTTCAGGAAAAAGTGAATTTATAATCGGCTCCAGTCGACATGATTTTTAAGACTACAAACAAAACAGTTGTTTTGGCATAAAAGAAGCATCTTGTTTATTTTTTGTTATGGACTAAAAATAAAGAGAATAAACTATTGTCTTTACAACTGCTGATTGATGAACAATTCCATTCCCTCATCATGTGGGTTATGGGAACTCATAAAACCTTTCACCCAGAGACGGCTGCCTTTCCTACTAGTTGGTAAATAAGTCATCATTGCCTTGGAAAAATTGCTCATGTCCCAGCTTGTCAAATTAAGGTTCTTTTCACCATTTCACATTAAAGGAAGAGATATCAAATCAGCAACCCCACAGCAAGATTGCACAGTTTCACACAGTTCCTGTTATTGTGGGAGTTACCCAGCCTTCAAGAAGGAAAAGGAAGATAAGGACCTATCATTGGCAACACTATTTTATTAAATTCATTGAAGAAATTGGAAGTAGAATCCTTCCACAGGATTACAATGTACAGCATTTTAAAATGAAGCTGTTGCGCAGGATTAACAGGATATCTTGTCAAGTCCTTCAATAATAGGATCATTTGACTCAGACATATTAAATTTTTATCTGCAATAGTACATCTGCTCAATTAACTAAGTCAGGGGCTAAGATCCCACTCATTCCAATCACTATCCAGTGATCGCTGTGTGGTTGTCAACTGAAGCATGGCCTATTGCCACTCACTGACTCAACTCTCACACGAAAAGCTTCAAGGTTTCTGCATTGTGGCATTTTTGATTAAGGAAAACATTACTTCTGTACTTAAAGAGAATATTTCTGAGGGATCGTCCAGTGAAGATATGGGTGAAACTCGAGAAAGAAGGGGGATGATATTTTGATGAGGTTGCGACATAGGTCCCCAAAAGTCAGTGGCAAACTAAGGACTAAATATGTAGAGAGATCTCAAACATGGACTGGGACTGCCATGTATTGTTAAGGGCTTGGATGGCAAGAAATGGTTACACCTGCTCAAGAAAGTTCTCTTTATCAATATGTAGATATACTTCTAGAGAAAAAGCAAAATTTGATCTTTTCTTGGGAAATAAGGTAGGGCAAATGACTGAAGTGTTTCAGAGAGAGCACTTTGGGACCAGTGATCATAATTCTATCAGCGTTAAAATAGTTATGGAAAAGGATGGGCCTTGTATAAAAGTTAAAGTACTTAATTGAGTAAGGCAAACTTTGACGGTATGAGAGAAGAACTTTCAAGAGTTGATTGGGAGTAGACTGCTCGCAAGTGAAGGGACAACTGGCAAATGGGAGACTTTTAAAAGTGAGATAATGAGTTCAGAGGCATTATGTTCCTGCTGAGAGTGAAGGGTAAGGCTGCTAAGAGTTGGGAACAATGGATTAATAAAAATATTGAGGCTCTGGTCAAGAATAAGGAGGCAAATATTATGTATAGTAACTGAGATCAGGTGAATCTCGAAGAATATAAGAGGCGTAGGACTATTCTTGACAGAGAAATCAAGAGGACAAAAAAAAAGGAGAATACGAGATAACCTTGGCTGATAAGGTTAGGAACAATCCAAAGAGATTCTTCAAATACATTAAGAACAAAATAGCAACTAGGGAGAGAATAGGCCCCCTTAAAGGTCAAGCAGGTTGTCTATGTGTGGAAACACAGGAGAGGGGAGAGATATCAAACAAATATTTCACATCAGTTTTTACTGTGGAGAAAGAAATGGATGCCAGGGAACTTGGGAAAATAAATATTGATGTCTTGAAAACATTTCACATTACATAAGAGGTGGTGGTGGAGGTGGTCTTAAGAAAAAGGGTGGATAAATCTCCAGAACCTGATCAAGCGTATCCCAGAGATCGTAGGAACTGCAGATGCTGGAGAATCTGAGATAACAAGGTGTGGGGTTGGATGACCACAGCAGGCCAAGCAGCATCAGAGCAACAGGAAGGCTGATGTTTCGGGCCTAGACCCTTCTTCAGAAAATTCTGAAGAAGGATCTAGGCCCGAAACGTCAGCCTTCCTGCTCCTCTGATGCTGCTGTGTTCATCCAGCTCCACATCTTTTTACCTCAAGTGTATCCCAGGATGTTGTGGGAAATTAGGGAAGAAAAGGGTGGCACGGTGGCTCAGTGATTAGCACTGCTGTCTCACAGTGCCAGGGACCTGAGTTTGATTCCACCCTCGGGCGACTGTCTGTGTGGAGTTTGCACATTCTCCCAGTTCTGCGTGGATTTCCTCCGGGTGCTCGGCTTTCCTCCCACAGTCCAAAAATGTGCAGGTTAGGTGGACTGGCCGTGCTAAATTGCCCATAGTGTTCAGATGGTGTAGGTTAGGTGGGTTATAGGGGGATGGGTCAGGGTGGGATGCTCCGAGGGTCGGTGTGGACTTGTTGGGCCAGAGGGCCTATTTCCACACCCCAGGGATTCTATGATCTCCTTCTAAATTGCCAGGCCTCTTGCAGAGATATTTGTATCATATGTAGCCATGGGTAAGGTACTGGCAGGTGGCTAATGTTGTGCCTTTATTTAAGAAAGGCTATAAGGAGAAGCCTGGGAACTACAGACCAGTGAATCTGACATCAGTGATACGTTATTGGAGGGCATTCTGAAAGATTGGATTTCCATTCATTTGGAGAAGGATAACCATTCATATGATTAGGGATAGTCAGTATGGCTGTGTGTGTGGGAAATCATGTTTCACAAACTTGAACGAGTTTGAAGATTTAACCTAAAAGACCGATGAGGGCAGAGTGGAAGACATTGTCTGCACGGACTTTAGTAAACCCTTTGACAAGGTTCCGCATGGTGGATTGATTAGCGAAGTTAGACCACATGGGATTCAGGGAGACTTTGACAATTGGATACAAGATTGGTTTGACAGTAGGAGACAGAGGATAGTGGAGGGTTGTTTTTCAGACTGGAGGCCTGTGACCTGTAGTGTTCTGCATCCACTGTTGCTTGTCATCTACATAATGAATTTAGATGAGAATTTATGAGGCATAGTTAGTAAGCTTGCGGATGACATCAAAATTAGTGGTGTAGTCAAAAGTAAAAGAAGGTTATCTAATATTACAAAGGAATCTTGATCAATTGGGCCAATAGGCTGATGAGTGGCAGATGGAGTGTGATTTGGATAAATGCAAGGTATTGCAAACTAACATGGACAGAACATATATAGTTAATAGTAGGGCCTTGCATAGTGTTGTTAAATGGAGAGACAAAGGGGTTCAGGTACAGTTCTTTGAAAGTTGCATTAAAGGTAGACAAGGTGGTTAAGAAGGCATTTAGCAAGCTTGCCTTCCTTGTTCAGACCATTGAGAATAGGAGTTGGGAAGTCATGTTGAGGTTGTACAGGACATTGGTGAGACATCACCCTGCTGTAGGGAGGATATTAAATCTTTTTTGAACCCTCTCCAATTCATTGGAATGTTGCCAGACTGGAGGGTTTGCGTTATAAGGAGAGGCTGGGGCTTTCTTCACTGGAGCATAGGAGGTTGAGGAGTGACCTTACACAGGTTTAAAAAATCATGAGGGGCATAGATAAGGTGAATAGTAACACTCTTTTCCCTAGGGTGAGGTAGTTCAAAACTAGGGGGCATTTTAAAAAGAAAACAAAAGGAGAAAGATTTAAAAAGGGACCTGAGGGCAACTTTTTCCACACAGGGGGTGGTTTGTATGTGAAATGAACTGCCAGAGGAAGTGGTAGATGCAGGTACAGTTACAACATTTGGATTGGTACACAGATAGGAAACGTTTAGAGGGAAATGGGCCAAACATGGAACAAGTGGGACTAGTTTAATGTGGGAAACTTGGTCGGCACGAACAAGTTGGACTGAAAGGTCTGTTACCGTTCTGTATGACTCCAACTCTAATTGGTGAGAAAAACACCCACGTGTACAGAACATCAGTAACAATCCTTAATAAAATAATACATAATTTGTCCATACGTATTCATGCTGCAGACTAGTCTCCTCCCATCTTAACCAACATATTCTTCTATTCCCTTCTTACTCATATGTTCAATTAGCCACCTTTCAACTGCAGTGCTATTCACCTCATCTACACTTTTGATAATTGTTAGAATGCTAAACTGGCTGAGAAAATAAAATTTCTCCTAAATTCACATAATTTTTTAAGAACTCATATTTATAGCTGCTGGCTTTGGACTTCCCTCTAAGTGGAAACAGCTTCTCCACAGTTGTCGATCAAAACCAATCAATCTTAAAGACCTCAATTAGATCACACCTTGATCTTGATCTTCCTTTTCCCAAGCAAAAACCCCACAGCTTCTTCAGTCCTGATCAACACTTTGTGGTATCATCATCATATCTATACTCGGGGGGACAAATGAAATTTACTGCCTCAGGCAAGGAACTCAGAAGACTTTGTTTAAAGTCCCTGATTTTTCACCCTCGTTAAGAATTAGCTAATTGGGTGGTGGAGGGAAAGAAGCATGCAATCAAGTTCATTTTTGTGCCCTACTAAATCAAGTGCAAACACACCAAAAGAACGCTGCTAGCAATTTGTTAATGTAGTCTTTGTATGCATTTCTTATTCTGTTGATTCGTACAAACTAGTCTGTTAACCAAGGAGACACAAGTCTAGGTGTTCAAGATGATAGGAAGAGACTACACCATTAGCTTTGTTACAAATCATTTTATTTTAAGTTCATTTGGTAATTAAGACACAGACTAGTTTTTAAGCAGTGCTCACAATGTCAGGCACAAGGACAACTTAAGGATTAGTGCCTTGATTTTATGTTCACTTTCTTAATGAGTATTTGTCACCTCCTGTCAAATTCATAATGGCCTCTTGCTCCAAAAGCACAACTCTCAGGATATATGGACTACTGGTGCATATAGACTGTTTCATGTATACAGTATGTAACCAAAGATTATGGACCATCCTTGCACATACATTATATATAAATCATTCTAGTAGCTACATGCATGTTCTTAATGTAAAAAATGTAGACGGCTTAGGTGGAGCACAGATATCAGCAGCAGATTTATTGGGCCAAATAGTCAGATTTTATGATGAGTTATTGATTATGAATTAGCAATAGCCTAGTAGGATACCTTGATTTTTGGAGAAAGAAAGGACTTTTGTTAAATTGTTTTCACAAGAGTCCATGTTTTCTCTTCCCCAGAGCTACAGAACTAAGGGTTACAGAACTAAAATAAGTTACTGAAGTTAGGATACAGGTCAGGCGTGATCTGACTGAATGGGAGGACAGACCCGAAGGCTGTATAGTCTACTCCTGTTCCCATGTGTTATAATATTATTTAAAACTTCATTATCCTGTGATAAATTAGAGAAGTGGTATTCTTGAATGGCACTCTTCTACCCTACTTAAATAGAAGTGTTTTTAACTTCTGCATATATAGTTTTGAAATCAAAGATTAAGAGATAACAAGTTAAAATCAATGGTAATTTATGCCCTCTTAAGATACTTGAAAAAAAAGACTAAAACAAACCTAAATACCACACAAGAATTGCTTAAGGTGATTCATATTTGAGCCAAAAAAAAAACAAATGTTTTTAAGTAAACTATTTCAGCTACCATCACAGGGAACCCTAAATTTTCAGGGTGCCCTTGATGTGAGGTGCAGCCCAAGTACAAATCAGTACTATTACATTGCTTCAAGATGTTCCTGGCTGCATCATTGAAGCGAAGTGGGATAAGTTTTGACAAGTTCTAAAAACATTTTGTGCTGTCAAACATTTCAGCGAGACACAATGTCCACCGAATCACAAAGGAAACACATGTCAAGCAGAAGATAGCTAAAAAGCAAAAATACATCCACATCCCATAAGCACAGTACTGTACATATTTTCTAAAACCAGTCGTGACTAAATAGTTTGCCACTTTTCTCACCTTAGAGTCAGAAGGTTGTGTTTTCGAGCCTCAAGCCCCATTCCAATGACTCAAGTCTTAAAGCATAGGTTAAAACCCTGGTGCAGTACCAAGCAACAGCTGCATTGGCAAATGGGCCTCGATCTGGACAAGATGCAAGGCCTTACCTGTCTTCTCAAGTGGATCCTTAAGATCCTGTGGATCTATTCAACAATGAACAAGACAAGACATTCTCCCAGTCTTCTGCACCAATATGTACCCCTCAACATGATACAGAACAGATTATCTGAAGTTTATGGCACAAATTGGCTGATGCATTTTCTATATTACATTAGTGACTGCAAGTCAAAAATACTTGATTAGGTATAAAGCATCAAGTGAGATCTTTTCAGAAGTGCAAACCTTTCTTTCAACTTATTTTCATTCCTCAAGATGAATTAAAACACTATTAGACATCTGACTTATGATTATCAAGCAATTCCCTTGCCCACACACTTGGCTGAACTATCATGCAGTATTACTACCTATGTTCATCCAGTCCAAGGCAGCAGATAAAAATCAGAGGCTTCAGAACAATTCCAAAATGCAAGGGAAAAAGTGTTGGCCTAGATTTAAAGCATATTGTTGTTCATTTAATGCTACGATTTATGTTAAAAATGAGCACACAGTTACAGAAGAGCTTCTAATAATTTGGGGCTGACTGAGATTGGGACAACCTACATTAGATTTATAGAGAGAAAGAATACCATTTCATTGACAATCAAAATTTAAATGGAATTAGAGGCAAATCATTCATTTTTTGGTAGAAAATACAGGAAAACTACAATAAATAATTCAAAAATGATCACTCGAATTAGATGTACATACACTTTCAACTCTTGAAAAATCTTTACATCTAGTTTTCACTCATTTTCTTTGAATTGTGAAATTGGTCTACACGACAGCTGTAGATTTTTTATCTTCTGCACAGAAATTGGACAATTACATTAATTTTAATTGTTGTGATACTTGTGTTAAGTACAGTGAAGCAAGAGGGCTAGCAGAAGGCTAAAATGAGCAGAAGAACATTTTGGACAAAGTGCAAATTTTCCTTATCATGCAGTGGTATAGCACCAAGATGACTAAACTTATCTACTTTCATTATCAAGGTGTATTTGTCGCTGACAAAGCCACATTTATTGCCCACAACCTAGACCAACATGGAACAGTTTGGTCAGTCACATTGGTATGGGGACTGGAGTCACATATAAACCAGACCAGGTAAAGACAGGTTTCCTGCCCTAAGTGAAAGTGATTTTATTAAACCAGATGGCTTTGTATTCATTGGTTTTATGAATGCTTTTATTGATACCAACACCTTATTCCAAGTTTTGAATTTTCTCTCCCTGCCTCTCCTCTTCTTCCCTGTCCCCCCAAGAATAATGTTTCTGAAGAAGAGTTATTGAACTCAAAATGTTAACTGTTTCTCTCTCCACAGACGCAGCCAGACCTGCTGAGTTTCTCTAGCATTTTCTGTTTTTATTTCTAAAATACTCAATTGACTGTCAAGTACCTTATTTCAAAGTATCTTTCACAAGTTATTTAGCTCAGTATCCAGTTTCATGATTCAGCCTCTGTTGGGTCACTTTTCCATGTTAAAAGGTTTTGTTTAATCACAATCAATACTATTTGAAACCCTTACTTAAGAAGTGATGTCTTACAACTGAACTTTCACATCAGTTGGAACCTCTAGTGGATTTAGAGAACGTACTGTCAGCGAGGTTGTTGACTTGCTCGCCGAGCTGGCTTGTTTTCATTCAGGCGTTTTGTCACCATGCTAGGTGACATCATCAGTGGAGCCTCCAATGAAGCAATGTTATTCTATTCCGCTTGGAATTTACACTGTCTGGTCCATTATGGTGAGTACTGTCATTTCTGGTTTGATCTGTACGTGTTGCATATGGGGTCCAATTCTATGTGTTTGTGGATTGCATTATGGGTGGAGAACCATGCCTCTAGGAACTCCTGTGCGTGTCTACATTTGGTTTGGGCTACTATGGTTACTTTGTCCCAGTTAAACTGATAGCCTTCATTGTCTGAGTGTACAGATATTAAGGAGAGCTTGTTGTGCTGTTTTGCTACTAGTTGATGTTCATGTATTCTGATGGCTAGTTTCCTTCCTGTCTGTCCAATATAATGCTTGTGGGAGTCGTTGCATTGTAGTTTGTAAACCACGTTGGTTCCGCATGTTGTGGGAATGGGATCTTTAATCCTTATAAGTGTTTGTCGTAGAGTGGATGTGGGCTTGTGGGCCACCGGGCCACCATGATTTCTAGTGGTCTTAAGAGTCTTGTTGTCAGTTCCAATATGTTATTCTTGACGTAGGGCAATGTGGCCAGTGTGTTAGGGCATATTGTTTCCTCCTGTTGTTGTTCAGTAGGCATCTGCAGATGAAGTTGCAGTGATATCTGTTTATTGCGAGATTTACAAAATACCATGCAACGACTCCCACAAACATTACATTGGACAGACAGGAAGGAAACTAGCCATCAGAATACATGAACATCAACTAGCAGCAAAATGGCACGACGAACTCTCCTTAATATCGGTACACTCAGACAATGAGGGCCATCAGTTTAACTACGACAAGGTAACCATAGTAAGCCAAGCCAAACATAGACATGCGCAGGAATTCCTACAGGCATGTTCTCCACCTGTAATGCAATCACAAATATACAGAATTGGACCCCATATACAAATCCATACAGATCAAACCCGGAAACGACAGTACTCACCATAACAGACCGGACAGTATAAATTCCAAGCGGAATAGAATAACATTGCTTCATCGGAGGCTCCACTAATGATACCTAGCACGGTGACAAAACATCTGAACAAAAACAAGCCAGCTCAGCGAGCAAGTCAACAACCTCACCCTCAACCCAAACTACAGACCTTTGCCAAAACTTCAAGTACTGTCAGTCTCAGAGGACTTCAGTGATTTTGTGCACCACTACTGCAGCTTCAGTGTAAACACAGCCAACTTATGAGACCATTCCAATTACATCTTGCAACAAGTTGAATAACCCCAGCCACATCTTTCCAATGCGATGAGAGATTGGGCCAAAGATTGCAGCAGGCCACCTTTTTTCCTAATGAGTTTCCAAGAGCAAAAACATGGCTTCTTTCCCTTCATAGTCTGCCAAATAAAACTAATATCTCACCACTGAATGGTTGGTGAGACTTATCTTACTAAACTCTAAACAAAATGGGGCAAAATTGTTTGGGGGATACCCATTCACATACCAGATGTTTTCAGTGCTACGAAGTTATATTACCGTGTGAATAAGTAAGGGAACTGGTTTGGATCAAGGTGGGTACTTAACAGCCTTATCAAAAGTTAACTTCACTCTTTCTCCCACCTCTAGGTTTAGCTCTCCTAATAATCTGTAGGAGGTAATTTTCTTGCTCCCTGCCCAAATGCAGCAAGTCTATCAGGTCCAACATCTTTAATAAAGCAAGGATTCTCAACATTTTTGCTTCCAAATTCCCCCTTCTGTGCTTTTAGAAAAATCCTTGGATTCAATAAATCACAAGTATTTGAATACAAACCCCAACACAGCAGTGAAAGCCAGTGACTTGAATTAATCACACCAGCATTTGCAGACAGCATGACAGTAATGGAAAGAGAAACAGGGCTCCGAGAGATTTTAAGCACCAAACTTCACTACCATAATTCATTTAGCAACAAAGGCAGCTCGCACTCTCCCCTCTTTCCCAACCTTTCACGAATACTAAACAATGTCAACTCAAAAGGATACACGAACCTAAACAATGCCTATTTTTCCATCAAAGCAGCACATAGCATTAAGTATAAATATATGAGTTCAGACTTGGAGATACAGGGAAAGCTGGGATACCACCTTCAACTATTTCATTAATTCACGTTGAAAGCAATGAAGAAGAGAATCAGACTGAATCCCAACCGTTACCCAGCAACTGACAAATGTCTTTCTTTTCATACCCTGCCCCTCCTCCAAGACAATGTGACCATGCATACACAATCCATTGACTCAGCTGATGAATGTGCCTTCCATTTTCTGGGTCGAGGGATGGGGAGTGGTGATGTCCGTGCGCACAGTCTGAGAATTAAGGCTAGATATTCAAGAGAGATGTTAGGAAGCACTTCTACATGCAAATAGTGGTAGAGGCTTGGAACTATCTTCCACAGATGGCAGCAGATGCTAGATCAGTTGTTAATTTTAAATCTGAGATGGATAATTTTTTGTTAAGTATTAAAGGGATATGGGCCAAAAGCTGGTATACAGAATTAGGCCACAGATTGATCATGACGTCACTGAATGGCGGAATGGGATCAAGGATCCTTTTCATATGTTCCTATTGCAGATCTGCAGTATACAGAACAGAACTTGTCTGGGTTCAGTCCATTCCCTACACAAGTAAACAAATCTAAACCAAATCATGTCACCAATTCAACAACAAGTATTTATTTTGTGTCTTTGAAGTAGCAAAACATCACAGGATGATCAAAAGCTTGGTCAAAGACCGTGCAATAAAGGAAGTGGGTGGATGGTGGGAAGGAAAAGATAGACAGGCTGTGAGGTTTAAGGAAGGATTTGCAAAGTTCAGGACCTCAGGAGACAAAGGCATACCTGACAAGGCCCTGTGGCTAAACTGGAGATAGCCATGATGTCATAATAGTCTTATTGAATGGCAGACCATAAAAGGGAGTCGTGCAGCCTATTCCTGCTCGTATCTTAGATGCTCAAGAATAAAAATAAAAGACTTAGAAAAAGTGAAACCTGCTTTCATTAGAGGACATTATAGGATAATTTGAGACAGAGATTTAAAATTTTGAAGTAGTGGACACAGTGGCTGGAAACAGACTACCTCCAGTGATACAGGGATATGAAGAAAACAGACAAGTATGCAAGACT
>NC_063343.1:63361627-63373370 GCF_021869965.1 Rhincodon typus
TATTTCAAAACCCCCTTCCCCTCCCCCTTTTCTGATGAAGGGTCTAGACCCGAAACGTCAGCCTCTCTGCTCCTATGATGCTGTTTGGCCTGCTGTGTTCATCCAGCCCTGCACCTTGTTGTCAATGGTAGAAATTCCTCAGGTTTGTCATTTTGGAATAAAAAAGGTTTCATACTAGAATGAGGTGAAAACTGCTACTGTAATGGTTTGGTTGAAATATTTTCAACGTTGGCCAATGCTAAAGTGAGTTCAGATTCCAAGTTGCAATAAAGTTTAAATAAAGTGCAAACAAAGAAGCAGAAATTGAACTGCCTACACCTCTTGAGACAACTGAAGCACAACTGCAACACAGCACAGCGAACACTTATTGATGACAGATTGTAAAGCTGTCATTAGATGCTGTGTGATAAGGAAGGGACAAATTCAAGCAAGCTGTCCAACCCCCATACCTTCCAAAAAAGAATGCCCCTACAACAACGAGGGGTGTTGCATCAGGCAAGAAAGCATCTGCAGGTAACACAATTGAGCAAGTGAACGCTGCTGGACTCATGAATAATTCAATCACTGTGATGAAAGGAGAAACCCTAAATTATTCAGTGCATTAAACTTACCTATTTCAGCACAGGTCTACAGGCAGAATGGGAACCAAATTCCACTAACCCCAATTGTATATAAGGTACATACAACTCCTTGGATAACAGCACTGAGAGGAGGCAATAATATGGAAAGATCCAAGAGACTGTGAAAAGAAATCATCTGCTATAGCAGGGAGCATGTCATCTGTTCTAAACAACTGATATATATTACCAAAGCCCTCTGTGAAAGCAATACGAGAAATTAAAGGTCCTCCATTTGAAGAGAAGACTTTAGACCTCAGACTGTCAGGAAGACAATTCAAGTCAATTATTTTCTACCCAACAAACTAACATTCTCTCAACTTTGAAGAGAACACTTTCAGATATAAAAGTAAAGGGTATAGTGGCGGGCGAGTTGGGGTGTACGTACATCAAGACGCAGTAACTGAGGCCTAAGGGAGTCTGCTGTGCTCAGGTTCGGAGCACAGCTGTTCCACTTGAGTCGGGTGTTGAACCAGGGGCCAGGAACAACACAAGGGCTCATGTTTCTGTCCTTGCCATGTGTGACCTTTCCTGGTGGCCTAGTGGTTGGGATTTGGCGCTATCACCGTAGCGGCCTGGGTTCGATGCCTGGTCACGGAACGATAGTTTGTCTGTTCTGCTAATTTATCGTGATGATAGTGTTAATAACTGATCTTCAGAAGCAGGAAATAAGCCATGGTGCTGGCAGAAGAATCTTAGGGGAGGCACGGTGGCCCAGTTGTTGGCACTACTGCCTCACAGTGTCAGAGACCCGGGTTCAATTCCATCCTTGGGTGACTGTGTGTGGAGTTTGCACATTCTCCTTGTGTCTGTGTGGGTTTCCTCTGGGTGCTCCAGTTTCCTCCCACAGTCCAAAAATGTGCAGGTTAGGTGGATTGGCCATGCTAAATTTCCCATAGTGTCTAGGAATGTGCAGGCTAAGTAGGTTAGCTGTGGGAAATGCAGGCTTATAGGGATAGAGTAGGGGGCGGGACTGGCTGGGATGCTCTTCAGAGAGTTGGTGTGAACTCAGTGGACTGAATGGCCTACTTCCACATTTTAGGGATTCTATGAATGATATTAACAAATATATAGCATTCATGGTATGAGGGAGATAAAACTTGGGGGTGAAATTTTGTATATGGGTCTGTAAAAGTTAATACTTGCTTGAGTTCAGGAAGCATTACCCACTGAGGAGTCACAGGGACTTGGTCAGAGAGTACAGTATAAGCTGATGGGAGACAGATCTGAGGCTAGTGTGTTCTTTACTATCTCTGTAGTGCTGTAGATCGTATTCATATGAACTCAATAATTGCAGTTGGTGATAAATTTCTTGTTGCTTAATAAACAAGACAATTCTAGTTGGACCAGATAGATGGCTGTCCACATCCATGCGGATTGCTTTGCTCTTGAAGAAACTCAGACTTACTATGGCTCCCTACAGCCCTGATCACAAGGGCCTGACTATGGAATGGAAAACAAAGTTAATATTTCAGGTTATGAAATACGGGGTCATTAACATGAAATGTTAACTCTGCTTCACTCTCTGCAGATGCAATCAGATTTACTGAATGTTTCAGAATTTACTGCTTTTATATCAGATTTTCATTATCAGCAGTGTTTTGATCTTGTAATCTATTTTAAGCATTAATTGAGGGATAACAGCTAATACGACGAGTAAAGTGAGGAGCATGGGATACATCAGAGTATTTTAAGTAGTGTGCAGTGTATCAGTTCCTCTTCAAAGTGTGGTGGAATCTTTTACTTCAACCTGATAAATAAGACGGGGCTTCAGTTTAATGTTTCATCCAATACAGTGCACGTCAAACAGTGTGGTGCTCCCTCAGTGCTGCTCTAGTTTGTCAACCTGGATTATGTGTTCAAATAAGAGATAACAAGGTATAGAGCTAGATGAACACAGCAGGCCAAGCAGCATCAGAGGAGCAGGAAAGCTGACATTTCGGGCCTAGACCTTTCTTCAGAAATCTTTCTTCATTTCTGAAGAAAGGTCTAGGCCCGAAACATCAGCCTTCCTGCTCCTCTGATGCTGCTTCGCCTGCTGTGTTCATCCAGCTCTACACCTTGTTATCTTAGATTCTCCAGCATCTGCAGTTCCTTCTATCTATGTGCTCAAATCTGATCTTTTAAGATGAGAATACAATCAACAGAAAAGGCTGATGTTATTTCATAAGTTCTAAGGTAAACCTAATGCTCAACATATTGACAATTATATGCAATTTAATAACTAATTGGGAATTACTGAATAATTGTTTCCTCTGTCACAATTGGCTGGATTTTCCAAGAAATGGTAATCACACACCGATTGCTCCTTTTTTAATCAATGAAAGAGCTGTACATTTCTGCCAGGAGATTCTGGTCAGGGCTGCTTCAGAAATACGATGATGCCATACTTCTGTTCTGGCAGGTCTTTGTTGTGTAGATCAATTGGAGAAAGGCAAAAATGCTGTTTTTTTTTCACAGCTGTAGTCTGAAATTTAAAGATCCAGACTTATAGATAACCACTTTCACAGACCCTGTTAAAGGATAAGTACATGAAGTAAGTGTGAGATTAGAGGGCTGGGACAGTGGGGTGCCTGGTGAATAACAGGCAAAGTGCAAGTACATGCAGTGCCAGGTGGGTAGAGGGTAAGATCAAAGGCAGGGAAGATTCCAGGTGGGTAAGTGAAAGATCCCAGGTAAGTCGGGTGCCAGGTTGTAGGGTTTCAAGTGAGTAGAGGGAAGGGGGTCAGGAACATAGAATCTTAGGGAGATAGTGTACCAAGTGGTTAGGGGGTAAGGTGCCAGGTGATTAGGATGCCTTTTGGCTGTGGAGAGGAGTTCCAGGTGGATAGGTTACCACTGTGCCAAGGCACAAGGGCCCAAAGGGTATAGGTAACTGATGGAGTGTTAGGGTAGGTTAGTGGGTGGAAGATACTGGATGGGCTGCTGGTATCAGTTGGTGGGGGGAATGTCAGTATCCAAGGGTGTTGTGTCTGATGGTGAGGGTCAGGTCTCAGGAGAAGCAGGGGGAGTCTCTGGGTGTCGAGCCCAGAGCTGGGTGTCAGGCCTGGTGGAGAGGAATTGGGGAGTCAGATCAGATTCTGCGGGTGTTGTGGTCTGGAGAATATAGTTAGACATGTGTAAGGTATGTTGTGGATTCAGTTGAAAAGTTACTCAGGAATTAGACTAGGTATTTAATAGTCTAACTTATCCTGAGTAGCTATTTACCTAACTCCAGCAGAACCCTTTCAACTGTCTGATTTAAGTGGATACTTTCAGTCAGTTCCTGGTGTAGGGGTATTGTCCAATAGAATCTTTATTTTCGTAGGCAATACCTTTGCTAGGATGCTCGGATGAGAATTCCACAAGGTGTACTGTGTAATTCTCATCTACATCCTGAAATGGTTATCTATCCATTGGAAAATCCATCCAATTCTTCTTCTATAAAGGAATTAATAGGACATATGACTGCAGTAGTCTTGATGAATGCTGTTGTTATGAATCAGACCAAAACCCCTCAAAATATATTAAGATTACAGACTAGACCCTAACTTTTTCTTATTTTAAAGGCAAGTGCCCAATGTTGCATCCTACATGCAATTTGCTTGGTCATACCACCAGTCTTCAAGCAAAACATACTTTATTCATATCTATAGTTAAAATACAACAAAGGAAAGAATTGAAATAACATCTCTATTGGAAACTTTAACAGAATAATAGATTGTTTAACAACTAAACAGTAAATGTTCCAATACAGTAACATCCCATAAACATACCCTTGGCACAGGCAAATTCAGTAAAATAGATTGTCTCACATGCAATTCTATCAGCAGGAAGAGAACCCCCAGCCTATAGATTTAACAGAGAGAGCGAAAGCAGCTTCCACATCCAGCTTCAGGACCCCAGCAGCAACTGGTACTGAAGGCTAAAACTAAAAATCCTTGTTCTGTGGGAGCTTTGATCCCACCATTCAGGCTGTTTCTATTGTTCCAATTTAAAAAAAAAACCCAAGTTCTCACAAGCTGTTTACTTAATGGGCGTTGGAGCCGACCACTCATCATCTCTGTTATAACCTTTCTTCATTAAAAAAAAACCAGGACCAAATACACCTACTAAAGCCACACTCTTAAATGGGTAAGCAGCTTGGTTATTTGTTGCATGTGTTTAAAGGAAATATATTTATCTGTTTGAAATGCAGAATTGATTTGTTTGTTTCCTGCCTCTAATCGAAGCCACCAATTACTAAGCCACAACGGTTTATGAAGCAAATCTCTGTAGGTTGGCTTCTGGGTAGATTGCGTTTGTGATGTCTATCAAATTTTCTACTGCTGGTTTGCTCATTGTTCACACTCACACTAGTGCTTTCTGCAAACGAGAATTAGCTTTTCTTTCTCTCTAACAGCGTGTGTATGAGAGTGACTCTTGGAGCCTGTAGGAAGTTTCCTCGCATGTAATTAACACACAGCAGCTGGCTTGTGTTGTAGACATCACACTGGAACGTTAGATCAGCACTTGCTTGATTTTTTTTTCCCTCCGTGCATTATGCAACAGGCTTTGTGAAGGGGAGAGGACAGAGGCATTTGGGGTGGGGTCTGAACAGAGAAGGGGGATGAGAAATTCATGCTGCTAGAGTGACTGAGGTGTGTGTGTGTGAGTGTGTGTATGTGTATGTGTGTGTGTTTGTGTATGTATCTGAGTGTCTTAGCCAGCAAACAACCCAGCTTTATTTTGTTAACTCCAGCCTCTGTGCAGAAGAGAGAAAAACACACACGCACACACACACATACATACATACATACATACATACACACATACATACATACATACATACGCACACACACACACACACACAGTCCATACAATCAAGACTTTGCTGCTGCTGAATGCTGCTGATCACCTTTTGAAGATGGTTGTGAAAAGTAACCCAGCGCCCCTCTTGTCTTTCTCTCACAGTGATTATGTCATCGAGGAGAAGACAGCAGTGCTTCAGAAGAAGGAGAACGAGGGATATGGCTTTGTCCTCCGAGGAGCTAAAGGTGGGATTTGCTGCATTCCTGATTCCCTTATTTTCCTTTGTGAAACACCCAGACACATAATAAGCTGGAATATAATGGTACAGCTGATCGGGAATTTGTATTTTGCCTTGAGAATTTTTCACACTGCTTCTGTCATTCCTTGTGAATCCATCCAATTTAACAGCTTGATCCTGTGTTGCTAGTTTAGTCTCAGCATCTTCAATCTTTGTGATACTTGCAACATGATAAGGAACCATTGTTGTAACCGTATTGTAAAGATAATCAGGGTGAATTCATGCTTTACCATAGACAATGTTCTATTCATCGTTCTTTTCATCATTGCAGACAGCATGACTGCAGCTAGAAAGAAATAACAGAATAGCCATTTTCATCTACCTTAAAAACTGACAGCTATGCCAAACACTGGTGTAAAAATATGGTTGATATATTTGCGTGTTTTGCAAATATTTCAGAATGAACCGTGCAACTGTTGGGGAAAGGCAGGTTTAGTAAATAGAGCACAGAATGACTGTTAAAAGCAGCTAAAGCCTGAAGCATCAGAGCCTTTCTCCCTAGTGCAGTTTTTTTTTCCCTCAGAGTCTAGAAGGATACTGTCTTAAAATATGGTCAGAATGTGCCTGTAAAATACTTGCCAGAAAACACACTTTGAGTGTGCAGTCTTGTATCTGTGTCAGCAGCTGCAGCACGCGTGAGTGCATGTGTATGCATTGTGTGTGTAACTGTATATATGCATGAAAGTGATGACCACACATTTCAGGATGTGTACATTAATTTGACTCCACAAAATCACATGTCCAGCGATTGATGCAAATGAAAACTATGATTCTCATCACAGGACATGTGGTACAGCAATCCTCAGATACAGAGCATGAATCCCATAACATATAATGCTATCACTATTTATAACGGCAAAACTGTTGGTCCTTTTACTGTTTATGTCCATTCCTCTAATGTATATTCGGATTAATTTACCATCTGTTCTATATAACAGAATTCACTGTCCGTCCCATTATTGACTGCAACCTGATTCACTATCTCAACTTACTTTTCTTTATAATCTCTGACCCTCCACACAATGAGATTTACCGTTCTTCCTCACTTGTACCTAACATATTCACTGACCGTTCCTTCTTTCTGTCGAAACAGGATTCACTGCCAGTTCTTATATTGTATATAATGGGATTTACTGTCTGTTGCTCTGTTACGTATGGCATTGTCCTTTCCTTTATGGAATAGAATCGGATTCACTGTTCCTTCTACTGTGAATAACAAAGTTGTCTGACTATTCTTCTAGTTCATATAAATGATTGACTGTCCATTCCACTATTATATACAACTCCTCTCACTTACCATTCCTCAATCATATAGAACAAGATTCACTGCATGTTCTGCTATTATATATAACAATATTCACTACCTGTTCCTATATTGTACATGACAGTACTGACTGTCCAGTCCTCGACTGTAAATAAAAAAATTATCATTGTTCATTCATAGATTGTATAGAACAGTATTTATTGCAGCTTTGCTCAATAGATTGTATGGAACAGTATTTATTGCAGCTTTGCTCAATTGCATATAACACTATTCATAAACATTCTTCAATTGTAAATAAAAGTATTCATTGCTCGTTCTTCCATTGTATATAACAGTATTCACTGTACTGGTGTTCTATTGTAAATAATACTATCCACTTTTCCTTCTTCTATTGCTTGTAACAGTGTTCGTTTCTCTGTTGTTTATGATAGTACTCACTGTCAGTTCCCCTGTTCTAACTATAACAGTATTCATTGCCAGTTACCTTATCGTATCTGAGTATTCACAGTCTATTCCTCTCAAGAATAAAATTGTATTCACTGCTCGTTGCTTTCTTATATGCAACATCAGTTACTGCCAGCTCCTCTGATTTATTTAATAGTTTACACTGTCAGGTCTCCTTTTCTATATAACAGCATTCACTGTCCAATCCACTTTTGTGTATATCAGTATTTACTGGTAGTTTCTCTATATAACGGTTGTTCCTGTATTGCACTTAACAGTATTCACTGTCTGTTCCAACAATGTAAATAAGTGTTCATTGCCAATTTTTCTATTGTATATAAGAATATTAATAGTCCTTTCATCTATTTTATAGAAAAGTATTTACTGCTAATTTCTCTATTGTGTTTTTTTTATTCACTCACACTCATAGGACGTGGGCGTAGCTGGCTAACCAGCATTTATGCCCCAGAATGTGAGGGTGAGCTGCCTTCTTGAACCACTGCAGTCCACATGCTGTAGATTGACCCACAATGTCCTCAGGGAGGGAATTCCTGGATTTTTACCCAGTGACAGTTAAGGATCAGCAAATGTTTCCAAGTCAGAATGGTGACTGGCTTGGAGGGGAACTTGCAGGTGGTGGTGTTCTCATGTATCTGCTGTCCTTGTCCTTCTAGATTGAAGGGGTGATGGGTTTGGAAGATGCTGTCTAAAGATCTTTGGTGAATTTCTGTAGTGCATCCTGTAGATAGTACACACGGCTGCTATTGAGTGTCAATGGTGGAGGGAGTGAATGCTTGTGGATGTGATGCCAATCAAGTGGGCTGCTTTTACTTGGATGGTGTCAAGCTTCTTGAGTGTTGTTGGACCTGCACTCATCCAGATCAGTGGGGAGTATTCCATCACACTCCTGATTTGTGCCTTAGGGGAGTCATGAGGTGAATTACTCACTGCAGAATTCCTAGCCTCTGGCCTGCTCTTGTAGCCAATATATATAAATAGAGTGGTGAGTCCAGTTGAGTTTTTAGACAATAGTAATCCCCAAGATGTTGACAATGGGGGACTCAGTGATGGTGACACTGTTGAAAGTCAAGGGGTGGTGGTTAGATTGTCTCTTATTTGTGATGGTCATAGCCTGGCATTTGTATGGTACAAATGTTACTTGCCAGTTGTCAGCCTAAGCCTGGATATTGTCCCGATCTTGTTGCATTTGAACATGGACTGCTTTCGTATCTGAGCATTGTACAATTATCAGCAAACATCCCTACTTCTGACCTTATGAAGGAGGGAAGTTTCTGAGGTAGTTCAGAAGAAGGAGGGAAGATTATTGATGAAGCAGCTGAAGATGGCTGGACCAAGGACACAACCCTGATGAACCCCTGCAGAGATGTCTTGGAGCTGAGATGAATGACCTCCAACAATTACAAGCATCTTCCTACATGCCAGGTATGACTCCACCAGCGGAGAGTTTCCCCATGATTCATACTGATTCCAATTTTGCAAGGCCTCCTTGATGCCACACTCGGTTGAATGTAGTCTTGATTAAGGGCTGTAACTCTCACCTCACCTCTAGAATTCAGCTCTTTTGTCCAGGTTTGAACCAAGACTGTAATGAGCTCAGGAGCTGAGTGGCCCTGGCAGAATCCAAAATGGGCGTCACTGGGCAGGTTATTGCTGAGCAGGTGCTGTTTGATAGTACTTGATAGTTGATGATACCTTCCGTCACTTTAATAATTGAGCGTAGTCTGATGGGGCAGTAATTGGCTGGGTTGGATTTGTTCTTCCATTGTATAGAACGGTATTCACTCCATCGCAAACAGAAATTGCTGGAAGAGCACAACAGGTCTGACAGCATCTATGAAGAGAAAGCAGGGTTAATGTTTCAAACTGCAGTTCTGAAGATAGGTCACTGGACTCGAAATGTTAATTCTGTTTTTTCTCCATTGATGCTGCCAGACCTGCTGAGGTTCTCCAGCAATTGCTGTTTTTGTTTCAGATTTCCAGCATCCACAGTTTTTTGTTTTATTGCATATACTCACCATGTTGCACTAGTGTATCATTCATTCATCAGTCGTCCCTCGCAGATAAGAATGACTCTCTTCCACTCTCAGGGTGTGTCTGTGGTTGCTGTACAGACCAATACAGCTACCGCAGACTCTGTTATACTTGGGGAGGTGGTGGTCATGGGAAGGGGGTGGGTGAGGTATTGCTGTGGCAGCATGCTCGTTTCACTGTTTTCGCCAGCTTCCGCTTTTACCCGACAGTAAGTCTCAAGGTGCTCGATGCCTTCCCGAATGCTCCTCCTCCACTTTGGATGGTCTTGGGCCAGTGATTCCCAGGTGCCTGTGGGAATGCCACACTTCACCAGTGAGGCTTTGAGGGTGTCACTGAAGTGCTTGCTCTGTCTCCACTCGGGGCTTGCCTGCTGTTTCGGGGCTGGGAGTAGAGCACCTGCTTGGGCAACATGCAGACTCCATTGCATATAATAGTATTCACCAATATTTAGTGGTAGTTCTTCCACTAACACAACAGTTTTAACTGCTCATTTGTCTATCACATAGAATGACATTCACAGTCCATTTCTTTAAATGCAATAGTTTCAATGCTTGCTCCTCCACTGTGCAGGATATTATTCACTGCCAGTGACTGTATATAAAAGAGTTTGTTGTCTATTCTTCTACTGTGTGTAACAGGATTCACTGTCTGTTCCAAAATTGTATATGACGGTTCTCACTGCCTATAGCTCTATTGTGTGAACCTGCGTTCCTTGTCCTCTCTTTTATATAACAGTATTAATTGCTTTTTGCTACATTATATGGAACAATTCAGGTGATCATTCCTCTAGTGATTCTAACTATATTAACTGCCCATTTCTGTACTGTATGTAAATAGCACTCACTGTCCTATTCTCAAGTCTACGTAACAGCATGCGCTACCCTCTTGTACACTCCTCTCTTGTACATAAGATTACTCACTTCTTACTATTCCTTTGTATGGAACACGATTTGTATTCTTCTAGTATATATAACTCTTTAACTGCCCATTTCTCCACTGTATACAACAGTTATCTCTGCTTGTTCCTGTATTGTATATAACAGTATTCATTATCCATTGCTGTACTGCCCAGAACAGTATTCACTGCCTGCTCCTCTATTGAATAAAACAGAATTCACTGCTATTCCTCAATTGTATATATGTAAAACCACTGCTCAGTCCACTATTGTATATAACAGTGTTTACTGCCCATTTTCACTGCCTGTTCTTCTATTGTAAATAACAGCATTCACTGTTTGTTCCTTTGTCCTGTAAAACATTATTCACTGTCCACCCTCCTATTGTAATTAACATTATTCACTGGCAATTGTTCCATTATACGGAAGATATTCAGAGCGTGCTCTTTTATTGTATGGGACTGCATTCACTACTTGATCCACGATTGTATATAACAGTATTCACTGCCATTCCTTGTATACAACAAGCTCACTGTTTGTTCCTCCCACCATTACATATAACAATATTCTCTGCCAATTTGTCACTGCTTGTTGCTTTATCAGATATAACAGAATTCACTGCCTGTTACTCTGTTATAAATAGTATAATAATATTCAGTGCCTGTTCCTCTTTTATATAGAACAATATTTATTGTTTATTCCTCTATTGTATATAACGGTATTCATTCATTCCTCTATTGTAAATGACAGCATTAACTGCTGTTTCCTCTATTGTATTAAACATTATTCACTGTCTAGTCCTCTACTTTAAATAGCAACATTCAATACTTGTTCATCTATTGTCTTTAAAAGAATTCATTTTGCATTCTTCACTTCTATGTAAACATTATTAACTGCTCATTTCTTTGTGGTATATTAAAATATTCACTTCTCATTTTCTATTGTACAAAATAAGGCCACTGTCCATTTATGAAATGGAATAGTGCACAAACACCTCCTTATATAACAGCATCCAGTATCCATTCATCTCTTGTATGGAATTGTATCCACTGCTTTTGCTCCATTGTATATAATATTCATAGCCCATTCCGCTATGGTATAAAGCAGGATTCATTGTTTGTTTCTTATATGAAATGAAATTCACATGTTGTCTAGAACAGTATTCACTGTCCATTCATCTGTTGTATGTAATAATATTGCTGCTGATATATTTTGGGGATACATCAACACTGTGGGCTTGAAGAGTGTTGCAAATTGAAGATGTTCAGTTATAATTGCAATCAATCTGAGTCTTTGAAACTTAGTCACAGTCTAGGTTTTGAAGGGTCTAGGCCCGAAACATCAGCTTTCCTGTACCTCTGATGCTGCTTGGCCTGCTGTGTTCATCCAGCTCTACACCTTG
>NC_063343.1:63373870-63383961 GCF_021869965.1 Rhincodon typus
TTATTCTCAAGGCATGGATCAAGTTAAACTCTTTCCTTCAACATTTGATGCATTGCCTCATTGTGGAGTTGATTAACTGAACTACATTTCCACACTACCTGACCGCAGGATTCACCAACACAGTTTGTAGTCAATGAAATATTGCAGATCTGTAATCCAATGTTGCAATGTAGGAAACCCACATCAATGTCCTCACAACTTGCTCCCACTAACAGCAATGAGAAGAGCCAGACAATGTAAATGGAGGTGTTAGCAGAGGATAAATATGGGCCAGAACATGGTGCAGCTCTTCTTTGAGTAGTAGTCGTGAGATCTGAAAAGGTAGTAAGAGTCCCGGTTTAACATTTCCATGTTGTGTGGTACTATCACCGCGCTAATTGGGACAGACTTTGAACAGGTCTAGCCACTCAAGACTGGGCATCCCTGAGGTGCTGTGGGTCATCAACAGCAGCAGAATTGTACTCCAGTACAACCTCATGGCTTGACATATTCCCTACTCATGCTTTCCCATTCAATGAGGGGGATCAACCCTGGTTCAATGGAGATTGCAGGAGGGCCTGCTAGCAGCAGCACCAGGCATATCTTAAAATAAGGTGTCAATCTGGTGAAGTCACCAAACAGGATGACCTGCATGCCAAACACCATAAGCAGCAGGTGATAAACAGAGCTAAGCAATTCCATAACCAACAGATCAGATCTAAGCTCTGCAGTCCTGCCACATCTATAAATATCCCCATCCTTAATGATGGAAGAGCTCAACACATGAGTGCAAAAGATAAGGCTGAAGCATTTGCAGCAATCATCAGCCAGAACTGTCAAGTGGATAATCCATCTTAGCCCACTCCAGCGGTCTCCAGCATCACAGATACCAGTCTTCCCACAACTCTTTATACATGTTCACACATGAAGATCAGCAAGTGCAGACCAGGAGAGAACAGGAACTAATATGTGGGATTTAATGGCTGGCAATCCGCAAATCGTAGGACAAGCAAATAGAGACCCCTAACCTCCCCAAAAATTTTCTTTGATAAATGTGCATCACTAGAACTGTTAATGCTGAGTGACTATAGGCATTGCACTGTGTCTACAGAAGACACCAACTTCTGGTATTTGAAATGCCTTCATCTGAACTTTTCCAGGTGAGCAATTCCATCCCAACTCTCCCAGAGATTCAGTGACTCCCTGAATCTCCAGACCAAAAGTTCCACATGAGCACTTCCACCTTCACTGCTCTAAGCCCAAGCATTTCACAAGATATTGGCAGCATAGTGTTTTTGCCCTTCTGTTTCTGCGCTCCCTATTTTTCTTTTTATTCACACACGAGATGTCAGCACCACTGGCTAGATCAGCATTTATTGCTTATCCCTCACTGCCCTGGAGAAGGGGTAATGAGCTGCCTCTTGAACTGCTGCAGTCCAAGATGGGAGCTGTTGCACCCATAGTGCTGTTAGGGAGGGAGTTCCAGGATTTTGACCCAATGTAGTATATACCTAGGGACTAGTACAATTACTAGCATTGCCCCAGAGAGGGTGACGTGGTGGTAATATCACTGGCCTAGTCTGGGAACATGGGGTTCAAGTTCCACTACTGCAGCTGGTTAAATTTGAAATCAATGGATTAATCTGGAACATAAAACTAGTCTTATTAATTGTGACCATGAAAACCAACATCAATTGTTGTAAAACACATCTGGTTTATTAATATCCTTCAGCAAGAAGATCTACCATTGAGGTACTGTCTGACATATGCTAAATCCACAACAATGTGGTCAACATTTAACTGATCTCTGAAATGGCCTACCTTCCGTTCAAGGGCAATTAGAGATGGGAAATGAATGCTGACTTTGTCACATTGCATGAAAGATAGAGAAAGAAAGTTCCTAAACCATTTGAGGAAGTAAACAGGCCATAAATCCAGGTGATGCTGAAGACGGAAAATCAGGTGGATTCCCTGCTGTCAGTCACACATATCATTAAATGAATTCCATTGTTCATGAAAATAATGAATTCCCAGATTCAAGTTATTCATGAACTCATTGAGTAAATTGGTATGGATGGAATACATTAAGGTGATATGAGACAGTCATTAGTGAGGCAGGAAAGCCAACGAGAGGACATGGGACCATGACTGTTTTAAGAAAGGCTTTAATGACTTGAGTGTGGTTGAGAAGGGTCAAGCTTTTGAAGAGGGACGTAGGGAGGAGAAGGGGGATGAAAAAGTAGGGGGTGGGTATAGGATGCAAAACAGGAAGAGAGATAGAAGAGCTGAAATTATTTTGTTCGATTCCACATACTGGAATCATTAATTGGATTTAATTCACCTCATGACTTACTAAGTTTATAAAGGAACAGGGGTACAGTAGGTAGATGATGTGCTGTAATTTTTCGGCCAGAAACTACTCCTTAAATTCACTCTCAAAGTGCAGGTAGGATGGAGGAATGGTGTAGGGAGGGGGTTAAACTGGAGATTTTGCTAGTTATGGAGATTTGGTGGGGTAGGTAACCCAGGTTGGGAATTGGGGAATGGCTAACTGACTAAAGGATGAACCAGGATCTGGGATGATTCTCGGTTCAAAATCAGGAGGGTTGAAGGAGGCACCTGCAAATGAAAAAGGGGTCATTGTCAGATGTCATGCTGGGCCTGCTTCCCTTGACCAAGTGTTGGATCCTTGGACCTCATCTCACCCCTGCACCTCACTGTCAGCCCCACTAAGCAGTGCTCACCATAAATAATTATTCTAATTGGTTTCGCTTTCAGATGCGAAACTCAATTATTTCAATTAGTGAAATTGCATGATAGATCTTAGAGATTAAACATTGGTTAAACAGAGCCTAGGCATATAATTTTCCAGCCAGAGTTTTATACTAATTTGCACATCACAAAACCCCCCAAAAGCATGGAATACTTGCACCTCATATACACCCAGTTTTTCACCCAATTACTCCTGAGTTCCATTTGATCTCGGGTATCCCAGCCAGGCCCTGCTAGATGATAACATTGCACACTGCTGCTATTATGAGAACACAAACTCTCATTTCCCTTCACCCAGGCCTCACTTCCAGGACAATTGAACTTCCTTGTTCAGATTCTGCCGATGGGAAATTGCACAAGTCCTGCACTACATCACCAATTTCCACGTGATTTCATGTGTCCGGAACTGAACATAAGACTCCAGTATTTTCACCCAACAATCTCCTTCCAATCTTCTACAATCTTCAATATTTTTCAAATATGCAAGTATTTGTGTCACACAATCACTATTTCTTAAACCATAATTACCATTATTCTTACTCCCTTTAATTTCGTTAGTCTCCCATAAGTTTTTGATTCTTAATTAATAAAAGAAGAGTTGTATTTAAATAGGTGGCTTTTGTAACCTCAGGATGTTCCAAAGCAAATGAAGATTTTTGAAAAGGAACATTGATGCGATGTGGGTGTCACAGGCTGACCCAGCCTTTATTGACCATTCCTAACTGCACAGAGGGCAGGTAAGAGTCAACCACATTGCTTTGGAGTCATATGTAGGCCACGCCAGATAAGGATAACAGATTTCCTTCCCCGAAGGACATCAGTGAACCAGATTGATTTTTACAATAATCAACAGTGGTTACATGGTTGCCATTTGGTTTTATTGAATTCAAATTTTACCATCTGTCTTGATGGGATTCAAACCTATATCCTCCGAACATTAGTCTGGGGTTCTGACCAAATGTCTTCTAAATGTTATAACTGTACTGGCAGTTCATCATTGTGATCAACAATGAACACTCTTTGCTATTTCACCATTTGGTATGCTACCTGGTCTTTTAAAAATGAAGATTACAGAACATTACAAAGCATCTCCAATTTGTTTAAATCCTGGCCCAAAGAGACCCTTAACCTAGTTGTGAAAGGAAAATCATCATTGTCACAATAGGGTTGTGAAAATATCCCTGCCTTGAATTGTCAGCTTGGGTTCTATTGTCAAGGCTGTGGATTATATCTTGAACCAATGGCTTGTCAGGCACAGACAGGAGAGTGTTCCCACTGAGACACAATTGACAGCTCAGAAGTGTCCAGAAAGGCAAAAATCTATAAAATATGAAACTGAAACTGTAAACTGTGTTTTTGTAATTATATTTATAACCCCATTGTGAAAGAGTAAATTTCCATTCAAATAGTTTCTGATCACATTCTTGAGATGCCTCAATGATTCATAGTAACTTAATTATTTTTGAAAATGCAGCCAATGTTGCTACGTATGATAAACAGCAACAATTCATGTGTTATGAAGAGGAAGTGGGATTAGTTTGTGCGATGGTTTCAAATGGAATGTTGCCCAACACAATACTCTGTTGTACATACACCCTGCCAAATTCACCAACATAACCATAATATCTCTCAAACTAAACCTAGAAACAGCGACCCTGACTAATGTCTCCTCCCACACACACACACAGTTTCACCAGTCACAGGAGTAACTGTTGTGTCAGTCTAGATGGTGCCCCAGTTAATTATGGCAATATCCTGGCATGTAGTACTGAAGACTTGTGTTTCAGAACTAGCCACATCCCTAGGCAGGTTATTCCAGGACACCGGAATTTGCCCAACAATATGGAAAATTGTCCAGGTATCTGCTAACAGAGTGTAGCATCTAGATCTCTCCTAAAACTGGAATCAGGGGAAAACTCTCCAATACACAACAAAAACAAAGTTGCTGGAAAAGCTCAGCAGGTCTGGCAGCATCTTTGGAGGAGAAAACAGAGTTAACGTTTCAGGTCCGGTGACCCTTCCTCAGAATGGAAAACTCTCCAATGGTTGGAATCATACCTGGCACATAGGAAGATGGCTTAGGCTGCTGGAGGTCAGTGATTTCACCCCCAGAACAACCTTGCAAGAGTTCCTCTGTGCAGTGTCCTCCTCTCAACCATCTTCAGCTGCCTTATCAATGACTGCCTCTCCATTACAGACCAAAATGGAGATATTTCTTGTGATTTTAAAACATCCAGCACACTGGATACAGTTCGAGACAAATGGCTGCACCTCCCAGTCGCGAACCACTTCAACTCCCCCTCCCACTCTGTGGACAACATGTCCATCCTGGGCCTCCTCCAGTGCCACAACGATGCCACCCGAAAGCTGCAGGAACAGCACCTCATATTTCGCTTGGGAACCCTGCAGCCCAATGGCCTCAACGTGGACTTCACAAGTTTCAAAATCTCCCCACCCCTGACCTCATCCCAAAACCAGCCCAGCTCATCCCCGCCTCCTTAACCTGTCAGTCTTTTCTCCCACCTATCCACTCCTCCCACCTCACTGACCAACTCCCATCACTTCCTACCTACCAGCCTCATCTCCGCCTCCTTCACCTGTCCGTCTTCCCTCCCACCCACCCGCCCCTCCCTCCCAACTGACCAACCCCCATCCCAACTCCCTACCTATACTCGCTTTACTGGCTCCATCCCCACCTCCTTGACCTGTCTGTCTTCTCTCCACCTATCTGCTCCTTTATCCACCTTCCGTCATTGCCTCCCCCTCTCTCTATTTATTTCAGAGTCCCCTTCCCCTCCCCCATTTCTGAAGAAAGGTCCAGACCCGAAACATCAGCTTTCCTGCTCCTCTGATGCTGCCTGGCCTGCTGTGTTCATCCAGCTCTACACCTTGTTATCTTACACTGGATATTGCTCAATCAGTGAAGCAATCCAGGCAGCAAGACCCGGACAATATCCAGGCTTGGGCAGACAGCATTTGCCAACTCTCCTTGACATTCAGTGAAATTACCATCACTGAATCCTCCTTATCATCACTAAAACAATAGTAAAATACTGTGGATCTGGATATCTGAAAGAATGACAGTGAATCCTGGAGAAATTCAGCAGGTCTGGTAGCATCTGTGGAGAGAGAAAAAGAGTTAACATTTCATGTCTAATATGATTCTTGTTTGGAACTGAAAGGGTTTAGAAGATGTTTTTTATGTTTTTGGCAGAGGCGGACGAGGATCAAGGGAGCAGATGGTATAGCGGCTTTTCAGTTGTTTCAGTGGCGGGAGTCCGGGAGGAAGCGCGAGGGCAGCCTGGGAAGGTGAGCTTTTCGATTATAAAAGTCTTACCTCGCGTGACTCCATTTTTTTGGAGCAAGTGAGGTAATATATTTGGGCGGTTGCTTTACCCGAAACACTACCTAGGTAGTGTCTCCCACCCATCCTCCTCCTCTAACCAAAAAAATAGGTTCTGAGCGCTAATTTGGTAAGGCTACTAGTATTTTTTTTTAAATTTGTCTGTTTGGGAATTCAGAACAGTGGGAATGGATGTTAGGGCAGTTGTATGCTCCTCCTGTAGAATGTGGGAGGTAAGGGTCACCACTAGTGTCCCCACTGACTTCATCTGCGGGAAGTGCACCCAACTCCAACTCCTCGGAAACAGTGTTAGGGAACTGGAGCTGGAGCTGGATGAACTTCGGATCATTCGGGAGGCTGAGGGGGTAATTGAGAGGAGTTACGGGGAGGTAGTCACACCTCAGGTACGGCAAAAAAGTAGATGGGTTACAGTCAGGGGACGGAAAGGGAACAGGCAGACAGTGCAGGGATCCCCTGTGGCCATTCCCCTCAAAAACAAGTATACCGTTTTGGATACTGTTGGGGGGGACGGCTTACCAGGGGTAAGCCATGGGGTACAGGTCTCTGGCACAGAGTCTGTCCCTGTTGTTCAGAAGGGAAGGGGGGAGAGGAGGAGAGCATTAGTCATTGGGGACTCCATAGTTAGGGGGACAGATAGGAGATTCTGTGGGAACGAGAGAGACTCGCGGTTGGTGTGTTGCCTCCCAGGTGCCAGGGTCCGTGATGTCTCGGATCGTGTTTTCGGGATCCTTAAGGTGGAGGGGGAGCAGCCCCAAGTCGTGGTCCACATAGGCACCAACGACATAGGTAGGAAAAGGGATGGGGACGTAAAGGCAGAAATTCAAGGAGCTAGGGTGGAAGCTTAGAGCTAGAACAAACAGAGTTGTTATCTCTGGTTTGATACCCGTGCCACATGCTAGCGAGGCAAGGAATAGGGAGAGAGAGCAGTTGAACACGTGGCTACAGGGATGGTGCAGGAGGGAGGGATTCAGATACCTGGATAATTGGGGCTCATTCTGGGGTAGGTGGGACCTCTACACATGGGATGGTCTACACCTGAACCAGAGGGGTACCAATATCCTGGGGGGGAAATTTGCTAATGCTCTTCGGGAGGGTTTAAACTAATTCAACAGTGGGGTGGGAACCTGAATTGTAGCTCCAGTGTACAGGAGATTGAGAGTAGTGAGGTCATAAATAAGGTTTCAAGGTTGCAGGAGTGTACCGGCAGGCAGGAAGGTGGTTTGAAGTGTGTCTACTTCAATGCCAGGAGCATCTGGAATAAGGTGGGTGAACTTGCAGCATGGGTTGGTACCTGGGACTTCGATGTTGTGGCCATTTCGGAGACATGGATAGAGCAGGGACAGGAATGGTTGTTGCAGGTTCCGGGGTTTAGATGTTTCAGTAAGATCAGGGAAGGTGGTAAAAGAGGGGGAGGTGTGGCATTGTTAGTCAAGGCAGTATTACAGGAGCAGAAAGGACATTTGATGACAACTCGTCTACTGAGGTAGTATGGGCTGAGGTTAGAACCAGGAAAGGAGAGGTCACCCTGTTGGGAGTTTTCTATAGGCCTCCGAAAAGTTCCAGAGATGTAGAGGAAAAGATTGCAAAGATGATTCTGGATAGGAGCGAAAGTAACAGGGTAGTTGTTATGGGGGACTTTAACTTTCCAAGTATTGACTGGAAACGCTATAGTTCGAGTACTTCAGATGGATCAGTTTTTGTCCAATGTGTGCAGGAGGGTTTCCTGACACAGTATGTAGATAGGCCAACAAGAGGCGAGGCCACATTGGATTTGGTACTGGGTAATGAACCAGGCCAGGTGTTAGATTTGGAGGTAGGTGAGCACTTTGGTGATAGTGACCACAATTCGGTTACGTTTAATTTAGCGATGGAAAGGGATCGGTATATAAAGCAGGGCAAGAGTTATAGCTGGGGGAAAGGCAATTATGAGGCGATGAGGCAAGATTTAGGATGCATAGGATGGAGAAGGAAACTGCAGGGGCGGGGCACAATTGAAATGTGGAGCTTGTTCAAGGAACAGCTACTGCGTGTCCTTGAGAAGTATGTACCTGTCAGGCAGGGAGGAAGTGGTTGAGCGAGGGAACCGTGGTTTACTAAAGAAGTTGAATTTCTTGTCAAGAGGAAGAAGGAGGCTTATGTAGAGATGAGGCGT
Source organism: Rhincodon typus (assembly GCF_021869965.1). Lineage (NCBI taxonomy): Eukaryota > Metazoa > Chordata > Chondrichthyes > Orectolobiformes > Rhincodontidae > Rhincodon > Rhincodon typus. The sequence goes on from NC_063343.1 coordinate 63,382,138, forward strand.
GAAGGCTCAGTTAGGGCGCTTGAGAGTTACAAGTTAGCCAGGAAGGACCTAAAGAGAGAGCTAAGAAGAGCCAGGAGGGGACATGAGAAGTCTTTAGCAGGTAGGATCAAGGAAAACCCTAAAGCTTTCTATAGGTATGTCAGGAATAAAAGAATGACTAGAGTAAGATTGGGGCCGGTCAAGGACAGTAGTGGGAAGTTTTGTGTGGAGTCCGAAGAGATAGGAGAGGTGCTAAATGAATATTTTTCGTCAGTATTCACACAGGAAAAAGACAATGTTGTCGAGGAGAATACTGAGATACAGTCTATTAGACTAGACGGGATTGAGGTTCATAAGGAGGAGGTGTTAGCAATTCTGGAAGGTGTGAAAATAGATAAGTCCCCTGGGCCGGATGGGACTTATCCTAGGATTCTCTGGGAAGCTAGAGAGGAGATTGCAGAGCCTTTGGCTTTGATCTTTATGTCGTCATTGTCTTCAGGAATAGTGCCAGAAGACTGGAGACTAGCAAATGTTGTCCCCTTGTTCAAGAAGGGGAGTAGAGACAACCCTGGTAATTATAGACCAGTGAGCCTTACTTCGGTTGTGGGTAAAGTGTTGGAAAGGATTATAAGAGATAGGATTTATAATCATCTGGAAAGGAATAATTTGATTAGGGATAGTCAACACGGTTTTGTGAAGGGTAGGTCGTGCCTCACAAACCTTATTGAGTTCTTCGAGAAGGTGACCAAACAGGTGGATGAGGGTAAAGCGGTTGATGTGGTGTATTTGGATTTCAGTAAAGCATTTGATAAGGTTCCTCATGGTAGGCTATTGCAGAAAATACGGAGGCATGGGATTGAGGGTTATTTAGCGGTTTGGATCAGAAATTGGCTAGCTGTAAGAAGACAGAGGGTGGTGGTTGATGGGAAATGTTCATCCTGGAGTTCAGTTACTAGTGGTGTACCTCAAGGATCTGTTTTGGGGCCACTGCTGTTTGTCATTTTTATAAATGACCTGGATGAGGGCGTAGAAGGATGGGTTAGTAAATTTGCGGATGACACCAAAGTCGGTGGAGTTGTGGATAGTGCAGAAGGATGTTGTAGGTTACAGAGGGACATAGATAAGCTGCAGAGCTGGGCTGAGAGGTGGCAAATGGAGTTTAATGCGGAAAAGTGTGAGGTGATTCACTTTGGAAGGAGTAACAGGAATACAGAGTACTGGGCTAATGGTAACATTCTTGGTAGTGTGGATGAGCAGAAAGATCTCGGTGTCCATGTGCATAGATCACTGAAAGTTGCCACCCAGGTTGATAGCGTTGTTAAGAAGGCGTACGGTGTGTTAGGTTTTATTGGTAGAGGGATTGAGTTTCGGAGCCATGAGGTCACGTTGCAGCTGTACAAAACTCTGGTGCGGCCGCACTTGGAGTATTGCATACAGTTCTGGTCACCGCATTATAGGAAGGATGTGGAAGCATTGGAAAGGGTGCAGAGGAGATTTACCAGGATGTTGCCTGGTATGGAGGGAAGGTCTTATGAGGAAAGGCTGAGGGTCTTGAGGCTGTTTTCGTTAGAGAGAAGAAGGTTAAGAGGTGACTTGATAGAGACATACAAGATGATCAGAGGATTAGATAGGGTGGACAGTGGGAGCCTTTTTCCTCAGATGGTGATGGCTAGCATGAGGGGACATAGCTTTAAATTGAGGGGTGATAGATATAGGACAGATGTCAGAGGTAGGTTCTTTACTCAGAGAGTAGTAAGGGCGTGGAATGCCCTGCCTGCAAAAATAGTAGACTCGCCCACTTTAAGGGCATTTAAATGGTCATTGGATAAACATATGGATGATAAT
>NC_063343.1:63384461-63384595 GCF_021869965.1 Rhincodon typus
TCTTGTATAGATGGATGGAGATGGAGCCCAGAGAGAAAGGTAACCCATTTCACCTACTCGTTGTACCCATTATCAGCTTTTCTTCTTGCCTAGCTTATAATCAACCAAGAGATTGCAAGAACTGCAGATGCTGG
>NC_063343.1:63394595-63416398 GCF_021869965.1 Rhincodon typus
CTTTCCTGCTCCTCTGACACTGCCTGGCCTGCTGTGTTCCTCCAGCTCCACACTGTGTTATCTCTGACTCCAGCATCTGCAGTTCTTACTATCTCTCTACATCTAATCTATCCAGCTCTGTTAGGATTTTATACATTTCAATCAAGTCTTCACTCATCCTTCTAAACTCTCTTGAATACAAACCCGGCAGAACCATTGTCTCCTTTATAGGGCAATCTGCTAACCAAAGTATCAGATTAGTTAACCTGTGCTGCACTCCATTTATGGCAAATATATCTTTCTTAGGTAAGGAGAGCAAAACTGAATGCAAGTGGTGATGGCCTAGTGATATTATTGCTAGACTACTTAATCCAGAGACCCAAGTAATGTTTTGGCAGAACACAAAAACAGAGATTGCTGGAGAAATTCAGCAAGTCTGGCAGCATTTGGGGAGAGAAAACAGAGTTAGTGTTTTGAGCTCAGTGACCCTTCTTCAGAGTATCTCAGAAAAATCCTTTGAAGAAGGATCACTGAACTTGAAACATTAACTCTGCTTCTCTCTCCACAAGTGCTGACAGATCTGCTGAGTTTCTCCAGTATTTTCTGTTTCTGTGCGCTTCAGATCCCCAGCATCTGCAGTTCCTTGTTTTATTGTAATGTTCTAGGGAACCAGGTTTGAATTCCATCATGGCAAGTGGGGGAGTTTGAATTTAATAAAAATCCGGAATTAAGGGTTTAATGATGACAGTGAAATCATTGTCAATTATCAGAAAACCTGTGCGGTTCACTGATGTCCTTTAGAGAAGGCAACTACCATCCTTACCTTGTCTGGCCTACATGTGACTCCAGAGCCACAGTAATGTAATTGACTGTTAACCACCCTATGGGCAATTAGGGATGCCTAATAAACACTGGCCTAGTAGTAATGCCCACAACCCATGAATGAATTAAGAAAAACCCTAGTTGTGGTCTCACCAAGACTCTGTATAACTGCAGTAAGACACCCCTATTTGTGAACTGAAATGCTTTTGCAGTGAAGGCTAACATACCAGTTGCTTTCATCTACTTTAATTGACTGGCATGCGTATACACCCATACTTCCAGATATGTCATTGTTTAAATAATACTGTCCTGTTTTTCACACCAAAGTGCATAATTACAAATTTAGCCACATTGTACTGTCTCTGCCGTTTGTTTGCCCACTTGCTCAGCTCATCTCAATCACCTTGCATTTTCTTTGCTGCCTCATGACTCTCATTGTTGACTAGTTTTGAGTCGTCAGCAAATTTGGAGATATTTTATTCATTTCCCTCTTTCAGGTCATTGTTATTTGTTGTGAATTGCTGGGTTATAAGTCTTGATGTTTAAACTCTGCTTTATATTACTGACAATATCTTCATCTATTTTCTGGGCTGTTTGTTTTTTGGTCCACAGTTTCAATCGTGATGGGAGTTCCAACTGTCAAGCGGGAGGTGCACAGTTACCTGACTGACACATTGAACTCCCTCATTTATGAACTGTCCCCAGAGGAAAAGCAAGATTGTGTGATTGTTGTACTCATTGCAGAGGTGAGTGAAAATGTATCGCTGGATTTATATTTGAGTTTACGATTAACCCCTTTTTCTCCTGCACTTCCTAGACAAAAATAAACAGGCTCTCTGCATCCATCACATTGCACCTTCTCTTTGAAGTCCCTGATTAGGTCACCAATCAACTTCTCAAGATTTTGTTTTTAGTCAAATTGGCTTATTTTGATTTTTAATCCAGTTAAATGATCTAATTTGTTATGCGTTAAATACATACCTGTAGACCAAGCCTCGATGTGTTGAAACGTCATTGTGTGGTTTCTCTCTCTCTTAATGCTCACTGACATTTGTTGCTTCACTCCCAGCATTACCCTTTTCACCCTCATTTTTCATTATTTGTGGGAGCTTGTTTTTTTTGAAAGATTTCCTACACAACCACAATAAGTATACTTTACCAGCTGTAAAGTGTGATTGGATGTCCCAGGATTGTGAAATTCGCTATCAAAATACAAGTCATTTTCATGAAGTTTGCCATGAGTTCACAAAAATTATAAATGCAAGTCAAAGTAACAATTTATGGCTGATCATTCCATATACGTGCCCTCCTCTTAGTTTCTCCCTCCTTCAAATCACTGAAACAAACTGGTTCATGTGTGATTTGGAGATTCTAGACTCCAGTGTCCTTTGTGGATGTGTGTTGAAGACAGATTTGACATTTCTGTTCAAATTGCTTGGTAGCTGTCGTGCCTCAGTATGATAATTCTATTAAATCCTGGAATTGTTTTCCGCTTCAGCGGTTCAACAGCATGTAAGGCTGTTCAACTTGTGGATTACGTCTACTAAGCAAGTGAAGGGCTTTCACCTTGGAAGATCCTTGAAGTTTACCTACAGTAACTGGATTAAATGTGTTGTCGCGTTAAGTGGACACAGAAATTTTGACTCGCAAATATTAAATATGGATTAGATTTCACAGTTGTTGGTGTTTGTAATAAAGAGATGGAAAAAGCAACATTTTAGTTGCAATATGAATCACAAATTCAATGACATGAGTCACTAAAAGGTCAAAAGACCCTCTGAGAGCAGATGTTTGAATCAAATAAGTTAATGTTTTTAAGATCTGGTTAGAATGGTTAACGTTTAAGGAGAAATGTGAATACCTAGTCATTTAACTAGTAGAACTATACCACAAGATTTAATGCTTTAAGTAAAGCACAAAATTATTGTCAATAGTACTAATTAAACAAAATAAATAGGATTAAGTTAATGCCATAGCATTAGCATTTGCTTTCTCCGAAAATTCTCTCATAAGTAGCAACATCTTAACAAAAAATGTTGGAAATCACAGCAGGTCAGGTAGCATCCGCAGAGAGAGAGCAAGCTATTGTTTTGAGTGTAGGTGATTCTTCGTCAGAGCTTTGATGGTAAAAGCATTGGCTTTAAGGTACACTGGGGTAAAAAGTTTTTCTTTTATGAGGTTAGGCGTAATGGATTCCAGTGAATGAGAAATTTCCTATGATTTACTACTATTGAAGTCAGTGTAATAGAAAATGGGGCAAAGTGCAAAATAGGCTGCTAATTTGCTACTACCTGTTTTATGCTGCTGCCCAAGACTGATCTGTAGAATCATAGACTCCTTACAGAGTGAGGAAAGAGGTTATTCGGCCCAAAGAGTCTGAGCCCACCCTCCGAAGAGCTTCCCACCCAGACCCAACACCCTCCCCTCCTACCCCATACCCTATCCCCATAACACCAGCATTTACAGTAGCTAATCTACCTAGCCTGCACATCCTGGAACACTATAGGGAAATTTAGCATGGCCAATCCACCTAACCCACGCGTCTTTGGACATTGGGAGGAAACCAGAACTCCCGGTGGAAATGCACACAGATGCGGGGAGAATGTGCAAACTCTACACAGTCTCCCAAGGCTGGAATTGAACTAGGATCCCTGATGCTGTGAGGCTGCAGTGCTAACCACCTGAATCACTGTGCCACCCAAAGATACCAGTCTTTGTTACCAGCAAATGAGGAAAATATATATAAATACAAATTTTTCAAAAGCAACAGGAGTTCATTTGGATTCAGATTAGAGCCTTTGTGAAACAATTGAAAGGGGCACGTGGGGGATTAAACACTTTGGTAAATGCCGCTTTTGTTATATGAAGGCCATGCTTTAAATTGATGCTTTTTGTTCGTTCCTGTCACTTGCTTAAAGTTCACACAACTATAAACACAACTCTGCAGGGTCATTAGCAGAATTGTTGGGTTGCTGCCATCATTAGAAATGTACAGTCAACCTTTCGTACAGTTTAACTATAGTTTGCACAGAGGCACTTGCTACTGCAACAGAAGTCAGTAGGTTGTGGTGGGCTCTGGAGAGGATTAAAGAAAAAACATTGAGAGAAGTAGTTGCAAAACAAAGCTTTACTCAAAGTTGACTGTTAGTTTCAAAACATGTGTTTTTGCATTTGAAGCTGTAATTGAGATCCACACAGTGACTAGACCTTGTCTTTTGTGTGTGCATGTATAAAACGTTTCCTATTGTTAAAATTAGGTGATTTACGCAAACCAATGTTTCAGGGGAGCACTGGAAAAGGATTGCAAGGATTGGTATTACATGAGATGAATTTCTTGGCACAGGACTACTTCATGGGGGTCTATGGACTGAGAAGCAAGTTTCAGAATTTGGCAAGATGGTTTTGGGGACAGACGATCGGGGATTTGAAGGAACACAGTTTTTGGGTTTGTGCGCCATGGTGAGGATACCTCTGGGCCAAAAACATGCAGAAATTTCTGAGGAGGAAATCCTTAGATTTTGTAAGACCTTGAACCATTTCAGGGGCTGAATGTGGCAGTATTAGGGGTTTGAGGGATACAGGTTTTTGGAGGGGAGTAAGAGTTTGCTGCCTTGTGTAGAAAGGGTTGGTGTTATTATCTGAGCTGATGTTATTGCTAGACCAGACTGAAATCTGGCTTTATGGTATCTTTCATTTAATTTAACAAGGTAGTCTTTCACTGAAATACAAGCACACAAGATTGCAGACTTGTTTTTAAACAATAAAAACTGAAGTTTATTGCATAAAAGAAAACATAAAAAATGGAATAAACTAAGCTGTTTATATGTAACGCAATTGCAAGATTTTAAAACACTCAGTTAAAAATACAATTCCTTCTATCCTATTGCAAAATTATAGTACTCAAACACCAGCGAGATTTTGCTTTTCTATCACACCTATTGATTTAACCATTTCTTTCAGTTCCCACCTTGAAAATTTGGTTGCCTCTTCCATGATTGTCTCACAACTGAGTTTAGACTTTCTCAATTTCAAATAAGCCTTTTAGGATTCTAACCAAATACATCTGGTCTAGAACTTTCAAACTAAAATCTTTACGCTGAGGTAACCTATTTCCTAACAGTTATGAATTATCTCCTTTCTTCAGGAAAATCTGTTCCACACATTTAACTTCCACCAGGACCTCCTCTTAACAGAAAACAATCTTAACACTCATTGTTTACTCCGTCCAATGCAAACAAATTCCTGTTATCATTCAGGGAGCTTCCCCTCTCATACTAGTTTTTTTTTTTAATAAAATCATAGAGACAGAAATACTGAGAAGTTAATCATTAAAATCCCTCATACACACAGATCAACCCATGTGCAACTTTTTCAAAATAAAGCTCTGAAATAAATGACATTAAAATATATTCACAAATTGCATCAAACTAGGAGGAAAATCACAGGAAAAAAGGGATTTTTGCTCTTTGCAGATCATTGTCCAGCCAACTGATATCTTGTGCACTTGACTTCTCCTTCTCCTTCACAACCACCTTCCTTTTCAGTTCTTCTCTGTGGTTCTTTACACTGAAATAGTTAAACGTGAAGTTGCTGTACCTGTATTGCTAAAGTACATTTAGCTCCCTGATCATGCATCCATATAAATAACGAACTCTGTATGTACATGTTCTGATTATTTGGATACAAGTTTGAAATGTACTCCTTTAAATGAACAATTAATGTGTTAGCGGATTTGTAGCTTCTCTAACCAGGAGATATTTCCATGAATGAATGTTTGCTCATTGGTCAGGCCCATTTGTTTACAATCTTTTTAACCTAAAATCAATCCATTGAGCTTCAAAAAATGACTGGAATTTTCTAAGAAATAAATCTGACTTCAAAATAATTCCACTCTCCACTAAATGATTTCGTTATTTCGTTTTTCTAACCAAAAGTAAAGTTACCAGGATCACAGATGCTATGGTTCACAAGGGTGTGTTTGTCTGAGGAATTTATAGCAGAGTTTGTTAGGTATTTTAAATGTCATCTTACACTCTCTTTGTTTGAAAGCCCTTTGAAGGAGTGCGTGTGCGCGAGTGTATGTGAGAGAGCGGTTCTTCCCCACCCCCACCCCCGCCGCCCCACTCCAAACCACCACCACCACCACCACCACCACCACCACCACCACCACCAATGTCCACCTTTTGGCCTGGGTCCCACATTAGTCTGGGTGCATTGCTGCCACCTCTCCTACTGAGGGAGGGCAGGACTATTATGTTTTGCAGATCAGACCAGTAGATTATCTTTAAGACAGTTACATGACATAATGGCATGTGACAGATAGGTACATACTTCGCCTTCAGTTGCTCCTTCAGAGCAAGAGAGTCATTCAGTTGCATTTTTGTAATGGACAGTAACTTCAGTAAGCACACATATATGTACAAGTCTGTGATATTATAGCAATGTAAATAATTTGTGTTAACACACTTTGTGATGAAGATTCATATTATATGATTTGGAAAGTTGGATTTTAAAGTAGACAGAACGATATGTAACTTTAAGTTTAATTTATATTCCTATGTTGTGTGTGTTAAGAGGAGAAGGATGTGGTTTTAGTTTCATTTTGTTTTTAAGTTCCATCCGTGGTGAAGAGCTGTTTTTGTTTAGATGCATTTCAATTCCCATCTTCTCCTTAAAACTTGTGCCATGAGATTCTTCATTTTTTTTTGCAAAAAGGAGGCCTTGATTTGATGCCATACAAAAGTAAACCCTCTGCTTCTAATTCAGAACAATAGTAGTAACCACTATACCAGAGCTGACACCTGTAAATATTCAGCCACTTCTTGGCCTTGTTTAGGCAAAAAGCTAATGTTAGAGATTGACTTTGACCTCGTGCATGTAGAAAAGGGCCAGAATGCAGAGGCATTTGGTAAAGGAAGGGTCAGCAGAACCTGAGACTGCCAAATTGGACCACTGTGTAACCGTCCTGACCAGATTACTAAGCCCTAGTTTCATTCTGGAGTTTTGGCCTACATTCTCCCTGAGATGTGGTTTTCAGGACTCCAGATGAGACCTGACTAGAGCTTTATATAATTTTACTAGCAGCAGATTATGTTAAGTAATAATTCTCAGTAGATTCTACCATCTCAGTGGCTGAAATCATGAGTTTTATGTGGGACAATTTTCTACGCATTTAATTTAAACAGGACTTTTTTTTCCTGAAGAAGGGTCTAGGCCCGAAACATCAGCCTTCCTGCTCCTCTGCTGCTTGGCCTGCTGTGTTCAACCAGCTCTACACCTTGTTATCTAGGACTTTTTTTTTTTTTCCTTTTGGCTTTAAAATGACTTCACCTGTGATAACAAACTTGGTTCGCTTTGGAGTCATACAGCACGGAAACAGATCCTTTGTTCAACCAGTCCATGCTGAACATAATCTCAAACTAAATAGTCCTGCCGCCTGCTCCAAGCCCATATCCCTCAACCTTTCCTATTCATATATCCATCCAAATGACTTTTAGAAGTTGTAATTGTACCCGCATACACCACTTCAGGAAAGTATTGGTGCTTCCAGATTATCTACAAACAAGAAAGGTCAATTTGAGAAGCTGTATAAAAAGAAACACAATTAGTGGTCCATGATTTGTCAGAGTTTGTTAGTCATTATCAACATGGGAAGCTGATTGCTAATGCTGAAATATAACCCTGCGGTGGGCAGCTGGCGCAGCCAACTGTAAATCTGGAAAGCAGCACTCTCTCGGTATGAGTTTTATGCTTCCAATCTTAACAAAAGTGTACTGATTGAATGTGGATGAGAGTAGTTTTGTGGATTAAAGATTTGCAAACTTCAGTCCTACAAGCATCTGCTTTATAGAAGAAGACTTGCAAAGCCCTTGAACATTAATAAACTGCATGTTGTACATTTTTCAATCTGCTTATCTTACTTTGCCTTTTATCTTACTTTTACTTGGGTTACCAATTATTTTTAAACAAAAATGTCAATCAAAAAAAGTTTAGGAATGAAAACAGAAAATACTGGAGAAGCTCAGAGGTCTGACACCATCTGTGGAGAAAGAAACAGTTAATGTTTCAACATGACACTTAGTCAGAACTGGAAATTTGAGAGGAGCATGGAACAGATGGAGAAGGTGCCCAGAACAAAAGATGAAGGAAGTGGTAATGATATAAAATAGATGTAAATGATAAGTGTGAAAATGAGAAAATGGGTCCACTCAACTGAGCGTATTTACAGAGATAACAAGATGTAGAGCTTCTGAAGAAGGGTCTAGGCCCGAAACGTCAGCTTTCCTGCGCCTCTGATGCTGCTTGGTCTGCTGTGTTTATCCAGCTCTACACCTTGTTATCTCTGAAGGTGCTGTGTAGCTTGGCTGCCAGTGGAAGGTGCTCTCTGATGGCACCATCGAAGAAGGTGAGAAAGGCAGAGAGAGTTGGTGCGCCAGATTGCCCCATTTATCCCCCTCTTCATGCCCTTCTCAAAGATTCTGTGGCCGGTGTCCAGTGGGTGGGGCAGCAAGATCCAATGAGGTGATTACTTTCCATATCTGGAGATTGCAGAACATGGTTTTCAACCTTCAATTGTCTTTGTCATGTTATGCATCTGGCCTCCTATTGAGCTAGGTCCACCAAGTCTGTGTAACCTTCTTCTAACAAAGCAGGTACACTAGAGGAGTAAAGAATGTTTCAGAATGAACCAATGCGGCTGTTAGGACCTGGCCAGGCAGTTCTACACCTGTCTGGTTTTGACAGGAAGTTTGACCGCTGCATGATTACTCTGTTCCAGCTCTGCAGTCTGCAATTTTGCAGAGTCCAGCTAGGTTTAAACTTGGCTTCCACATTTCGAGTTTTTATCCATTGTCATGTGAAAACTTGAGAGAGAGCTCAGTTTTGGAGGCAGTGGTGATGATGGCCTGTGGGTTTGTTGGGCCTGGAGTGTGGCATTGGTTAGGGGGCCAGAGCAGTGACTTTGACAGTCGGAGATCAAGCTCAATGCAGGAAGAGTGAGACCAACATGGCAGTATCAGAGGTTCCCAGCATCTGTGGCGGCAGTGAGAGCAGGCAGCCCCAAGGTCTTTTGGAGAGCAGGCCAAAGCGGAGGAGACCGAGCTCTTGCAGGGAGTGCAAGCTCGGCATGGCTGAGCACTTAAGAAAGACTATTGAAATTTTAACTTTTATGTCTTTTTCTACTGTATACTAAGATGGACTGCAATGCTTAACTTCTAAATTAGTGTCCTTTTTTTAAGTTTGTACCTAAAGGTTCTGTATGTAGGTACCTTCGTACCTAAGACGGCGCCAGGAATGGCAACATTGTACAATTTTCACAGTATTCATGTACTTCTGTATTTGAGTACGCGTGACATTAAAATCTAATTCTAATTCTAAACGTCAATATTTCTGTAACAATCCTAGAGGTCATGAGTCACCAGACCACAAATGTATTTTTTTAATAAGATTAGGGAAAGTGGGTCATGATGAGTACTTATTTCGTGAAATTAAAAAATATATAAACTCATTTTTTTGGATGGTTTTAATATAAAATGCTCAGGTTTGCATTTTCTAGGTCAAATAAACGAGAGTGCAGGTGCTTCTATCCTGGATGAAAGGATTAGCTTCTGAAGAATGATTGGTTGAACAGGATGCAATTAAACACAAGTGTTTATAAGGATGGAAGGTGATCTGATTGAAACACAGCAGATCCTGAGGGGACTATTCCAGGTGGTTGCTGAGAAGATGTTCTGCCTTATCGGAGAACCTAGAACTAGTGGACACAGTTTAAAACTTCGAATATCTCATTTAGGCTTGAGATGAGTTTTATTTTCTTGAGGTTTGTTTGTGCTTGGAATTCCACATTAGCTACTAGGCCACAATATTTGTTCAAAGCTGAGTTAGTTTTTGATCAATAAGGGGGTCAAATGTTAAAGAGGGCAGACAGCAAAGTGGAGTTGAGGCAACAGTCAGATCACCCATCATCTTATTCAATAGTTCAGAAGGCTTGGGGTGAGCGGTGCAATCTTCTAATTCTCGTGTTTTAACTGTTGAAAGAGCAGAGGAGTCTCACTATGACTTTTTTCCCACTCTACCCCCCCGTCCAATGCCTACCCACACACCCCTTTCATGAATAAACATGAAACCTTTTAACTGAAGGGTGCCTTTGCTTTTAATCTGAATTGTTACTGATGAAAGGTCACTGAAAAGGTTGGACATTGGCTTGCATTGTGGCTTAATGTTTTCTTATGGTGTGCACAAAGTCCATGTAAAGTGTAAGAACTTGGTTGCCTGTTTCGTTTAATGAAAAAGTAATGTAGCAGCTTTTTGGTCCATTCACACACGGGAGAAATTTCACCTTTTGCACCAACGCAAAGATGAAATGCTAATAAACTCAAGGCTGAAATTGTGCTGAGCGATAGCACGAGAAACTTGAGTTCGGATGAAATTCTCCACTGTTTTTGTCCGTGCTGTTGCTTTTAAAAAAAAAACTTTAGATTAAAACACTAAAGAATTTGCAATCATTCCATATGGAATATGTATGTAATAAAAGTTATATATAGTGGATAAGCAAATGATTGAGACCCTTTTTACATTTTTAAAAATAGTTTTTGGTTTGTTGCTGTGAACTGAGAGTTGAGAGCTGAAGGTAACCTGTGGGCTCTGAGCTTATTTTATAATAAAAAACAAACAGATATTTGTTAATCAACCCATACCCGGCAGTTAATTTCAGGTTGATTCTTATTCAAATAATGCTGTATAGATGTTTCAGTTCTGGAGAGGCATCATGCTCAAACACATGACATATGTTAAATGGGGCCTCATAGGGAGACAACCAATCTAAAAAGAGAAACTAAAGTTTGATCTTTTAGCTGTGTTTAAGTCAGAAGGATTTTGGCTATCACAGCTATAGGATGGTGGTTTGATTGCTCCTTGGTTGCCCTCTCATTATCAATTTATTGCAAGTTCAGAGAGTAGAATCTCAGTTACAAGAATTAATTGAATATTCCTTGGAGCCTACTGGAAGCTATCAGCATGCATTGTGTCTTCCGAAACCAAGCACTATACAATCCCATTTACTTATGATGTTATGGATCATGGAGTCTGCTTAAATAACTTGGCTAGTTACATTTTTTCCCCCCTTTTTATTTATGCCTTATCTCTGGTTGTTTGTCTGTGAAATTTGGGGGCTAAAATCAAAGAATAGGTTTAAATCCTAGACATTAATTAGATTGCCTTGTGTTTTAACTTTAGTCTGTTAGAGCTACTGTATTAATAAATTGTTAAATATTTTGTTTACACTAGAAACCTGATGTCTGGTATCAATTATTAAAGAAGTCTGGTACCGATTATTCAAAAAGTCTGGTTAAGAATCATTGGGATTAATTTTGAGGGTCATTGCATAATTTCGTTTTACTGTGTTGTGAATTCAGGGATAGGAAAGCTGATTTGATTTGGCTGCCATCATATAATATTATAATCCACGTAACCAGAATAACAGCATGTGTATTTGACAACAGATGAAGATTGCTTGATTTAATTTTTAGGGATCAGGAAGTATTTGTACAAAAATCTCTTTTGAGATATTAAAGTCAACACCAAAACTTAATCCTTTAACATTTATGTAGTTATGGGGGAAGATCAAATGGATGATAGAGTCCATGATAATTTAGTGTGTAGTTGTTGGACAAATAGGCTTTTCTCCTTCCATATTTCTCATGCCCTGATCTAAAGGGAAAATCCAAAATTAACTGGTAAAGTCGAGAAATTAAATGATCAGGAAGTGTGATTGAGGTGAGAATTGCTGTACTGATACAAGAAGAAAACCAACTCAAAAAATGTTGCAGTGTCATTGGATTAACTCTGCAAAACCAAGAAAGGAAAGACATTTCAAGGAACAGAAAGTGTTGACTTTGAGTCATGTTGTGGTTAACAGATTTGGCCCAGCATTTATCATTGCTTAGAATGTTGCCATCTTATGATTGAAATAATTTGCAATTCTGGAAAGTGCATTGTAAAATCTAAGATAAAAAGGTCAGGTATTGTGCTGTACCTTAGGAGGATGTCAAGGTCATGTTATAGATAATTAAAATAGACAGCTACAGAAAGCAATCAGAAAGGCTCATTGAATGCCCAGAGAAATCTAAAAACAATTGTATCTCTACAGGAATAAAATACAAGGGGGTCAAGGTCAAGAAACTTTAGTGTTTCAGGGCTGAGGGATCTGGGTATCTTCATACATGAATCTCAGAAAACTAGAATGCAAGTACAACAGGTAATATGGCAAATTGAATTTTGGCATTTATTGCTAAAGAAATGGAGAATACAAGTAGGGAAGTGTTGATGCAACTGTAGTAGAGAGACTGCAGCATTACTGTAAGAGTTTTGGCCCTTTTACTTGGGGGATGTGGTTGCATTGGAGGCAGTTCGGGGGTGATTCGCCGGATTGATTGCAGAGATGAGTGGTTTGTTTTGTGAAGAGAATTTGCAAAGTTTAGACCTATACACTCGAGTTTAGCGAATGAGAAGATGTAGAATTGAGGTATACAAGGGGCTAAAGGGGAATTGACAATGTAGATGTAAAGCGGTTGTTTTCCCTTTTGGGGCAATTTAGAATGAGAGGTGATCGTTTTAGGACAAGGGGTAGCATATTTAAAACCGATGAAGAAGTACTTCTTCAAAGAACATGAAAACAGAAGTAGGCCATTCAGCCCCTTGCCTATTTTGCCATTCATTGAGATTGTAGCTGATCTGTGGCCTAACTCCATACACTTGCCTTTGGCCCATTTCCCTTAACACCTTTGCTTAACAAAAAAAAAATCTATCTCAGCTTTAAAATTAATGAAAGGCCCAGCATCCACTGCCATTTGTGGAAGAAAGTTCCAAACATCTACCTCCTTTGTGTGTAGAAGTGTTTCTTAACATCTACCCTGAATGTTTTGGCCTAATTTTCAGATTATGCCCCCCCAGTTTTAGAATCCCCACTAGTGGAAATAGTTTATCTTTAAATGCCCCTTTTTTCCCCTTATTATTGTGAAGGCTTTGATCAGATCACCCTTCAACCTTCTAGATTCCAGAGAAAACAGGTTTATTATGTATAATCTCACCTGATAACTTAACCATGAAGTCCAGTTATCATTCGTGTCAGCCTATGTTGTACTCCCTCAAGGCCAATATACCTTTCCTAAGCTATGCTACCCTGATCTGCTCACAGTTGTCTGAGTGGCGTCTAACCAGCGTTTTGTATAGCCACAGCATAACTTCTGCATCATTATACTCTAGTCCTCTATATAGAAAGGCCAATATTCCATTAGCTTTCTTGATTATTTTCTGCACCTGTTCATGGCATTTTCAAGATCTATACGCCTGAATCTTAAGTGTCTTTGGACATCCATTGTATTTAACTTCATACCATCTAGAAAGTACCTTGATCAATCCTTTCTCAGTCCAGAATGGATAACCTCATACTTCCTTACATTAAACTCCATCTGCCCGGTCTTAATGCATTCACTTAGTCTATCAATATCCCTTTGTAATTTTATGCTATCATCTACACTGTCTCCAGTGCTGTCTAACTTTGTGTCATCAGCAAATTTGGATATATGGCTTTCTGTTCAATATCCCAGTTGTTAATAAATAACATGAATAATTTGGCCCTAAGACAGATCCTTGTGTAAAGGGTCATGAATCTTTGGAATTCGGTACCCCAGAGTGCAGTGGATGCAGGGACACTGATTAATTTTAAGGAGGAGATAGACAGATAATGGATTGAATGGTTATGGAGAGTGAGCAGAAAAGTGGAGGTGAGGCTGAGATGCGACCAGCATGATTTCATTAAATGGCGAAGCAGGCTTGAGAGGCTGACTTGCCGATTTCTTCTCCTAGTTCTTGTCTACTTGTGGTCTAATACTGTATTTATCTTGAACCCAATCTCATAATTTGGCATCAAGTTACACAATAAAAGAGCTTCCATCAGATCCACCACCTGAGCACGTTGCTGACCTCTAATTCTGATCAGTCGTGCACCCTAAATATTTACCGCTTCACTATTGTGTTGTCAGCTGTTGCGTTCTAAGTTCCCTGAACCTGTGCCTCAAAAGCTTCTGAAAATTTCTGCCTTTGTCCCTGTGATCAAGTTTGACTGGCCTGTCCTAATAGCTGCTGGCATGGTTCAGCAGCAAATTTTATCTGATAAACCTCCAGCATAGGCTTTGGAATACTTCTTAATGTTAAGTTAATTACGTATAAATCAAGTTGTTGTTGCCGTTCCTTATTGGTGGAGGAAGCAAAATGTTGGTTGGTCACTTGAACTTAAAATTCAAGGTCAGGAACCCAACATCCCACCACCTCTGCCCTGATCCTGTGCCACATTGCATCATAAGTGCAACAGTATTTTGAAATAGAAAACTAATTGAACAGACCACCCTTTATTGAGTGCTTCATGGCTGTGGAAGCTAGCTCAAGATTATGATTCTCAAAAGAAAACACAGCCATGGCAGGGTTTGCTGATGTCTTGCAGAATGGAGCAGGCAGGAGATCAGAGGGTCAGTTGCGTCACGATGGAAACCAATAACCACATAGTCAATCGGAAGCTACTTAATTCACGATATTTTAGCCATCCTATTTTTCATTAGTTTATTCCACAGCCGTTTCCCTGCAGCTATTTGAAAATCAAATCAAGTGAATTTCAGTATGATTGCTGTGCCATGTGATTGAACAGATAGAGGTTGTAGTTTCCAAATGAACACAATAGTCCATTATTCTATTTCTCAGGTGATTTCTTTTTTCTTTCCCACTTTCAGAAATCCATTTTTCTCCACTAACGTGCCTTTTATTTTGTGTGCTATCTGTTGAGGGTGCAAATAGACTAACCTTTCTGCATCGCAGCATGCCCAAAGTGACAGAATCATCCTGGAGGGATCAGGTCTCTCATTGGTTGAGATTATGATTATTGAATGCGGTTTCTAGTTTGCTGTCAAATTAAGTTTTTATGAAATACTCGGCAATTCGGTGTTTTTGGAAACTCGTCACTCCCTCCTGTGTGACCAATTATAGTTCGGTGGCTAGAAACCATTGTTAATAATAATGCAAAAAGCAACAATATCTTATTTGCACAGTATTTCAAACAAAAATTTATTAGATCATTTTTAACTGGTAATTCAAGATATTTCTGGGTCAGAGAGTTATCACGTTCATTTGAATCCTTCTAAATTGCTGGGATAGTTTTGGGTTAGTGTAAATGCATCACTGACTTGTGATAAATTAAATAGCTGTAAATTTAGAATTGAAATATGAAACTTAGAGCTTTGCCTTCCAAACAAAATCCATTGAGCCTGTTCTGCCATTCTGAAAGAACTTTCTCACAATATGGTTTAGTATTCAAATATCTATCATTCTCAGTCTTGAATATACACATCAACTGCGCAATGACACTCCTCTGGAATATTGAATTCCAAAGATTTGCAACCCTCTCTGGAATGGCAACATTTCTCCCCCTCTCAATGCTAAATATCTGGTCTCTTGTTCTGAAACTGTGACCTTTAGTTCTTGATTAAAACCAGCCCTCTTTTGGTTTTTCCTATGTTGCATACAGTCACCAAAATGCTAGCTGATTCCTTCTTTCTAATCGACTATCGAGGGGTTGGAAAGAGAGAACAATATCCTGTGACTTGAGAACATGTGATGTGATGCTAACTCCTGTGATATCAAAACAAGCCAAATCTAGCATTTCTGCTTAAACCTCCTGTGAATGCTCAATCACTTACTTTGTTCTTGCATTTTTCTTTTGCAGACAGATTTAGCATATGTAAATAGTGTTGCGGAAAATCTCAAAAGTTTGTAAGTAATTTTCATTTTTTACCTGTCTATTGACACTTTGGAAATGATGGGTTTTCTTGACTCAAATAATTTGCGTTTCTGTTAATATTTTTCTAAGTTAAAGGCAATATAAATTGGTATTGTTCAATATTGCACAGTGACAGACAAAATAAAGATCACTAAGGTGGAACTGTTGTTAGCCTTTCATTGTTATTATGCTTAATTAGAAGTTGTTAAATAATTAATGTTTGCTTTTAAGCATCCAAACTCCAAGAATGAATAGAAACATTGGGAGGAGGTTAAACTGATTTCAGTTGATGATAATGGCCAGAGATAGTAGGAACTGCAGATGCTGGAGGATCTGAGATAACAAGGTGTAGAGCTGGATGAACACAGCAGGCCAAGCAGCATCAGAGGAGCAGGAAGGCTGACGTTTCGGGCCTAGACCCTCCTTCAGAAAATGGCCATCCTGTTTTACACCCAAAGTCAATTGTCAATGAATGAGGAAAAGAAACAGTCAGTTTATCCTGAACATTTTCAATGTACTGAACCTTGGAATTACTTTTATTGACATGAGGTTTGCTGCAGTTAGTTTTAGTGCTTTGATGAAAAACATTTAATGGTTCAGTGGCAAATTCATTTCCGCAGGGGAAGAGGGAGTGGATTGAAGGATGTGGTGAGAAGTGCAAATCATCTACAGTGATTATTTGGGCTTGGTAACAATTTTCCACCATCTGGAGTGACCAGTTCTTTCCATTATCACGCAAGATCCAGGAGCAATGATCCTTAATGTGTCACCTTAAAGGATAGGTAATAGATTCAATAGTAAATTTCAGATGAAGAATTGGTGTTGAATGCAGAAGATGATGAGAAAATAAATTGCTTGTTTTGATCTGTGGGAATGGAGTGAGCTCTGAAATACAAGTTCAGTCACATTTAGTTTGTGGGAAACCTCGGATGTTGGGATTTTATTGTACACCACATGTTGGTGAATTATAGAATTGATTCATCAGTTAATAGTTTTGGGGCTGAAGTAACTTTTCGTTTTAATTAGCTTACACTGGTCCACCAACATGTAGAATGTAGATTGAAGTATATTCACAACATTGCTGATGCATAGCCTAACCTCTAATGATGTCAGCAATGCAAAGCACTCATATGAACACTGAAACAGGAGTAGGCTATTTAGCTTGTCATACTTGCTGTGCCATTTAATACGATCATAACGGATCGAACGCTTCAGTGCCTTTGAGCCACATTATCTCCATGATATTTAAACTGTTGATAGTCAAAGATTTATTAACCTCTGTTTTAAATATACTTGAACACTGAGCTTCTGTGGACCTCTGGGCAAGAGAATCACAAAGATAGCCGCCTCTGAGTAAAACAAATTCTCCTAATATCAGTTCTAAATGGTATTCTTCTTATTTTTGAATTATGACATTATTTGACTTCCCAAACAGGGAAAACATCTTAGTTCCATCTACTTTATCTATCCTTTCTTTATTTTGTAGGTTTCAATGAGATCACCTTAGATTATTAAAAACTGTAAAGAATACTTGCCCAGTTTGCCAATCATGTTTTTTTTTGAATAGGACAGTCCCATGATAGTTTGACAATTTGATAGTCCTGTCACCTCGGGTGCACTCCCTTCTGTTAAACAGAAAGTCATGTATTTGAGCTCCACTCAAGTCACTTGATCCCATTATCCGGTGTGGCACTCCCAGTGCAGCACTGTGGGAATGATCAGCATAAAAATCTAAATAGGAATGTTATTTTAGCCCCAAAATTGTTAACAGATGTGTCAGATCTAGAATTCTCCTGTGTATGGGTGTACAATGAAGTCCCCACATCTGAAACTCATCAGAGACTGGGCTGTATTTTACACTGCCATTGGGCGAGATTGGCAGACAGGCAAGGGGCTTAAAATTGGACTCAATGGATGTTGTTCCTAGGACCTATCGCCCGCCAGTGGCAGTTTTACATGTTTGGAGAAATGTATGGAATTTCAAGCCACCAGCTTACCAGGCTGCTTTGAGGTGAGCAGTAGCTGTAAATTTCAGTCACTGAATTTGACTTGTATCTCGCAAACAGATACTGTCAGAAGTGCCAGAGCTGTTAAAACAAGGCGCCTCCTGCTAAAGACATTAAACCAAGACAAAGAAGACCCCACTGCACTATTCAAAGATATGTATGATAGTTCAGTCATCAGATTGTTTGAACATGAATCCCATGTATGAGCTTGATATGCACAAGTTGACAGCTGTGTTTACTAAATTACAAGGGTGACAAATTTCAAAAAGTATGCTTTTATCTTTGGAGCACTTTGGTACACTCTGGAATTGTGAATTTTTGAAAATCAACTGCTTCATCTGAGGAGTCAACTCGGTGAATCATTTTTGAACTGCCTGCAATGCCAGTATGTCTCTGTTTTAAATACAGGGACTGTATAACACTGTAATCCGGGTACTTCAAATGATGCTATCAAAGGGGCCTGGCAAGTTGGTTGAGGGCATCTTGTATCAGAAACCTTTTTTTTGTTCTTTGACCGTAGTATCATTTTCTCAATGACCTCACAAATGGTCTCTAACAATCTGGATGTACAGTCGTGTCCAAAGTATACCCATTTACATAATCATTACGACAGAATGGTTTGGAGATCAGCCCTGAATCTATGAGGCCTGAAAATCTGTTTTGATCCAGTTTTTGTTAAGTGTTTTGATAGTGGCAACTGTAAAACCACAGGAGAGGGTTGTTGAATTTTAATGACTTCTCAGTAATTGGTCAAATTCGTCTAACCTAGTGTGACATCAAGGTGCTAGTAAAATTGAAGTTAATGAGAATCAGTGGTAAAACTTTCCACCTAGCACAACGGAAGATGTTTGTAGCTATTGGAGGCCAATCATTTCGATAGGACATCACCTCAGGAATTCCTCATGGTGTTCTAAGTTCAGGAATCTTTAGCCATTTTGTCAAAGACTTGCCTTTCAATGCAGAATTCATAGCCTGTGATCTAATTGTGGCCTGAGCTATTATATTGCTGGTCCAGATAAGCTTCTGGTCAACGGTAGCTCTAGGATGTAGGTAGCAAGGAGTTCGTCTCTGCAAATGTTATTTAATTTCTGCCGGGGTATGGT
The DNA here is from genome assembly GCF_021869965.1 of Rhincodon typus. Classification (NCBI taxonomy): domain Eukaryota; kingdom Metazoa; phylum Chordata; class Chondrichthyes; order Orectolobiformes; family Rhincodontidae; genus Rhincodon; species Rhincodon typus. The sequence goes on from NC_063343.1 coordinate 63,413,330, forward strand.
TAGATTTTGTCTTTTTGCAGATGACCATTGTCTGGCACTTGTAAGGTGCGAATATCACTTGACACTTCTAAGACCGGTCTTGAATACTGACCGAGTCTTGCTGCAAATGGGTTTAGACTACTTCACTATCTAAGAAGCTTTGAATGGTAATGAACGTTAATATCAATGATTATCCACACACTTTTTTGCATTGAAAGGCAAGCCTTTGACAAAATGGCTGAAGATTCCTGAACTTAGAACACTTTGAGGAATTCCTGAGGTGATGTCCTATTGAAATGATTGGCCTCCGATAGCTACAAACATTGTAGTAGGTGGAAAGTTTTACCACTGATTCTCATAAACTTCAATTTTACTAGCACCTTGTTGTCACACTAGGTTAGACCAATTTGACCAGTTACAACACCACCAGTTTACTTGCAATCATCAGTGAAGTGTTGGAAGGTGTCAACAGCAGTGCTTTCAAGCAGCTCTTGCTTAGTAATAACCTGCCCGTAAACACTCGATTTAGGTTCCACCAGGTATACTGGGTTCCTGACCTCTTTACCACTTTAGTTCATTGGACGCCAGAGCTGAATTCCAGAGGTAAGATGAAAACGACTGTACCTGACATCAAGATGCCCTCTGACCAAATTTGGCATTAAGGAAGCCAAGCAAAACTAGAAGCAATGGGAATTGGGAAAATGCTCCACTGGTTGGAGTTATACCTGGCACGTAAGATGTGATTGTTGGAGAACAGTCATCTCAGCTCCAGGACATCACTGTAAGGAGTTCCTCAGGCTGCTGTCGGAGATCCAACAATCTTCAGCTGCTTCATCAATGACCTTACCTCAATTATAAAGTCAGAAGTGGGGATGTTCGCTAATGATTGCACAATGTTCAGCACCATTTGCTATTCCTCAGATACTGAAACAGTCTATATCCAAATGTAACAAGATGTGGACAATATCCAAGCTTGGGCTGAAAAGTGGCAAGTGGCAATTCACCACCATCTTCTCAAGGGTATCTACGAATGGGCATTAAATGCTGGCCCAATCAGTGATATCCACAACACCTGAGTAATAGTGCCAGGCAATGGCCATGTCAAATAAGAGAGAATCTAACCATCACCTTGACGTTTAATGGCATTGCCATCATTGAATCCTTAAGCTGTTTTTTAGCCTGCCCTGCCTTCTTTATTTCCCTTACTAAAGGTTAATGTACTAGTCTTGGACCCGCATGTCTCTCCTTTAAACTGAACGTAAATTGCAAACATGTTATGATCAATGCTATCTGGGACATCTTCACTATCAGGTAATTAATCCTATCTTGTTGCACAATACCAGGTCAATTATAGCCTGATCTCTGATTTGTTAGAATGTGCTGTTCTGAGCAATTATCTCTCAAATTCAACAAGCTCCTTATCTAGCCAACCTTTGTCCATCTAATTTCCCAGTTCATGATTCCACTATTTTTTTCCTTTTTACTCCTGTCATTTGGTTACTGTTATAGGGCCCCCCCCACCAACTCCCAAAAGTGATTTCTTCCTTTTATCATTTTTCATTTCTATCCAAACTGCTTCTACATCCCAGTTTCCTGAATTTGAATCATCTTTCTCTGATATGCTGCTACCATCATTAATTGAGAGCCATCCCACTACCATTTCCTTGTATCCTGTTTTCCCTAAATGTCATATACCCTTTAATATTTCAGTTCCAGTCTACATTGCCCTGCAACCATATCCCTGTACTGACTATCAGAGCGTACTTATTTATTAAAGAGGTCATAAGCTGATTATTTGAGGTTTAAAAAGTGCAAAAGTATGGCGAAAAAGTGAGAGATTGGCACTAGGTAATGATGCTCATTTAACAAGCCAGTGCACACATGGTTAGTCAAATGGCCTCTTTTTAAGTCACAACATTTCTGAGATTCTGTGATGTTTAATTGCACTATTAGTTCATTTTTTTTTCCAAATGCTATGGACATTTGGATACAGAGCATTTTGGTTTTGTCTTTTTTATTATTTTTGTCACTGCTAGTCATGTCTGTTGACATACTTGCCCATTGGAAAGCCTAAGAACATGTTTAATTTAGTTGCAGGGTATTTCAGCAATCAACAACATTTCCTATTCTTGAGACATTAGATAATCAGCAGGAGTTTTACTTTACCGTATTTTCCATTTGGAGTGTGCTAGTGAACTGCATCTTAATTGTAAGCATTAATCCTTACCTCTGTTGAGAATGCTTTTTCAAAAAAGATGAAATCTAGGTCAACGTATAGACATTGCCAATGTTTATTGCAGACCTCCGTCTGCAATGCTAAAACAAAACAGTTTAATGATCTAACCAGAGATAGTAGGAACTGCAGATGCTGGAGAATCCGAGACAACAAGGTGCAGGGCTGGATGAACACAGCAGGCCAAGCAGCATCATAGGAGCAGAGAGGCTGACGTTTCGGGCCTAGACCCTTCATCAGAAAAGGGGGAGGGGAAGGGGGTTTTGAAATAAATAGGGAGAGAGTGGGAGGCGGATAGAAGAGGGATAGAGGAGAGGATAGGTGGAGAGGAAACAAACAGGTCGAAGAGGCGGGGATGGGGCCAGGAAAGGTGAGTGTAGGTAGGGAGTTAGGAAGGGGATAGGTCAGTCCAGGGAGGACGGACAGGTCAAGGGGGCGGGATGAGGTTGGTCGGTAGGAGATGGAGGTGCGGCTTGAGGTGGGAGGAGGGGATAGGTGGGAGGAAGAACAGGTTAGGGAGGCAGGGACGAGTTGGACTGGTTTTGGGATGCGGTGGGGGGAGGGGAGATTTTGAAACTTGTGAAATCCACATTGATACCATTGGGCTGCAGGGTTCCCAAGCGGAATATGAGTTGCTGTTCCTGCAACCTTCGGGTGGCATCGTTGTGGCACTGCAGGAGGCCCAGGATGGACATGTCGTCTGAGGAATGGGAGGGGGAGTTGAAATGGTTCGCGACTGGGAGGTGCAGTTGTTTGTTGCGAACCGAGCGTAGGTGTTCTGCAAAGCGGTCCCCGAGTCTCCGCTTGGTTTCCCCGATGTAGAGGAAGCCACACCGGGTACAGCGGATGCAGTATAC
>NC_063343.1:63426398-63449364 GCF_021869965.1 Rhincodon typus
TTAACAGATGCTGCCAGACCTGCTGAGCTTTTCCAGCAACTTTGTTTTTGTTCCTGATTTACAGCATCCATGGTTCTTTTGGTTTTTTTCACTTCAATGTCACATTACTTACATTCACATTTTTTGCTCCCAAGTTCTTCTTGATCTTCCAGGGAAACTTGGTTGATCCTCTTTCAGTCGTCTTACGTTTCTGCCAACTGACTGAGAATTTCATTTCCTCACTTCTTAGAAAGATGAGCTAAATCACTGAAATATTTTCTCCAAATATTTTCTGTCATTCTAACCCATAACCTTTTTAAAAATAAGATTTCTTTCACGTTAAAAAATTGTTTCTTAAATTGCACATTCAATATGATTATTCTTGCTCGTAAAGTCATCATTCGTATGTCTGATGTAGTTGATGCTTTATATGAAATTCTCAGTCATCCACAAAAACGTAGTTTGCAATTGTTTGGACAACCAGCTTTCACTGCATGGATCAATAAGTTCCTATTAGTGTGAGTGTCTCATGACGTTAAAAAAAATTTCAGGTTCTTGTGGAGTTATCCTGTGTTGTTTAGTGAGCTAGCATGATATTTTTCACTGGGTAATCTTTAAAAGTAGATATTTTTAACACTGGGAAGTTTTAACTAGAGACAGCTTAATCTTGATGTGTTCACTTTAAAAATCATCCTCAAGATGTAGTCATCACAACCAAGGGCAAGATTTATTGCCAATCCTCCTTGCCCTTGAGAAGGTAATGGTGAGCTGCCGTGAACCACTTCAGTCTGTGTGGCATAGATACGCGCACAGTGCAGTTTGAAATGGGATCTCGAGGATTTTGACCTAATGATGGTGAAGGAAGGATGATACATTTCTAAGTTAGGATAGTATGTGACTTGGAGGGTGTTCTAATGTAATTGCTGCCCATATTGTTTTAGGTGACAAGGTATGAAAGCAGGTAGTGTGTCTGCCTGCCCACTCCTCTGCAATTTTGAGAGGTGTGGAGAAGGGTAGTTTGGTTTTGGCCAAGTTGAGATCCTTCTGTGGGCATTAATACTTAATTAAGAGCTATATCCTGTTGCTGCTCTGATTTAATGGCTTACTGACCAAAGAATCTCCAGTCTTCAAGCTATTCTTGTAAGTGTAGAATTTTTTGACGACATGTAGCACCTACATATAGTACCCTGTATGACCTCAGGTTGTGCAGAAGTGCATTTCTTTAAATAAAGCACTTTTAGAAGTCTTCCCATTAGGGAACCACAACTGCCATTTATGTGCAACAACTTCCAAAAAGCAGTGATGTGATGATGATCAGATCATCTGACTTTGGTGATGTTGAAGGATAAATATTGACACTGAGAAGAGCTCTGCTTCTGTTTCCAAATAGTGCCGAGGGATTTTGTACTTTTTATTTCAGAGGGCAGGCAGGACTTTGTTTTCAAGTGTCATTTTTCAGAATGAGCAGGGATGCTGAATTCAGTCCAAGTATGAGGAGTCAGACTATCAATGAACAATTGTAAACTAAACCTGTTCAGCCTTGTTTGGGATTGTTGATCAGTCTATCTTTCTGATGATTTAAATAACTCATCTGTATTCAGGCATCAAGTCCCAATTTCTGGTTCATGTATCACTTTTATTGTTGCAACACATTAGGGTCCTCCCACTGTAAGAAAGGGTCAACTCCTGACCTCGAGACATGAGATCTAAGTGGCTGGCTATTTTGAATCCAAGACCGTGTGTAGGACTGTTTCAAAATTTTCAAGTGTAAGCAATTCGTTTGCCAGCAAGTGGGACACTGAGAGACATGCTGATAATCTGCATGCATATGTTCTCATCCAAAGAATTGCTGTTTGCATAAGATCCATTCATATTGCAACAATAAGAATTTTAAACATAGCTTTGTTTTCTAGGAATTTGTTTAAGTAAATGAAAATGTAAGATTCTTCTTTTCTAAATTTTTGATGTTTCATCACCTCCTCTCGCTGGTGTTTGAATGGAAGCATGGCATTTTTAAGTGTCGTTAGGTTTTTGTTTGACATGACCCTGACAGGATAGTCATGTAGAAAATGCAACAAGGAAACTACTCAAATGTATTTATATTCCACGCAAGTCTTCTCCCATTCCATCTACTCCATCTCAGCCTTTCATCAAATATTTCTATTTGCTTTTCTCTTGTGCTGTGGTCTCCTTTGTAAACTAAACAATTTGCTTCAGATGCTTCCTGTATTAGCTTATGCTAACCATCTCGTAAAGGAATTTCCCCTCTTCCTCAATGAATTTAATAGTGACAATGACTCCATTTTATAGATCACCCATGGGTGGGAAAGGAGGCACATGGACTTGTAAATTTAGGGAGTCTATCTGCCTGCCCACGCCTCTTCAATTTTGAGAGTTTGAAAAGGGTCTTTTGGCTTTGGCCAAGTGGGGATCCATAAGTGGACTTTAAGAGCTTTGTCTTGTTGCCTCTGTGATTTAGTGGGTGATGTTTAATGGTTTAAACTTGAGAGCTGTTGGTTAGTTGAAGGCCCTGGTACCTGTCAGAGGCTGTTTCCCCACAGTTTTTCCCTCCTTCCAGATCCACCTTCACCTGTCTCAGTCCGTTACTGCAGGCAAACATACCTGAAAGACAGATCTATGACTGATCTTCACCTGCTTGACCATATTGGCAGTGCCCACTGGTGCTGTAGGTATGCAGAACTGCCAGCCTTGATTGGCTGACAGCTTGATGATGTGTAACTTCTCCCTGGAGACAAGCCGCACCTTGAACCAATTATAGGGCAGACACTCAAAAAAATTGAAGGTGAGCACCTCCACTCTCCACCCCCCCACCAACCAAACGCACATGCACATGCACCACACGCACCAGTGTGCAAGGGGCCTGGCCTCCTCATATAATTCCACCATACTGGGCTTTTGTGTTGCAGTAGTAGTGTCCCTACCTCTGGACGAGGAGGTCCAAGTTAAAATCCTGCCTGTTCCAGAGATGTATAATAACGTCTCTGAACAGGTTGTTAAGAAAATATCTGTAATCCCACCCAGTCTTGTATTTATGGTCCTTAATTTTGGATTCTCCCACAAGTTAACACATTCTCCACAACTCCCCTGATAAAACCCATTGTTAATTTTAAGGCCATCTCTGATATATTCTAAGCCTCAACTTTTCTGAAGAAATATACCTCAACATGTTCAGTCTTTCCAATAGCTCCCATCTTTAAATCCTAGTACCATCCTTAAACCTTTTTTACACTTTCTCCATTGATTCTATGTTCCATTTAAAGTGTAAATATCAGGAATGTAAATGCTTTTATTATCTGGTTAAGCAGGGCTGTAATGTGGACACGTGTGAAGTAGGAAGAATGAAACAATAGGGAATTATGAAAGCAAATGATATGCTCACCAAAAGGGAGTTCAGAGTATGAGTAAGAAAATCTTGCACATAGGACTTGAGGAAGACCATACCTGGAATAATGTGTACAGTTCTAGTTTCCCAAAAAAAGGATGTATTGAGTGAGGGTGCAGCATGATTTGCAAATTTGATTTCATGATGAGAGAGACGCCCTATGGAGGGATTGAGTGGAATAGACCTTTATTGCTTTGAGTGTAGGAGAATAAGAGATGGTCGGGTTGAAATATATACAATTCTTGGGGGACTTGATAGGGTAGATACTAAGAGCCTTTTTCTCCTATCTGAAGATTCAAGAGCCTGGGGTTGTACTCTCAGGATAAGGGGTCAGCAATTGAATGCTGAAATAAGGAAAAATTTCTTCCCACCCAAACATTGCAAATCTTTGGAATTGTCAACCTCAGAGAATCTGAATGCTCAGATATTGAGTATATTCAACACTGGGATGGATTTTGGAACTGAAAGGAATTGGGGGATGTGGAGTTTATGTGGACAGGAATTTTGTAAAATGTTTCCTATGATATTGCAATCCTTCTTCAATTCTGCAATTGGACAACTTTAGAGACCTTTTGGTGTAGTTGTAACTCATGGCATGTGTCATAGAATTAGCTATTTAAATCTTTTCTGTGCAGATCAAACCTTTAATTATTTTAACTTCTTTTTCTCCTCAGATTTCCAAATGAAATTCAGTCGGGTCTGCTTGAAGTCATTGCCCCCTCGGTGAATTACTATCCTGATTTCTCTCATCTGAAAGAAACGTTTGGTGATCCCAAAGAGCGGGTCAGGTAAATCTAGCTGAATCCAAAGAATGTATTTATACTACCAACCTTTGCAGACTTGAGTAAACAGGTGAGAGCGGGAGACAGTGGCATCAGTTTCTAATACATAAATACGACTGATTAATATCTGAAGCCATTGGCTAAAGGTCAAGGTGTACTCCTTGGCTATATCTGGCTAGATTATCCTTAGGATTCCTGATCATGTAAGAATTTCATTGAGGCCCAAGGCCGCCCAACCTCAAAAATAAAAATTTAGCTCGTGGTTGGTGTCTAGCGTTAGTTTTATTTTTGGAGACTGCAAGAATGCAAGTAAGAAAAATAACTCTTGTTTATATCTCGGATTCTCCAGCATCTGCAGTTCCTACTATCTCTTGTTTATATCATGCCATTCATATTCTTGGGATGTCCCAAAGTACTTCGTGGCCAATGAATTTTTATGAAGTACAGAGAGCTATTGTTTGTTTAGGCACACATAGCCAATTTGGTACCACAAGTTCCTTCAAACAGCAAAAAGATAAGTGATCAGTGTAGGATTTTCTTTTTAATACTCTCTTGATACTCTTTAGATTGTTCAGAGACCAGATCAAGGCTTCATACTATTGAACGTTAAAAATTCAAGAGGTTATGGATAGAGATTGACACAACCTTTAAGTCAGCAATGAAATTCAAGCTGTAAATGATTAAAGTGTTCTCCTTCAGGAGACCAAGGAGTTAATCCTCCAGTGACCTTTCAAAGTATTTAACAGCACAAAAGCAGACTATTCAGTGCAGCTGGTCAATGCTGATGACCCATGTAAGCCTCCTCCCACCTGCCTTTATCTAATCCTAGCAACATAACCCTGTGTTCCTTTCTCCTTTGTGTTTATGCATCTCTCCTTAAATGTGTCTGTAGCATTCAACTCCGCGATTCCCTGTGGTAGCAAATTTCACATTAAAGAAGTTTCTCCTACATTCCGTGTTGGATTTCTTAGTGACTGTTTCTTACAAGAATGGGCATAGGTGATATTTTTTCTCTCTTCTCCCCCTCCCCCCTGAACTTCCCCAGTTGCCCTTGAGAAGGTAGTGGTGGTTAGCTACCTTCTTCAACCACTGTAGCGGGTAACACAATGTCAGTACGGAGAGAATTACAGGATTTTGACCAACGACACTGGAAGAACAATAATATAATTCCAAGTCAGGATAGTGTATGACTTGGAGGGGAACTCACAGATGGTTTTTCTACGTACCTGCTGTACTTGTCCTTTGGGATGGAAGTGTTCATGAGCTTGGAAGGTGCTGTTTAGGAGCCTTGGAGAAATTCTGTGGTAGATGGTACACACTGCTGCTACTAAGCATCAGCGGTGGAGAGAAAGGATGCTTGTGGATGTGGTGCCAATTAAGCGGGCTGCTTTGTCCTGCATGGTGTCAAGCTTCGAGTGTTTTTGGAACTGCACTCATCCAGGATATGAGTAAACATCTCCAGCCATACAGCCCTCAATGAGCTCTGCACTCCTTCAATTGTACCCTCTTAACCATCCCTGATTTTCATTGCTTTATTGTTGGCAGCTGTACCTTCAGCTTCCTGAATTCAGGCCCTGAAGCGCACTCTACATGCCTGTCTCCATGTTTTATTTTCAATAACTTAAGATTTGGCCTAGCATTTACTTATCTGCCCTAATATATCCTTATGTAACTCTGTCAAATTTTATTTGATAATCTCCAAAATGCTTTGGGATGGAATGTTGCATGGCAGGTGGATTCAGCAGTGTTTTGTTATGCCTTAAAAACGTTAGTGGCCTGGAAAACTTGTCTTCCATAAAGATTGGGGAGAAGTGGCTTTGTTTTGTTATTCAAGATGATCGTAACTTGGCACCCGAGTGTGGTGCGAATATTACATGCCACATGTCATGCAAAGTGGATTTTCCCTTGGGCTTACAACTGTGGGGTCATGGAGTAGGTCTGGACTACACAGTGTGAATTAATCTGTTGTCTATTTTTGTCTGATTACACTGTCTGATGTTTTGTTGGTTGCACAGTGTAAATGAGAATTGTTACTATAATTGGGCTGCTTTGTTAACAAAGCAGAATGAATGGAGTTGTGATGTAGTTATCGGATGGCTTTTGCAGAACATCTCAAAGCCATTCTCTGCGGTTGAAATCTATAGTTTTACAGTCAGCTACTCTGGAAGGGAGTTCAGAGTGCATCAAGACAGAATGCAGATCTCAATATCAAGAGAGGGACTGGAATATTTTCTTTTCATTTCAGATGGCGAACAAAGCAGAACCTGGATTATTGCTTTTTAATGATGTATGCTCAATTGAAGGGCACATATTATGTACAGGTAAGACAGCTCACACACACTAATTTCTTTGTAACTCCTGCTTTAGAGAAAGCTGGCTTAGTTGGATGAAAATTTTTATTGATCATAGCAAAGCAAGAAACAGGCTCCAGCCCCAAGTAGCAGCTGGTTTATAGTTCGCAGGAACCTTGTGGTCAATTATGTATTGATTTGCCCATTGAAAATGTTTCAGGCAGCAATTAGGTTGTTGCCAAATTGCTAATGTATTAACATTGTTTTTGACAAGCACTTAGCAAGAATCTAAAGTGGTATCCTTTACAAAGAACACCATCTTCAAGCACCAGTGACCCTGTTCGTAGTATTTCAGTGATGTGATTTACAATGTGCCCAGAAGATCTTTACAAAATTCACTTAGTTTTTTTACATTACAAGATGATAGCAATCAGAATGAAACAACACAGCAGAAGACCATTGATCCATTGTGTCTGCTAGCTCTTTGAAAGAGAAATTAGTCCATTTCCCACTACATGCTTCTTGATAGCCCTGCAGGTTTTTCAAATATTAGTACTAATCGTATTTTTTTTTTTGATAGTATTATTATTGAACCTGCTTTAAGGCAGTGCATTCCAGATCATCATAAGACGTTGAGGGAAAAAAAATACTGATTTTTCCCTAAACCTTTTCCCCCTTTGTCAAAATTTTATAAGGTCCCGGGAAATGTTATTGCCTTTGTTTTCTAAATGCAGTGCTTTCTTGGGAAAAGCACTGGTAAGCACTTGATTATTAAGGGGATCAAAGGTTTCAGGGAGAAGGTAGGAGAATGGGATTGGGAAATATATCAGCCAGAATTGCATGGCGGAGCAGACTCGGGATGGGTCGAATGGCTTGATTCTGCTCCTATATCTTATAATCTCATGGTAGTGAAGCACTTGAAACTTAAGAGGAAATTCATAGACACCCTATAAAATATCAATGCCGTTTTACCAGACGCTTTAACCTGAATATCTGAGTTAGGTATTGACCTTTGACTTGATTCATGCTATTACATAAAAGAACATGACTTCAATAAATGCAGCTTTTCTTCAAATACAGAACTTTTCCCACTGCAATTTCATTTCCTTTTAAAAAGACTGCTCTCCCCATATCTATCTTTCCTTTTAAGAAATAGCACAGTCCTGTACCCTCTATAGCTCATCTGACTGTTCTTACTGCTTTCCCTTCATGAGAAAATATGATAAATATGTGGAAAAGAATACAGTATGAAGTCACTAGGCAAATATGGGCCAGTGAATTGCATTTTGAGATAGTAGGAACTGCAGATGCTGGAGAATCCGAGGCAACAAGGTGCAGGGCTGGATGAACACAGCAGGCCAAGCAGCATCATAGGAGCAGAGAGGCCTAGACGTTTCGGGCCTAGACCCTTCATCAGAAAAGGGGGAGGGGAAGGGGGTTTTGAAATAAATAGGGAGAGAGTGGGAGGCGGATAGAAGAGGGATAGAGGAGAGGATAGGTGGAGAGGAAACAAACAGGTCGAAGAGGCGGGGATGGGGCCAGGAGCCTCTCTGCTCCTATGATGCTGCTTGGCCTGCTGTGTTCATCCAGAATTGCATTTTGAATTGTGTTTGGCATAGACAAACAATTTTGTGGAAGCTAGGGAAGTGATTGTTGACATATTTTTATCATCGATAGCCAGGGTGAGATGCTTGAAGACTGGAGATTGGCTAATGTGGTGCCTTTATTTAAGAAAGGTGCTAAGGAAAAACCAGGGAACTATAGGTTGGTGAGCCTGATGTCAATGGTGGGTAAGATATTGGAGGAGAATCTGAGGGACAGGATTTACATGCATTTGGAAAGGCACAGACTGATTAGGAATAGTCAACATGGCTGTGTGTTTGGGAAACTGTGTCTCACTAACTTGATTGAGTTTCTTGAAGTGACAAAGAAGATTGAAGACAGAAAGTTAGTCATTGTCTATATGGATTTCAGGGCATTTGACAAGGTTCTACATGATAAACTGGTTTGTGAGGTTAGAATCCAGGGGGAGCTTGACAATTGGATACAAAATTGGCTTGAAGGTAGGAGACAGAGCGTGGTGGTGGAGGATTGGTTTTCAGACTGGAGGCCTGTGACCATTGTGTATCAAAAGAATCGGTGCTGGGTCCGTTGCTTTTTGTCATTTATATAAATGATTTGGATGTGAATAAAGGAGGTTTTGTTAGTAAGTTTGCAGATGACACCAAAATTGGTGGTGTAGCGGACAGTGAAGAAGGATATCTGAGTACAATGGGACCTTGATCAGATGGGCCAATGGGTTGAGGAATGGCAGGCGGAGTTTAATTTAGATAAATGTGAGGTAAGGCAGGACTTGTACAGTTAACAGTACAACCCTGGGGAGTTTTGCCAAATGAAGGGCGCAGGTGCATAATTCCTTGAAAGTGGAGCCACAGGTAGACAGGTAGGTGAAGAAGGTGTTTGGCATACTTGCCTTCATTGGTCAGTGCATTGAGTAAAGGACTTGGGATGTCATGTTTAATTATACAGGATATTGATTAGGCCACTTTTGGACTACTCCATTTAATTCTGGTCTCCCTGCTGTAGGAAAGATGTTGTTAACTTGAATGGGTTCAGAAAAAATTTACAAGGATGTTGCAGGAATTGGAAGGTTTGAGCTATAAGGAGAGGCTGAATAGGCTGGGGCTATTTTCCCTGGGTGTTAGAGGCTGAGGGGTGACCTTATAGAGGTTTATAAAAATTGTGAGAGGTATGGAGAGGGTGAAGAGCCAAGTTCTTTTACCAGGGTAGGGCAGTCCAAAACCAGATGGCATAGGTTTAGGTGAGAGGGGAGAGATTTTAAAAAGGACCATAGGAGTAGCTTTCATGCAGAGTGTGTTGTGTGTATGGAACAAGCTGCCAGAGGAAGTGGTGGAGGTGGGTACAATTACAACACTTAAAAGACATCTGGACGGGTACATGGATAGGAAGGGTTTAGAGGTAAATGGGCCAAGTGCTGGAAAACAGGACTGGATTAGTTTATAATATCTGGTTGACATGGACAAGTTGGACCGAAGGGTCTGTTTCCGTGCTGTATGACTCTAATTTAGCATAGACTAGCTGAATGGTCCCTTTTCTGCACTATAAAATCCAAAAAAAATGTGAGTAGGCAAATTTAAAATGGTCATCTTGTTAATTTTAATTTCATTTTAATTTGGTTTCAATGGACACAACACCAGAAGGAGTCTAATAACCCATATGGTATTTTTCCAGATGCTCAGTGATTCTTTTGTTCAACGTGCAATCTTTGCCCACCTATGGTTGACTTTTCATTTTGGTCTATGTACAAATCAGGTTTCAGGCTGATACCTGTGCACACATACCTGAACACACAAACAAATACACACATGCATGTAACGAAGTACATGGAATTTTACAGATTCTGCAACAGATCCATGCCAACAGTTTTTTTAAGTTACTGGAATCATGTTAGCAACTAATGTTTCTGTTAAACCTACTGCAGGTAACAGCTGTTAATCATCACACCTATGCAAAGTTATTGACTGAAGTGCGAACTTCTGCTTCCTTTTCACATTTAGTTGGAAGATGATATCGTGGTGAGACCCAATTATTTAAGCACAATGAAGAATTTTGCACTGCAGCAACCATCTGAAGAGTGGATGATCCTGGAATTTTCCCAGCTGGGATTTATTGGTAAGCATTCAGATGAATACTGTCAAAATGAATAAATAGTGAATTGTCTCATCTGAATTTTCTATTCCATTTACAAGCACAAGCTTAGAATAGCCTTCTTGCAATGCCTGATGTACTACTTCAACTACATTTTTAGGGCCAGGCATTAAAAGTAAAATCTTTCGTAAGGGCAGAAGAAATAGGAACAGAAATAGACCATTCAGTCCCTCAAGCCTGCTCTCCCATTAACTAGCATCATGTTTGAACTTTATGTATATACTGTCTCTCACCCCATCCCTACATCTTTTAATTCCCTCTGTGTCTAAAGCTCTTTCAGTCTCGGTCTTAAATGTACTTGACATCAGTGTAGCCGTCCCTTCTGAGTTAGAGAAATCTGAAGAATCACAACCTTCTGAGTAAATACAGTTTCCTCAGCCCTAAATGGCCACCTTTCTTATTTTAGAACTCTTATTTCTTGTTCTAAAATCCAAAGATGTGCAGGTTAGGTGGAATTGGCCATGCTAAATTGCCCATAGTGCCCACAGATGTGCAGGTTAGATGGATTAGCCATGGGACATGTGGGGTTATAGGGACAGGGTAAGGGGGTGGGTCTGGATGGGATGTTCTTTGGAAGGTCAGTATGGACTCGATGGGTCAAATGGCCTGCTTCCACACTAGGGATTTTATTATCCCAAACTCTCCTGTCAAGGGATTTAACACCCAACACTGAAACAATAATGAAAGGAATGTTGTTACATTTTTTGGACAGAATAATAAAGAAATAACCCATATATTTGTCGATTCTTTCATGGACTGAAGATGTCCTAAAGTGCTTTACATACTTTAAAGTATAGTAATGGTTGACATGGAGGAATGGTGGCAGCCAGTTTGTGCTCAGCAAGTTCCCAAACACAACAATGAGGTAATGGCTCGATAATCAGTTTAAGATATTGCATTGTCCTATGATTCTATTAGGTCGGGGCAAAATTGGCCAAAAAACCAGGGGAAAATGCCACTGTTTTTCTTTGATTAGTGCAGTGAAAACCTCTGCATTCGCATGAGAGAGCAGATGGGAACTTGATTGTAATATTTCATCTGAACGGTGTCAACGCTGTCTGTGTGGCAGTCACTCAGAGCTTTACTGGGAACATTGGCCTCAATTCTGTGCTCAAATCCCTGAAATGGGGCTTAATCGAGCACCTTCTGACTCCAAGGTGAGAGTGATATCCAGTGAACCCCAGCTGAAATGGAGAGCTCCTGACATTTTTCATTTACAGTTATAGAAACATACAGCACTGAAACAGACCCTTTGGTTCAATTCATCCATATCAATCAGATATTCTAAATTAATCTAGTCCCATTTGCCAGCATTTGACCCATATCCCTCTAAACCCTTCCTATTGAGATACTCATCCAGATGCCTTTTAAATATTGTAATTGTACTAACCTTCACCACCACCTCTGGCAGCTCATTTCATACAAGCACTACCCTCTGCGTGAAAAAGTTGCCCCTTAGGTCCCTTTTAAATCTTCTCCCCTCTCACCTTAAACCTAAACCTAATACCTCTAGTTTTGGGCTGCCCTACTCTGGGGGAGGAAAACTACCTTGGCTATTCACCGTATCCATGCTCCTCGTGATTTTATAAACCTCTGTAAGGTCACCCCTCAGCTTCCAACGCTCCGGGGAAAATAGCCCCAGCCTATTCCACCTCTCCCTGTAGCTCAAATTCTCCAACCCTGGCAACATCCTTTTAAATCTTTTCTGAACCATTTCAAGTTTCACAACATTTTTCCTACAGCATTCCCATTTCTTCATCCTTTTGGAATTAATTTCTTTCTGTGTTACATGCTTTACAATCTTGAATGCTGCCATGTTTTCACCAATGTAAGAAAAATGATTTTATGTTGCTTTTTTTATGTATTGTCAAGGTACAGTATCTGTGGATTTGTTTCGACCTGGTAACATTCCACTCAAAGCCACAGTGTTAACCTTACAGGTGTAGAAAATTGTATGGCGCTAGGTTTTTTCTTGAAAAGCAATATAATTTTTGGCGCAGATCACAACGTGAGGAAGTGTTGGATAGACAGCTTTGTTCAAAGTAGTCAGGGCAGCCCTTAATTCTAGCACATTGGTCACCAAACCCAGCTGGCTTCCTTCCTTCCTGGCATGAAGCAGAGCACTAAAATTTGGAACGCTGTTCCAGGAGACACACAACAAAAATCTGTCAGGAAGATACAATGAGATTTGCTTTTTGTCCATTAGCTCTTGAGGTCCCAAGTGATTATCAGTAGGTCTTCCTGCCCATACTGTGGGGGGGAAAAAACCTCTAGGATATGATGTGGCTGGAATTGGCCAAATAAGAGATATGAAATAGGGAAGGAAATGCTCCGAGATGTTTATTGAAGACATTCTTGTTGTGTTGTAGGACAAGCTGTTGCCAATCAGATATGATCCTGTTAAATAGGAAGAAATGTTATCGGACCTATTCCTCCTACTGTCCCTATACTCTGAAAGTTTTGTTTGCTTTTAAAGGGTGTGTTTGCTGTTTAGTTGTGGATGGGGAGCATTTTATTGTGATATCTGAGCAACAACATTTAAATCTGTGTTTTTGTGTAGACCAATTTGTTTTTCAAACGCATGTCAAATCTTTTGAAAGTCAGGGAGGCTGTTGAATTTCCTAAACCTGATTCTGATCCTATATTTGGGGATACTTCCTGCCTCAGTCCCTGAACAGTTAAGGAAAGAGTCTAATAAGCTGTGTTCCTGTGAAATGAACCACACTGATGCCTTAACAGTATTACTTGAATTGGTTGAACTATTCTAAATATCCTTGTAGCTGGTAAACTATTACATTAATGAGATAATTAACTCAAAATGATTTTGGGAAGTCTTTAATATCTGAATGAGATTTTATACATGCTGTAATGTTCATGTTTGCTAAGCAGTCCTATATTTTCTAAATGGTTTTATACTGATTTTTTAAAAAATGTATAAAATAGATTTAATATTTGGGTAGTTGAAAGTCTATTGATTATGTAATTGAATAATAAAATGTTCAGGCTCATGATAGCTGTGATGGATTGATTTTGTTTATTGTGTGGCTACTGTTTTATAAGCTAGTGTGCTCATGTCGTCTTGATTAAATCCTAGTTTCTTTTGATTATATTTTCCATTCCCTATATCTGCAATTTGCCCAACTAGTGAACCTTTATTCGGAGATAATTCAATAATTCCACTGGTTTTCTAGTGTAAAGGATCTAATTAAAAACAATGTGTGTCCACTATGTCCAAATTGGCATCACTGTCTGTATTGGGAATCCAGCCTATTTATAACTTGTTGCTAGATCAGAGTGCTAAGAACTTGCATTTAAACGGCATCTTTAACAATCATCCCAATTTGGTTCACAGAGATGTCATCAAATGGGAATTGCTACCAATGAACATAGTTTTTGGCCACCAGCCTTAAAAGTCTTGGTTGAAGGCACAGGTTTTAGAAATATCCTGGAAAAATAAGAGGCAGGGAGGTTTGGAATAATTTATTGGAGGTTTGAGGAAAAAAAAATGAATGGCTACAATAGTAGATTAAATGGGAGCATGCTTAAATGGAGCATTAACACTGGAATAGACTAATTGGCCCACTTCAGGGCCCTGTATCCTATGTAATTGTACAGGAGGAGTCTAACTGGTCCATCATGATGAATACTTGGCTCTTTGAAAGAGCTATCCAATTAGTTCTATTCCCCTACGCTTTCCACAAGTCTTTTTTTTCCCTGTTTAAAATATATATATCCAATTATCCTTTGTAAGTTCTTATTAAATCTGTTTGTGGGCAGTGCCTTCCAGGGCATAACAATCTGCTATGTAATGAAAGACTTTACACATCTATCTATTTATTTTGCCGGTTACCTTAAATCTGACTCATTTTGTAACTGACCCACCTACCACTGGAAACAGTTTCTCCCTATCCATTCTGTAAAGGTATCAGTTGTGGCTTGGTTGGTAGCATATTGACCACAAAGCTTTCTGATTCAGAGACCAAAGACTTAATCACAAAAAACGAGGTGCTGCCTTACGGATGAGATGCTATGCATCCCCACTCAGGTTGAGGTGATTCCTGTTGCACAATTTTGAGGAAGAGCAGGGAATTATCCCCCATGTCCTGGCTAATATTTATTCCTAAATCATCACAAAACTATATCAAGTAGTTATGATTAACCACTTGTTCTCACATTGTTGTTTGTGGTAAATTGCTGGGCACAAATTTGCTGCTGCATTTTGTATGTTACAGCAGGGACTACATTTCTCGAGACCGCTCACCAGTCCTGTTCTTGTCTCAGGATGTTGATAATAGACTCATAGAGAACAGACCCTTCAGTCCAACCAGTCCATGCTGAACATAATCTCAAACTTAACTAGTCCCATCTACCTGATCCGGGCCCATGTCCCTCCAAACACTTCTTACTCATGTACTTATCCAAATGTTTGTTTTTAAATATTGTAATTGTACCCACTTATCATAGATCATCATAGAATTCCTACAGTGTGGAAACAGGCCCTTTGCCCAACAAGTCCACACTGACCCTCGGAGCATCCCACCCAGACCCATCCCCCTATAACCCACCTAATCTACACATCCCTGAACAGTATGGGCAATTTAGCATGGCCAATCCACCTAGCCTGCACATCTTTGGACTGTGGGAGGAAACCGGAGCACCCGGAGGAAACACGTGCAGACACTGGGAGAATGTGCAAATTTCACACAGCCACCGAGGGTGGAATCGAACCCAGATCTCTGGCGCTGTGAGGTGCCATGTTTAATTTGGGAATGAGTTTAAAACAGTCCAGAGAGTTCCTGAGTCAGAGCTTGGCATTTACGAAAATGATTTGAAGCTCTTCATAACTCGTGGCAAGATGGTGGCAACTAGATAAATAGAACTTAAGTAATGTGCTCCTAAATTCCTATCTGTCAGCTCAGTGGTGACGACAGCAGAATCTTCTGGACCATGAGGAGGTAAAATAAGAGATGGGAAGAATGAGGCTGGATGGTGGCATCCCAATTACTGCCACCTTCCCACTTCCACTGGAATTAGGTTGTAGGCACAAAGATCCATTGTCAGCCTTCCCACTTGCACTGCTAATTGAGACCCTTCAGTGACCAACTGAAGACGTCTAAAGGGCCTTGGCCTTCCACAGCTGACAGGCAGGAGGTGATGAGGGGAGACCTCTCCATCAAAGAGCGTCAGTGCATGATTGGGGCTGTTCACGTTGGGTAGGGAGGTGGCCACTGAGAGCCCACCCCCATCCTTGTCACCCCCTTTCCTCTGACACCACAACCACCAATCTTGGAAACACGCACATTCTGCGTGCACCTATGTAAAAACACATCGACACATGCATATCTACATGCACACACAAGCGTGCACAACTACATGCATGCACACATATATGACAGATGCACTTACCTATATACGCACGCACACATACCGACATGGTCACATGCATGCATGCATGCACACCTACACACCGATGCATATATCCACACCTGACCTCACTTCTGAATCCTGGGACTCCAGGGTTATTTTCCTGGCTGCAACCATAGCCTTCTATCCAGCACTGTCAAGGGAGGAGGGACCCCCGACCCCAGAGACTGCAGAACCACCTGACTGACAGAGGTAGGATCTTGCGGTGTGAGTCTGATGCTGGTTTTCCATCACTAACAGAAGATTCTGTCTTCAGTGTCCAAATCAGTTCTGTCCACTGTTTTCAGTGCTATGTTGGCTTTAATGTAGTGGCTGTGTTGCAGGGCTAAAATTTCAATGGCCTGACAAAAGGAATTCCTGTGACTATAGAAATTGAAGAAAGAAGTAGGGAGTTCTGCTGATAGGGTGAGATTCAATAAGGCAGCAGGAAGCTCGTTTAGGGTACAAAAATCCAGCACAGATTTGTTGGTCCACATGTTTCTATGCTGTGCCTCCTATTTGGTCTGGTCCCTTGAGATATCTGTACCATGTACTCCACCAGTTTATGGGATGTGAATTGTTAGCAAGCTATCAGCAGTCAGTATCTTTGTTCCTGATGAGGGATTTCCTTTCAATGCCTCCTACTCCTAGTTTTGTGTTTCTGTTTTTTCCTGTTAATTTGATCTCGTGTATTTAACCAGTCAAGGAGAGTTCTTTGCCTCAGCCTGTTACATGTTCAAGAAGATTTATGAACTCAGGTGTTGAGTGTATCGAGTGTGAAATTGTTTCATTCACTGTAAGTGTGCTGCCTGAGGTTGCCTAATGAATATACATTAGGAACATAAGAAAAGAAATGGGCCATTCATCCTCTCGAGCTTATACTGTCAATCAGTTAGATCATGGCTAATTGCAACTTCATTTTCCTGTCCTAGCTCCACATCCCTTAGTATTCATGCCCCAAAATCTCTTCTCAAAAATTGCTGTTGATTGCAGCATCCACAGCCTTTTGGGTGAGTGGGTTTCAAGCTTCCACTACTGTGTGCAAGAAAGAGAACGCTGATCTAATTTCTAAATAGCCTAACTGCAAATATTCAATAGGAGCGGAAGTAGTCCATATACTAAGAACATGACTGATCTACTGGTGTTTTGAATTCCACGTATCCAATCACATTTGATTCTCTTGCCTGCAATAATCTATCTACCTCCAACTTGAAAATCTGCAATGACCCTGCCTTTACCACCTTCTGAGCCAGAGGATTCCAAAGTTGCACAAACCTCTGAGAAAAATATTCTCATCACAGTCCTCAAAGGTCCCTAATATTAAAACAGTGCCCCTTAGTTCTGTGCTCATCTGCAAGAGGAAACGTCCTCTCTGTGTCTACCTTGTCAAGTCTCCCCTCACTCCTCCTACGCTAAGGGGAAATTCAGCCCAGTCTATCCAACCTGTCTTCAGAAGACAATCTGCTCCAGATATCAATTAAGTAAACCTTCTCTGAACTGCCTGCAATGTGTTTACGTCCTTCCTTAAATACAGAGACTAAAACTGCGTACCATAGGGCCATTAAATAGAGGGCCGGATGTAAGCCATTCTGCCTATCAAGTCCGCTCCACCACTCAATGAGATCATGGCTGATCTGATAATCCTCAACTTTCCTGCCTTTTCCCCATAACCCTGACTCCTTTCCTGATTAAAAATCTGTCCGACTCAGCCTTGAAAATACTTAATAACCCAGGCACCACAGCCCTGCACAATAAAGAATTCTTTAGATTCACTACCCTCTGAGAGAATAAATTCCTCCTGGTCTGAGTTTTAAATGGGTGATCCCTTATCTTAAGATTATGCCCCCTGGTGTTAGAGTCCCCCAAAACTTTTTCCCATCAACCCTGGCAAGTCCCTGAAGAATCTTGCATGTTTTAATCAAGTCATCTCTTATTTTTCTAAACTCCAATGAGTACTGGTGCAATCTACTCCACCTCTCTTCATAAAACAGTCCCTCGTTATCTAGTATCAGCCTAGTGAACCTTCTCTAAACTATTTCCAATGTCAGTATAACTTTTCTTACGTAAGATGCCCAAACTGTTTGCAGTATTCCAGCTGTGGGTTGACTAATGCCAAGTATTATTTTAGCAAAACTTCTCTTTTTCTTATCATTTTTAATTTTTTTAAGAATGGAGTTTTCAAGGATTCTGGTTTTTTTTTTCTGGATTGCTTGCTGTGGTTTCCATCTCTACCACCTGCCCCAGTGCTCCAACCTGGCAAGGTCTCTGCAATTTTGACTCTATGACCCTAATTTTATTCATCCCACCATTGGCAGCTGTATTTTCAATTGGCAATGTCCACCCTAAGTTATTTCACCTCTTTCTCTTCCTTTTAAGATGCCGTTTAAAATCCACCTCATTAAATATTCTAATATGTCCATTTTTAGCTGCTAATGCTTGTGTGACATATCTTTGAATGTTGTACAATGCTAAATATAATGCAAATTCCTGATATGGCAAGGGCTTAATCTATCATTCCCAGAAATTGCAGGACAGTGTGAGATGTGGCAGACTTCTCCCTCAGCTATGCATTTTGAAGTTGTGAAGAGCCCAAGCTGCTCAAAGCATTTCCCTCTGACACACATGATCAGTTTTAGCGTTCAGCGATTAAACTTCACCACCAACTTGCATGACTCGGATGGCTCAGTGAGCCATTCATTTGGGTGCAAACAATGTGCTGCAGGGGATAAATGGGTTACGTACAAGCAGCTTTCTTTGTAAGATGTGTAGCACACCTCAATCTTTAAGAGACTGTGTAATGCAGCCAGCCAAACATGCATAGGAAATCATAATTAAGGGGAAACATTGCTTGCCACTATCTGCCCTAAAAGATGTAGGTGATCCTTTAGCTCAGAAAAATCAGACAATTGGATATACAAGAAATATGTTATTGGAATAGTGATGTTTGAGTTTTTATCCTATCCCTTTTGAGTTGATTTGTTTCACAATTGTCACATGTACCTACGTACAGTGAAAAGTATTGCTTTGTGTGCTGTACAGGCAGATGATACCACACAAAGTGCATAAGGGTAATAGAACAGAGTGAGGAATACAATTTTACGGCTGCAAGGAAGATGCACAAAGTGCAAGATCGACATTAAATTTGAAACTTGAGCAGTCCATTCAGAAGTCTAATAACAGTGGGGAAGAAGCTGTTCTTGAATCTTTTGGTAGATGTGCTTAAGCTTGGAAATGCTTTGAGAATTTGTCTTAAGATTTCACAAATCAGGAAATAAAGGCTGGTTGTGATTGTGTGAAAAGTGGCCATAAAACTGTTTGGATGGTCATAAAAATGCTAATGTCCATGAGGGAAGGAAACCTACCATACTTAGACTGGGCCTCAACATGACTCAATTCCACCACTAGCCTGCATGATACAAAGGTGGTCCAGTGAGACATTCTGTTGTTTAATGAGACACACAATGAATGAGAGCCTCATCATTGACATCAATATACTGAGAATGAAAAAGATATGTCTACCTGCAGCCTGACTGGGCCACTATTCATCTTGAATGTGACTTCATGGGATGAAATTAAACCAATGTGTCTACATGGCCCAGCATCATATTAACTTCAATCTTCCTTGCAATAAATAGGGAATTGCTTCACTGTCTGTGGTGCGAATTTGAGTTGGACTTGGTTTGTTATTTGGCACTGCTGAGCTATACTTAGATTAGGTCCATTGAGTCTCTAATTAAATATAATACTTGTAAAGTTGCTAGTTTTATGTTGATCAAGTCAGCGCTGCATAGTCTTTATGACTCTTAGTGACGTAAAATGTTTTTCAATGTGAAATAAAAAATGATTACAACATTAGGAGAACAGCTGGAGGTATGTCTTAGGAATTAACAGCAGCTGTTTCTTTGTTTTAAAGTAATGAACAAGTATAATGTATTTGACACTAATATGTACAAGTACAGCAAAAAATACCAAATATGATGTATATTTAATCTCTATATTGAGAGTCTATCAAAATAATGCACAAATTTGCTTTCAAGAATAGATTTTTCAAGAGTGGACAACTGATTCATTATTCACTAATTGTAATTTTTATTAAATGTTCTAGAGGTTATCTGCGTTCCTAAGTCTCATAATAATCCTTTCTTTACTCCACCATGCCTATCCCTCTTTTTCTGCTCTATCCTTATAACTTCTCCACTTCATCCCAAACATTGCATTTGATTCTGGCTTATTGGACACTTACCAAACTTTCAGCAGAATATTAGTGGTCATACCTTCAACTGTTAAGTCTCATACCCTTTGTCACCCTCCCTAATTTGATAGAGATACGACAGCAGTTTTGGATGAATTCAGTTGTGAGCTGAGCACTGTTTCAATCATTGTTAGAGAATGTATTTTAACATCATAAAGGAATAGGAGTAGGCCTCTTGAGCTTGCTCTGCCTTTCAGTAGGATCGTGGCTGATCTGACACACGTTACATACACTTACGTACACACCCCCATAACCCTTGGTTCCCCTACTGATCAAGAATCTATTTCAGCCTTAATTATACACAAAGACTCTGGTCCCAAAGCTCTCTGTGGCAAGGAGTTCCAAAGATGCTCAACCATCTGAGAGAACAAATTCCTCCACATCTCAGTCTAAAATCAGCGCTCCTTAGTTTTGAGAGTATGCCCTCTGATTCTAGACTCTCCCATGAGGGGAAATATCCTCTCAGTATTTACCCTGTCCAGCCGCTTAAGTATCCTATATGTCTCAATGAGATCATTTCTCATTCTTCTAAACTCCAATGTAGAGCCCCAATCTGTTTAACCTTTGCTCATAAGGCATTCGCTCCCTACCAAAGATCATCCTGGTGAACTTTCTGTGAACTGCCTCCAGTGAAATAGTACCTTTTCTGAAGTAAAGGGACCAAAACTGCTCTCAGTACTCCAGGTGTGGTCTCACGAGCACCTTGTTCAGTTGTGGCAAGTTTTATTACACAAGGAAACAGATGTGTTTACATATTTGCGTGCTTAAGCCCGGGTCAAAAAAGAAACAGGATAACGGAGATTTAGTAGTATTCCTGTATTTGGTACTCTGATTTTAGTACTTTGGATTCTTTCAGGTTTGGATTCACTCTTAATCTTCCTCTGTTGATTTGAGATCCATCGATGTCTTTAAAATGCCTTAGGCTTTCATATATTAAAAGCACCGTTTAAATATTTTGAAGCACAGAAGTATGTTTTGCCTGGCAGGTTTATATCAGTCTTCTGTCACACATGGTCAGAAGTCACATGACACCAGGTTATTGTCCAACAGGTTTATTTGAAATCACAAGCTTTCGAAGCATTGCCCCTTCATCAGGTGACGTGAAGAAAAGCATACAAGCACAGAATTTATAGGCAGAGAGATCAATGGGCAAAGAGATCAAAAGACCATACAAATGGTGTGAGTGGAATGTCTATAGGCTGAATATTAAGTCTCTGCAGGTCTTCAAAAGTGTTAGATGCTGTGAGTAAAGTGTAAACAGCCAAATTGCAAGTGAAGGGGATGACCTATAATCCAATTAATTGAGGCAGAGATAATTGTGAAAAATCTAAAAATAAGGTGGTTCTGGAGACAAACCAAATGGCTGAAATAACATGATTCGTGTAAGAGTCACATCCTGAGGGTCTAACCAAAGTAACAATAATCCAAAACTGTACAAACTAATTAAGGTAGAGAGATCATAACAAATTTTCAAGGTGATGGTACCACCTTCATAACTTGATAACCAAACCTTAAATGGACCATTGTTTGCAGCTAACTATCCCAGCCTTCAGGATAACATCGATCACAACACCACACAGCCCTGCCACGGCAACCTCGGTAAGACATGCCAGATCATTGACATAGATACTACCATCACATGTGGGAACACCACCCACCATGTACACAGCAGAGCCTCATGACTGGGCCAATGTTGTCGATCTCATACACTGCAGGCAAGGATACCTCGAGGCTTGGTACATTGGCGAGACCAAGCAGATGCTGCAGCAATGGATGAATGGACACCCCACAACAATTGCCAGACAGGAGTGTCCTCTCTCAGTTGGGAAACACTTCAGCGGACAGGTCCACTCTCACCATTTGTATGATCTTTTCATCTCCTTGCCCATTGATCTCTCTGCCTGTAAATTCTGTGCCTGTATGCTTTTCTTCACTTCACCTGATGAAGGGGCGGTGCTCAAAAGCTTGTGATTTCAAATAAACCTGTTGGACAACACTTTAGGACATTTAGCCTCTGATCTTCGGGTAAACGTCTTCCAAGGCAGCCTTCGAGATACACCACAACGCAGAATCGCCGAGCAGAAACTGATAGCCAAGTTCCTTCCCTATGAAGATAGGCTCAACTGTGATCTTGGGTTCATGTTGTGCTACATGTAACCCAACCATACTGTTGTATATTTGGAAAATCATCTTCTATCCTGTTTTAACACCATCGCCTTGATAACTTATGATCTCTCTACCTTAATTAGTTTGTACAGTTTTGGATTACTTGTTACTTTGATTAGACCCTTGGCATGTGACTCTTGTATCTATCAGGCTATTCTAGTCATTTAGATTGTCTCCAACACCACCTTATTTTTAATTTTTTGCAATTATCTTTCTGCCTCCATTAATTGGATTATAGGTCATTCCCTTCACCTACTATTCAGCTGTTGACACTTTGACACTTTACTCACACCTTCTGACACTTTTGATCACCTGCAGAGACTTATTATTCAACCTATAGACACTTCACTCACACCATTTGTATGATCTTTTGATCTCTCTGCCTTCAAATTCTGTATGCTTTTCTTCACTTCACCTGATGAAGGAGCAGTGCTCCGAATGCTTGTGATTTCAAATAAACCTATTGGACTATAACCTGATGTCATGTGACTTCTGTCCACCCCAGTCCAACACTGGCACCTCCACATGATGGCTGTCACACATGAACCTATTTCTTTCTCATCTCACCTAATTACGTATGCTCCTGTTCCTTTGTCTTTCATGCGCTTTCTTGTGCATTCCCTTTCACGTGCTTTCTTTTGCTTTCTCTGTGCCAATCGCCTGTGCAACCTGTTTAGCAAGTTCCTTACTCACGCTATTTTTCTGGAAAATGTTTGATTCATTTGGCAATTTTCTCACCCTGCAAAGATCGGAAGTTTTTTTTAAAAATTTATTCACTCAGATGTGGACGTTGCTGGCACGATCAGCATCTGTTGTCTATCCTAACTTCCCTTGAACTAGAGATAGTAGGAACTGCAGATGCTGGAGAATCCGAGACAACAACGTGCAGAGCTGGATGAACACAGTAGGCCAAGCAGCATCATAGGAGCAGAAAGGCTGATGTTTCGGGCCTAGACCCTTC
>NC_063343.1:63449764-63491059 GCF_021869965.1 Rhincodon typus
CTGTGTTCATCCAGCTCTGCACCTGGTTCCCTTGAACTAAATGGCTCGCTTACTCACTTCAGATGTAGGTCTAGACTAGGTAAGGATGGCAGATATCCTTCCTTAAATGACATCCATGAGCCGGTTGGACTTTTACATCAAATCATTGCTGGCTTTACTCATTGCATCTGGTGGAAGTTAAATTCAGTGGTCAGATTTTAACTTGTATCTCCAGAACCTCTGGATTACTATTCAATGCCACTATCTTGTTCCTGGACGTGGAACAGACATCTGTTGCACTAAGGGAGTGTTGCATTGTTAGACATACCCTTAGGATTCTGAGGAAGGGTCACCGGACCCGAAACGTTAACTGATTTTTTTTTTTCTTCACAGATGCTGCCAGACCTACTGAGCATTTCCAGCAACTTCTGTTTTTGTTCCTGATTTACAGCATCTGCAGTTCTTTTGATTTTTGTGCCCTTAGGATGTATTCTTCAACCATTGTTCCCTTTGCTTATCCTGCAGATTGAAGCATACTGGAACATCTCGTGGTATTATTGGCCAGCAGTCTTCCATCTAACTCCATTTTCTTTTTAAATAAAGATGAATTAAATATTGATCCATATTTTTATATGGGATATATTTGTTTGCAAAGGGCAACTGAATTAGCAGCCCATCACCATAACCTCTCAGCTACGTCATTACTTCAAGGAAAAGAATGTTGAACTTTAAGAAGTGCTGTCTTTCAGATAAAACTGATACTCCATATTATTTCTAAAATCGGTATGAAAGATGTCATGAAGGTCCAGGTAATGCTCTGGGAATGCAGGTTCAAATCCTACCACAGAAGATGGTGGTATTTATTGTCTACTGATGATCATGAATTAATTGCTGATTGTCAGGAAAATCCCATCTGGTTTACTAACGTCCTTTAGGGAAGAAAACTGTCATTCTCACCTGATCTGGCCTACATGTCACTCCAGGCCCACAGCAATGTGGTTGACTCTTATCTGCCATCTGGGCAACAAATGGTGGCTTGGCCAATGATGGCCACAGACAGTGAATTTTAAAACAACAAGAGGAGTAGGGGAGTTCTCCCCAGCATTGTGGCCAATATTTATCCCTCAGCCAACATCAATAAAGCCGTTACTTTTAGAGCAATCTAAATACTTTGGTAACCATCCTACGATCTAAGCATCCCTATCCCCAATTCCATTTTTCCTTATTGCGTTTTGGTGTCAATTTTTGCTGGGTTTTGCTCCTGTGAAGTGGCTTTGAATTTTATTCTGCTATGAAGATGCATGTTATTCTTGTGTTGATGGGGAAGGAAACAACAGCTCTTTATACTTAGAGTCAGAGAATTTAATGGAATATTAAATTACAAGTGATGTACTGGGCAGTAGAAAGGTCCTCTTTGACCTAGTGTAGCTGAACTTTGGGACAAACCAGGTTGTTTTACTCTAATACAGATCTGGGTGAACACAAATTTTGGTCACATGCTCAAGATGGCAAGTTGAAAGCAGGTTCATCTTGCACTGTGCAATAATGATTGTTGCATCACTACTCAAAATAGCAAGTATGGCTCTTGAGAGTGAAAGCACCATAAAGACTATACACCTATTCAAAATGAGAATACTTTAGTGTTTTTAGGAAGGATCAGAAATAGCATTTTATGGCTTCAAAACCTAAATTATACTTTTATTCATTCAGCTGTCAGTATGTTGCTCATTCCAAGTTACCGCAAATGGACTTTTATGTGACAGATTTGCTTGTTAGGCCACTTCAGAAGGTACTTAAGTATTGATATGGGACTGGAGTTGCATTTAGACCCAGTTTGGCTAAGGATTACAGATTTTCTTCCTTTAGTTGGATTCTTTTACTGCAATCTGATTGTTTCATGGTAACGCTTACTGAAACTTTTTTTTTAAATTGAAGAATAAATTCAAATTCTCGAACTGTGATAGTGTAATCCAAAATGGTTCAGTAACATGAATGCTACAATACTGTAGTGATTTTAATTAGCCTGTTCAGACATATTGTGACACAATTTCAGGGGAGATGGAATTTGAATCCAGATCTTCTGACTCAGAGGTAGGGATACTACAACTCTCCCACAAGATCTCAAATTCAGAATTGAAACTGTGACCTTTTGATCTTCAGTCTAAAACACTCCAATCTGAGCTGTTTCAGCCAACAAATGCCTTAGTGTAGTACAAATATCACTTGCCACCTTCCCCTGCCCAGAAACCCATTCCCACTGGGGAAGAACTCTGATATTTTTAATCAACCTGTTCAGAAAGGTTACAGTGTGTCTCTGGGACAGATAGATCTTCTGACCCAGCTACAGGGGACACCACTACTGTGTCACAAGAGCCCCACTACAATAGTATACACTTTTTGTAAAGGTGAAATACTTTATAAGAATGCAGTTGAGTTTCACTGTAAGACTAATGTTTTCTACATAACTATTCATATAGTTATCTCCTCCACATGCAATTCAGAATCAGGAAGTTGATTTGCATGTATGGATTTAAATCCCACTCCCAATATTGAGTTATGGAATGTTCAGTTAATTCCTTTGTTGTATTTTGGGAATTGGTTATCCCAGTTGGACGGCCAATTTGTGATAGAGTGATGCCACCAGAATAGATTTAATTCCTGTACTGGCTGAGATCACCATGAATCCTTGCTTTCTCAATCATCCCTCACCTGGAGAGTGGTTACCCTCATGTTCATCTTCAGAGCAGTTGATGGTCCTCTGGGACTATGGCACCTTTCACTTCTTTCACTTCATACTGCTCTGGCAGCGGTTTACATGCTTATGTCTCTGTAGTTGGCGATGGCCTAGTGGTATTATCTCTGGACTGTTAATCCAGAGACCCAGATAATGTTCTGGGGACCCAGGTTCGAATCCCACTATGGCAGATGGTGGAATTTGAATTCAATAAATATCTGGAATTAAGGGTATAATGATGGCCATGAATCCATTGTTGATTGTCAGAAACACTCATCTGGTTCACTAATGTCCTTTAGGGAAGAAAACTGCCATCTTTACCTGGTCTGGTCTACGTGTGACTCCAGTTGACTCTTAACTCCCCTCTGGGCTATTAGGGATGGGCAATAAATGTAGCCTAGCCAGCAACATCGTCATCCCGTGAATGAATAAAGAAAAAAAGAGTTCAACTTGAGCCCATGACTCTTTGAAGCAAGAGTACTACCCACTGTGCCACAGCTGGTAGGGAACCAGTGGGAAAGTGAAGTTCCTGCAGAATATCAGCTCTGATCAAATTGAATAGTGAAACGTTCCCAAGTAGCTGAAATGATTTCCTTACTTTACTGCTATTCCTTGTATTCTTATGACACCTGTGATAAGGAGGGCCTTAATGTAGCAAAGTAGAGGCATTCAAGGAGGGAATTCCAGAACTTGGTACCTAGATGGAGGAAGGCAGAGCCACTAATGAATGAAGCAGTGGGGCCTAAGGCCAAGGCAAAACATCTGAGAGAAGACATCCAATTAATGAAGAGGGTGCCTGAGGAGGTTAGAGATTCAAGGAGGGAGTGAGGGTATGAAGGGCACTCAAACACTGGAATGAGAACTTTAGGTTAGAGATGACAGAAACCAGAACGAATGAAAGATTTGTTAATTAGATTGAGGAGTTCAGTGATTATAATCTTGAAGCACTAACTTTGGGTTCAGCTACAGCACAGAAGTAGCAAATGACCTTGACTTCTGTGAGGCTGTGAAACCTACAACCATTAGACCAAAGCATGACTGCCAGTCATTGGAATTGAAGCGCAGGCACTGTTTAAACAGGCAATTATGAGTTTTGCAGACCTGCCCAGCTGTTTCATTGAGAATACAGTGCTGAATTTTCATTGCTATTCACACTAACTCAGCGAAAAAAGTGCACAAGTGTGACCGATGTGCCACATAACATTTATTGTTAACACATAGGTGGTGATAATGCTCAAGTGAACCATTAGCATCTCTGTTAATAAGACTATTAAATAAGCAAACAAAACTTTGGGGTTAATTTCTAGAGGAGTAGAAACAAAATGCAGGGAAGTTATGTTAAATTAGCATAGAACTATGATTGGACTGCACTTGGGATAGCCGTGTAGTTCCGGTATCTATCTTGTATAAATATGACTAGAAATCAATTCCTAATGACATTGTGGCCAGCCTACACCAGATGGACTGTAGCAGGACAAGAAGACAGCTCATCACCACCTTCTCAGGGGCAATTAGTGATGAGCAGTAAAGCTAGCCTAACCAGCAGTGCTCACTTCCTGTGAAAGAATTTTGAAAAAGATAGAGGTATTCGAGAAAGTACAAAAAAACGCACGAGGATGAACTGAGAGATTTTATCAGGAAAGTCTTAATAGACTGTATTCTCCAGGACAGACAGACAGACAGACAGAAAGAGAATGTTGAGCAGTGGCCTGATTGTCTAGCATAATCCTAGACCACATAGTGAAGATGTTTCCATGTTTGCACAGGATCAGAACTCAGGGCGACAAATATGGCAGTTACAAATAAATTCATGTTGTATGTTTGAATCAGTTGGGCTGAATGGCCTTTTCCTATGCTGCAAGTTCTGTGTTCAGTCTGGAATATTCACTTCTAGTTATTTTGGATTTTTTTTTGCACTGTTACTCTGCACAGTCACGGTGTTAATGTTGACAGCTATGGTCACCAGTTTGCCAGACAGTACATTCAATGAGTTTATCATCAGTTGCTGTTTCATGCCAGCTGTTTTAGTGGGAAGGTTAAAGGAGGTCTTGCAGTCTATATAATGGAGAGGTACCCTCCGGGGAACAAGGCAGTCAGGACTGAAAGCCACGGAAGTGTGTGTGGTTTGTTCATTCATTCATCCCACTGGGGAGTGCTCTGTGAAACCAACTAAATTGAATGTAAACAAAGGAAGCTAGAGGCTGAGACTAGTCAAGGGTCAGATTGTTACTAAAAAGTTTGTTATTAATGCTGCAAACAGTATTTAGATTGAGCATAATTGCTTTGTTTTGTATCTAATTTTTCGCATAATGAGCAGGTAGCAGTGTTTTTAAAGTCCAGTTTTATTTTTTCCCATCACAAGCACCCAGCAAATGAATCATTAGTAAGAATTCACTGGAAAACAAAGGAGTAATGCAAATATATATTGTGTTGAAGAATTATTTGAACTGGTGCATTTCCTCAACACAGATCCCTCTTTGTAACTGTCTTGGCAGTTTCAGCACGGCCTATTGATGAGGTTAGCAAATTTGTTTCTCCTGAGTTGGACACAGCAGTTTTTTATCGAACGCCTCCGACTAGGGCTGAGACACCTACAAATTGGAACAAGCTCAATATTGTTCCTCATTTAAAAGCTGCAATATTCCTTGTGTCCTTGTTTGCTTTCTTAAATTTGGTTGAGAGGGGTAGAGCAGGCAAGGATGTTGCATAGAGAGACTGTGTGCCATCTTTGTCATTTCTGAAGTCTGGTAGCAACCTTGTTTTGAGTGTGAAATGTTTATTTCTAACATTAGGCTTTTATATCTTAGAGTGTAACATCTGGAATCCACTCCCTGAACCTTTCTGCCTCCTTTCCTCCTTTAAGGAGCTTCTTAAACTCCAGCTGTTTTGACCAAATCTTTGGTCAAGCCCTAATATATCCACATGATCATTTTTCTTTCTTTCCTGATCACACGCTGCAGCAATTTAGTACATTTCTAAGGTTTTGGGCTTGACAAACATAAAGGCTGAAACTGCAGTACAGTATCGAGAGAGAACTCCAGAATGTTGTGTTGAGTTTGAATTTGTGTCAAACACATTCAGAAAATGAATTTATTTGTAATGCTCAGGAGACTGATGTTTCTCTAACCAAGTACCTTCTAAATATCACATGGCACATGTACCAGCTCCACGATGTTAAAAATTGGCTCTGCATGATTACAGAAACACAGAATGTTTACAATGGAGAATCAGGCCATTTGGCCCATTGTGTGTATCTTAGCTCTCTGAAGAAGCAATTCATCTAATGTCACACTGCACATGTCCCCACGGTTCTTTTCAGATAATAATCAAGTTCTCTTTTAGTCATGTAACTCATGTTTACTAAGTAAAAATACTAGATTTTCACAGTACTTTGCTTTATTTTGTCTAGGAAAAATGTTCAAATCACTGGATCTAAGTCTGATTGTGGAGTTTATTTTGATGTTCTACAAGGACAAGCCCATCGATTGGCTGCTAGACCACGTTCTATGGGTTAAAGTCTGTAACCCAGAAAAGGACGCAGTAAGTAGAACATTGTCAGAGTTTACAGAACCAGATTTGTCCTCCTTGTCTCCATGCAACCCCTTCTTCTCCATTTGTTAGCTTTCCTCTCCTGAAGGATTTATTCATAGTATGTTTTACCACAAACAGTCATAGACTGGTAAAGACACTCTTGGTCCAATCAATCTATCCCACCCACATAACTGTGATCTCTTGAGCATCACAATATTGATTCTCCTTACCCGACCCAAACATCACGCGGCCTCTTGGGAGAGTTGGCAAACCACAGTTCAAAAACCCAACACAACTTGTGGGCTGGGCAAATCTTAGAGGTTATTATGGCCCATTTGGATGATATAGTCTGGGAGATCACTGTGGTTCCTAAATTCTCTGAAGTACCTGCCCTTTTGTAACAGAGGATGCCGATATCAGCTGGAATTCAATCTAGTTCAGTTCTTCAATTTGGAGTCCTTTGCACAAGATGGCAACCTGTTCCAAAAGGCCATTATTCTCTTGGCAGGGGTGGTAGCTGGTGAAATTTACACCAAAGATCCAACCTTATACAACTTAAAATTGAGTGCTTTGGTTCTCCCCAAACTATTCAACTGGATGGAGTCTGCACCAAGAAGTTGTATTCTTTCCCACTGATGGCCGTCGAGGCTGGGTCACTAACTGTGCAAGGTTAAGATGGACAGATTTTTAATTAGTAAGGAATCGGGTTATGGGGAAAAGGCAGGAAAATGGAGTTGAGGATGATCAGATCAGCCATGATTTTCATTGAATGGCAAAATAGTCTTGATGGGACGACTGGCCTCTTACTGCAAAATGAGAAGGAAGGAAACTACAATCTTATGCTACCTGTAAGCAACAAGGTAAATTTTTGTTTGAGGCACTATCGAGATTTGCATGATTTTTAATGCTATCCATTACTTTCCACATAAGAAATGTTTCTTAATCAAGTCAGCACCAGACTCCCTAAAGTAATTTGCATTCAAATTGAATCTGCACTGTTTTAAAACCTTGCACATGGTGACTAACTCAGCAGTAGGTAATTAATGGTAATCTGTGTATTCTCACTGTGGGAGATGAGCACAGACGTTCTTATTTATTTGACTTTCCTCAATTTATAATCCCTCATTTGCACATTTTGGGTAATCATCCTCAATTAGATATGCAAATAAAGAGCCTAGTATCTTAAAGAACTTCATGCACAGTGAACGTTGAAGCAGAGTGAGTGCAGTTATAAAATTGAACTGGACTTTAACAGAGGCCACTTTGTGCACAAGTGATGGGTTGATGGATTTTTAAAAAATATATCAAGTTATTTTTATTCATGTGTAGACCTCACTGTCTGGGCCAGGATTTATTGCCCCTCCCTAGTTGCCCTTGAGAAGATGGTGGTGAGTTGCCTTCTTAAACTGCTGCAGTCCACTGTAGGTTGACCCACAGTGCCGTTGCCAAGGGAATTCCAGGATTTTGACCCAACAACAGTGAACGAATGGCGATATACCTCCAAGTCAGGATGATGATTGGCTTGGAGGGAAACTTGAAGGTGGTGGTGTTCCCATATATCTGCTGCCCTTGTCCTTCTAAATAGAAGTGGTTGTCAGTTTGAAAGTGCTATCTAAGCATACCACATTTTGCTGAGCGTTGGTGGTGGAGGGAGTGAATGGTACCACATCTACAAACAATCAAACAGGCTGCTTTGTGCTGGATGGTGTCAAGTTTCTTGTGTTGTTGGAGCTGCAACAATCGAGACAAGTGGGGAATATTCCATCACACTCCTGATTATGCCTTATAATAGTGAAGGCTTTGGGGAGTCAGGAGGTAAGTTAATCATCACAGTATTCCTAGCTTCTGACCTGCTTTTATAGCCACTGTGTTTATGTGACAAGTCCAGTTGAGTTTCTGGTCAATACTATACCGAAGGATATTGATAGTGTGGGATTTAGTGATGATAACACCATTGAATATCAAGGAACAATGGTTAGATTGTCTCTTATTGGAGATGGTCATTGCCTCATATTTGTGTGGTGCGAATATTACTTGCCACTTGTCAGCCAAAGCCTGGATATTGTCCAGATCTTGTTGCATTTGAACATGACTGCTTCAGTATTTGAGGATTCATCAGCAAACATCTCTACTTCTGACCTGATGATGGAGGGAAAGTCGTTGAAGCAGCTGAAGATGGTTGGGCCTAGGATACTACATCTGAGGAACTCTTGCAGAGATATCCTGGAACTGAGTTGACTGACCTCCAACCACCACAACCATCTTCCCGTGTATCAAGTATGACTCCAACCAGAGGATGGTTTGCCCCAGAATCCATTGATTCCAGTTTTGCTTTGGCTCCTTGATGCCTAATCTAGTCGAATGCAGTCTTGATGTCTCTCTCCTCACCTCTGGAATGGTGATGGTGGTGTCTGGGACATAGTCATAGTCACAGAATCATACCTTACAGACAATGTCAGGCTGTTGTGAGGCAGCTCTCCCAATTTTGGCACTCGTCCCCAAATGTTAGTAAGGAGGACTTTGTAGGGTTGACAGTGTTGTCTTTTTCAGTGCCTAGGTCAATGTCAGGTGGTCCATCTGGTTTCATTTCTTGATTGAGACTTTGTAGTGATTGGTACAACGGAGTGGCTTGCTAGGCCATTTCAGAGATGATTGAGAATCAACCACATTGCTGTGGGGATGGAGTCACAGGTAGGTCAGATCAGGTGAGGAAGGCAGATTTCCATTAGTGAGCCAAATGGGTTTTTCTCCACAATTGACAATGGTTTCATGGTCTTCCAGATTTTTATTGAATTCAAATGCGACTGAAGGTGGGATTCAAACTTGGCCCCCCAGGACACTAAGCCATTGCCTTGCCCAAAGTTATGGGCACACTGCTGGAAACTGTAGTAGAAGCAGATTCAATAATAGATTTCGCACTCGGATAAATTTGCAAGGTTACAGCTAAGAATGGGGGACTAGGACTAATTGAATCACTTTCAAAGAGCTGGCACAGGAACAATGAGCTGTATGATGTCAGAAATCACACAACACCAGGTTATAGTCCAACAGGTGTATTTGAAAACACAAGCCTTCGGAGTCTTACTCCTCCTTCACGTGTTAGCATCTCCACATCAGAGCTGAATGATGTCACCCTGACTGTATCATTCCATGATTTTACAAACAGAAGCAAGATTGAGTTGACCAGTTTTTGGCCATAGAGTCATACAGCACGGAAACAGACCTTCAGTCCAATCAGAGATAGTAGGAACTGCAGATGCTGGAGAATCCGAGACAACAAGGTGTAGAGCTGGATGAAGACAGCAGGCCAAGCAGCATCAGGAGCAGAAAGGCTGACGTTTCGGGCCTGTTTCTGATGAAGGGTCTAGGCCCGAAACGTCAGCCTTTCTGCTCCTATGATGCTGCTTGGCCTTCAGTCCAATCAGTTCGTGCTGAACGTAATCCCAAACTAAACAAGTCCCACTTGATTGCGAGAATAATATTAGCCAGTAAACAGTAAGACATTAATTTTTTTGTGAAGAAGAAATTTAAAGAATGCAATTATAACCAATTACAAAAGGCAAAAAAAATCCTACTTTGCCTTTGTTTTCAAAAACTGAAAAGAAAACACCGCAACACTGGGAGACCTTGACATTCTTCCATCATACTGTGATATTGGCTTGAATCAATGTTGGGAGGCAAAGATTGGATGGAATTTGCAGAGAAAGAGGGAAGGAATGGGGTTAGTTCACAAGGGCAGAGGGTTGAGAGTACTTCACTTATTGTGATGATTGCTTTGAAATGGAGGAGATTGGTTCTTGGATAGAGAGAGAAACCTCAGAAACTAATCCTCGTACCTTTTGGACACTTCACCATCCAATCCATTATCCCATAGTCGTCTTGCTGGCTGGTAGTTAACAATGTATTTTTGTTGAGGCTCCAGAAAGGGAAGTTGAGCAACAATAGTTGGACATATAAGCTGTAGAATGCAGGACAGGAATCTGCAGTGGATAAAGTTAGAGATAATTATCTCTAAAGCTTATGAGATAGACAAATAGTTGCTAATAAGAGCTTTAAGGCATTAGTAGGATTTGTTGGGAATTGAGCCAGCAGTGAAGGCTTTATGTATAATGTGTAAGCATCTTCATTCTTTTGTCTCATTTCAAAAATCTTCATCTTGAGACCACTGCAGCAAGCACATTAACTTGTGTTTGGTCATTTATCATAATAAAACATTCCGAGACGCTTCACAGACCATTAATTTGACGCTGAGCCACATGTGGTATTAGGACAGTCGTTGAAAAGCTTGATCAAGAAAGCCGATATTAAACAGATAAGTGTGGAGCTGGAGGAACACAGCAGGCCAGGCAACATCAGAGGAGCAGAAAAGTTGACTTTTCGGGTTGGGACCCTTCTTCAGAAAGTCCCGACCCGAAACATCAACTTTCCTGTCCCTCTGCTGCCTGGCCTGCTGTGTTCCTCCAGCTCCATGCTGTGTTATCTCTGACTCGAGCATCTGCAGTTCTTACTATTTCTGAGTGAGTATTAAACAGATAAAGGGTCTTAAAGGAAGAGACGTTGAAGAGGTTTGGGGGAAAAGTCCAGAACTTCGGGACCTAAGCATTTGGAAAACACAGCTACCGATGGTGGACCAGTTAAAATTGGGAAGCACAAGAAAGAGAATTGGAGGAGTATAGAGATCTTGGAGAGTGGTTAGCCTGGTGGAACTTAGAGATGGAGGGTTGGGGGGACTTTGAAAACAAAGATGACAATTTTAAAATAGCGGTGTTTATGGACTAGAAACCAGAAGGTCAGTGGTGAGGTGCTGAGTGAATGGGACATCATGCAAATTAAGTTTAAGGGTAGCAGGAGTTTAGATAATATGCTACAGGGGTGAACTGTTATATCTGGGCTCTACTTCATGTTGTAGAGGCCTTAAATTGTGTTTGATTGTCTCGTTCTCTATTTGATGTTCTGAAGCAGGCAGCAACAACCCAGCAGCAGGCTCATGGACCAATAGTTTTGGTGAAACCAGTGTGTTTGCAGGGGCACAAATAAACCAAGAACTACAGATGCTGAGAATGTGAAACAAAAACAAAAATTGCTGGAGAAACTCAGCAGGTTTGGCAGCATCTGTGGAGAGAGAGCAGAGTCAATATTTTTGAGTCTGTTCTGATGAAGTGTCACCAGACTTGAAACTTTAACTTTGCTTTCTCTCCATAGATGCTGCAAAACCTGCTGAGTTCCTACCGCAATTTCTGTTTTTATTTGCAGAGTCAGCTGATG
This sequence comes from Rhincodon typus, assembly GCF_021869965.1. NCBI lineage: Eukaryota > Metazoa > Chordata > Chondrichthyes > Orectolobiformes > Rhincodontidae > Rhincodon > Rhincodon typus. Next base: position 63,461,274 of record NC_063343.1, read on the forward strand.
GGAAGAGAACCGCAACTGCCAATCTGCCACCAGAGAAACCTGTAAGACTGCTTCTGGTTGCAAGGTCCTACTGTAACAGCTGTTGTGTCTGCATTATACTCTGCATTTACATGGAGAGATAAATATTTTTGAATTGATGTACAGATAACTTCACTACCTTTTACTGAAAGATGCTAGTAAGGCCAAGTGTAGCAACCTATGAGTAATTTAAAGGCAAAGAAACACTTGTATTTCTATAGTGGCTTCGATGATCTCCTGGCCTCAAAGTCAAATTTCTTTAATATGGGGAAACATGGCAAGAATTGTATATGTAGCAAGATCCTACAGAGTGCAGTGGGACATGGAGCAGATTAACCCTACTCTTCTTGAGAATACGTGCAGTGCACCCTTGCTAATGAAGTATCAGTCTGGGTTATATTCTCAAGGAGGAGGGATTTGAACCCACAACCCTCTAATTCAAAGATGGGAGAAGTATCCACTGAGCTGCAGCTGGCATTATGAAGGACCTCTATTCAGAGTGGTTTACTTCTGATACTCGGAAGCAGATTAGCGGGTGGAGGGGACTACATCTTTGCTTTCTTTGACTGTGTGTCGGAGCAGATTGATGAAAACTTTTTTTATGTTGAATCTTTGATGTATGTGAGCTGTTCAGAGCTGGGTTTATACTGTAGAGTCAGTTGGCATTTCTGTGATCTAATTTCAGTCTAATATTCATCCACTTGATACTTTTCATCATTTACTGAAACATTCATTCTCATTAGCGCTGACTGGGAATCATGTGCATATATCTGCAATGAAGGGACAGATTGAAGTGGCAGGGGGATGTGAATTACAGAGCCATTTTTTAAATACTATTTGAAATCATGAGTTTGTCAGAGGATTGGAATTACAATGCTTTGTGCTTAAAATAATGAATGGAACATTTAGATTCAGCTTTGCTGCTAGCTCAGTTAGTGAGTGTTACTGCCTGGGGCAGGATAACATGTACTCGTGATTCTCTCCCTCTCTCCCACACAGTTTTCTAGTCTTCCTGTATTCAGCTATCTTCTGTACATGGAGATTGGTGGCTGAGGACAGCTGGCACCCAAGGCATATCACCAGTATGGTGGGTGTGTACCTAAGGGGGAATTTAATATCGGTGCATTTTGTACCGGTCCTGCTGATGCATGGTCTTTGTGCACAATATGTGAAAATATATAAAACTGATGCACACCATCCTGTTTATCCATACTGAGCACATCTAGAAACTATGATGTTGACAAGTTAGATCCTCAATCCTACATGTTTTCTTCCCCAAGTTTTCTCATGTTGCATGCTATACTACATTGCTACCAACTGTGGTTCATTGGGTGATGCTTTCATTCTCATTGGGTTCAATTCCCACTCCAATGACCTGTCCACAATGATTCAAGTGAACATGCTCAGTATAGTACTGAGGAAGTGCCACACTGTCAGAAGTACTACCTCTCAGGTGAGATGCTAAACTGAGTCCCCATCTACCATGTTAGGTGGTCATCAAAATGATTCACTAAATAACATATTTTCTGGTTAATATTATTACATTGGGCTCTGGATGTTTGTAGTGTAGTGCTACCACCACTTTCCCTTTGTACTCTTTTTATATAATAATTTAACATGTTAGCCCCTGGTGAGATACCAAAAATATAAAACCAAATGGTTCATGCAAAATTCTCCTTTTAAAGATATTTTTTAATCATGCTATTCAGGTATGTTATTGACAGACCCCTGCAGCAGGTGGGACTTGAACCTGGACCCTATAGTCCAGAGATATGGACTCTACCACTGCACTACAGTTGAAATATAAACCCAGGCATCCTGGCTCAGAGAATGGACACTGCCACTATGCCACAAAAGTCCCTTTTTGTTATTACGTACCTCTGGAGCATGTGGGACTTGAACTTGGATATTCTGGTCCAGAGGTAGGGACACTAATATTTCAGTGTCTGTTAAGCTTTGGGAGGTACTGAAGTCATGAAAACATTATGTTAATACAAGTTATTTCTTTCAGTTTATACCTAGAGTGATTTACGATATCTGTCAGGTGAATTCTCTGTGAAAATGTGTAAAGATGATTTCCACTAACCCCAATCTGTGATCTTCTGGCTGAAACAGAACCCCATCCTTTGCATATCGTGAGGAACCTTCTTCATCCCATTTCAGTTTTGCAGTTAATTTTCTGCATATTGGTTTTTCGGTTGGTGGCTGCAAAACCAATCTTCCTATTGGAGTTTTTTTTAATAACAGTCGAAAATTTAATGTGAATTTTCAAAATTGTTTGAAACACTATTAATGTACGCATATACTAAATAGGTTCTCACCGAAGTGCTATCTGTTACAAAGATAAAACTCCTCTCGTTCCATTGGCTCCCAGCCTCCATTTTATTTTGAGTGAACCAAATGGTCTAACCAAGACTTGTCTGACCACTTTGGATGGAAACTATAGCTAGGTATTGTCCTGCCTTGGGTAAATTTTTGCCTTCTGAGCCAGTGAAATTGTAGCCATATTTGAAACAAATTATCATCCAATCTGCTCCTCTGCAGAATTATGAGCAAGTGGTACATATAAAAGACATTTGGATAGTTACATGGATAGAAAAGGTTCAAAGAGATATGGGCCAAATGCAGGCAAATAAAACTAGTTCAGTTTAAGAAACATGGCCGGCATGGATGAGTAGGGCCAAAGGGCCTCTTTCCATGCTATATACCTCTACGACTCTACGTATGGGGGTATGGGACAAAATGGTCACGACATTTTATAGTTTAATTTATCACCTTGAATTTTTCTAGATGCTTTATTGATTAACATCTCCAAAATGTTTTCACCCTCTTGACATTTAAAAGGGAATCAGGCTGTTATTTAAAAAGATCCATGTAAAGGTTAATGGGGAGAAGGCAGGAGAATGGCATTAAGTGAGCTGCTTTTAGGAGAGCTAAAGCTGACGTGATGGGCCAAATGGCCACCTGCACTGTAACAATTCTGTGGCTCTGTGACATTAGGCTGACTGTGGCCTGTAGTTTTCAGTTTGGCCCTCAGCTCTTTTTTTTAAAATATTTTCAATCCTCCTGTGGTCTGACACCATTTCCAAGAGGATTGGAAAAAATCTGCAATTTCCATTTCAGATTTTAATTAGATTAGCTCACTCCATCATCTGTGGCGTTTATTCTGTTTTGATTTGGTAGGAAAAATCTTGCGGCTCAATAATTGTCAACCGGCAAATATCTTGGTGCAATGGTAACTGGTTTACTTTTCTCTCTCTTACCCCTTTTAGAAGCACTGTGACCGACAGAAGGCAAACCTCCGAATCCGTTTCAAGCCGTCCCTATTTCAACATGTTGGAACACACTCATCACTGGCCGGAAAGATCCAGAAATTAAAAGTAAGTTCAGCAACTGGGTGCCCAACTCCCAAGTTAGTGCCTGGGAATAAAATGTCTCATGTAGGAGAAGGGCTGAAATTAAACGCAAGAACGGAGGGAGGGGGAAGGTGATTTAGCCCCTTATGTCATTCATTTAGAGTGTGATGAATGTATATCCTAGCTCTCATCTTGCCCTGTTTGATTGCATAACCCTGCTAACGAGTTATGTCCCGTTAATAGCATTGGAACAGGCCATTTGGCCCATTCATGCTGATGTTGACAGAACTCCCCACCCCAACAGGGTGCATCTGCACCTCTGCCTTTTCAGGGACAACTAGAGTTAAGCAATAAATGTTGACCTAGCCAATGATGCAACATCCTTTGAATGCATAAAACAATGCTTCACAGAAGCCTCCTTTCACCTCTCTTAGAATTATTGTATCAGTATACCCTTTTGTTTCTTCCTCTCTTATGTACCGGTACATCTACCCTTGAGTTTATGAATGCTATCCATGTCATCTACCCCCTGTGGTAGTGTGTTCCACATTGTAATCAGTCTCTGGTTCAAGATATTTCTCCTGAATTCACCATTCAATTTATTAGTGACAAATGTTTATGCCCTCTTGTTTTAGTCTGCACTTCCAAGTGAAAACATCTCTACATCTATCTAATCCAACCCTGTATTGATCATAAAGATCTCTAGAGATCCCTCTGGTCCTGTACCCAATTTAGACTCTTAATATCCAAGCTGTGTTTGGCCTCTTTATAGATTGTATCCCAATTAATTATTAATTAATTATCCTCCATATATAATGGCTACTCTATTACAATTCAGTTTTCCTGCCCAACCCTATTTTCCTTGATTTCCTTGCTGTCAAAGATATCTGTTGATCTGTATCTTTAGCCTATTCAATGAATATGCAGAGCTCTCTGGGGTCAAGAAATTCCAAAGATTTGCAATCCTACAGTACAGTGAGGAAACATTTCCTCAAAAATGGTCCTAAAGGGCTGACACATTGTGTTGACCATCCCCAGCTCTAGACTCATCACTGAGGGGGAAGCAATTTAATGGAAATCATGAAAGAATTATAACAGTGAAGGAGGCCATTCTGACCTTTTCTCAATTCTGAGGAACCACCCATCCTAACCAATCTCATCTACCAACACTCAGTCCATAGCCCTATAGGCCACAGCTTCAAGTAGGCTTCACCTAGCATTTTAGCATCTGTTCTGTCAAATTGATTAAGAACTTTATATGTTTTAACATGATGATGGTGAGGGACAGGGACAATGCAGGAAAAAGGGCCTAAACAATTATTGCCAAGAGACACGAGCAACAAGCAAGTTTGAGGGGTTGAATGTGAGAAACAATTGTTCATATTGTTGGCAGCTCATGGAGTTTTTATGCTGGTCCTTTATCTGCCATAGCCAAAAATTTCACATCTACACAACATAAATTATGGACTGCACCAACATAGCTACTTGCTGTAGTATCGACTGCATCAGAGATTAGATTAGTCTCTCTTAGTAGTTCAGCAGCACCACCTTCAGTAACCCTGCTGGCACTGCAGCTTCTTGTAAACTATGGGAACATGCAACATACACGGAGCCTAAGTGCTTACAGTAATTGAACAGCCCAACCAGTTCACTCCATCCAGCTTCATCAAACTCCATCAGTAAGCTTGTACATATTGTTTTGTATTTTACCCAATTTGGGAAGTATTTTGTGTTGAAGATAAAACATTTATGAGCTCATAAGAAAATACACAGCAGGGAGGTGGGACTTGTTTGGTTTGGGAACGTGGTAGGCATGGCCTAATTGGACCAAAGGGTCTGTTTCCATGCTGTATGACTCTAACTCTAAGTGAAGTAGAACCTGTTAGCTCATCATCAAAAATAACAAAGCAGTTTTTTCAATGTTTAACAAGATTTTACTTCATTACTCCTCATGGGACATCAATGCACTTGACCTCAAACCTGATGTGACTTATTTCAGTCTCGTTCTTTATGCTCTGTAAGTAGTATTTGTATTTCGTAGCTGGCAAAAAATCCTGAAAAAAGAACTCACATTTACACAGCTCCTTTCATGACCTCAACGTCCCAAAGTATTTTATATCTAAATAAAAACTTTTGGATTAGAGCTATTATCACAGTGTAGGAAACGTGACATTTAATTGGCACACAGCAAGGTCCCACAAACATCAGTGTGATTTGTCATCTGATAGTCTGTTGTTTAGTGATGTTAGTTGAGGGATATATATTAGCTCAGGGAATCAGGGAGAACTCCCCTGAATTTCTTCCAGTATTGCCATTATTCTATTATATCCATCTGAAAAAACAGGTGGAGCTTTGGCCTTGATGCCTCATCTGAAAGATGGCACCTCAAACAGTGCAGTATTTCCGTACTGCAGAATTGTGAATGCTAATTTAGATTGTGTTGAAGTTTTTGCAGTGGGGCTTAAGCCCATTCTTTTGAGACAGAAGGGAGAGTCAGGCTATCCACTGAGCCACAGCTGATGTAGGTGAAAATGTAGATGTATGAATCAAAAGTGTGCATGTACCTCAAATCTAAGGATAGTAGCTTTCAGATAAACCTTGATTCCTAAAATGTTACAGGTATATAAATTGTGTTGTAGAATCTTACAGCACAGGGCGGCACAATGGCTCAGTGATTACCACTGTTGCCTCACAGCGCTAGGGACCCGAGTTCGATTCTGCCCTCGGGCGACTGTCTGTGTGGAGTTTGCACATTCTCCCCGTGTCTGCGTGGAGTTCCTCCGGGTACTCCGGTTTCCTCCCACAGTCCAAAGATGTGCAGATTAGGTGGATTGCCCGTCGTGTTCAGGGCTTTGTAGCTTAGGTGGGTTATGGGGAATGGGTCTGGGTGGGATGCTCCAAGGGTTGGTGTGGACTTGTTCGGCTGAAGGGCCTGTTTTCCACACTGTAGGGATTCAATGATTCTATGATCTAGAAGATCTAGGTTTATCTAGAAGAGGGCTATTTGGCCCTTTTTGTACATTTCAGTTCTTTGAAAGAGTTACTGAATATGTCCAACTTCTTACTTCAAGGTAACGTCTTTTTATGCAAATCTTTGCTGAAAAAATGCAATGGCAAACAAAATCATTTTTGTTTTAAGTATTGGCACAAAATTATGAATACATCGGTATGTTATTTTCAAAGAGATTGAATCAAATAGTTTATATAGTGGATCTGAAGTCTGATGAAATATTATGTAGGCTGGACATTGTGTTGTTACACAGCTGATACTAGGAATACCTGAGACTGCTGTTTTCCCCAAAGCTTTGTAAGTATTTTCCCTCTGCTGTATGAATTAATTTTATCTAAAATGCATTTCATTGCTTTCAGCCTTTTTCCAAAAAACTTTTTTTTTAAAAAAAAAAGGCCGCGTTGATTTGAAATAAGTATAACAAAATTGACTAATTACAAATATACTCTCCACATGTCCACTGCTGGGGTGGTGGGAAAAGATGGCAGGTTTTCATTATACATTTGAACCTGGGAATCCTGAGGGCAGAACATTTACCTTTCAAGTCTGAAATACACCAGTATTTCCTGGTCCATTTATACGTCTGGCCTCATTGTGCCTGAAGACTACACTTGGTTTAAACTCTCCGTGTGCAATACCATCGAGCATTGGCTAATACTTTACTTGGAATGCCCTTGTTATTTACAGTAAATTAAGATTAAAGGGAGGGATCTATGCTTTACAGCAAACAATAAACCTGTTCCAGTATGTGTGTGGGCCAGCGTTCTTGGGCACTAATCTCTGTAAATGAGAGGGTTTTCTTTTTCCTATCAATCATTTGTCCTTCAGCAAAACGCTAATAGAAAGTGATAAACTGGTCATTGCTGTTCGCAAATTTATGTCACAAGTCACTGTACTTCAATGAAAAGAAACATGTTTTTATGTAACAGTATTCAGCATCTTGATGTCCCATCGTGCTTCACGGCCAAACTATTATTGTGTATGTTATGATACAGGGAAAAAACGATGGCAATTACTTGCAGCTATCTTCTGCAAATAATTAAATAACTGACTAGATCATCTGCTGGTAAGCAGTCATGGACCTGAAAGTTCCACTGCTCTCGGCAAAAAAAAAAATTGCCTGACGTGTTAAGCAGTGCCAGCACTTTCAATGTTTGTTTATTTTACAGAACCTGCAGTGTTTTACTTTTATAATCTGGTTCAGACGTTGATTGAGCGACAAATGTTTGGCAGGATATTGGACACAGTCAGGGCACAGAAAATTGCTGAAAAACAACTCCTCTAATATGCTTAAAGATATCTTGACAATCTAATCTGATGAATAAATCTGACTGGATTTTTATCCTTCTTACTGTATTTGTTTGTTTTTGGTTTTCAATTTATTAATGGAATTTAGCACAGTTTTCAGTACGTCACTGCCTACCCCAGTACATTGCAAGGATCAGCACTGAAGGTCTCAGGATGTCACTATATCTTACTAATCAAGCAAATCAATGTTGTCTTTCCCAGGATAAGGATTTTGGAAAACATGCCTTGCACAAAGGACATTCCAATCCCCCAGCGGAGGTAACTTCCAGCCTGAAAACATACCAGCATTTTACACTGGAAAAGGCTTACCTGGGAGAGGACTTCTTCTGGGCTTTCACCCCCGTGGCTGGTGATTTTATACGTTTCAGATTTTTTACGCCAGTGAAAGTGGACAGGTGGGTTAGAACTTAAAGTAGATCCAATGCTCTGTATAACACCATCTTGCATTTATAGAGCACCTTGAATATAACACCATCCCAAGTCATTTCACAGGGCTGTCATTGAACAATATTTGACACTGAGCCATATAGTGATATTTTAGCGAGTGATTATTCAAAGGGAAGGGTTTCATGGAGCGTGGAAAGTTAAGGAGAGTTTTTGAGGGACAAAGCTGGAGAGGTTTAGGATGGGAATTCCAGAGCTTGGGGTCTTGACAGCTTAAGCTACAGCAGCTAAATTGGAGTGATTAAAAGAAGCTAGATTGACAGGACTACTCTCGGGATGGAGAAGACTACAGATAGTATGGAGCAAGAGCATGAATGGATTTAAAAGGAGAATAAGAATTTTTAAATTACAGATTTGCTTAATCTGGGTCAACAAAGGTCAGCAAACACAGGGATGGTGAATGAATAAAACACACCACGAGTAAGAATGCAGGCAGTAGATATTAGAATGAGCTCAAGTTTGTGGAGATGAAAAGGTAAAGTTGTCATAGTTCCAGAGGGCTTCTCTTTCATTAGAGAGAAATGATTGGTTATGGTTTAACCTGAGGGTCACTACACCTCAGGTGAGAGGTGAGGTTGGGAAGCTGGGACTTAGTGACCTCAGCCGCAGTGGGAATTGAACCTCTGCTGTTGGCATCATTCTGAATCACAAACCAGCTGTCCAGCCAACTGAGCTAACCGACCCCTTATGGAGATTATAACAGAAAGCTGCCAGGAGTGTTTTGGATTAGTCTCCATCTTGAGATAACAAAGGCATGGATGAGGGTGTCAGCAGCAGAAGAGTTGGACAGTATTTATGGACATGGAAACAGGGAAGTTGTGATCCATGCTTTAGTGTGAATAAGATTGAAGAACATGGTGGGGTGGATGTTACTTAAGGACAAAATGATTTTGGAGATAGGACAAGGACTAGAGGATAATGCAGCTTCAGGCCGAGAGCTAGGGAGACCCTTGGAGGACCTTTGACTCAGTGGCTGAGATCAGTAACAGAAGGTGTTGATCAGATGGTCGCAGTCTTAATGGCAGAGAAATCTATAAGCTCTTCCAGCATGTTAGAGGTGAGGTACAGGAGTTGGAAGAGATGTTTAACAACAAGGTTGAAAGAAACAGGCCGGGGATTATCCTTGCATTTTAAGATACTCTTGGATTAGTGAGTACCTTTGGGAGATAAGCACTATTGGGCTCTGCCTTCATGTGATCCAGTCAGATGTGGTGTTAATTGATGAAACCAGTTGTCATCCATATCCCTTCAAGTCCACAGCCCTTGGAATTAATGGAAAGAAAATGTGGGCTATGGTACAGGAGTAGCCAAGTTAATACAGCCCCGCCCATTAAATCTAATTTCACATACCAAGTAGACTGTACTCTATTACAGGCTGTATTGAGATTTGTAAGTCAAACTTTTCACTTTGGAAGTGAGCATGATACCTACTGATGGCTTGTAGAAAATTAGGAAGAAGTTGAAATTACACATGTAACTTTGTTTCTTTTACAATGTGACCATTATGAAAACACCAAAAATAAAATTGACGTTGAGGGTTTGATTTGGCTTCAGTCTTCACCAATCCTCTTCCTGAGCTGGTTGTAAATGTAGTTACCACACAGAGAGAATTGGAGCAGGGTTTTTGGAATGATGCTGGTATCTGGTAATGATGGAAGTATGTGGTGGTGTTGATAGAAGCCAGAAGCCTTAGGGCTTGGAGAGGAGGGTGTAGGGGATGAAAAAAAGAGCAGCAAGTGTGATAGTGTAAACTTCAGAACTTTAATAACTTCATGGATTGAAAGAATCAGCAATAACCCTTTCTGGAACAAACTGTTTCTTGCGATGAAAGGGTCAAGAAAAAACTATTATAAAGGAATTAAAAGCAGCATGCTAATTAACCATCCCTGGGAAGGAGGATTTGAAGTAAGATAAACAAGCTGTTTCCTGGGAGATATGAGATAACATTGCTTGATAATCTGCTGCCTTGTGACAAATTAAGACTGCCTGCAGAAGGAATGCCTTGAGGTAAAGGGGTTAATTGTAGGAAAGTTGTGTTTTTAAACAGACAGTAAACGCCACATGTGACAAGGAGTAGGAAAGTTACTTCTGATAAAAAGACAAGCTGCGGACTTGAGGATTCCAGAAATATAATCAGTGTTGGGGATGAAAGAATCTAAAGGACCAGCAATAATATCACACCATAAATATGAAAGAGAGAAAACTGTATAAGAACTGGACTCAGACTCTTCAGCAACAGAACTTCGAAGAGCAACATTGCAGAAGGATTGAACCCTGGACACATCCAGAGACCGACAAATTCATAGCTAAATTCCACCATTAATTGGGTAACAGCGAGTTAGGTTGTGAGACTTAATTTATTTCTTCAAGGGGTCTTATTTTGGTTGCTGCATGCAATAGTTTAAATAATTGTTTCAGAATTTGATTCCCTGTGAGATTTCAACAAGTAGTCGAATTGAAACTGGCTTGTGGTACTTGACACAATGCAAGTTTTTATCACAGGTTGTAAAGACTGTGTCTTTTGGTTTCCTTTATTTTTGATTGTGGTTAAAATGGGAAAGAACTGTTGAAAAACCACAGACCATGAAAGGAATTGCTACACTTTGAAGACGGTTACTGCAACTCCTTGTGAGTTGTGTTTACACAGTTGCTTCACAAGCAGGTGGGGTGTTGACGTAAGACAGCACAGCACAAAGGTGTGTGTGTGTGTGTGTGCAGACTGAGATTTGGCCAGTAACCAAGTGCTGATTGGTTTGTGCAGTTGTAGATGCCAGAGGTCATCAGTCTGATGATCAGTCTCTGGTTCTTGAGCAGCTGAACAGCTGGAGCGTGTGAACGATAAAGGGGCAGAAGTTCTTAGACTAGGAGAAGCAGACTGTCTCTCTACTTTTCTGCAGTAAAAGTGTCTGAAGAAAGCCGGTTATTTTGTCCCACCAGTTTCTGTAAGCTGTTATTTTTAACTAGGAATTTAAGACACCTTTATAATTAGTGTACCAATTGTCTGGGCTTCCTGAAAGAAGCGAAAAAATATAGAGAAGATCAGAGAACACAAAAAAATCAGGGAAGGCAAAGGAACATCTCGTCGCATTTTGTGCACTGGTGCTACTCATTTGTGTTTCCTTAGTAAATGTTTTTTTCTGTTTGTATCCATCTATATGTAGGTTTAAAAAGGGTTAGAGTTTCAACTAGTAGAGTTCTATGTTGATAATTCATAGTTTTATTTACCTGCAGCTAGAACATATTTATTTGTAACGAATAACAAGTCTTGTTAAGTTCAAGAACTTGGTCAGGGTTTTCTGTAAGCTGAATCCATCGGATAAATAAATTAGGTACTTTGTATACATTGATTAAACCATTCACTTTTGTGGTGACCCCAGGAGTGGTGGGACTCGAGAATCAGCACATTTTTCCAAGTGGAGAAGCCAGCAAGATTATGACAGGTGGCAACCTGTGATCTACTAGGCTAGAAATACAAAAGCCAAACAATGGGCAAGCTAATTAAAATTGAGGAACAAAACTCGCCACCATCTTCTCAGGGTAATGAGGATAAACATTGAATGCCAACCTTGCCACAAACCCCCAGATCCTAAGAATTACAACCACTCTGGAATACTGGGCAATTGATCACTGACATAACCCACTTTGTATCTTCTATTTGCAGTCTGACACTGTCTTGGTCACTTTTGCTTTCTTTCCACCTGAATGAGAAACAGAGATAGCCAAAGCAAGTTATGTTGAATGTGATTTCAGCCTTGTGCTGTTTGCAACATAGTTAATGAACTGTTGTTTAAATAGACACTTAAGCACCTCCAGGGATAGTGAGTGGAAAACGAGATCCTGATAAAGGAAAGGGGCTTCTTGTCTTTTGCTGGGTTACTGCTGCCTCTGCATGACCTTGGAGAGGTTTATACTGATTCTCTAGAGGAAGAGCGCTGTGGCATATTTGATCATGCTAGTGATTGCCAGAATGGTGAGTTTTGGTACAACTGTCACTTGGTCTGGTCTGCATGACTTTCCTACTTGTACATCCAACCTTTCTTTGTTCTGTTCTCAGGTTTTTCTTTCGCAGTGGGAATATCGAGCACCCAGGTGACAAGCTCTTCAACACCACGGTTGAAGTGTTGCCTTTTGACGTAAGACTTTTATTTGATAATACTTTAGAAAATCTGTAATGCAGTGGATGTTTGCATGTGACAAAACTTTTAACTTCTCAGAATCACCGAATTGTTATGGCAAAGATGACTATTTGGCCCTTTGTGTTTGTGCTGGCCCTCCAAATAAACAAATAGCTAAGCACCATTCCCACCTTCTCTTTGTAATCCTGAACATTCTTCTGTTACGAGTAATGATCAGATTCCCTCCTGAATGCTTCGATTAAACTGCCTCCCCCATGCTGCCAAGTAGTCTATTACAGACCCTAAACACTCACTGCATGAAAAATGTATTCCTCATGTTTACATTGATTCCTTTGAGAATTTTATTTTGTATTTCTATAAATTGTTTTTCTTTTATTTGCAGGAAACAGTACCTGAGGAGTTAAAACCACAGGACAAAGGAGAATGCCTGATGTTTTATCTTCTCGTGCTGTTTCCCTGGATGTTAGCCAAGAGAGAAACCATGATCATAATCAGGCAGGTTGGCTGCAGAAAGCTTCATAAAACAGAAATTGTCATGGAAAGCACAAAAAGGAGATAAATTGGCTTTGTGGATGCAGCTAGCAAGGGCCATTGGCTCCCTTCACAGATTGTCTGTCTATATTTTTAACATTGAGGAAAATGCAGTCTGTTTTTCAGAACTTGTTAAAAGGGTGTATTATGATGTATCTGATCTAACTTTGTAACGATAGTTTAACCTAATTTTATCATTGCTGGGTCAAAATTCTGTAACTCCAGCACTGCCAATAGCATTGTCAAAGTTCCTTCACCACATGAACTGTAATGATCCAAAAAAAGCTCACCATCCCCTTCTGAAGGGCCATTAGGAATAGACATTAAATGCTGATCTCATGACACCTTAGGAATAAATGATCAACAAATAATTGTTTCCGTTTCTTGGCCAAGTGGTTTAGGTTTCTCTCAGCCAATAGCAGAGGATCTAAAGCTAGTTGCTAATCTTTCAAATTGATATTGTAAACAGAAGCAACTTCTGGCCCCAATGTGTGGAGAAAGGAATTGAGTATTAAAAGAACATTTGAAAGGGGACTGTAAGTAAACCATTCAGTCCCTGTAGTCAGCTCTGTCATTCAATAAAATAATGACAAATCTGTTTGTTTTGAATTTCACATTCCCATCTTCTGCCTGACAAGAATCCATCAACCACTGCCTTAAAAATATTTAAGGACCCAGCTTCCACTGCCTTCACAGGCAGTGTTCCAAAGCTACATAGCCCTCTGAGAGAAAAGAAATCTCCTCGAGGACAGCCCCGATTTTAAAACAGTTCCTCTTCCACCCTCGCCCCACCCCCCCACCTCCCCCCCCCAGTTCTGGACTGTGCCACGAGAGGAAATATCCTTTCCACATCCGCCTTGTCAAGACCATTCAGAATCTTTTATATTTCAGTCGAGTCACTCCTAATTTTTTTTAAACTCCAGTGGGAGTAAGCCTATTCTATCTAACCTGTTCTCATAAAATAACTGTGCTAACAGTCACTTGGCGGTGGCATTGCTGCCTCACAGCGCCAGGAACCTGGGTTTGGTACCACCTTCAGGCAACTGTCTGTGTGGAGTTTGTATATTCTCCCCATATCTGCGTGGATTTCCTCCCACAGTCCAAAGATGTGCTGGTTAGATGGATAGACCATGCTAAATTGCCCATAGTGTCCGGGGATGCGCAGGCTAGGTGGATTAGCCATAGGAAATGTGGGTTACAGGGATAGGGTAGGTGGGTGGGTCTTGATGGGCTGAACAGCCTGCTTCTAAAACATAGGGATTCATCTTCTATCCGCCTCCCCCTCTCTCGCTATTTATTTCAGAACCCCCTTCCCCTCGCCCATTTCTGATGAAGGATCTAGGCCCGAAACGTCAGCCTTCCTGCTCCTATGATGCTGCTTGGCCTGCTGTGTTCATCCAGCTCTACACCTTGGACCTCAAAATTGCTCAGTTGTTCTCTGTTTAAGTAATGCATTGCTTTTTAATTCTTTATGACAAACTGAATACCTTCATGCTCTGAAGAAGTCATACCAAACTCAAACATTAACTCTGTTTCTTTCTCCACAGAAGCTGCCAGACCTGCTGAGTTTCTGTGTTTGTTTTAGATTTCCAGCATCTGCAGCTTTTTCCTTTTGATTACCTTTGTGTTTTCCCATACTGTACTCCATCAGCCAGATTTTTGGCCACTCATTCAACCTTTTTTATGTCTGTCTGCAACTTTGTCTTTCTCACAACATGTTTCCCTACCTATTTTGATATCACTGATGACACTGAATTTAACTAGCAAACCTTTGATCCCTTCACCTAAGTCATTGCTGCAAATTGCCATATGTTTTATATATGTTTTATATGAGTCCCAGCACAGACTCCTGTGTGACTGTACTCATTTGTATTGTGTTGAAAATATAAGGTTTAGGGGTGATCTAATTGAACTGTACATAATAATGAGAGCACTTGACAGGGTTTATAGGAATAGTTAGGGGAGACTGGGATGGAGAATAAGTCCAGGACAAGGCAGCATAACTTAGAGTGGGCATTCAGGGATAAAACCAGGAAACACTTTTTCCACAGGGCAATGAAAACCTGAACTCACTGAAATACAAAAGGTTGTGAGCTGAGGGTCAATTGAAAGTTTTCAAGACTGAGTTCAATAAAGGTCTGCCTAGCTAAGGGTATCAAGTGATATAGAGATAAGGCAGGTAAATGGAATTAAGGTGCTGACCAACCATATCTAACTAAATGTGGAATGGGTTTGAGACACTCAGTAGCCTTAACCTGTTCATTATGTATCAGGAATAGTGGAGCGTAAGAGTTAATTGACTAGTTTTATTTAAATAGTCTCTCAATCTTCACATGTGACTGGACAGAGAAGTTCAGGGAGGTAATTCCAGAATTTTTAGGGGGTGGGGGGAAGGCAAGTACTTGAAGGGATGAGCAAGACACCAGAGTTATCAGAGCACAGAGATCTCAGGTTTGTGGGGCTGATGGAGATTGCAGAGGTCATCATGAAAACAGTAAACAAGGATTAGAATTTTAAAACTGAGATATTGCAGTGCAGTGTAGGTGTAACAGGAAAATACAGAAAACAATGATAGATGTCTGAATACCTCTTATTCTACCATACAGACAGAACTGTCATGGAAGGAGACCTTACTGGATGGTAAAGACAAGACTCCCAAATACCAGAGAACAGAAGATGGATACATCAGAATCGGTAAGACTTTTAAACATACTGATATATGATCTTGAGTGCTGAGAGTTTTATTTCTATTGCAAAGCATAAAAATCTATATAACTTTCCATTGAAACACGCCTGATGGGTGGCTGTGGAGTTTGGTTAGCTTGGGCTAAGATAAATGGGGTAAATAATTGCCTATGTAAACAAAACTCTAGATAATGGATCTGAATCGTTAATGGCTGATCAGGTCCTTAAATCCTTTCCTTATATTTCAGCTTTCTTTATAAATGGTATCGCCGAGGGAGTTGTGGATCCAATGTTTGGGCCACTGGAGGTCGTCCGTCTGTCCACCCTATCAGATTCGCCAGTTTGGGTGATACTCAGTGAGGTATGATTCTTTCCATTGCTTCACTGTAGGCCTTCAGTTGCCTAAACCCTAAGCTTTGGAATTTCCTCTCTAAAATTCTTTAACTCTTTTTGTTCCTTTAAAACATTGCTTAAAACCTACCTGTTTGAACAAACTTTTGGTCATCTGTACTAATATTTCTTTGTGACTTGATGTCAGATTTAAGCTGATCATTGCTTCTTTCAAGCTTTTTGGGGTATTTCTACTATGAAAAAACTCTTTTTAATGCAAGTTTTACTGGTATCTTGCACTGGTGGTCAATAGTTGGAGCTTAGAATCTTAAAAGAATTGTTTTTGATTTGACACTAATATCTTCATTGGAGCATGTTTCCTGGAATTAGAAATAGGAGGGGGCTCAGTTGGAGCAGGTCTTTATCATTTGCTATGTCTAGATTACCGTGCTAGATCAATCTTTTACTGTACCTGGCAGCTCATCCAGCTATTGAACATCTATTGGTATGATCTCAGCTGATACTTTTACTGGATAAATGAGATAAAGACTGAAATATGCCTTGATAGATCATATTTTGTTCTTTTGTTTTTATGAAGCACAAGCATGCAATGCTGCAGATTTGGTTTTAACAGTAACAAATTTATTTTGCAAAAGTAATGAAGATGAAGTAGAATAAACCAAATTATTTACATTTAATCCAAGGTTAAATATTTCAAAAGATACAATAAAATCTAATCCAGTTAATTTTAATGGCAGAGATAGTAGGAACTGTAGATGCTGGAGAATCTGAGATAACAATAACAATTTTCTAAAGAAGGGTCTAGGCCCGAAACGTCAGCTTTCCTGCTCCTATGATGCTGCTTGGCCTGCTGTGTTCATCCAGCTCCACACCTTGTTATCTCTAATTTTAATGGCACTCCTTTTCAGTACATCTGAAAGAATTGCCCTTCTCTATAATAGCCATGATGTGGAGGTGCTGGTGTTGGACTGGGGTGGACAAGGTCAGAAATCACATAACACTAGGTTATAGTCCAAAAGGTTTATTTGAAAACACAAGCTTTCAGAGCGTAGCCTCTTCAGGTGAAGTGAGAAAGAAGCACACAGAACATAGAATTTACAAGTAAAAAATCAAAGGGTTAAATAACTGATGACGATGTATTAAATAAACCTAAGATGCTGTTAAATCTTTAATCAGTCAGAAGGTTTCAATTGATTAATGTATATATATAAATCCCCGAATTTCTTTCAAGTCACTGCCCTGAGATGATGCTTCAGTTCCTGGTCTTTAGACTCGGATCACTTCTTCCTTGACGCTTCATACAACTTTGCTTAGACTTTCTCAGCTTCAAATAACCCCTTCATGGTTTTAACCAAACACTTATGGTTTGAAACCATCAAACTAAATTTCTTACTAATCAAGAAACCTATTTCTTTACAGTTCCAAATTATCTCCTTCCTTTAGGAGAAACTGTTTTTTAAATCCAGCTCTAGGATTTCTACAAATCTGAACTGAAACCAAAAGCTTTCTGTAAGTTTTGCTGTTCCCCTAAGCCAAAAACAACACCATTCTAGATCCTTCTACCGAATCCTCCTGCGTAATACGGTTTACTTTGTTCATTAATTAAAATAACTCTCCCAATGTAAACAAATTCCCATTAACTTCTAAAATCTGCTACTTCCATACCTTTTTCAAGCAAACATAGCTTCAGAAAACTTTACAAGTTAATCAGTAAACCCCTTCATAGACACAGCCCAAAAGTATTATTTCATTAGTTCAAAATTCAAACCCTAAAAGCAATTTCAACATTATACATCATTATACATTATACATCATACCTTGTACAGATACATTTCCTGGCACTTTTATGCCACCGAATCTCTCTGCCCTCTTGTCCCACTGGTTTGAAATGTAGTGACTCTCACAATCATTGGAGGGGTATGTAGGTGAGGTACGTAGGAGTGGTATCTACATTTTTGTTATCCATGCTATTATCCTATGTGGATATTGAGGACTGTGTACTCTAGGTGTGGTCTCCCTCTTCAGTTGGAGCGAGACTATCCCATTTTTGTGATCCATCCCATTTGCAAGAGTAATAGTCAAGTATCAGGGATGCATTTAAGTGGAAGCTAGATAAATAAATGAGAAATGATTGAAAAACCATGCTAATATGGTTAAAGTGGCTCTTGTAGCATATAAAAACTGGTACAGTTTTGTGTATTGAATTTCTGTGCTGCAAAAAATATGCCTTATCACACTAATTTATTCCAATGTTGTGGCACCTCTTTCAGATATTTATAAAGAAAGCCGAGACTTAAAAGTAGAGAAGATTTAGTTTTGACTATGATGGAGTGGGCTTTCCTCTGGACTGGAACAGTTTATCTCATGGAGTCTCGTCTTTGATCATCGATTTCATTGCAGAAAGACTCAACCGCCTGCTGGTCAATTCAGGAAGAGAGGGAAAACCTTGAGTAAGGCAAACCCCTTCCCCTTCCCCCTCCAAAAACTGTGTACTCTGATACATCAAAGAACAGCTTGTGCCTGACAGGACTCCATTTTATACTTAACAAACAAAGATTGTGTGAAAAAAAAATCCATTTATAATAGGATCTTCCATTCCAATGCATATTGATCCAGTCTATTAAATGTGGCAAAATTTTTAACCTCTACCTTATTGATTGTATCGGCTGTGAGGTACTGACTGATGGACATCTTCACTTGGGAGGAAGATGAGTGAAGGAGGAGGACTGGGATAGCTAGCACCCCTCATTGAAGGGAGTAGGTTTGTGGTGCCTCTCCAATTGAAGAAAGAGGATACAGACCGGAAATATGAGGATGGTCTCTGAACGAGGAATGTCTCAAATCAGGGATTTATCCAGATCATTTACATACAAATTTTTACTCATTTTAGAGACAATTTTATAACCACTAAAATCAATAATATTTCAGATATAAGCCTGACTGCTGATTCTTAATACCTGAAATATTTGACTCAAATTGAATTCCTTCAGAAAGGATGCTGGATAAATCCCATGTAGATCTCCCATGTAGATTTGAAGATTAAACGTGGCAAGAAAAATTGCTATTTCAGTGGGGTTTGGTGAGGGGGTGGGAGGGTGAAAGTTTGAAGGCAATTTGACCCTTTTACTGCTGACCTGGTGGTTTGGAAATTTGACAGAAAAAGTTGAACGTGAATGCTCTGCTCCTGATCCTCTGAAGGTTGAAGGCTACTCAGTGTCAAGAGCTCATTCATTTACTTTGCCCACTGAATGCAGATCTTTGTTTTTAAATCCTTGTCAACCAAAACAAAGCTGTATGAGACTCTCTGCTTATTTATGGTCCAAATGTTGAAGGCTCTGAATGTTGCCATGTCAATAATTGTACTGCAAAAGTTGGTGTGATTGGAAAGTAGAAGACTCTCTGTGATCACATCAACCTTTTCATGTAAAATTATTGTTGGGAGGAATTCTACTCCCAAGGTCTTTTTATGTTAACAGTAATAAAGTTCAGTGAATGGAAGAAAGAATTTAATATATTCATTTTATAAACTGTACTATTTTACACAACAATCTGTAAATGCAGTCCAGTTTGTAGATAATAAATGTGTATCATTAATAATGCCTAATTGTGGATGGAGGGAAATCATTGTAATCAAATGACCATGAATTAGTCTCAGTAAGTCTAGTTAACCTGAATATTTGGACTTCATTTGAGTAAAGACTGACTGGTCTCCTAATGGCTCAGGTTGTAAAGCTATTTGGCTGTAGTTTCCTGTTTTCTGTCTCCCTCCCTTTTTAAATAAAGGATTTATATTCAAATCTAATAAAGGTTTCCCTGAATTTAGGGAGGTTTTGAAAATTAAAAGCAATGCATCAACTATCTCACTTGCCACTTCTTCTAAGACTGTGGAATAAAATCCATCAGGACCTGGCACTTGTCAGTTCACAGTTCCAATTATTTGCTCAGTACTACTTCTCTGGTTAGTATAATTTTTCCTGAGTTTCCTCTTCTCTTCCCTTCTCTGATTTAGAGCTGGGATTAGATTAGATTGGGATGTTTTTTTTTCTCTGTAGTGAAGACTGATGCAAAATACCTGCTGAGTTTGTCTGCCGTCTCTTTATTTTCTATTATGAAATCTCCAGACTTACTTTCTATAGGACCAACTTAGCTCACTTTGCTAACTTTTAAAAAAAAGAGTTATATTTACTATCTTACTATCAGTTTTTTTTTTAGTTCTGGCTAGTTTTCTCCCAATCTGATTTTTCCCTCCTTTGTAATTTTTTATGTGGATGTACCGGTGTTGAACTGGGGGGGGGAATGAGGTCAGAAGTCACATGACACCAGGTCCAACAGGTTTATTTGAAATCACAAACTTTTCGGAGCACTGCCCTTCGTCAGGTGAAGTAATTTTGTTAGTCATTCTTTGCTTTATAAAGCATTCTGACCTATCTCCTGTCTTTACACAATTGTGTTTTTTCTGTGAGTTTGATGCTATATAGCCTTTCCAGTTAACCACAGGTGAATTGGAACTTTCTTATTCTTTGGAATGTAACTATTCTGTTCATTCTGAAATACTCCCTTAAATATTTGCTAATGCATCTCTATTTATGTATCCTTTAAACTACTTTGCAAATTCACTTTAGCCAATAATACTTTAATGCTTTCGTTCTTATTTAAGATTTAAATACAAGTCTGAGAATCACTCCTCTCTCCCTCAGATTGTACACAAAATTCAGTCATAGTTGCTGCTACCTCAGGGGGCTTTCAACCTTGAAACCATGAATTAGTTTTATCTCATCGCACAATACCAGGTCTGGTATAGCTTGCTACCTGGTTGCCCCTCAGCCTCTTATGCTCTAGTTTGTCCAACCACTATTTATTCCTAATATACGCCAAACCAGGCAGTATCCTGGTAAACCTTTCTTGCACTTCAAAGCCTCTACATCATTCCTATAGTACGGTGCCAGGACTGCATACAATATTTGAAATGTGGCCGAACGAAAGTTTTATACAGCTGCAACATGACTTGCCAACTTTTTAACTCCATTCTCCACCAATGAAAGAATACATGCCACATGCTTCCTCATCACCTTATCCAATTGCATTGCCACTTTCAGGGATGTATGGACTTGCACTCACTGTATATTAATGTTTCCAAAGGTTCTCCAATTACTGTATACTTTCCTCTTGCATTTGACCTCTCAAAATACATTACCTCACGTTTGCCTGGATTAAACTCCATCTGCCATTCCTCCACCCAACTTTCCAAATGATCTGTATCCTGCTGTGTCCTTTTAATAACCTTCCTCACTAACCACATCTCTACCAATTTTTGTGCTGTCTACAAACTTACTAATCAGACCACTTGTATTTTCATCCAAATCATTTACATATATATTACAAACAACAGAGGTCCTAACACAAGAGGTTCCTTGTGGAACATCACTGGTCACAGACCTCCAGTCAGAGAAGCACCCCTCAACTACCCTCGGTCTTCTGACCAAGTCAATTTTGTACCCAACAATTCACCATGGATCCCCAAGTTACTTATATATATTGTTCATATATAAGCTGTCCCCCAGTCTAGGAACCAGAGTTGTTGTCATGCTAATGACTCCTGGCATCCACATCCTGCCCTAATTGCACAAACCAAATCAGTCTCTGGGTAAACCTTGCTCTGCACATATGCCCATGGTGTCATCAAGTCTTAGGCATCTTCCGACTGCTTGAACAGAGCAACAGTGTAAACACAACTCACAATGAGTTCCAGTAACTTGCTTTTAAAAGTGAGGCAACTCCTTCCACTGTTCTTGGTTTACAGCAATATCCTTCCCCCACATTCATCCAAAATCTAAAATAAAGAATCAAAAGATGTGGTTTTGCAATTACTACTCCAGTACATCCCACACCTCCCCAAATTCTGGAACACAAGTTCAAATCCCACCACAATAGCTGGGGGAATTTGAATTCTGTTTTGTTCAGATGAGTAGGATAACCGGCCGGCACAACAACATGAATCGAAGGGTACGTACTGTGCTGTACTGTTCTACGTTTCAATGTTCATCTGAAATAAAACACAATCAGCAATGGCGATTGTAAAACTACTGAAACCCATTTGATTCACTTGTGGTCTTTCTTGACCTAGCTGATGCTGTGGGCCTCTAGACAAACTATGCAGTTGACTCTTAACTGTCCTTTCAGTAAGCCACTGAGTTGCACCATACTGCAACAAATAAAAATAACACTGGACTGACCTTCTTGCTGTTAGACGAGTGACAACTTTGGGTCTAGGATTATCAGATCTTGTTGAATGGCGGAGCAGACTTGATAGATTGAATGGCCTCCTACTCTTTCATCTTATGGTCTAAGTGATCTATTCATACTACATGGCAGCATGTATGTGAACTTTGAAACATTTTGTGGTAACAGTTCTGTCAAAATATAGAGTGTGCAAATGTTTAACTTCCTGGTGGGCAATAAATGTTGGCATCCCAGCAATGCTAACATCCCGTGAATCAATTTTAAAAAAAAAAAGTTCTTTATATACAGGGCTGAGTGAGTTAAATTATAAGAACAGGTTACATGTACCAGGTTTGTATTCCCTTGATTTCAGGGATTAAGGAGTGACTAAAGAATCTAATAGTGTAGATATAGCAAAAAAAATTCCTCTGGTGGAAGATTGTAGAACAAGGGGATATAACCATAAAATTAGAGCTGGGCTGTTCAGAAGTGATGTCAGGAGGTACTTTCTTAAATGGGGTGTAGTAAAAATCTGGAACTTTAAAGTTTTAGCAAAGATTTGTAGCTTGGGTTGTGGGTGAGGTTGCTGCCTTGTTTTCGTTCAGACATCTTGTCACTGTGCTAGTAATATCATCAGTGAGGCCTCCAGTGAAATGATGTTGTTCTACTCCGCTTGGAATTTATACTGTCCAGTCCATTATGATGAGTAGTGTCATTTCCGTTTTTGAACAGATTTGTACATGGGGTCCAATCCTATATGTTTGTTGATTGCATTACGGGTTGAGAACCATGCCTCTAGGAATTCCCGTGTGTGTCTATGTTTGGCTTGGGCTACTATAGTTACATTGTCCAATACGGGAGCAGTGATGAAGGAGCAGTGCTATGAAAGTTTGTGATTTCAAATAAACCTGTTGGATTGTAACCTGGTATCATGGTTCTTCAGAATTAGAATTAGCATTAGCTTTATTGCCAGATGTACTCGTATGAGTGAAGTGTTTATATGTTGCTACTTACAGTGCCATCTTAGGTACCAAGGTACAGATTCTTATGTACAAATTCTTAAGGGGAAAATTTAGAAAAATAAAGAAATAAAAGTTCCAGAAATAAATTAGAAAAGTAGAGAAATAAGAGTTCAGAATAACAGTCCTTTCAACCCAGACTGCGCCAGCCTTCATCTTGAGTTGAGTCCACGCTGAGGCCAGGAGTCAGAGTCCGGTTTATGAGTGAAGCTGGTGGTTAAGATCGTTAAGAGATAAATCTATGATATCATTGCTTGCTAAACAATGCACACACAGGATGAGACTAATCTTAGCTCCAGTAACTGTGAAGAAAGACCATTTCTGCCTTGTTTTTGATTCTTTTCAGCTCTGACCATTTCAACAAGGCCACGAAGGACTGCATCCCTGTCTTTTGCCTCACCTTGTATATCGGTAAACAAGATGGTTAATTGACTAAATGACTTGCCTCTAAGTGTATAATTTGATAATATGCAGAACATGCAACAGAACCATTTGCATTTAATTACTGCAGATTAAACATGCACAGTTAGGCATGGGAATGAGCCAAATGTGTTTAGAACTAATTTGTTCATTCCAAGAATAGTTACATTAAGGGCAAGAGTAAAGAAATGAAAACAGATAGGCGAATGGGTTAAAGATCTTTTTCTAAAATCAGTCACTCTGCACATGATGACGACTCTGAGCATTGATAATCTACCTTACAATTCTCTCTACATCTGTGTGATTAGAATTATTGAATAAAATGCTGAGTAAAATTAACGGGAATACCTTGTAATACAGTTTAAAAATTAAGAAAGGAGAGAGATTGAATTCTACAGTTAGTGACAGTCTGTTTTTATTATACAGTCATACAGCATGGAAATGGACTCCTCGGACCAAATCTCCCAAACTAAACTAGTCCCATTTGGCACGTATCTCTAAACCTTTCCTATTCATGTAACTGTACCTGCAACCACCACTTCCTGCGGCAGCTCACTCCACATACGAACCACCCTCTGTGTGAAAAGGTTGCCCTTCAGATCCCTTTTCAATCTTTCTCCTCTCACCTTAAACCTATGCCCCTTAGTTTTGAACTTACCCCACCCTAGGGAAAAGACCATTGCTATTTGCCTTATCTATGTCCCTCATGATTTTATAAACCTCTGTAAGATCACCCCTCAACCTCCTACACTCCAGGGAAAAAGTTCCCAACTCATCGACAACTCAAACCCTCCGTCCAGGCAACTTACTTGCACATCTTTTCTGAATGGTCTCCAACTTAATAATATCCTCCCAGTAACAGGGTAATTAGAACTGTACACAGTACTCCAAATGTCATTTCTGTTCGACAACACTACACCGGGTGCTAGCATTAACTGTAAGTCCTACCCTCCTCCTTCACGAGTGAAAAGACAAAACCTGTGACAATATCAAACTTATTTTCTCATCTTCTTCAATCATTGCTATAATTGTATTTAATCCTGCTTATCTGCTATATAAATTCTGGCCTTTTTTTTTGCATTCAGCACTCCTCCTTAATCATACAATGGTGCAACCATTCCATATTTTCTATCTTATTGCCTGCTTTACTTTCACTTTTGGGATCTGTACCTGTAGCTGTCTGGGTCTCATGCTGAAATTCCTGCCTTAAAACCCTCCTCCTTTAAAGTCCCACCAGGATGGAATATGAAAGGGTGAAACTTGTACCTCCGTTGTTTGGCAATGGAATCATCTGTACCACTCTTGTCAGATGACAGAAACTAAGTTCCAGATAAGGGCTTTCAGCAAGATGAATTTTTGGAACGGCAGGGGAGAAAAATTCAGACCAGCAAAGGAACACGCCTCTTCCTCAGAAAACAAAGAATTCAAATTCATCTTTACTTCTGTATTTAAGGAGCCGAACCAGATTTTCACCACAGTGTTAGGCTGCATCTTGACTTTGAGTGGTACAAGAGCTACTGCTGAATGTAATAAATCATAATGAATTTGTCTTCCAAAACTTCCAGACTCCATTACAAACACAGAATGCTGGAGAACTCGGCTGGTCTGGCAGCATCAATGGAGAGAGAAATAATGTTTGGAGTATACTGTAACTTCTTCAGATGTCTGAAGAACTCCTGCAGTGATGCCCTGGTTTGAAATTATTGACTTCCACTTCAATTTCAGTAATTCTGAAGTTGGCATGGATGAGTTGGACCGAAGGGCCTGTTTCTGTGCTGTACATCTCTATGACTCAAAATGTTAACCACGCTCCCCTATTCCTCTTGGTCCCTGCTCTGCCCCTCCTCTCCTCATTCACGCTCTCCTTTCCTCCCCCCCTCAACTCTATCCCTTCCACTCTCCTTCCCCTCCTCTTTGCTCCTTCCCCTCACCTCTTCCCCATCCCCCTACCCTTCTCTCTGCCCCTTTGACTCCTTACCCACCCCATGCTCCCTCTCTTCCTACCCTTGCCCTGTGCCCCTCCCACGCCCTGATACCCCTGTTTTTTCTGACTCCAATCCTTTCCCCCCATCATGTGTCCACTCCCTAACCTGCCTATTTCCCACTCCTCTCCCTTCCCCCATTCCCCTCTGACTCCCCTTACCTTCCCACTCACCCCTCCTCTACACTCCCTCTCCCATTTCCTCTCCCCAGTCCTATATTCTCCCATCAGGGGAAACATCCTTTCAGTATTTACCCTGTGACACCTTCAGAATCTCATTTGTCTCAATGAGATCACCTTTCACTCTTCTAAACGCCAGTGAGTAGAGTCTGAACCTATTCAGTGAATGCACATAAGACAATCCCTTCATACCTGGGATCATCCAATTAACGTTCTCTGAACAGACTCAAATGAAATATTTCCTAAAGTAAGGGGATCAAAACTGTTCATAGTACTCTAGTTATGGTCTCACCAGCACCTTGTACGGTTACAGTAAGACTTCCTTACACGTTCTCCAACCCTATTGAAATAAAGGCCAAAGTTCCTTTAACCTTCCTGATTACCTGCTGCACGTGTGCTAGCTTTCTGTGTTTCATGCACAAGTACCTCCAAGTCCCCTTCCTGATTACCTGCTGCACGTGTGCTAGCTTTCTGTGTTTCATGCACAAGTACCTCCAAGTCCCTTGGTGCTGCAGTTTTTCTCCATTTAAATAATACTGTTCTTTTGTTCTCCTCTATGCCCAGACACACTATGATGCCATTTAAACTCATCCCATCTGCCTGTACGTGGTCTATATCACTCTATTCCCTTCCAGTTCATGTTCCTGTCTAAACACTTCTTGAACTTTATTAAGGGATCTGTAATCCTCCAGCACTCTCCAGAATCAAACGATTTTTGGAAAATTGGGCTTGCTCTTTTAGTTTCCTCTGATGCAAGCCACCAGGGCCAAGGGACTTATCAACGTTTGGTGCCATTAGCTTATACAATACTACTGCAGTAATGGTACTTAATTCTTCCTCAGTATTCTTTGATATTAATGTGATGTTCAAAGTATCTTCTACCAAAGACCGATGAAAAATACCTGTTTAACTCGTCTACCACTTCCTTGTTCCCTACAACTATCGTCCCACCTTCATTTTTTAAGGGCCCTGCGTCTATTTGGACCTATCAATGCTAAAAAAGCTTGTACACCAGCTGCTTCACAACTCTTCCCCAATGGTTGCTGCTCACGTGGTTCCTACCGCACCCGCCCTGACCCCTCCAGCCATTAGCGCCGCACTTCCTCGTCCCGGCCTGGACCAATCAACGGGCTCCACGAGGGGAGCCGGCGCGGCGTGACGGCTGAGGTCAACGGATTGGCGAAGCCTTCATCCAATTGGCAGTGGGGACGTCTGCACCCGCGGCCAATTGGAGAGGGCGCGGTCTACCCCCCCCCCCAAGCTGTTTTTTGGGGGGGGGGGGGCTGGATCACGTGAGCGGTGCAGTTCCCGGGCGCTGAGAAGCTGAGTGAGTAGCAATCGTGGGGAACCACTGGGCGATACTTTGTAACCATCGGGTACGGTGTTTGTTACCTTCCCCTATTTGTTACTTTCCGAGTGCGGAGGCTTGCTATAATGTTGCAGTTCTGGGTGTTTCCTGCATTAAACCTCATAATTTTCTTTGCAGTCGCTTTTTCTTTTGCTTAGTGTGGTTGGCCCTGGCTGCGATTGGCAGCCGTCAGCAAGTTCTGAGGTTTGATTGTCCGAATCCCTTCCCCCACCTCGCGCGCGTTGCCGCATCTCCTGCTGCACCGACCTGACAGATATCCGGTGGAGCCTTCCTGGTAATCCGGTTTGGGGAGAGGGGGTGGGGAGGGGCGGGTGTGTGGTTTGGGTGTGTGCGCTGAGTTAGAGGTTGAGCGACTTGCTGTCTCCCCCTTGCCCCGTTCGTCTTGCTTTTGAGACCACCTCTCGGCGCCTGAATGTTGACTGTTTTCGGTTCCTCTTTTCACGTGATGTTCTTGCTTTATGCTCAGTGTACAGAATCGAGACACCATGGCTCCTCTGTTCGTCATTTGCACTTTAATGTCTCCACTTTGTGCTGATGTTAGGACAGAGATTAAGGTCATAACTGCTTTAGATCTTCAACTTAATATTTTTTGGTCGTCCTTTCCTTCAGTCGTTGGTTTGTCCTGAGTTTTCTTTATCAATACTACTGTTTAGCTTTGAGGCATATACTGTGCAGTAGTTTTGGGAAACATCGTCATCCCTTTTGGTCCTTAAAGCAAGTTTTGTGTACTACTGAATGAGTTCAGTATTACAATTGTGCTATTTTTGCAACTGGGAAAGGAAGTTTTTATAGCGTTTGCGAGCTTCAGAAAGTCAGCCGCATAGCACGTGTAGCCACTGTTGTAATTTGATAGCCAAATTGTGCACAGCAACCAATAGTGAAATAATGATCATAGGTCATCTTAAAGTGATTTGGTTGAGACTAGAGGAAGACAACACCTTAAAATGTAGCTAGCTGTTTTAAATCTATATCTCATGAAAGATGCCACCTACAGTGCAACAGTCTTTCAATGCTACAATGAGCATCAACTAAGCTTTTATGTTCAAGCTTGTAAGATCCTGAATACTCTTGGCAAAATGATGTGGAAAAGTTAGTTTTCTTATGTGGGTCAGACAAGAGTAGGGGGTACTGTTTCTAAAATTAGGTGTTGCCCTTCAAGACAGAGGAGTTTTTTTTATGGGTTCTGTGACTTTGGAACTCTCTGCCTTAAGGTTGTGGAGCCAGGACTGTTGAATATTTTGAGGTAGAGGAAGGTGGATACTTATGCAAGTGAATTGAAGCTCATTGGGGATAGATTTGAATGTGGAATTCAAAACAGAATCAGATAAGGCGTGATTTTATTGAACGAGTAGGTGGAAGGAGCCAAATGCATTGCTTCTGCTCCTTTTTAACTAGTTTGTCAATCTCTGGTATGGAGTTTGAACCCTCATCTTCTGACTTCAGAAATACCCACTAAGCCATAGCTGCTGTACAGGAAATGTTTCATGTCTGTAAATGAGTGCTGGAAAGATATAGCAGAAATCCAGAGCTTTTTTTTTTTTAAAAAAATGAATTACTTGATATTGAGTGACTTGACTTTGACCCGTGGTTTGCATCTGCAGTCGCATAGTTCAACATTACCTGGTCATGTCTTATAGCAGATAGCTGTCTCTTATTTGCTCATGAGATGAGTTTTTTTTTTACAAATCTGAAAACGAGTCACCTTGGACTTGAAACATTACTCTTTATGGAGCATTTTCTGTTTTTATTTCAGGTTTCCAGTATCTGCAACATTTTGCTTTTATCCACCAGATTGATTGCTGATATGGGGGTGTTGTCTTATGACAAGATTGAGTAGATTTTCTGAAGCTTAGAAACTGAGCTGATCTCGTTAAAACATCTCATTCTTATCTGGCTTGATAGGTTAAATGGTGAGTCTAGATTTGTTTGGCTGGAGAGTTTGGAACGAGGGAGTTACTGACTTAGGATAACAGAAAGTAAGCAAGAAAACTAATGAAATGCTGGATATACTGGAGTACAAGGATACAGAAGTTGTGCCGTATTCCTACAAAACCCTGGTTAGACCATGTTTGGTGTTTTGAGAAGATCTGGTCACCGCACCTTAGGAAAGATATATTGACGTTGGAAGTGCAGTGTAGGTGTGCAAGAATAGTACTTGGACTTTAGGAGTTAAGTAATGAGGAGAGATTATACAAATTAGGCCTGCTTTATCTAGAATTTAGAAGGTTAAGAGGTGATATTATTGCAGTCTTCAAGGTATTAACAGGAAAAGACTGGTTAGATGAAGTTAAGCTGTTTCCACTGGTTGAGGATTCTAGAATTGGGGGGCACTAGGGTCAGACCATTTAGAGGGATGTTAGGAGGCACTTTTACACACACCTGATGTTAGAGGTTTGGAACTTTGCCACAAATAGCAGTGGATGCTAGATCAGTTGTTAAGTTTATCTTTCACAGATTTAAAAAATTTTAAACAAAGGTGTTAAAAGATACAGGCCAACCACAGATGTAAGAATTGAATCAGAGATAGTAGGAACTGCAGATGCTGGAGAATCCGAGACAACAAGGTGCAGGGCTGGATGAACACAGCAGGCCAAGCAGCATCATAGGAGCAGAGAGGCTGACGTTTCGGGCCTAGACCCTTCATCAGAAAAGGGGGAGGGGAAGGGGGTTTTGAAATAAATAGGGAGAGAGTGGGAGGCGGATAGAAGAGGGATAGAGGAGAGGATAGGTGGAGAGGAAACAAACAGGTCGAAGAGGCT
>NC_063343.1:63491459-63508929 GCF_021869965.1 Rhincodon typus
TCTGCTCCTATGATGCTGCTTGGCCTGCTGTGTTCATCCAGCCCTGCACCTTGTTGTCACAGATGTAAGAAGTTAGGTCACATCAACCATGATCTCACTGAAGGGTGGAACAGACTGGCCTCCTTTTGTTCCAACTGACCATGTAAGACTCAAGTAGAAATCTCTTCACCCAAAAGGTTGTGATGCTTATTTGGGATATATAGTGCAGAAATGGGCTGTTTGGTCCTCCCAGTTCATGCTAGTGTTTATGGTCCGTCCTGACCACCACATGTCCTACCTTATTTAAATCTGTAATTGCTACGCCGTCTCTTCTCCATGAAACTTGTCTTGCTTCCTTTGAATGCATCAATTATATACCGTTTCCTTTTAACCATGTCCTGCAGGAGTGAGGTCTGCTTCCACACTCTCACCGCTGTTTGTGTGAAGGTGTTTTCTTCTCAATTCCTAATTGAATTTTTTATTTTGTGAACTATCTTAGTTGATTGTCTGCAGATATGTTCCACCCCACAAGAAGAAATTTTTTTTTGTACCACTCTTGACAAAATCATTCAACATTTTAAAGACCTCTCAGTCAAATAGCATGGTGGCTCAGTGGTTAGCACTGCTGCCTCACAGTGCCAGCAACCTGGGTTCGATTCCACCCTCTGGCGACTGTCTGCGTGGAGTTTGCACATTCTCCCCGTGTCTGTGTGAGTTTCCTCCGGGTGCTCTGGTTTCCTCCCACAGTCCAAAGATGTGCAGGTTATGGCGGATTGGCCATACTAAATTGTCCATAGTGTTCAGGAATGCGTAGATTTAGTGGGTTACAGGGGGATGGGTCTGGGTGGGATGCTCTGAGGTTTGGTGTGGACTAGTTGGGCCGAAGGGCCTGTCTCCACACTGTAGGGATTCTATGTTTTTTCTCTTAGAGACAAAAGAAACCCAACCAATCAGGTATTTCCTGAATACATAAGCCCACACATTTCTGAGATCCTTTTAAATCTCTGCATCTTCTCCAGTGCCTTTATATCTTTTCTATATTATCATGACCAGAATTCCACTTGTATGGTGCAACCAAAGTATGATACAGGTTTTCCATAACTACTTCATATTTTGATTCTATCCTTCTGGTGCGTGGTTCACCTCTTATGGTGTCGCAAGTCTGTAGTGGAACTTTGAGATTGATGTATTTGTACTTTGAGATCCCATTGTTCCCCTATCTCATCAAGACTTGCAACTTCCAGGTAATTTACCTCCCTACTGAAATGTACTAATTCTTTGATCTTTGGAATTGCCTACCCTAATGGACTCTGAACTCCTGAGTATTTTTGTGATAGGTTTTGAACAAGGAATTGGAGGGTTATGAGGTAGGGTAGAAAAGTGAAATTGAAGATGAGCTGTGATCCTCTCAAAATAAGGAGTAATCTCTTTGTACGAACTACTACTCCTTATACTACTTGTGTTCTTATGTCACTAATGGCCTTAAGGTTAGGAGGCATTCCTTTGAACAAAGTGATGTATGTGGAGCTTGTTGCCACATTGTGTGACTTAAGTAAAACATTGAAATGGCAAAATTGGAAAGATTGAGCGCATTGTCTTTGATTCTTACCATAAACTCCATTCCTTCACTTGTCTATTCCTCATTCTCCAGCCCCTCCCCATCCAAATTTCAATAAAATGGCAAACAAATTGCTCTTTACCATCACCAAGAGCAACTTAGTTCCATTTCTGTAACATCGCTTTGCCTCAGCTCATCTGCTGATCCACTGAGCCATATATTCTGTTAACTGTCAAATTGGCATATACCAATTGCTCCTCTGGCTGACCTCCACACTTCTTACCCTCTGCAAACTGAGCTTATTCAAAATTTTGCTGCCTGTAATATAACTGGCACTAAACTGTCTCAAGCATTTTGTCTGTGCTTGTTTAATGGCTCCCAATCAGATTTTTAAAAGTTTGTATTTTCAGTACCCTCCCTATTTCTCACCACCTCTAGCCTTCAATTTGTTAGTATTTGCTTCTTGTGCATTCCTAATTGCTGCCACTCCATTTTTGACAGCTATGCCTTCAGTTTTGTACAAATGTATGTCCTTGCATTATAGTTAAGGCGAGGCTTGTTGCCATAAAATCTCTTAAATGTTTTTATAAAGCCAATGAATGAAAAATGTCTACAAAAGTGGGTCCAATTCCAATAAGCTACCAAAACTAGACCAGAAATCCATGTTAATTATCATGTCTATTGACATCTATGTCTTGTATATGATATGATCTCAGTCCGAGTCAGGAGTTGGTTTATTTGCTGTTTCAATGCTTGACACCCAAGCTATCTTGTGGTAACTGACATTGGCAATTAGTGCAAATTGTCATTTGGATTGTGCAATGAGTTCTCTCATGACATGGGTGTTGCACAAGGTAATCATGGCAGAAGGAGATTGAAATTTTAGAATTTCAACTGATTCAGAGGACTGAGCTATTTCATCCTAAAATGTTTTGTTTTGAGACTAGAACTTGAGGTGTTGGCGTGGAGCAAATGCTAGTCAAGCCAACTGATACTGGGATTAAAATGGGCGTATTATTAAAAACAGGTTGCATAGGCTCAACTTGAATACCTTCACAGTATTTTCATAGGATGGGTAGAACAGGAAAATACATCTCCTTTGAGTATTTTGGGGTGGAGGTGCATAACTAGGGGATAGAACTTTATGCAGGATGTACTTCACAGGGAAATCTGGAACTTACTTGTTGACCCTTTGAATTTAGGGAAAGTTTCAGAACTGAGATTGATTATTTTTTCTTTAGGTAATACCATAAGAAATAGGAACAGGAAGAGGCTGTTCAGCCCCTCAAACCTATTCCGTCATTCAATAGGATTGTGACTGATCCGACACACCTTGCGTCCCCTTTCCTGTCCTTTCCCTGTAATCCTTGATTGCTGTACTGATCAAACATCTATATATCGCAACCTTAAATATATGCAAGGCTCTGTGCCAAGGATTTTTGACAGAAGAAATTCATCTTCATCTCAGAGTTAAATGGTGCCAATTGAAGACTGAGACTTTGCCCTCTGGTCCTAGATGCTCTTGAAGGGACACATCATTCTTAAGTAGCTCAACAGGATAAATGCTGAGATGATATGTTTCAATGTTTCAACCTGTCATTATACTAAATTTCAGTGTGAAGAGTCCCAATCTATTAAACCTGTGCTCATAAGACAATCCCTCCATATTAGGGATCATCCTTGTAAATCTTCTCTGAACTGCCTCCAATGAAACAAATCTTTTCTTAAGGAGATGAAAACTGTACACAGTACTCAAGATGTGGTCTCAGCGGCACCTTGTACATTTGCAGCAAGACTTTCCTCTCCCTTGAAATAAGGGCCAACATTTCATTACCCTTTCTGATGACCTGCTGAACTTCTGTGCTAGCTTTGTTTCATGCACAAGTACATGCAAGTCCCTTTGTGCTGGAGCTTCTCTGCAGTTTTTCTCCAGTTAAATAGTACTGCTGTGTTGTTCTCCCTTCCAAAATGAGGACACTCATGTTTTCCCACATTATGCTCCTCTTGCCAACTTTTTGAATACTTAACCTTTCAATAGCTCTCTGTAAATTGTTTATATTCCTCTTGCAACTTGCCTTCCCACCTGTGTTTATTGTCTGCAAATTTGACTACTGTCCATTCCTTTCTTTTCCCCAAGTCATTATTTAAGTTGTGGTCCCAGCACTGATCTGTGTGGAACCTCACTAGTCACACATTGCCAATCTGAAAAAGACCCCCTTATGCCCACTTGCTGTTTCCTCCAATGAGCCAATTCTCTATTGATGCCAATGTATTACCTCCCAACACAAGGCATTTTATCTTTCAACAATTTTCTGACAGGTTCCTTGTCGAATGCATTCTGAAAGTCCAAATACAATATGTGAGACAACAAGGTGCAGGGCTGGATGAACACAGCATGAATCAGTCAGGCACAATTTCCCTATCATGAAGCCATGTTCAGTCTGCTTAATGAGACTTTGATTTTCCAATTGTTCTGGTAAAAGAAGATAGCAAGAGTCTTTTAGTGTCTGAAAGGTGGGAGAGGGGCAAGAGTGGACAGTGCACTGCTAGAAAATGAGGCTGGGAAAGTAGTAATGGGGGGCAAAGAAATGGCAGAGGAATTGAATAGGTACTTTGCGTCACTTCAAAACATACCAGAACTTCAAGAATTGGGGGGCAGAGGTGTGTAGTGGCCATCACTAAGGTGTTGGGGAAGCTGAAATGTCGGAATGTGGATAAATCACCCGGTCTGGATAGACATCACCTCAGAGTTCTGAAGAAGATAGCAGAGGAGATTGTAGAGTCATTGATCCTTCAGGAATAACTGGAGTCATGAGGGGTCCCAGAGGACTGGGAAGTGGCTAAAATAATACCCTTGTTTAAGGAGGAGGGAACTTCAAGACAGGAAACTTTAGGCTGGTTAGCCTGAGCGCAATTCTTGGTAAGATTAAGGAGTCTATGATTAAGGATGTGGTTGCGGAGTACTTGGAAGTGCATGGTAAAATAGGGCAGAATCAACATGGTTTTGTCAAGGGGAGGTCATACATGACACATCTGTGCAAGGTGGTATTGGCATGGATAGAAGAGTGGCAGAGGGCAGAGAATAGGGATAAAGGAAACTTCTTCAGGATGGCAGCCAGTGACGAGTGGCATTCCACAGGGTCACAACTATTCATTAATGTTCTGGATGAAGGAACCAAGGGCATTGTTGTTAAACTTAAAGATGACACAAAGATAGGTGGAGGGACGGGTATGTTGAGGAACTTGGACATGCTAGGCAAGTGGGCAAAGAAGTGGCAGATGGAATGCAATGTGCTTAAGTGTGATGTTATATATTTTCTAAATGGGGAAAGGCTTCAGAACACTGAGGTGCAAAGGGACTTAAGTGCTAGTTCAAGATTTTCTTCAGTTTAATGTATAGGTTCAGTTGGTGGTTAGGAAGGCAAATGCAATATTGGCATTAATTTCAAGAGGGCTAGAAAACATGAGCACAGATAAACACCCTCAGGAGTGCAAGGCTCTGGTCATACAATATTTGGGATATTGAGCTGTTTTAGGCCCTCTTATCTAAGGAAAGATGTGCTGGCTTTGGACAGAGTGCAGAAGAAGTTTACGAGAATGATCCTGGCGATAAATCATTTGTCATAAGTGATTGAGGACACTGCATCTGTATTCAATGGAGTAGAGAAGAATGAGGGGGATTCTCATTGAAACTTGCAGGATACTGAGAGGCCTGAATAAAGTTGGTGTGAAGATGTTTCCTCTACTAGGAGAGACTAGCATCCAGGGGCAGAACCTCAGGGTGGAGGGATGACCCGTTGGAAATTTTTAGTCAGAAGGTTGAAAAGCTCTTTTCCAGTGACTTAAAGCCTGTAATTTAGCTTGATGCTCTTGAAGATCTTTTAAATGAAATGCTAAACTGAGGCCCCGTCAGGTGGGCATAAATGGTCCCATAGATATTTTGAAATTTCTCTGTCCAGGAGCTAACGTTTGCCTCTCAGCCAACATCACTAAAACAAATTATCTACCACACTTCCTATGATACAATAGTGGCTGTAATGCATGAAGGAAAGTCTGAAGTGATATAAATGCAGTTTTCGCTTTTGAACCCTGTGAAGGGTTATTCCAAAGTTTCAATAGAGTAGAACCTCTTGTCATTGTCAGCAGTCATATTACAAAAGTGTCTTGCCACCAGAAAGTGGTCTCTGGCTACCACTATGTGGTATTTCCAATAGAACATTCAGTCCGTCTGTTCAATGTAAGTGTTTGTTCTACATGAGCCACACATCTAGAAAATGCCAATGTTTCATTCCTGGCATTGACCTCTGCCTCAACAACAGATTTGTGTTAGTTTTGGTGAGGAGAAAGTATTGTGCTTCAATTCCAGGTCTCGAGAAGATGGTGGAGGATAGAATTACTATTGAGTCAGTCCCTATCTGAGTTGGGGGTGAAGATCGGATTAAGTGACTTGTGACAAGTACCGTGCCTGTGCTATGGGAATGTTCCCAGCTACTGCCTGTATCTTGGATTAATTACCAGTACATTGTCTCAGCTTCTGAACTACTCGAGGCAGTTTATATCCTCAGATGCAAACCTTTGTCCTCTTTGACAGCTAATGTTTGTAACAACCATGACTTCAGGTTGATCTGGAAAAGTTTAATCAGGTTTACTCAACTAGTTGCACAATTTGTGACTTGATGCTTTCATTCTGAATTGAGCAGTCCACAGTTTTTTATTTGTTCTGTTCACCCCCCTTTATTTCACAATTTTGTTCCATTGGTTTCAGAATTACTGTGTTGGAACCCACGTGGAATCTCTTTTCAGTTTGCATGACCTGTAGCTGTGAGCCATCTCCAGTCAGTTTCCTTGTAACCATCGAATCTGACCATTCCGCCCATTGGGTGTGTAGAGGCACTTTTTGAAAGTCAGTCGATTTCACTCGTCTCGCTCTCTCCAATAGCCCTACAAATGTCAGTTCTCAAGAAAGGTCTCTGAATCCAAAATGTTAGTTTCTCTCCACAGCTGCTGCCAGACCTGAATTTTCCCACCAATTTCCTTTTTTTGTTTCTGATTTCCAGCGTCCACAGTTCTGTTTCTTTTTGTCTTTCAGATGTATCCTCTTTGAGAATTTGTCTAACTCCAGGCATCCTTTAAATCAGTAACTTAGAATGTTTTCATTAAAATTCTGCAAGCTGTGATCTTGTGTGTGAGAGGAGGATCAAAGCAGATTCAAATGTAACTTTGAAAGTGAGTTGGATAATTGTGCTGTTCAGAGGAGAATGGGCCTAATCAGAGATCTTTCAAGAAGATAGTATGAGCATAAAGGGCTGAATGGCCGTATTTATGCTAAATGATTCTATGATTTAATTTTTCTCATTTATCTGCACCTACCAAAGATTGAGAAATGGATGCTGGACTTGCCACTGCAATTTCTGGCCCCTTGAACAGTATTGTTACTAATTTGAATTGGCCAATTGTTGATGAACCAAACAGGCTTGCATTTATACACAGTGCCTTTCACAGATACCAGACATCTCAAAGTGCTTCAGTGCTAATTCAACTTGAACACGCAACTTTCTGTTGAAGTATCGGTGCAGGCAGCTTGTAATTCCATCTTTGAGATGACGGCAGAAAGAAAATGACCAGGAATGTTGATGTGAGCTGAATTTATACCCAACAAAGTACAGTCCTGTTCTGTGACTGAAGCTAGTGTGGTCCCGCAGAAATTGAGGATTTATCTGTATGCTTTATTAAAATCTGCATTTCTAATTCCAAAACACTGCCAGTTCTTTACTGGGACAGACGTCCTCGATAATGTCATTGAAAGGTTTGTTCCAGGATAAATTTTTGTTTCTTGTTTTGTCTGGGAAGGCAGCACGTAAACACGCCCAGACATGGGGTGTGTGCTTGAAGCTTCTCACACTGATTGTGAAGTAATTTGGCTCCTTTCCAGTAATTTAATTTCTGCACTTCTGAAGCTGAGGAGTGCTAATTCTGGGAATGGTGTATGAAGTGAAAAGTAACTCTAGCATCTCCCTTTAGAACTACTACTGACAGAACTGGTTGAATTCTGATGAATATCGCCACCAACTTGAGGGTGGGAGATCTGTGATATTGTCTATTTCGGTCTAGCTATAGCAGTTGTAGCTACCCATGACCATATTGGTGAGAGAGAACACCGCACATTCCTGTGGAGACATTGTTATTTTCACATTGGGATACCCCTTCACTCTAATTGTATTGTGTGGCAGTACTAATAAGGGTAAATGGGATAGATTCAGAATTGTTCCAGTTACATTGTTATATATGGGGACACTTTTATATACATAAATGTGGAATTTGAGTATTGCTGAGAATAGACAAACTTTGTTGAAGCTTTTCATCTTGTACTCATTAGGATCTTCTGCGAGAATACTAAATTTAAAAAAGGGAGGAACCTAATATGAAACAAGCTGCAAACAAAAACAAATTGCTGGAGAAATTAGCTGGTCTGGTAGCATCTGTGAAGAAAAGTTATTGTCTCCAGTTCAGTGACCCTCCTTCAGGATTGATGGCTAGGAAAAAGTGATATTTATGCTGATCATGGGGACGGTAGGTGGAAAGGGAGCCCACACAAAAGGGTAGGCAGGCAAAGGGATTGTTGATAGTAAGCCAGGGAAGAGAAGAAGCTAGATAGTTGATAATGGGGGCTATGAGTGGGTGAAAATGAGTTGACTATGATGAAAGCAGCCCATGTCATGACAGGACCTGGGGTATGGTGGTGGGTAATAGACAAGGAGGTGTTCATGCTGTAAAATTATGAAACTCAATGTTGAGTCCTGAAGGCTGTAAGGTCCCCAAGTGGAAGACGAAGTGTTATTCATGCAACTTGAATTTAACTTTGCTGGAGCACTACACTGCAGTAGGCCTGGGAAACTAATGTTCGGACTGAATGAAAACCTATTTCTTGTCAAATTCAATAGTTATTGATCAGCTGGGCCTTGTGGGGTTCCCATAATAATACCATGTATTTGGGCATACATGGTGGTGTTGAAAGTGAACTTGTGTGTGAATTGCTGAGTTCAGCTTGAAGAAACTCAGGATCTCCCATGGAGAGACTCCCTAACCATCCACCCCTTGCATGCTTCTGCTTTGTAGATTGTACTTTTGCTACATTTGAATCCACAGCTGCAAATTTCCCTACATGTTTTAGTGGGCCCCCCACTATCAACACCCATTAAACAGGAAATAAACTGGGCCAGGCACAAAAATACAATGGCTACAGGAGCAGATCAGAGGGTGGGTATTGTGTGGTGAGGACCTCCTGAAAATGTTCTCATCAGTTGTGAAATATGTCAGGAATGCAGGATGGACTTCCTCTCCACTTTGCTTGGTTAAGTGCAAATCCAAGAGCGTTCTTGCATTTTGACTCTGTCCAGGAAATGGAGCTTGCTGAATTGGAACCTCATCAAGCATCACAGCAGCATTGTGCCCTATCTAAAGGATGCATTCAGTTTACAAGATCTTCAGCATGACCTTTATGTAGAACAAAAGCCGCAGATGATGGAAATGCATTCAAGTTTCCCTTCACATTGCATGCAGAGTAGGCAATACAGTGCCTGTTGTTGCTGTCAGAAAGTCTGTCCCTAACAGCGTTGAGAACTGCAGTGATTCAAGAAGGTAGCTCATCACCTTTTGAGGAGCAAATGTTGCCCTTAGTAACTTGCCACAAATACTGATTCAGATCTATTTCTACAGCTCTTCTCAATCTGCCTCTGATGAATCATGTAATGCAGAAAAGATGGCAAGTGATTTGCCAAGAGACCCCACAAGCAACATTGCTAAATGATAAAATAATTGGTTGAAGTTGCAATTTGAGGGGTGAATACTGGTCCAAATAGGACTTCCCATTCTTGAAGGCTTTGGGATATTTTGTGGCCAATTGAAAGGGCAGCCAGGGCCTCTGTTGAATGTCTCAGCTAAAAGGTACTTCCTCAAATAGTTCCTTCTGTGGTTATAATTGGGGATATTAAATTGTACTATAGCAAATATATCAATTAATGTCTAGCTGCTTGAGGCACAACCTCTCTTCCCCATGTGATCACCTTTAGTCAGTGCGCAAGACTAGTAGTTAACAGCCATTTCCTGCTGTTTTTCCATTCTTTCTTGGCAAAGGCCTGTTTCAAGTAGACTACTCAACCAGAAGTCTACAGGATGTAGTCTGAGCACTTTTCCACACCTCATTGATTTTTCATAAACACAACTTGCCAAACTGGTAATTGAGAAATTGTGTTCTGTGGGATTTAAATTTCACCTTGTTACTCTGGACTGGTTTATTTGGCAACCCATTTGAGTCGGTTCTGTTCAGCTTTTGAAGGTGACACTTTAATGCAGTTAAATAAAACTGTATGGGCCCTTGCCTTTTATAATTGGAAGAGTAGAAAAACCAAGAATTTGAGCTAAATCCATCTTTTAAAAAATAGTTTGGTTGCAGCTGGGATATTGTCGGTTCAATGTACCATGTTTTAGGAAGGACAAAGAGCCTTTGCAGAAGCTACAATAGAAATGGTAATTCCAGGTTAGAGGCTCCCTGAATTAACCTTCTCCAACTTAGTCAATCACAAGCCAGGAATTCCCGTGAGTCAGTGGGAATGTTTGATATCTTCAGGGATGTTTTAAGGGCATACCTAAAATGCTTCTCATATCCTCCTGGGAGCCTCTTGCTGTGACCAGGTTACATGTAAACTGTTGTTCAAGTAGTCTCAAGCTATAAAATGGCATGACCTGCCCACAGAGCTAGTTTTGAGTGATTACTGCCTTGATGATGGTTATGTTCACATTGGAGAGAAACTACTTATGTTGTCACTGGATTCCAAGAATCCTGCGAGAGCACCGCTGCTTCCCCAGTGCCTTGTGTAAATTGCCAAAGTCTCTCCAAGTATACAGGAGCATAGGTATTACAGCTGCCGATAAGCCATGACCATAGTATGTCTGTAATCCTGATCCTGGATGCTCCTTCCTCAGTTGGCCAATAATGCAATAATGATTTCCATTACCCTTTACGTGAAGAAGTGCTTCCTGATAACTCTACTCCTGAACAGCCCAGCTCTGAATTTAAGGGCATGTGCCCTTTCTTAAACGAGGCATAACATTTTTAAAAATCTATCCTACGTAAACTATTTCGTAGCTTTAGCACCTCAATTATGTGGCCGTAAGTGAATGTAGTGTTCAAATTATTTTGGATAGCCTCACACACCACCACATCAAAATCCATCTGTCATTGTTTTGTTCACTTAATTAATTTATCAATCCCCTTCACCACTTTCTGCTCCAAAACTATCATATTGTATTTACTGTGCCATTTTACTGCATGTCAACTAATCTGAATATTCAGCTCTTTTCCTTAATGTACTGTTTATAGAATAGTAAAAAGCTGTGATCTTTCTGCTATCTGGGAGGTACCAATAGTTACAACTTGCCATGAAAATGCATGCACTAAACCCTACTGACTCCTACCTCCCAGCCATTTCCACATACAAGGTAATAGGGTTACACTAATTCCATGCAATCTGATTTTTGCTTAGTGGAGCTTTGTTGAACCCTCTGGAAAACACTAAATAATGCATTGAGATCAAAGCTATGGAAGGAGATATCAGAACAGATGACCAAAAACTTGATCGAAGAATCCAAACAACATCTTTTGAGTGGTGTAGGGAGGGAATTCCAGGGCTTGGGGCCAAGGCAGCTGAGAGCACAGCTGCTAATGTTGGCTGTCTGATCAACTCATTCATCCAACCATTCAGACTCTGCCTCTAATAATGTGCATTTGCGTAATGGACATAGAATTTCTTGGTTTAACTCTGCTGCCTTGCTATAGTGGAGTGACATTAGCTTGTGTGTTTGGGCATCAGTTTTTGCTCACAAGATGGTGCA
Source organism: Rhincodon typus (assembly GCF_021869965.1). Classification (NCBI taxonomy): domain Eukaryota; kingdom Metazoa; phylum Chordata; class Chondrichthyes; order Orectolobiformes; family Rhincodontidae; genus Rhincodon; species Rhincodon typus. The sequence continues at coordinate 63,502,888 of NC_063343.1, forward strand.
AGAGTCTGGGGAGTGGAGGAGAGCCAGGCTTTGTTAGGTTTGTATGAAAAATTTGTATAGAAATTATTTGATCTGACAAAGTCATAATTATTGCACATTTATGGATGTGAATTTGGTTAAAATGAAGCTCTGCCCATTTTGATACCTGCCGTAGCTTTTGGGTGGAACATCAGGCAGTTTGAATAGACAACAGTTGCTGTATGGTACAGGCTGCTTTTGAAGGTGCATGTCTTTTTATCTTAGTCATAGCTAATATGCCTAAAAGTTAATGTGTGTATAGTTATTGAGAGATAATTAACTCAAATCTTCCAAAGGATAAAACCCTTTATTGCTGAGACTTATTTGAGGTTCATTCTCCGCCACAGACTACTGAACAGTCTGTTGAGACGAGTGGAAGATGAGTTACCCCACACTATTCCCAACCACAACTGCTCGTGGCCTGGAACTCGGGCATCACAGTGACAATGGTGGGCTTCTCATCACTGTTACAGCAGCAATGATGGAATTATTCATCATAATACATCAAGCTCCCAAGTCCCCTTTTTATCAGACTGTTATTACTAAAAATTAATTGAGCATGTCCAAAAAAACCGAAATTGGTAAATTGAAGCATCTTTAACTTTGTTTTAACTTCATTCCCAGACTATGGAGCTGAAGCTGTGGTTGGTGTTAGTGCTGCTATTTGGTACAGCTGTAGTCCACGCTGAAGATGAAGATGACGACGATGACGATACTGATATTGTTGAAGACGAGGATGACGAAAGCCCAATAGAAAGCGAGACAGAACCAAGCTCCCCACCACCACCTAAGGTGAGGATTGGTTCTTTATGTTAAACGTGGTGTTCTGTGAATTTTTTTTGAGTTTCTCCATTGCAGGAGTAAAATACAGTGAATGCTGGAGACTGGAAATAAAAACACAACTGGAAATACTCAAGTTTGGAAGCATCTATGGAGAGAATTATTAATCTTTTGAATCCAAAATGATGACTCAGAGTTGAGAAGAGATAGAAATGTGTTGGTTTGGTGTAGGTTAAGGGTATGGAGTGGAGGTGAATGAGAAGAGACTCGGGTGGAATGGAAAGGAAGGCTCGGGATAGGTTAGATTGGAGAGATATCTGCTGAAGATACAGTAGAACAAAAGTCTAAGGGTGAACCAGAGTTGGCATTGTAGCAGAATAAATATCAGTTCCGAAAACAAAAGGTAAAGATGCAGACTGGCACTTGGCCTGGGAGAATTGGAAATGGAGGATAGAGTTTGTGGTTTGAAGTTGTTGAATGCACCTTTGACTCCAGAGCCAGTAAAGTGCCTAATCGGGAGATGAGGTGCTGATCCTCTCTCCCCATAGCCTCTCAATATCTTCCTTTTCAAGCAAATATCCTTTTTAAAGTTAACTTGTTTCCACTGCCCTTTTTAAGGAAAGGGCTCCAGATCCCTCTGTCTTCCATTCATCTAACTGTTCCATTCATCCTTGTGTCGTGGATTCTGACCCCTTTTGCCTCTGGGACAAAAAAGAATTCTCCTGACCTTCATGATTTTGAATTTTAATTGATTTTTAATTTTCACTAAATCTTGTCTTGACTTTATCTCTTGTGGGATTGCAATATTGAGCTGCTACGATGTATCCACGTTGTACTTCCATTCTTGTAAATACCCTCCACACCCTCTTCAAGTGCTTGTCATTCTTCCAAGGGCAGTTCTGAGGAAGAGTCACTGGACCCAAAAAGTTAATTGATTGCTCTCCACAGATGCTGCCAGACCTGCTGAGTTTTTCCAGCAATTTGTTTTTATTCCACACACTGCTTGCTTTCTTCAGCGATCTTCTGCACATGCCCTGCTAACTGCAGGGGCTTTGTAGCCCTATTTAAAACTGCATCATTCACTTTGTTGGTAACAGTGCACCGCAGATGCTGGAAAGCTGAAAATGGTGAGAAAGAAAAACTGAGTAGGGTGGCATTTGTGCAGAGAGAAACTGAGTTGAAGTTCCACATCTGTGACTTTTCATTATGTTTGGGAAAAGTTGGTGTAAGAGGTTTGGAGCAAGGTGTTGATAGTGCAAGGACAAAAGTAAGGTCAGTGATGGGCTGGAAGACAAGTGACAATGATAAGTGGACTAGACCTCCAAGGCCAATGAGAATGGAGATAGGGCAATAAAAAGTAACAAGTTATGCCAAGAATGATTGGTAGTCAGTTTCTCTGATCTTCTGGTAACCTGTCATTTTTTTTTTTGTATTTCTCCACCTAGCCCTACCATTAACATCTCTGCTTTGCTTGCTGTGCTGTTGCAGTGTGGTTCAAATTATGTTTAAAGGATAGCATCTCCTGTTTTAATTAGGCACTTTTTGAGTTGACTGGACAAACATTGCGATTTCACACTGGAAGCTCTGTCTCCATTTGTTTCTTTTTCTTGTTGCTTGTTTTTCTTTCTGTCAGCAACATGCCTGCTTTAGGAAATCTTTGTCCTGCTCTGTTTATTTCCTTTGGTCCTGCAGGACCACCACCACTTTCTGTTATCCAGTCTCTCCTGCCTTCCACCTTATCACAGACCTACCATTTTTTATTTTGCCAGCAATGATGATCATACACTGATGGAAGTATTCCTGCTCCTGTCCATTTATTCTAGGATATCTCACTGAGGATAAACTAAAAGCTAGATATTACAGCTACTGGAAATTCAAATAAAAACAATGCTACAAGCAGCCTTACAGCTCAGTGTTATGTGCCTCAATATCAGACCAGTACAGTTAATACAGTCAGAAATGGATGTTTGTCCTGGGCAATATTTAACCCTCAACTAAAGACTCTGAAACTGATTTAGGTTAAATTTTTGGGCGGTCTAGCTCCCATCACACTGATCAGTAGATCAGTACTTGTTATAGGAAATGGCATGAGTTTCAGTTCATTCTTGAGTTATCATATTTTACCTTGCTGCTGTTTCTGGGAGCTTTCCGTAGACACATTGAACAACCTCGGTGTGCATATTTTGGAATTTAGGATAATAATCAGTAATATCGTTGAAACTTGAATCCTGAGAAGTGAAGGAAGGTGAGAACGAGCAGCTTGAGTTGGTGTAGCAGGACTTGACAGCTAAAAGTAGGGCCTTGGGTAGTGTTATTGAACAGAGGCACCTAGGGGTTCAGGTTCATAATTCTTTGAAGTTTGCATCACATGTAGATGGGATGGTTAAAAAAGGTATTTAACACACTTGCCTTCATTGCTCAGACCTTTGACAATAGGAGTTGGAAAACTCATGTTGGGGTTGTACAGGACATTTGAGGCATCTTCTGGAGTACTGTCCAATTCTGGTCACCCTGTTTTAGGAAGGATGATATTAAGCTGGAGAAGTTTCAAAAGAGATTTGCTAGGATGTTGCCAAGCCGAGAGGGTTTGAGTGAAAGAGAGACTGGATAGGCTGGGCCTTTTTCTTGGAACGGAGGTGGTTGAGGGGTGACCTTGTAGAGATTTATAAAATCATGAGGGGTATAGATAAGGTGAATGGCAGGTGTCTTTCCCTAGGTTGGGGGATTTCAAGATCACGGGGGCATATTGTTACGGTGAGATGAAAAAGATTTAAAACTTGGGGCATTATTTTTTGTTTCGTATGGAATGAACTTCCAGAGGAAGTGGTGAATGCAGGTTCAGTTGCAATGTTTAAAAGACATTTGGATAATTACATGAATAAGAAATGTTTGGAGGGATATGGGCCAAGTGCAGGCAGGTGGAGCTAGTTCAGTTTGGGAACATGGTCAGCATGGACTGATTGGACTGAAGAGTCTGTTTCTGTGCTGTATGACTCCATGACTGTTAGCTGTGATCTTATTGAATGGTGAAGCATGGTCAGAGGGCCCATGTGTGTTGTCTTGTCATGTGATTGCTGTCTTGCCTTTCCTACAATAATTAGTCTTCACAAGCTATTGGCTGGGAAAATACCGTGAGGCTTCCTGAGATAGAGGTATTATTCTCTGTCTGATTACATTACTAAAAAGCATTCCAAGGTAAAACACAGGTTTGTGTCCACAGGTTGTGTAGGAAATTAACTGATCCTTAAAAGCAGAGTCGCATTCTCCAATAAATCCTGAAGACTGCGCTTGGAGGAGACTTGACCATGACATTGAAGTGTCTGTAGCTTCAAAAGCTGAGAGTCTGAGATTGTATGCACCACATTTTCCTTTTCTCCTTAGGCGGTCTTGATTGGTATTGACTTTTGAAACCTAAAGTGCTTGTGCCACATGGGCTTGAAATGTGACAGAAGAATAGAGTTGAAGACTTGGAGGAAAAAAGTTATTAATAGTTTTGAAACTTGTCTTTCCTTTAGGAACAGTGGGAATTAAATGTTTCATGGTTAGACATGAGACAGTGTACTTGTACATTTAGAGGATTCACTGAAGTGCAGTAGGAGTTGGTTTATGTTTTGATCAAGGTTTAAGGTGTGTATAGATTCAACATGGGGAGTGGTACTTTCTCCTGTTGTTAATGCGCCACAGACATTGTAAATCATCCACGTTTACTGTTTGTGTTGCTTTGCAGGTCACGTACAGAGCCCCTGTTCCAATTGGACAAGTGAATTTTGCAGAGTCATTTGATAAAGGGACACTGGAAGGGTAAGAGCAACATCGAAGTTATAATGCTGAAGCTGTCCTCCTTCTATTCTAGTGATGCAGTGGGGCAACTGTTGTGGATGGTTTGTGTGTGCTTTCTGCTCCCACCCCAATGCCAAATCTTTAAACCATCCTGTTTAGTCCATCCTCCACGTTTCATTCCTGTCTGGAGCCCCTGAACTCTGGTACTGAACGTTCAGTGACTGCGTTCATACAATCATGGAATCCTAGAATCCCTACTGTGTGGGAACACGCTATTTGGCTCGTCACGTCCACATTGACCCTCAGAGTATCCCACCCAGACACGGCACCCCTGCCCCCATCCCTAGTATTTGCTATGCCTAATTCACCTAGCCTAAACATTCCTGGACACTATGGGCCAAATAGCATGGCCAATCCACCCAACCTATTCATCTTTGGATTGTGGGAGGTATCTGGAGCACCCGGAGAAAACCCGCACAGACACCAGGAGAATGTGCAAACTCAATATACGTTTGCCCGAGGCGGGGGCATCGAACCTGGGCCCCTGGTGCTGTGAGGCAGCAGTGCTCGCCACTGTGCCACCTACGAGCTCTACCACTTAGGCCATGGGCAGCAGGTGCATGGAAATACCCACATTTAGGCATGTTTTCTCCAAGCCCTGTGCCATTCTGACTTGGTATGTCACTATTCTTTTACTGTTGTGTCCAAATCCTGGAACTCCCTTCCAAGTGGCACTGCTGTACCCACACCAGATGGACTGCAGCATTCAAGGAGGCAACTCATCAATATCTTTTGAGGGCAGTTAGCAATGGGCACTGAATGCTGTTCACATTCAAAAGAAAATAATCCCATTGATACACGACAGCTGCTGTCTTTGGAGAGATGTTTAACCCTGGCTTTGTCTGCCTGATCAGCTGGACCAAGGGGTTCAATGGCACTTTGAAGAAGTGGAAGGTTTCTTCGAAGTGCCCAATATCCAACACTTAAAGAAGGCAGCGAGGAAGTAGATTTTGTTTGGGGTCAGGATTACGTTGCATTTTGTGGAGTTTGTGCCAATTAATTATTTTTGAAATGTACTAATCTTTAAGAATGAGATCATGAAAGGTGAAAAAGGCTTAAAATTATTTATGGCCACCTAAGCAGGTTATGATGAATTGTTTTGTTTTTGTACCGTAGTCACTAAGAATTGCAAATGGGATCATTGGTTGTTTTCAATATTTTCAAGATGACCAGATTAGAATTGTGCCCTTGACAGTTTTAAAGAGTAGTTGGTAACCAACTAATTTTTTCACTAGCTGATCATGGGCAAAGTCTTGTGTGCAGTGAGTAACGATGGATCCTTTGGGAGTTCTACTGATTACAATCAACATGCTTTTGTTTCATGTATGCTGATGATTGGGATGCAGTGTGTTCATTGAACCCATGGCTGGTATTACCAACCCATGGCTGGTATTACCAACCCAT
>NC_063343.1:63508939-63590366 GCF_021869965.1 Rhincodon typus
ATTACCAACCCATGGCTGGTATTACCAACCCATGGCTGGTATTACCAGAATGTGTGTCTGAATCATCTAACCCTTTTTATGGATGATGTGGATGCATCAAGTCAACTTCCTGTTTCCTTGATTTGCCAGGAGTCTGTAGCCATTCATTTGCGTGCAGAGTATGAAATATTGGCATAACTTGATCTCATGCAAACTCAAATGGTAATTACAGTGAAAACCCTTTCTCTCCTTGCCTGAGATTGCTACACAATGGGCCATTTTAGAACTTTTGAGTTTGCTACTCCATTCAATGAAGCATGGATGAACTTGCACTGAAGGTGTATAGCAAACGTTTGCTAAATTGGTCGTGGGGTGAGAGGGTTGTCTTATGAGGAGAGGCTGAGTAAATGGAGTCTACATTCCCTAAAGTTTCGAAGAATAATACACCCTTTGAAATGTGCAAGATTCCGAAGGAACTTGATAAGGTAAATGTTGAGCAATTGCTTCTGCTGGTTGGAGAATCCAAAACCTGGGAATGTGTTAAGGGTAACAGGTCAATGATTTATCAGAAGTGAGAAATAACTTCATTCCAAGGATTGAGATTCTTCAAAACTTTCTATCCTAGTGGTTTGTGGATGCTCTGAATATACTCGATGCTAGGACAGCCAAATTTTTGATGCCTTGGAATCGAGGTATGGAAAGCAGGTGGGAAAATGACCTTGAAGTTCAAGATCAGTCGTGATTGTATTGAATGATGGCAGGATCAGTGAGCCCCAACCTCTACTTTGTCACTTGATTCCTTTAGTTCTCTAACGTTATCCGTTTTCCTAGTACAATCACTTGGGGCATGGTTGGATATTTTCTCCCCTCACATTTTATTCCTGCGTGTAGGATTGTGGGAATTGATTGAGCAAAGGCAAAGGTACATGGGGTTTACCTTCTACCAAGTGATGGTAGTGACCTGCCATCCTGATCTTGCGGTGAGGCCACACCATTAATCACAGCAGTCACGCCTTCGTTAATTCCGTTACAACACGCTGAAGGTATAAAGGATCTCCAGAGCTTGTTGAATTATAGATCCAAAGTCAGCATTTCTTCCATACACACTACACTCTTGTCACCCATTGGGCCTCAGGTTACTTGATGTGGTTTCTCAAATATTGTTTGAAACCTATTTAGTTTGAATTTCCATTAATCAATACTCTGTCCCACCATTTCGTAATGAACAAATTCAATAGATTGACCAGTTGCACCTGAAATAATGTTTGTGCTGATTAGTTTTAAATTTAACCCCGTTGAGCTCAGGCTGTGTTTGCTGTTTCTACTGTTGTGGGCAAAGTGGAACATCTTGTCATAGCCAGCATTGAGCCCCTTGTAAAATTTTAAAAATCGCCTCTTAGCCTTTACGTTTTCACTGACTGTCCAAATTTACATAATGTCTCATCCAAATCTAATATCTCTGCTTTCTTCTGTATTCCTTTAAACATAGAAAAAGTAAGTTGTAATTTAATTGAAATAGTGAAAGTGATTGAAAAAATTCGTAGGCTGGCCTGGGAGAAGCCACTTTCTCAGAATAGGGCAACCTTGACATTTAAAGCTCAGCACTTCACCTGAAAGTTGGTGGAAATCTCAAAACTTTCTGTCCTAAAAGGTGGTCAGTTTAACAAAAAGTGTGATAGAATTTTGCCTGGTGAGAATATTAAGGTTTATGGAATCAAAGCAGGTAAATGAGTTGAGATAGGTGGAACAGGTTTGAGAAGTTGGCTTTCTCCTATTTCTATGTTCAATAAACTGTAATGCCCTTATTTCCATCATATGCTGTGAATGGAGAATGTGTTACGGAGGGGTGGTTAAATGAGATAAGCTCCCTGATACACTATCTCTAAGCTATAAGTAACAGTTTATCTAATTCTAACAGTGATCTAATTAACAGTACTAACAAACTGAACAATTCCCCCTCTCTACTAACTAGTACCGAAAAAACACTATTCTAATGGTATGCCATTCCAATAAATTCAAGTCCCAGTTATGTAAAACAAAGAATAAAAATTAAAACTTAAGACTCTCAAAACTACAGTCAGGATGCATCTTCTGGAATGCTCCGTGCCCTCACTGCTGATCCTCAGCCAGGAACGCCTTTCTCCATCAAATTCTGGTATTTGAAGTGCCCCTCACTGTCAAATTCTTATGTCAGGAATGTTAGCTAATAGTACTGTGGTACCTTTTTAGATCTGCTTAATCAGAGAATTTAAAGATTTCTGTGAATGCCAGAGTTTTACTCTTCCGATGGCAGTTTGCTCTCATCCTGATTTTCAAAAAAAGAACCCCTCTTATATACCCTTCATGACCTGTTGATTTTCTTAGAGTAGGATTGGTCCTCGGTGTCAACACCAGATTTAAATTCAATTGGTTTTTAGTCTCTAAGTGCCTAGTTTAAATTAATTCGCTGATATTCAAGCTAGTTGCCTTAACATCAAAACAAGCCTAGGTTTCTACCACACAACCAATTGGTACATATGCAGACAGTTCTGAAATTGAAACATATCTGCAGCTTTTGCAGACATTTCTGTCTAAATCTCCAAGCTTAGAAAAGCACATCACCTCTTAAAGGGACTACACACTTTTTCCCCACCCCCCATCAATTTTACAATTCTAACTGCCTGCCTTCAAATTCACAAGTACTCTGCACAACTTTGCAACAAATGTACTACAGAAATGCCAACTTCCAGGCCAGTGCTCACTTCATACAATACTAAAATATTTATTTATAGAACTTGCAATGATAGAACATTGAGCCCTTTCATGTTGAGCTTAGATTAGGTCTTTATTTAAAAGCAACTGTGTAACTGCAGTGCTTATGTAACTTGCTAAATCCCGTATCACCCTTAATGAAAAGCTATAAATTACTCTGCTATGGTGCACAAATTATGTGCACACTGTGGGAGGAATGAGTCAGTACTGTGGCTATTCAACCCCCTTACCAGAGGTTAAAATCCAAAAACGTTTTATCACATTGGCCAATCTTAACTCGTTTAGAAAAGACTGTCTAGAAAAATGCAGTCACCTGCTCCAAAGGTTACCCTTCGTGATCTTTTATAAACTCTGGAATAAGTAATAAACGATGCAAATCTTCCAGAAAGCAGTACTTGCGTTTCACCAGGACTTCAAGATGTCTGAATGTACTTTACAGCTAACATTGTACTTTTTTGAAACATTTGCATTTAATGTTCTTTCGTGGGATTTGGGCATCACTGCCAAGGCCAGGATTTCATTGTCCATCCCTAATTGCCCTTTAAGTGGTGAGCCCCCTTCCTGAACTTGTGACAGTTTGTGACGTAAATACATGGAGTGCTGTTAGAGAGGGAGTTCCAAAATATTAAGCAAGAAAGGAATGTCCATGTCCAAATCAGAGTGGTGTGTGTGGTTTACAGGGTAACTTGCAGGTGGTGATATTCAATGCATCTGCTGCCCTTGCCCTTCTTGGGCCTAAAATTGCCATTTCAGAATGTGCCATTGAAGGAGCCCGAGTTGCTGCAGTGCAGCTTACAGTTGGATCTATCTTCTGCCACAGAGTCATTAGTGGAGGGAATGAAGGTTCACTATGATGAATGGGCTGGTGATAAAGTGAGCTGATATGTCCTCAGTGGTGTTGAGCTTCTTGTGTTGTAGGAGTTGCACTCATCTAGACAAGCTGAGATTATTTATTACGCTCCTGACTTCCACCTTGACAGGTGGACAGGCATTGAAGGGCCAGGAATTGAGGTCCTCTCCACAGAATCCCCAGTCTGAGGCCTGTTCTTTTTAGCCATAGTATTTGTAATGCTGGTCCGATTCAGTTTGTGGTCAGTGGTATGCCATTAGAATATGCTAATACCATTGAATGTCATGGAGGGATGGTACTCGCACGTAGATGCCACTTGCCTAGTGTGGCAGGTGCAACTTGGGCAGTATTGGTGCTACTGAGTGTTTCCTGGTAGTGGGCACTGAATTCTGAGGTGTGAACATAATGCTACATCCTTTTCTGCCATCAGTGTGATAACACTGGAGTTCTGAGGGAGAGTATTAGGGAGGTTCCCTTAACCTGCTTGACGTTATACCATGAGACTTGGGTCTAGAACAATGTGTACTCAAAGCTATGCGCGCAACCACTCTGACGTTCTGTGCGTGGCTTCCAGTTTCGGAAGTCGATACTGCTGCACATGCACTTCAGAGGCCTATGCAGAGGGGAAGAAAAGAGAGATTGCTGATCTGGAGTTGATGTTGAGGACTCCCATGGGAACTTCCACCCAACAATATATCATTGTGCCACCTCCTCTGCCCTACCAGTGAGGCAGGGTATACCCATGGATGACGATGGTGATGACTAACACATTTCTGTTAAGGTGTGCATATAACTATTTTGGGGGCTATTACTTCGCCTCTGTGGGGCAGTATCCAATTCTGTCTCACATCCTCAGATGTTAGTGGGGATAACTTTGCTGAATCAAAAGGGCTCAGTGTGCCTTTCTCATTTGTACCATTTTGGTGAATCTGCACCTCATCACTGCCAAAAACCAATATATTCTTTGTCAAGAATTGAAAGCTGTGTTGCTGATAGAGTTTAATGAAGGCTCTGTATAGTTGAAGTATCATTCCATCTCGCTTATATTCAGGACCCCTGAAAATGCTAGTATTTCAAAAGCCTTTTTATTAACTGACAACCTAGGGTGGTGAGCAAAGCCATTTTGCTCTTGCAGGATGGTTAATGTTGGGCCCAGTCGCATCATGATTCTTGAGGCTAATAACTTCGTGATGAGTGGTTACTGGGTTAGTAATCCTGAAGCCTGGACTGTGATCCAGAGACTTGAGTTTAAAGCCTACCATATTAGTTGAAGAATTTGATGTTAGATAATTAAATCTGATAATACAAACAAATTGGTGTCAGTAATTGTTGCCGGTTTGACCTTGAAAAATTTACATGGTTTTCTCTAATGTCCCTTTTACAGAACAAAATCTGTCCTTTTCTGGTTTGAGTTCTATATGATCCAGATTCACTGAAGTGTGGCTGACTTTTAACTGGCCTGTGAAATGAACTGGCAAACCACTGTATTCAAAAGGCAACCATCACCTTTTACTCCAAGATGGTTGGGTAGTGGTGTGGTGATGTGTTGCAGTTCACTTGGAGGTCTGAGTTGCTATGCCAACAGCACTTTATCATGCACGTGGCAGTCTGAATGTATGGATGATGGTTAGAGGCTTTAACATTCTTTCTGTCACATGACTGACCATGAATCTGTTACTGCCTGTCACTAATAATGTTGAAAGAATTTACAAGCTTATTTTTCAACCTGTTTGGCTGCATTATAAATGCACTTTCCTTGGTCATCAAGTCCTAGATTGGAACTCGAGCCAAGATGATCTGGCTCAGCAGCAGGAATGTGATCCACTGCACTGCAAGATCTGAGGGAAATTAACATTGAGCAATAAATACTAGCCTTGCCAGCACTGCTTGCATTCCATGAATGAATTTTAAATTTGGGATAATGTGAATTTTGTGCAGAGGAAAGTGATCTCATGATATCACTAGAATATTAATCCAGAGAAACAGCTAATGTTCTGGGGATCCAGGATTGAATTCTGCCATGGCTGTTAGAGTTAAGAGTCTAATGATAATGCAACTGTTGTCAATTGTTGGAAAAATCCATCTAGTTCACTAATATTCCTTAAAAGGACTGCCCCCTTTACCCAGTCTGGTTTATATGTGACTCCAGACCCACAGCAATGTAGTTGACTTCTAACTGACCTGAGCCATTAAGGATGGGCAATAAACGGCTGTCCTAGCCAGTGACTTCCACATCCTGTGAAGAATTTTTTAAAAATTTCTGAATTTTGAAATTGTCGTTTGATATATTTCTTTTTCTTTTTGCAACATAGTTGGATCGTTTCCAAAGCTAAAAAAGATGATGCTGATGAAGACATTGCAAAATACGATGGTAAGATTTTATTGAAGGATTTTTATAAAGTATGTAGTCAGTTCTACTCATTGCACCTCAAATGATGCAATGGCTTTGGAGAGGGTTCAACATAGACGGACTTAGAATAGTTAAATAAACCATGTTGCTAAATGCCGAGAGATATTTATTCTACTTTGAGGATTTTGGAAGAGTTTACAATCTGTTTCTGCGATACTAAGGGAAGGTGAAATATTGGCCTGTGGGTAAATAACCATAATTACACACAATGAAGGCAAGTTCATTTGTGTTTTTTTTTTCAGGAAAGTGGGAGGTGGAAGAAATGAAGAACACTAAACTTTATGGGGACAAGGGACTGGTTCTTAAATCTCGTGCAAAGCATCATGCAATTTCAGCTTTGCTGGATCGACCATTCCTATTTGACAACAAGCCATTAATTATCCAGTAAGTGTGCCTTAATAATCTAATGCATTTATTTTTAAATGTATGTATTGATTGTTGGGATTCTAAGCAGTTATTCTTGGGATGGGGTTTCACTTTGTCCCAATGGTGATGGGCTTGACTATTTTCAAATCCTTTTAACCAGATGATCTCTAATCCACCCTTTATTCATTCAAGCCTTTTATATGAAGTGAACAGTAAAGCTTACCATGACCCCACTGTCTCGCATTAAAAAAAAACATTTTCAGAACTTCAAGTTGCAGAGAAAATCACGGTCTTCTAACAAGGTATCGCTTGGCCAATTCTGCTTGTACCATCTCTTCCGTGGATTTATTCAAATAATTGCATGCCCCCGCCTCCCCAATCCTTGCTGGTTCTTTCCACATTGCCCTGTAAATTACTTTCCTTCAAGTGTTTATCCACTTCCCTTTCTCAAGTTACTGTTGACTGCTTTTGACACGCTAGTGGAGATCAGAACAATAATAAACAAAAAGATTCAAGGCAAACTTTTGTGTTGCCTTTAGTTCTTTGAGTGAATTGTTTTTTTTTAAAGCTATCTTACTGGTAACTATTCCTTCTGCCATGGCAACTGTTTCTGTTCTACTTACTTTGGCAAAGCTTTTCGTGTTTCTGAGCAGCTATGTCACATCTCCTCTCCAATTCCTCTGCTGAGGTTAGGAGGCATGGGTGTTGATGAACTTGGTGGCCTGGCCAGATGAGCTCCTTGATGCAGTCCAGTCATTGGGCTGTCTTGGCAACAGAGTGGAAGGACATGGATGTACTTCAAGGGTCGTTTAGGAGCTGTTTCATGTTCCAGCACCATTTTGCCAAATGTGGGGCACAAAGTACAAAATCCCTCACTTTTTGAGACTAAGATTTTTTTTTAAAATTGAATAAAAATTTCATCACCTGCAATGTTTCCAGAACATTGGCCTGGAGCTCTGGATTGCTAGTCCAGTGATGTTGCCACTATACCACCAGCTACTCTAGATTGTCAGAAGGGTCAGCAAGTAGGAGGGTAGTTTTCGGAACAAGTTCTGCAATTTAGGAGCAACCCCACCTCCGACAGGTAACCAACTCGAAGGCCACCTGCAGTAAAATTGCTGAACAGATTAAACTGGTGACAGGTGCAGGCTCAGGAGACACATTTTACCCAGAAGTCAGGGTTCCAACACCCTTTGTAAAATTGAACCCGATGTTCTGGCGAGCTTCACACTTCTTCCTTTCCTCTGCATCCGACTCATTCTTAATGATGCCTGCCAAAAATGGTACACACCTTGTGATCCCAAGCTCAGCCATTTCTTACCTCCCCACTGACAGCAAAATAATCCTAAATAAAAATGTGCTGTTGGTAAATGCATTGCTTGGTGTCTGTGCAAATATGACCTAATGCAGCTATTGGACTTGCAACTTGTCCAATGTCCCAAAGTGCAAATAAATTGGTGTATAAAATCTTTGCAAACTGAAAGATTATTTATATTTTTATTTTTCAAAAAAAAAATTTTGCTTTTTAGATACGAGGTGAATTTTCAGAATGGTATTGAATGTGGAGGGGCGTATATTAAGCTGCTTTCGAAAACCAAAGACCTAGTTCTGGTGAGTAGGATTTTTGTTTCTCCATTTGAGATGGGAATCGCCAGTATTGCCTTTTGCACTCACTTAATCAGTGCTTGCTGGAATCTCTTTTATAGTTAAAGATTACCATCTTCTCAACAATCAATAATATACAGATCAGACCTTGAGCTAGTATGCTCAACCAATTGGAAATTTGGTTCAGTGCTGTACTCCAAGGTGATCATACATTTAAGGTGTAATGCTAAAGAAATTCTGTCCATCCATTTTGTTTTATTCCTCGTGTGTACATCTTGGTTCTGTCCCACACAGCATGTCCACGCATTGCTTGGGCATTCATTCACAGTGTGTGAACCTCCTTTGGCAAGGATAGCATTTTATGCACGTTCCCAATGTTTTGATTCGTGTATGGGCTGAGAGCTTTGCTGGCTGGTTCAGCATTCTTGCCCATCCTTAGTTGCCCACGAGAAGGAGTGATGAGTTGTCCTGTTGAACCACTGCAGTCCATTTGGTGTAGGTACCTCCACAATGTTGGAGGGGAGCGAGTTCCATGATTTTGACCCAGCAGCACTGAATAAATGACTATGTACCTCTGAGTCATGACTGCAAGTGGCTTGGAGTGGAATTTGTCATTAATGATGTTCCTGTGCATCTGTTGTTGCCCCACCACCCCGCCGGTGATGCATGTAATGAAGACGGTGGTTTCTTCTTAATTCTGAGTCCGTACGTAGCTGGGGCTTTTGCTAAGATGTTGACATGCATTGTCGAGTATTGGTTAATACCATGTAATACATGGAGTAAGTATATCGCAGCTGATGCCACTCACTGCCTCTCCAGTGAACTGGTTAGTTTGTTTTATAAACTGGGTGATTGTTGCTTTCTTGATGTCACAATATGTGGATTTATGTTTCCCCCATTGCTGGTTTAATCTTCTTGTCACATCTTCAAGAACAGCAATTTGTCACCTTCTCTTTGTCTTCTGACATTTTTTTATGACTCCATTGCTCTTCAATCCCATCATTTTCATCATCACTTTTAAAGGACTTTAATAAACTTTGTTTTTGGTTGCAACAGGTTTAGATTTATTAAAATTCTAATTCTGTTATTTGTCTTTACTACACAGGAAAAGTTTTATGACAAAACGCCATACACCATCATGTTTGGCCCTGACAAGTGTGGAGAAGATTACAAACTCCACTTCATCTTCAGACACAAGAATCCCAAAACTGGAAAGTATGAGGAGAAACACGCAAAGCGTTCAGATGTGGACCTCAAAAGCTATTATACTGACAAGAAGACTCATCTGTACTCACTAGGTACTGCTCAATAAAGTTATTAGCAACTGTCATCACCATCTGGAACTTGTCCTTGTGTAGGAAGGTTGGCAGCCAATTTGTATGCAAGGAGTCTCCACTAAAAGTAGAACTCTGATACACAGAATTTTAAAATCTATGCTGTTTGATTGGTCCCAGGATATGGTCATATGGTCATCTTTTACATCCACTTGCTTTGATGTAAGGGGAAAAACCGTTTAATGAACAATTAATATGGCTAACTTCTTTTCACTCCCCATTGTAGTGCTTAACCCTGATAACTCCTTTCAAGTCTTGATTGACCAGACTGTGGTCAACAGTGGCAACCTTCTTGAAGACATGACTCCTCCTGTCAATCCTCCAAAAGAGATTGAAGATCCAGATGACCAGAAACCAGAAGACTGGGATGAAAGACCAAAAATTCCTGACCCCGATGCAGTCAAACCTGATGACTGGTGAGTAATATAGTTGGTTGAGGACTTCAGTTTGGGAAGACCTAAAACATGGAATTCAGATCTTGCCACACATTTCAAGCCAGGCTGTT
Organism: Rhincodon typus; assembly: GCF_021869965.1. Lineage (NCBI taxonomy): Eukaryota > Metazoa > Chordata > Chondrichthyes > Orectolobiformes > Rhincodontidae > Rhincodon > Rhincodon typus. The sequence goes on from NC_063343.1 coordinate 63,518,740, forward strand.
CATAATGTTGGTGTCCTGCTTCACTTTATATAACATCGCCTTTCTCTGCTCCATTGCAGCTCATCTGCTTATCTTGACTTGCTGAGGTAGAGTGCTGGCAATCAAACCCATCTATTCTTTGGAGTTATCATAGATGTGAAAATTGAATCAAAATACCAAAAATCCCAATTTGCCTCTGACTGCAGCTCAGCACAAAAGTAAACCACGTCAGGTTATTTCAGTAACAGTATTTGCTGTAACATTCTTAATTTGAACAAGAACAGGATTTTCTATTTGTCTCAAGTTTTTTCCTTTTTAAAATTCCCGTGTGTGCAAAAGGTAAAAGCAGACAAAGTACAGATGAGTAAAGTTGTAGTCAGGAGAACACCGTTATGAATTGCCAGTCCAAATCAAAAGAATTAGGTGGATTAGTTTCACAACCTTTTCGATTCCTCACTGATGCCTTTGTGTTATCCGTTTGGCGATGATCACTCTGCACTTTGAGTTTCTTGGTCAGACATTGTCTTTTAGTTTTTAGTACTATTTCTTCAAGCATCTCTGACTTCTCTGCTCTTTCAATAGAAAATTGGAAAGAGCAACTGTACAAAGGAGAAAGAGTGATCTAACTATAGTCTGGGGGTGTCCTTGCTTCTTTGTTTCACCCCATCTAAATTTGTTAAACTGTAACCTGACCGTTCAGAATTGTTACTATACTGAGCTGTCCGGAACACATTACAAATGATGCTGGTTCAGCTGGACTGGAGTGTCCTCAAAAAGTAACTTTGTCTCATGCATCAGTTACCTTCACTACCTTTTCCAAAGTTGCAAACAAGCCCTTTCTCCACTTCCCCTTTTTGAAAATCTTTTTGTTCCTCAATTTTCAGTCTGTATCCAAAAATTAAAAACTGTGGTTTCTTAAATGCTGCTGCAACTCTCATCCGTTCCTTTATCTCCAGCCTACTTCCAGTGCATTGCTGGCTGACCTCTATCTTCCATTTTACATCACAAATACGGGCTTACCCAAACTCTCCTGGTTGTATCTTAATTGAACAATTCGCCCATTACTCATTAAAATTCCCATTTGTGTTTCCAAAACACACACTCCTTTCCTCCCTCAATGCCTCACATGCCTTCTATCTCTGTAAGCTCAAACAATCCTATAAATAATTTGAAACTTGTGTAATTCTTCAATTCTGGCATCTCTATTCTAATATTCTCTATTCTTTTTAATGGCTGTCTTCAACTGTCTGTTCCGGAATTCCCTCCCTATACATCTCCTGTTTATTCTTTGCTTCAACTAAGCTTTTGGTCACTTGTCCTGATGTTTCTTTGTGTCAAATTTAAATATCAATATTCTTATTCTGTACCTTGGAATGTTTAACTATATTAAAAGTATAATCTGTACAAATGTTTGCCATCCTAATTGAGAAAGGGAAAGTGAGGACAGCTTGAGTTTAGTTTTCATGACTGTAGTTCTATAATGGCTTTGCTACTTTTGTGACTTCCTGTATGTAAGCTGGCTGCTTCATAAGCAACTGCTGAAATGTACAATTTTGGTGACCTTTTTTGGAAAAGGATACATTTGCACGAGCAATTCAAAGAAGGTTAACTTGATACATTCCAGGAATGGAGGGTTTATGAAGAAAGGTTGAAAAGGTTGGGCCTGTATCTATTGGAGTTTTGAAGACACAGATGGTTCAATCAAAACACAAAATGTTGAAAGGACTAAATAAGTTGAGGATACCAAGAGGATTTCCTCTTGTGGGGAAGATTAAATCTGTGACATTGTTTAAGATTGAGATCTCCCTTTTTAAGACAGATTTTTTGAGGATTGCAAGAGTGGAATTCTCTTCCCCCAGACAGTAGTGAAAGCTGTATCTTCAAATTTATTCAATGCTAAGTTGGATAAATTTTTGATTGAGAAAGGAGTTGAGGGTTATGAGGGATGGGCATACAGGCAAGAAAGTGGACCTGAGACTATAGCCAGATCAGCCATGATCTTATTATACGGTAGAGCAGGCTAGAGAAATAAAATGGCCTATTCCTGTTCCTATAGGGATCAGTTGGCTGGTTTGTGATCAACGTGATGCCAAATGAAAGGTTTATTTCCCAATCGGACTGAAGTTATCTTGAAGGTACCATGTTCTCAATCTTGTTCCTACTTGAGGCATGGTGGCTCTCCAATTAAACTCTCCACCAGTCAGTTCTCTAATGAGAGAGAAGCTTATGGTCCTCTGGGACTATGGTGACTGTACTTCAAAAAGTGTTTGTTACGGTTTGGGGTGCCCTCAGTTGGTATAAAAATGCAGGTCTGTTTACTTCAGATATCTCTAGTCTAAGTTTATGTATATTACATGATTCTATGACTGTCCAGCCTTAAAGTAATATTTAATCTATACATTATCTGAACACTTTAAAATTTCTATTATTCAATGAAGGTCCTTTTGAACGTCTTTGACCTCTGCCTAGATTGATAACTAGCTTTTACTGTAGTTTGTTCCAGATTATGTATAAAATTATTCTTGTGCATTCTCTACACTCTTCCTCTTCTGTGGATTAGGGCACAGTCGATTTGCTTCATTGCTTCTCCATTTCATTAAAAAAAAGTCTGTTGTGGCAGATTCTTAATGTCACAGTTGTTCAATGTTGCAGCAGATGCACATTTAAATTTAATTTTTTTTTAGTTTGAAAGGTGTGTAATTCTGTGGGCTTAAATGATAATTATAAATGAGCTGAACTATTGCCTGTAGAGTTATTACCTCTGGTTTTCTTTGTTCTTTTGAGTTGCTGGACTGGTATGTTGCCTGATAAATTCTGAAGACCCAATAAGAAATAGTTTATACAGTCGCCAGGGCCCTGGTATTATCCCATGCTCTACAATATATGCTGCTCTTTTACGATATGGCTGTAGTTTGTTGAGGCTCATTCACCTCTGTCTGTCTTTTGTCTTTGTAGTCCGAATCATGACTCCATTCTGCGCTCATTGCCCTTCAAATTCTAGTATTTATCCCATTCTGATTGGAAAGTTACTGTTGAATCAGTTCCCATTGCATTTTCAGGCAGCACTTGGCAGATTGTCTCAATTCTCCATTTTAACAAAAAAGGTCTTGATGATTGAAGGAGGGAATTTCTTTTTACCTTGCTGTTGTATCTGTGAACACCAATAGTTAGTGATTGATGGGTAGCTCAGGGGAAATACCAGTTTCTAAATGTTAAATTTGATTTCACTGTATCTGGATTGAAGTGAAGTCTGTGGTACCTATGGAAAGGCTATTTGCCTTGCAATAGAATATAGTTCATAATGAGTTATGACACAGCTGTCGTTATGTTTTGGACGTCAGCTTTGGGTATTTGGAAAGCACCCAAGTCTTGCAGTCAGAGGTTTTACGACCAAGTAAGCCATGGGTAACAGTTTGGAGGAGAGCCAGGGAAGTGTTACGTTATCGCTCCCATCTTTTGAATATAGAGTTAAACTAAGACCTAGTCTGTACATTGTCCCATATTGCTGCTTGGAGAGCCTTGCGGTGCACATTGGATGCTGCATTAAAACAGTGACTACAAGTAAAATACCTCATTATCTGTCGAGTGCTTTGGGATGTCCTGAGGTTGTAAAAGATTAGTCTGCCTTTCTGGTTACAAATTTGCATGTTTGGTTCCAACAGGGAAAATATTTATCAACACTACATTACTGTTCATGCTGTCAATGGAAAAACACATTCTCGACACACTCCCTTGGCTCCCTATGTCCTTGCTGTTAAAACCCAGGTGACTCTGCTACTCTCCGTCAAACTGGAGGTGCAGGGAAGCAATGACTGCTTTCCTCAGTCTTCCTTCACTCTGGATCCCCATACCTCCCTCTGTCTCCTTCCCTGTGCACCCTAGAGTGTTCCCTCTAAACCCCTGCTTCTTTGCTCACTCTTTCCCTTCCTCCCACCCACTCTGCAGGCTTTTAAAATACAAACCAGAATGCTGAAATGAAGACTTGATTTGCCTTTCTGTCACTCTCAGGTCATCACTATGAAGAGAGAACAGATGACACTAGGATTGTTTTCCTTGGGTAGAGAAGGCAGAGGGGTGGGGGAGTTGGGGAGGGGAGAGGAGAGACCCTGATTAAGGTGTATGATGTTCTGAGGGAGCAACCTTTCCCTTTTAGAGAGCAATAAGCAAGAGGCACAGTTTTAAGTTAAGGGCCAGGGGGTTCAGAGGGAGTTTGAATAAGTTTTTTTTATTTCAACCAGTAGTTAGTGGGTATTTGGAACTCGCTGCTAGTAGAGGTGGGAACCCTCAAGGGATTTGAGAACTATTTAAATGAAGACTTAAAATGTCAAAGCATATAATGTTATGGGCTGAGTGCAGAAAAATGACATTAGACCAAGTAAGTGTTTGGCTGGTGTGGGGTCAATAGGCCCAAGGGGCTCTTTAACTGAATTTATCTCCCTAATGGTATTTGGGTACTGACCCCATCATCAGGGTTTACTATGGGCATGTGAATTGAGATGTCAATCTCTTGCCAGTGTGATTTTGTTAATAATTTCTGATGTTCTCCCATTTCAGGGATGAGGATGCTCCTGCTAAAATTCCTGATGAAAATGCTGTCAAACCTGAAGGGTGGCTTGATTCTGAACCTGAATATGTCTCTGATCCTGATGCAGAAAAACCAGATGACTGGTAGGTTCAGCTTCTTAATTCAGCTGTCTTCAAAGATGTAAGCAGTACATCCACAGCTCATCCATCTGGAAAATAAATCATTGCTAGTTTGTGACCCTCTTGGGGATGAGGGAGGAATACATGTCTGTGGATGGGATTTTGTGCTGGGGAAGTTGGGCTTGAGAGATGAAGTAGTTGATACTATTTATTATGAGGGCTGTATAAATAATTATTTGATAGTACAGAACTTAAGCACTGCTTAAAAAGAAAGTCGAAGTTTTTTGCCATACATTAAGGGTAGGAAGCAAGAAACCAGGCTTGAGAAAAGGAACATCAATCTACATAGCATAAGAGGGTGCTGATTGGCCCAGCTAATCAATATATTAATTTTGAATGGTATGTATGTTTTTATGTGGGCTGCACTATTGGAGAGTCTGAATGTCCACCTTTCTGAAGTAATTCAGTCTTCAAAAATATTGAAACTGCTATCCTGAAATTGACAAAGTTTTGGTTGTGAATACCCAATGAAGCCTTGGCAGTGACATTTTTCTCATGGTCTGTGTCACCCCTTCCTTTGTAGGGATGAAGAAATGGATGGTGCGTGGGAGGCTCCACAAATAGCAAATCCCTTGTGTGAAAGTGCTCCTGGATGCGGGCCTTGGAAAGTTCCGATGATTGATAACCCAGATTACAAGGGTAAATGGAAGGCTCCAATGATTGATAACCCCAACTACCAGGTAATGTCAAAATGAGTAATGTAGCTTTGATTAAACAACAGCTGTTGACTGCATCATTATTCTTCTTCCTTATATTTAGTACTATTTAGATTTTTTGTCTTTCTATGGTCTGGCATTAATTTCTGGAATTTATTATTCCCATTGGGTTTACTCGTCATTCCTCAACCATTTATTCATGCTGTCACTAAGTTGGGAATTTCAGGAGTAAAGTTGCCTAAATTTTTTGAGGAGATTTTTAACTTTTTGTTGCAGTAAACTGTAGTAGATTATTCTATTACCACTTGATTCCCTTAATGCCCAAAAAAATGAAGACGTCTGTTTTGAATATGCCTAGGATCAGTGGGTCAGTATTTGCATTGTGAAATGAAAGGTTTTGAGCCCTTTGACCCCTCAAAGACCAAATGAGATTGCCTTTCTTGTCTAAGCATTTGTGTAAGCTGTCTGCTGGGTTGGTGAGCAGCACCCTTGATCCTAATCTGAAAGTCGTCAATTCAATTCCAATTCCATTTCCACCCACGTTTGCCTGTTATAAATGAGGCTGACAATTTGGGCAGCACTGAGAGAGGGTAAAACATCCGGTTTTGTTTAAGGATCAGGGTTAACCTTGTACGTGGCTGGGTGAATGGAAAAGACTCCTCGGACTGGAATTGGTTCCCACTCGGGGAGGGGTTTGACGGGTTGTGTAAAATAGCTTGGTGGCTAGCCCCACTTGTTTGCACCTGGTCTCATACTGAACTCCATGATACACTAGATGGGTAGGCACTCTACTTGCTTGCCTGCCTGTCAATTTAAATAAATAATTGGAGGTCAATTCAGCTTGTCAGTGATCGTATCGACCTGGATAACATACTGCTGAATCCACAGGCTTGCATGGGCTCTTGTGTAGCGGTAGTGTCACCGCAAGTTGTTTAGAAAATATTGAGAATCTGGGCTCACTATTCAGACAGTAAAAATATATAATCGATTTAAGGTACAGAGGTAGTTTCCTTACCTCTGGACAAGGGTGCCTAGGTTCAGAAGTCCCATCTGCACTAGAGGTGTCTAATAACATCTCTATATAGGTTAGTTCAAAAATAACTACAGCTGACTTGGGCCAGTTATCGTTAGAGACCTCTGAGTAAAGATGGGAAGGAAGGAGGATGCTATGCACACATTGGGGGCACCCTGTTCTAATTGCATTAGTATAGTGGGCTGAATGGCCTTCATTTCTGTAGAATATGAAATGCGACTGGTTTACATTTTGCTAGTAATAAGAAAACATGAGCGACACAAGTTACAGACTTGCACCTAGTTTTGAAGTCCAAATACAACAGTTTACTTTTTATGTCTGATGGAATCTCATCTGAATGTTGACTTATGTCAGAGTTTTGTGAAGGATTTAACACTCAATCTTGCTAATTTTAGGGAGTCTGGAAACCAAGGAAGATTTCCAACCCGGACTATTATGAGGACTTGCACCCATTCAAGATGACTCCTATCAATGCTATTGGTCTGGAGCTGTGGTCAATGTCATCTGATATCTTCTTTGACAACTTTATTGTTTGCTCTGACAAGGCGGTGGTTGACCAGTGGGCAAGTGATGGCTGGGGTCTGAAGAGAACCGCTGAGGGGAGTGCCGAGGTAAGGACAAAATCTGGAATGGTTTTCCTATCTCTGAAATTCCTAGGCTTTGGAGCATAGGAAAAGTGGGTAAGACCCTTGAACTTGTTCCACAGTTCAGTACAATCATGGTCAATCTATGACCTTATTCCAATTATGTTGTCTTATAGACCTGTTTGTGGAAGAGTTGCAAAATTTTACTGCTCTTGCAGTTAGAAATAATTTCTAATTTCACCCTTGAAATGTGTAACTTTTAATTTTTGAACATGTGTTGCTCTAGCAGATGTTACCTTTTAGCTGACATGGGACCTGAACCCATATTTTCATGGGCCGTTGTATTGAAGAAGTAGCAGTGAAGTCCCTTGATATCCTCGCCAAAACGTGCGCCCCAGCCAACATCGCTTAAAATCTGCAATTTTGAAGTTTGTTACATTTCTCTTTGTGGGAGCATGTTGCATTTGCTACATTGTACTAGTGACTACACCTAAGTCTTTGTGCTGTGAAGCACACTGAGGTTGCCTTTTCTTTTGCCCTGAGAATTTTTATCGTAATCATGCTGCAGTGTCAAAGCAATGAGCTTATTCCAAATGGGAGTATGATGGACCTATATAATTACAGCATTTTAATGAGTTTTATTATTCAGGTGCAGATATCGACGAAGCCGGTATTAATTTTTTTTGAAAAGCAGGATTATAGCCGGAGTGATTATTCATTAATATAATATGGCAGCAGTGAACCAGAGTAGCCTGCAGTATAGTGGTAATGAGACTGGACTATTGATCCAGAATCCCAGACTGATATTCTAGGGGTGTGGTTTTAAATCCCACCATGTCAGATGGTGAAGTTTGAACTCCATCTTAAAAATACCTGGAATTTTCAGAAACATAACTAAATGGTAACCATGTAATCATTATCAAAATCCACTTGGTTCCTTTGTCCTTTGGGGATGAAATCTGCCTTCTTTACTTCTCTGGCCTAAATTTGGCTCTAGAATGTGGTTGAATCTCATCTGTCCTTTGGGTATTTCAGTACTAATCGTGTTTTGGGGAAATAAAAGCCTAACCAGTTTTTAAAATGTGCGTTTGGTTTACAGTCAGGAGTAGTTGGGCAGTTGATGTCAGCAGCTGAGGAACGCCCATGGCTTTGGATTGTCTACATCCTCATCATTGCCTTACCTGTGTTCCTGGTCATAGTATTCTGCTGTACTGGAAAGGTAGGAACATCTTTCCTAAACCTGCTTTCTGTGGATGTTGGGTGCTGTATTTGCAGGCTTGTTGCATTAACCAGTTCAAGGGGCTGAAGCAACATGTGTCTTTAATCAGGGCATGAGAGGAACTGACCATACGCATGAATACTGTCCCCATCCAAAGCCAATATTTCTGGGAACCTGGGGTGGAAAGGTGAACTGAAGAATTGCAGCTGTAATACAAAATAACTGTCAATTTGAATAATCTTGCCTCTAAATCTGTATCTCTTCTTGAAGTCCATGTTTGAATGCCCCAAATCAGGTTTTCACCCCCTACTAAAATATTAAAATGGTTCTTCTCAGAGCCGCATTTAACATCCACTGGCACACTCATAAGAAAACACACTCTTTGCCCTTCTGGAACTGTGAAACATTTTGCTCTGAATATTCCACACTCTTTTCCACTCTTGTTTGGCTGGGTGGGACTCCATTCAACTGCTTCCATTTATACCCATCTAATGATGAACAGAGAATCACTTGCAATGGCTTATTCTCTGTGCTGAATCAGTGTCTCTGGTGTTGCCCAGGGATATATCCTTGGTCCCTTCCAATTCCTCTTCTGTGCTGCCCCTTGACAACATCCAAAGGTACAGTAGTCCTTTTCACGTGTAAGCTGATGATATCCAGCTCTATTTAACACCATTTTTCTTGATTCTTCCACTGTCTCTTAAATTGTCGGACTACTTATCCATCATCAAATTTTAGATAATATTTAAATTGAAGAATTTCAGCTTATGAAGACTGAAGCCCTTTCCTCTGGCTCCTTGTCCAAGCTTTACTCGTTTGTTACCAACTCTATTCCTCTCCCCGGCAACAATCTGAGATTGTTTGCAGCCTTCGTCATAATTGACTGAGATGAGCATCTGACTACATGTCCATCGCATCAGCAAGAACTGTTGGTTTCCATTTCTCTAACCTGACTGTTCAAACTTACCATTTGTGTCTTTGTTACTTGCTGACTTGACTATTCCCGTGCGTTCAAGTTGGTCTGTTATAATCTACCTGTCAAATTAATTTCATCCAAAACTTTGCTTGTCTGAATTTGCAACCAGTCCTGTTTGCCTATTTCCCCAGTACTTGGTGGCTAAAGCTTTGTAACGTGGCAAATGAAGGTCTAATTAATTTAACATAATGCTTGTCAGATATCAGATATTGAAAGTGTTGATTTTGTCTTCTAGAAAGATGCAGCTGCTGAGTACAAGAAGACTGATGCCCCACAGCCTGATGTGAAGGAGGAAGAGGGGGAGGAGGAAGAAGAAGAGCAGAAGGAGGATGACGAGCTGAAAAAGGAGGAGGAAGGAGAAGAAAAGACAAGTGAGTCCTGAGTTCCTGAACTTTTTGAAGAATTGAGAGTTTCCTTTCTGGCATCTTTGGACAATATTTATCCTTCAACCAATGGCTTTTGGTATTTAAAGGAAAATAGATTATCCAGTCGTCATTGCTGAGTAACGGACCTTGGTCTGCAGGAAATATCTGCTGTTTTGCAGTGACTGCATTTCAAAAAGTCCTCCTTTGACCATAAAGCTGAGAAAGGTGCTACAGAGTTATTGAAATCAATGTTGAGGTTGGAAGTTTGTAAAGTACCTAATCTAAAATGATGCTTGAAAACTCTTTTTGTATTCTATCATTTGCATTCTATTTACTCTGGTTAAATTTTTTTGAGTTAATTTTGCCAATAACTTACAATGTTGCAGATGAAGAGAAACAGAAGAGTGATACTGAGGATGCTGCAGAAAATGCAAACCAGGATGAGGAGGAGGAAGAGGAAGAGGATGATCAGGTGGAGCAGAGAAAGGAGAAAGGGGCACCAGAGAAGTCCAGTGCTGAGCAGGTTGAAGTAAGTCGATGAAAGTTGCAATTGCTGGGGAGCTATTGTGTGCCATTTAGTCTTGGATGTTGGCATCAAACCAGTGAAGAACATGTTGATAACTTTACAGCAGTGATGTCTTCTACATCATTTTGTTTGGGAAAGGAAGGTGGACTCCTCTGGAATAGTATTCTCCTTGAATCTCAATTAATTTACTTCTGAGATTTGGTCTGGAACACAGTTGAGATTCTTGCAGTCTGGAAGATTTTCATCTTCTGAGATGTTTGACTAAGATCAATAGTTTTTTTAATACCGATGGATTTCAGGATGAGTAGCAAAAGTGGAATTTAAACAGAAAATCCATCACAGTAATTTGGCTAAAATTATTTGAGGCACGTAATGAACTTCTATTTCTGGTATTAAAATACAAGGTTTGTCTTATAATTCGTTCTTGGTTGGTATTACTGGCAAGCGTGGCATTTTTTCCATGTCTCCATCTGAGAAGGTTTTTGGCATGCTTGTCCTTGAAACACTTAATGAATTACGACTGACTAATGACTCTATTTCAGAGTTGGAAAGTCAACCAGTTTAGCATTGGAATGGAATCACAAACTGGGAAAAGCAGACAGGCTTCCTTCCCTAAAGGAATGTTATTGAAACAATGAGATAACAAGGTGTAGAGCTGGATGAACATAGCAGGCCAAGCAGCAGCATAGGAGCAGGAAGGCTGACGTTTCGGGCCTAGACCCTTCATAACATCAGCCTTCCTGCTCCTGTGATGCTGCTTGGCTTGCTGTGTTCATCCAGCTCTACACCTTGTTATCTCAGATTTTCCAGCATCTGCAGTTCCTACTATCTCTGTTACTGAAACAATGTTTTGATGATCTTGACAGCTTTTGTCGTCACTTATGACCACTTTTTTTTATTGCTGGTCTACAAGTCCAGTACCATATCTTGGTGTAGAAAGAAGTTTTGGAATTAACTTACTGTAGAGTTTGTGTTTTTGATTTGTGATTTCTTTTATTACAGAAGAAAGATGACTCAAGTACAAATTGAAAACAATGGGAAGATTGAGCTGTTTCCTGTCATAATTTTGTTTGGGCAACACTTGCGATTTCTAAAGAGAGACCATCGTCACTGGAATTACAGAGAGTTGAACTTTTAGAGGATTTCGTGAGACAATTGTTGTGTGCAAAAGAAAACCCTACACATCATACTGACCAAACACTAAATAGATCAGGTTATTGTACATTTTCAGCAAGGACTGTAATCTGAATTGAAATGTACTTTATATATAAAATATATATTTAGCAAAACAAATTCCTGCTCATTGGTACAAGTCCTCTAAATTCTTAAATTATTAAACTAGTGCCTGGTAATCTTCAATTGGATTTTAGACTTGCTAAATTAAAGTCAAAATGCTCAATTAATGTAGGTAGACCCAATATGGAAGCCAAGAGGAGCCTGGTAAATAAGGCAGACTGATGGGATGGTGGCCTATGTACCATCAGAGTGCCTTGTTGGCTTTAAGTACAAACTTTCCTGTATTGGCAAATTACTTCCCCAAAAATTCATTGAACAAATTTTTGTATTTGGCAAAATGCTATAAACCTTCCAGTTTCTTTATCTTGAGGCTCTCTTTTGAGATGGAATGAGTGTGGAAGTGAGCAGGAATAGTTTCTGTTGTACATCATAATTTATCTTAAACTTATTCCTGCTGTGTCTCATGGAGAGCAACAAAAGAACTTTAGCTTTTTAACAACACTCACCCAAATTAACTCCGCAATTTTCATGTTGCTATCTCCCATTCCTCTGCCTTGAATAAAGGAAATAGTAATTTTTAAACAATCACTTTCCAAGTTGATAGTTGAGCAAATGATCAGTGAGGTAAATGAGGGGAAAGCTCCAGCACAATTCAGGTTTTTCTGTAGGTTTAATTTTCCTGCTTGTTCCACCCTTTCTTCCTATCCATACCGAATTGGCCCACGACTACAATTTGTGTCTAAAAGATTTTCCCCATAAATTGATATTTTTGCAGCTTGCTCTTTATGGATTTTGTTCTTTCATCTTTTCCCAAATACCTAATTCCTTGACTTCTGTTGAAATGAAAACTTATTCACAAGTCATCATTGTTAATGTTACTTTGTCTATTTTGGCACCCTACCTGCCCATAAACTTACAGAATTAGATTGCAGGGTTTTTAGTTCCTAACCAATCTCATGAAGTGTACTTTTGAAACAGATCTAATATCCTAAAACACTTTGCTTTCTGACCTGCTGATTTTGTATATTTTCAGTGAGATGTGATAGTAATGGCTGCAAATAAATGCTGTTTTATAGGATAATTTTAAAATCCTGACTTCTTTTTTAAGCACATGGTAGTCAGTAGCCAATTGTAATGTTGCACCACGTCTGGACTCCCACAAGCATTGGAATCTCACTTATCCAAGTGGGAGGGTAGAATGCTTGCAGCTGGGAATTTTTAATTTCTTTCCAAGCATGTCCAGGATGATTTCAATTCACATTGGCTCACTATACAGCTGAGCTCGTTAGTTGTTAAGGTAAAGACAGTTCTGCTAATTCTCCACACTGTCCAAATGCAGCTCCTTTCTTGGCAATGTGTTGGCATTGATAGCTTTTGCTTAGAGCTGCATGACCTTTTTGCTAAGCTATGTACATGGGCATTGGTAAAGTAATTGACAAGAGGGTGTGATTGAGCTTGAGAGCATAATGGTCCTTCCTGTTGTATTGCCTTTTGAAGTTTGAGTTGAGGTATATTTTGGATGGATGAGGAGTTATTGCTCATGAAATCTAATATGTGCTGTAATTGCTCAAATAATACATGACCAATTTCAAGTCAAAATGTGTTCCAAATTTCAATGGTGAGTTTGAACACATTATTACTTAATCATTGATTCTCTAACATTATAACCTTTAACTCAAGCTGTTGATTTCTTTTGAATTATGCCTGTGTGGGGTTTACCAAGTTAAATGTTTAGTTCCACATTTGGGCCTTTGATCACTTCTTATGCAAACAAAGCAAGATAATAGGTATACTTTACACATCTGTTCTTGAGTAGGAAGGGATCAAATAAAACTCCAGTCCTCAGCGTAGGGGTTTTATTTTTTTCAAGGGAATTATTTTCCATTGTCCTGAATGTTTGCTTTTTGTGGAAATCTTTAATCTTTGAAGCACTGTACAAGGCAGGAGAGAGTTTAAAGAGAAGGAGCCAACAATGAGAAAGCACTGAAAATATATATCAAACTTGCAGTATTTATCTTGTTGTACTATTAGGTGTGAGTATATTTAATCCCATAGCAGTTGATGTCATTTTCATTGACCATATTGTACTCTTGTCTTTTGTCAGTTTCTTTACATGTCATAGGGCAGACCTGTGCCTCAGTGACATCTCTCAAATAGCAAAGAGATGAATGACCAGTTAATGTTTTGTTTACCGCAACAGAAAAAATCCGAATTCGGTGACACCACAACCGAGCAACCAATTTAGTAAGGTGGTTCTTGTAACCTCATTTCATGAAAAAAAGAAACTGTACTAAAAATTTCCTCCTCTGTATTTTGGGAGACGAACCCATCCAGATCTTGTACCCATTTTCTCTCAAACATATAATTTTAAGTTTTGCTGGTGATAGTAAAATTGCACTTGTACATGATTTGTTCTGCTATACCTCGGAATTGGAATCAATTTTTTAGTTGGATGGTTAAATTTGATTGGAGAAATTTCTCTTCAACAACCCCACCACCCCCCAAAAAAAAAGGGTGCACTGAAGTAATTCCTTAATGGGTGTAGCACAAAGGCTCTCTAAGTGCAAATCAAAGTGACCATCTCATTCTGAAAGCAATGCAAATCCTCAGACACTGGTTTGGCCAGTTTGGAGCGCCTCAGATTTTTGGTATTAATCTTTTGGATAAAAATAATAGATTTGCTATACTTTATTTTTGGATAATCCCTAATTAGCACAGCAAGCTGTAAGGCCATAATACGTAATATAATAAATTTGATGGCAGGTTTGTGGGAGAGGCAGTACTTGTAAACGGATGTGCATACACCAATCTACAAAGAAGGCCGCATAATGCCCTGCCCAAACAAACTGTGTGGTCTTTCTGCTCCTTAACGTTTTCTGCTAGCCATGTTCTCTTGCACTGAATTCTCAAATATTTTCTTGTTGCTGCTATTGCTGTTGAATCCATTGATTTGAAGAAGTGTATGAAGGTACATTGACAAGATGACTGTAGTGCCCGTGCCCCTGATCCATATACCCCCACTCTTGGCTGGGCTTCCTAAATATTGTAACTTCCTAATTTGATTCAATTTTGTTTGTTTGCTTTATTGAACTGTGTGGTTTTGTGGATGAAGCTTATTAAATGAGTTACTGCATGTGAGCTTTCATTTTTGATGGGATAATCCAGTTGCAATGGGAACACTGCACTGCCAAAATTTATTGGAATACTGATGTGTTTTGTTTTCAGTTGAGAAAATATGGCAAATGTGGCCTTTTTCTAGTTGCAGTGTGCTTGCAATAAGAGGCCTCTGGAGCCTACTCAAGATTTTGTGTAGAATAACAAAACAAAATCCATGGCCGACCCAGGACCCCAGCTGAGAATCTTGCTGGCTTTTCCAGAATGTGATGAGCAATGTAACCATGTTATTTTTCTTCCCTGTCCCCGATGTAAAACTTTTATAAGAACCTTGATTCCCAAGTGAGGGTGGTGTGCTAATCACCATGGCAGCAGCTAACAGTGGTAGAAATGAAAGTTTGTAATGGTAACCAAACCATCTTTCTGCCATTGCAGCCTATAGCAGAGTATCAACAGGCACTCCAATTAAAGTATGTCCAAGTCATAATTACAGAAGGAAATTGTTGACAGTGGTACGGTAACACAAGATAATTTCATCCCTTGTTTTTGCTATGATTATGCTTTTTGCATACTAATATGTTGTAAGAGAAGTCCTTTGCTTCTGTGCTGGTAGATTTATCAGTAAGTTTCAAGTGACAGATTGACCATTCTGGTTAATGCTTCTCCAATCCATTGCCAGTCAAAGACACGTCTGAACATCCATATGGGGAAAATTCACCTAAGTAAATTTAAATTGAGTTATTAAAATATGCTCACTGGTTTTTAACTTATCCTGTTATTAAATGTTTTCTTAATGTTATGTTGTGCTCTGATGTTCAATGTTTTGTTTAAAAAAAGCTCACTTTGCCATCTTTTAAACGGTCTTCACCCTGTTTAGTGAATGACCTTAGAGTAGTCTGGACACTCTTAACCAATTGATTTGTAGGTAGCACATAAAGGACCCGTCTTTCCACAGAGATACTCTGAGCTTTAAAGAGCTGATTGTAGAGAATTTGGAGTGTCAGACAACATTGACTTGACTCCACCTGGGGTCAAACTGTTTAAGTACTTCTCTTCCAGAAATGTAAATGCAAAATCATGTGAAAATTGTTTCCTGCAACTTTAAAAAAAAACAAAACAAAAATTAAAACAGATGTCCAGGCTCTTCATTTTACTGACTTCCCTGCTTTATCATTTGAATCTTAGGATGTAGACAACTGAACTTGATGACCATTCAGTTTACAACAGATGATTTGACAGGAATCTGCATATTGAATGATTGGAGTCATGGGTAGATTGGCTTGAACAAATCTTCTTTTGCACCTGGATGGAGATTTGAGTGAAGAAGGTGCTGGATGAATATCTTGGGAGGTGGAGCGAATACTAAGTGGGAGGAGAACTCCTTGTTGGAATGAGTGTATTAACCTTGGTGTCGGTGGAGGAAACAGTGGAATATGAATCCAATGTTGATATGGGAGGAGGAAGGCCACTTGTTATAGGTATTTTCAATCAATCTGTTCAGGGATGGTGTTCAAAACCTGTTAGATTAGGTTTAGATTTTACTATCGTCTGTACATAGGTATAGTGAAATGTATAATGTTACCACACAAGGTGCTATCTCAGGTACCAAGGTACAAAGTAAGAGTTTGAAAAGTTAAGCATTTCTTCATGGAATGAGTCGAAAAATAAAGGTAATAGTTTTAACATTAAAGTCTTCCTTTATTTTCCTAGTTTAAATTAAGAAATAAGTTAGAAGTTCAGTAGTCTTTGAGTCCACTGCTTATCTTTCATTCCAGGAGACCTCAGCTGTCTGTTCGCAACACCACTGCTGCAGATGCAGTGGGACTTGAATCTGGGCCTCCTGGCCTAAGTAAAACTTCACCATCTGACATGTTGGGAACTTGAGGCCCTACATCCAAAATATTAGCCTCAAGTTCTGGATTACCTGTGCAGTGACATTAACCACTATACCCCTGCCTTTCCTTGTAACCATTTGTTATAGATATTTTCTAATGAACCTGTTTGCAATGTTATTCTATACCTTTGCAGTAAGTGTGATTTATGACTTGAACTAAGGGCTTCTGAAATATCAATTTATGGGGTCTGTAATCCTGTTGTAGATTTTATTTATCAACCTGTTCAAAGATGTTGTGAAATGTTATTAAAGGTGGGCCTTGAACTTAAGCTTCCTGGTTCAGAAGTAGGGACATGACCATTGCATCACAAGAGCCCTTTAAATCTAGTTATAGGCAAATCTGACCTAGAGGCATGCCAGAAGTTTTGGGTTAGAGAAAGTTGCAAATAGGCAAACTGCAACAACCAGTATCAAACCCAGGTCAACTGCTTGGAAGGCAGCTATGTACACCATCAATGACAACCTACAGCACTCTGGTAATCCCAAGCACAAACCAGATTGCGGCCTGCTTAGTTTCTAATATTAGACATCTTCCGGACTAATATCGATTTGTAACCTGTTCAGAGATATTCTATAGCTCTGGAGCAGTTGGGACTTGAACCCAGGCCTCATGGCTCAGAGGTTAGCCACTTGCTATAAACAGTGTGAGACCATGTGAGTGGTATAGACATTTGTTAGGGCCCTGAGTTATTGGAAGAGGAAAATGAATGGAGGACTGGACTTCTTGAGAGAGGTGGTTGCATGTCACTTAATCCAAGAGTACTGTGAATTGATTATAGGGAACAACTAGTTAACTGCTCAAGAGTGTGAATTAGTTCAATCATGTGTTTTTGAGGCATTTTAAAATGAACAAACCTATTTATGTCACGTCTTAGAGAAACACCATTCCAAATTGCAAAGTAGAAACGCAGCCAGTGACTCTCTCGAATTGTGGCCACATTTGCAATGCTAGGATAGTGATGAGCAATTTTTGCACAGCAGGGTGTCACATAACAATGAGACAAAAAATGATTAGTTTTTTTGCTGAGATCCCAAGAGTGCCATGGGATCTTTGTCTCAGCTGTCACAAGTGGAATATCAGATTTTGCATGTGATTGGAAATAGTTTCACCCCTTTTTCCTCTAATATTCCTTCATCAGTTCAAATAGTTCTATTAACTTGTTACTTCACCTTCTCTCCTAAAAGGAGAACATGCAACCTAACGTTGAATCTACCTAAGAAAGTGAAGTCTCCTTCCTAGCCTTGGAAATATTTGTCAATTTTTTTTTGCAGGAGCTTGGGTGAGAATATTCCAGCTTAATAAGACATCTCTCTATTACTTTCTTGCTCATCCTTAGTTGCTCAATAAATGCTGACCAGGTTCAAGATGCCAGTGTCCTGTGCATGAATAAAACAAGTTGATGCCTAACCAGTAATTAACTTTGCTGTTATAGTCTAAGCCTTTATTTGTAAAAGTCAGAATCACAAGCAAAACATTGCTGGAAATCTGAGATAAGCAGAGAAAGTGCTAGCGAGAGAGAGAGAACTAACCAGAGCAAGTCAAGTATGATGACTTCAGAGTTAATTAGTATTGGACTTGATCTGAACACTCTATCTCTTTTCATAACGCTGCCAGAGCTGGTGGTTTTTTCCAGTATTCTGAGTTGGTTGTATCATCATTAATGCAGGTCCCTCTGCTAGGCTGAAATCCTTTCCAATTTTTGCCTCAAACTGTTCATCAAATTTCATCTGCACTATGTCCATTTCTCTACCCCCGCAGAAGTTCCATTACAATCCTCCTTACAGTTCAAAACTAGTCTAAGATTTTAGGTGCAAAGTTTAAGAATGTGTCCTGTTTCTCTAATCTGTGCTGTTAGCTAAACTATATTTCCCAGAATGCGTTGGGCAAGGACGTGACCCTGTGACCCGTCAATGAAGTCAGGGCCCAATTCGTCCAAATTCCCATTTTTCCTTCCTTTGGAGGAAACGGCTGAGGGTTTTGATTTTTTTTTGGTACGAAAAAGTTTAATAGTAGAAATGAAATTCTCTTTATTTTACAAACAACAGTCCAGTTCATTGGTTCGACTTCACTTTCCGTCAAGTGACACTCAGGCATGTTGATCATAAAAATAAATGGCCAGCATTTTTTGTCATAGATCTAGATTACTGTTAAGTCGAATAAGGAGCCTTGAAAGAGATGAAACAAACTTCAGCTCCCTTACTCTCCTAGGGAGTGGAAGTATACGCCTCCCCTCTGTAATTGGATACTGCTTCATTTGGATTTGAAAACTTTGTTTTCGGGTTGGTGCGATGGCACGTCCATCGAGGCTGGCTGCCACATCGCAATTGGATAATACGGAAATATTCGCCCGCCTACCTCTAACTGATTGGTGATAATCTGATAAGCTACTTCGGAGTGGTCAAACCGACCGTCAATCAATGGAAGTAGGCGGTGTCCGTCCACCACCCCGTAACCGATAGGTCGTGACTCTCAGTCTCTCTCATCTGATCGGGCTGAAGGTGCGTCAATCAAAGCACGGGTGCCCACCTTCCTATCCGGTCATTGGCTCAGGGGAACAACAATCATGAGATGGCACTGCCCCTCCCGCTGTGCGACTGGTTGCCGAGGCCTGTCAATCACCTTCACGATCGGTTGTCTGTCCGTCGATGATGGTCTGAGGTAAAACAAAAATAAAAAAGAAAATGGAGAAGAGTCTAAGCGAAGAGTTTTCCCGTTGACTCCGTGCTTCCTGAATCTGAAGGCGGCTGTTGATGAGTGGCTTTCCCCTCCTCCCTCCGGCTTTCTGAGGGGGAGAGAGGGGTAAAGTCTTGAAGACAACCGCCGCCGCCATGGCCGAGTTCGTGTTGCCGCGGCACAGCGCCGTGGTTGAGCGGCTCCGTAAGCGGATCGAGCTGTGCCGCCGGCACCACACGGCCTGCGAGGCGCGCTACCAGCGGGCCTCGGCCGAGCGCCTGGACCTGGAGCGCCAGCACAGCCTGGCCCTCCACCAGCGCTGCCTACAGGCGAAGAACAAGCGGGCCGGCAAGCAGCGGCCTCCCCAGCCTCAGCCTCCGCCACCACCGCCTCCTACTACAGCCGTACAGCAGGACTCGCAGGTCGGCTTCAGGAGCAGCAACCCCGGGGCCGCAACCAACAATGTGGACTCTCCTCCAGGAGCTGCGAGCGGGGATCAAAGCAGAACAAGCACGCTGCAGGCGGTAAGTGTACACCCCCGGCTTACTGCTCAACATCTTTGTGTAACTTGTTCAAACTTAATGTCCTGGAAAATAGTTATTGAAACTTAATATTTTCACAACTCTACCCTAGTTAATTTCTTTATAAATTATTCAAATTCCAAAGTTTAAAACCTTGCTAATCAAATTTAACTTCATAAGTTATCGTTCAAACTTGATGTTTCTAAATTGTTCAACTATAACGACTTAAACTGTTGAAATCTAATATTCTTCAACTAATTAGTAAGTTCTTATCTTAGAACATGTTAAAATCCTGATATTTTTATAACTGTTAATCAAACCTAATAGCTTTCACAATTTGTCATTCAAAGTTAATATATTTTTACCTTGTTCAGATTTAATTTCCTGAAAATTAGTTATTGAGCTTCACACTGTTTTAACTCGTTAGACACTGTTTTAACTCGTTAGACACTGTTTTAACTCGTTAGACACTGTTTTAACTCGTTAGACACTGTTTTAACTCGTTAGACACTGTTTTAACATTTTATAACTTATTGAAACCTTGATAAAATCATTAAACTTAAACAGTCTAATTTGCCATTTGAACTTGATGACTTTATAGGTTATTGAAACTTGATGCCTTTAACTTATTGAACTCAACTTTTCAAACTTCATGACTTTAAGTTTGAAGTTATAATCTGCTTATATGCATCTTGTTCAAACTTAATTGACTTTTCTAACTCTTGTACAAACATGTTCTTTATTTAAACAAATGATTACGATATTAATTTTTATTTTAACTTTTTAAACATTTTTATTTCAACTTTATGAATTTGGATGAGCTTTAGAGAAATGATGAATCAAATTCCCTCTCAATTCTCCAGCACAGGAAAGGAGGTCATTCAGCTCATCACGCCATTGCAGGCTGTTTGAGCTCTCCAGCCTGGTCCTGTTTCCCCATTCCTGCACCATTACCAGCAGATGCTTTCCCCTTTCGGTACTTACCCATGGAACAGGTATATGCTATTCAGCCCCTCAAGCCTGTTCCACCATTGAATGAGATCATTGCTACTCTGTGGTTTAACTCTATATACCATTTGCTTAACAAAAAATTAACTATTTCAGATTTAAAATTAACAACGGATCCAGATTCACTGCTGTTTGAGGGAGACTATTCCAAACCTCAACCACCCTTTGTGTGTAGAAGTGTTTCCTAATGTCTTTCTTGAACAGCCTGGCTCTTATTCTTAGACTGTGCCTCCTAGTTCTAGAATCCCCAACTAGTGGAAATAGTTTCTGTTCTGTCTATTCATCTTAATATCTGAAAGACTTCGATCAGATCTCCCCATAACTGTGTAAATTCTAGAGAAAACAGGTTTACTTACCTAAATGCGGAATATCTGGTAACTGATATTTTTGCCCTTAAACAACTTCTCCCCATTACAAGGTTTCCTAAAGTGGCATCAGACCTGCTTGTAGGATCAAGAGCTGACATTTTACTGTCATGAGCTCTTAGGCTGCAACGGCTATTGTAGAGTCCTAACAAGTTTATCCAGTTCACTTTTGAAAGTTACAATTGATTTGATGTCATCCTGAGCATCATTTCAACAGTGCATTTGCATCACAACTTGCTGCATGACAAAACCAGTGCCTTGTTTTTCTGAGATAACAAGGCGTAGAGCTGGATGAACACAGCAGGCCGAGCAGGAAGGCTGACGTTTCGGGCCTAGACCCTTCTTCAGAAAAGTTTTTATTTTTCTCCTCTTTTGTGACATGAACCTATTAGTATAATTCTTTCAGTTATCTTAGATCTTTGTCCTTTGCCTGTGCCACTGGAACCAGTTTCTCCTCCTCTATGATTTGACAATATTTGGGAGGTGGGATGAAGCCAGTACGGAATTTAAATGTCGTCAAGAATTTGAGCCTGTATAGTTGCTTCCTGTGCTGTAAATAATTTGTAACTTTGTAACACCACCCATTAAATATTTCCTACACCACCTCTATTCAAAGAATGCCTGTACAACTGTAACTTGATAGGGTATGAAGACTTTTTGGTGCAGTTGATAGGGCGGCACATCCTAAACTATGGTCCACTATGGCCCACTTTTAAGGCTTGAAAATTGAATTGTATTGTTCTAACCTCTGAGTGGGGAAGATGGGAGATTTGTGAGAGCAGGGACCTGTTAGAGGGGGAGCACAACTGTGTAACTTGGTTAGGACTCCAGGGTGACCATTATAGCCTAAAAGCTCAGCTGCTGGCCGCACGTGGGAGCCTGACTCCACTTTAGGAAGCCCTGTGGTGGAGAGAAGTTGATTATGGGCAAAAACGTCAGTTACCAGATATTGCACATGTAATGTAATTAGTAAAAGATCTGGCAAGGGGTGGGGGTTGGGGAGGAGAGCTAGTTGGAGAATTGTCCTGGAAGGGTAATGGAAGCAGTTTCAGTAGTTCAAGGAAGGAACATTGTAGGGCTACGGGTAAACAATAGAACATTGGGAATAATTTCTTTCAAAGATCTGGCACAAGAATGATGGTCTGAATATCCTGTGCTTTGATTCTATACCATCATCCTGCTGTTGGCAAGTTATGTCATCTCTGCATTTGATAAGCCCTTGAGAACACTCTCTCCCACTTTTTATTTGAAATGCAGCCACCATGTTGTTTTGTAAAGAAATTTCAATTTTTGTAGCAGCTTGTACTAGCTCAGGGCATTCCAAAACACTTTACTGCCAACGAACTAGCCAATCTATACTTTTTAGTGTCTATTTGATGGAAAAGCTGAAGTTTCAGTTTGACCTTTAATCTTAAAGTTGACACTCCTCTCAGGACTGTACTGAAGCTTGCGTTATGGACTCAAGTCTCTGAAGTCGGACTTGAACTCCCCATCACCTTATTTTGAGGCGACAATGCTGACAACTGATCCATAGGATGTTAGAAACAGATTTGACGGTAATACTCTTAGGAAATTAATTGTTTATAATTGAAAGGATAGGGCACAGGCGTGATTGGCTGAATGGTGGCCTTCTGTGCTGAAAGATTCTATGATTAAAGGATTATCCCTTTTAAAACGGATCTAGTACTGCATTATAACTATGCTGTAACAACCTTCTGCAAAAAGAAAGCACTCCAAACTTCATTCCTTATACATCAACGAATTTATAATGGAGGACTTTTATCACTGCCTTCCCCACTGTTACTAAATTTTCTCTGCCTTTTTTGTTGTAATGGCAGTAGTCCAAGTATCAGAAGTCTCTGAAAGCTATAATTCCCATCAGTGACATCATCCTGGTGCATCTACACTGTCCGTCCTCTAATGTTTCAAATTCCATTTGATATGAACCATGAAAACTTTCATCTGTACTCTGTGACCTAACTTTTTTTGAATAAAATGCTACAAATAGTAATGAGATAAATTACCATTTTAATCTGTTGTTCCTGATGGTGGTTGAGGGAAAATTTAGATAGGACATTAAGAGAACTGTTTTTTTTTAGTTCCATGTTTCCACTGAGAATGTAGCTTTGCTCTCAATATTTAACCCTGCACCTGAAAGTCAGCACCTCTGGTGACGTCCTCTCCATTGATCATAAGAAATTGGAGCAAGAATAGAATATTTGATCTTTTGATAAGACACTCCCTGATCTGGTTATGGCTTTAACTTCATTTTCCTGCCTGTAATTTTTTAACTTTTTTTTTCAATCAAAAATCCATCTAATTCAGCTCTCAGTATGTTCAGTGGCCCAGTCTAACTGGTCTGTCTGTGGAAGAGAATTCCAAAGATTGTGAATCTCAGAAGAAATTCCTCCTCATCACTATGGAAGGCCTTTTAGTTTTAAAGTGTGACCCCAGTTCTAGATTGACTCACATGCTCCCTCAGCACTGATCCTAAAGTGACGCTGTGCTGCCTTGAGAATGTCAGGCTAGATTTTGTGTTCAGTTCTTTGGAGTAGGTCTCAGAGCCATGACTTTCTGATACCAAAGTGAACTTGTTAATGACTAAGTCATGGTTGGCAATTTGTTACTTGTTATTTTATTAATGTGGACATCAAGAGGTCAAAATTTTCTTTCTTTTGAAATGTTAAAGTTTGTTTTAATTCATTTGAGTACTTTTATTCCATCCGGAATGAAGTAGCAGTGTTTTGTGTCCTTTTACATTACTTGTGGATAAGGCTGGAATTTTGCTGCATCCCTGTTCATTCAAAGCTGATGTGCGAAAAGGATGGTTTTGGTATACTTGATGTCTACCAACTTTGCATTGAAGTGTTCACGAGCGTCATGACTAATTTTGAATGTTTACCTTATAACTTGTCTTCGAAACTGTAGTGTTTCCCAGCTATGTATGCTATAACCCTAAAAATGGTTAGGGGGTTGCCTCACTTGCTCACCAGAAATAAGTGGTTAAATTATAACTTAAAACCAAATTTTGATAAGTGAATTTGGAGCATTGTGGTAATTAGCTTTGCATAATATGCATGTGCTCGTTGTCTTATTCACAATCCTTGTGTCAATGATACTGCTCAGAATTGTGATTGAATTTTTACTCATTCCAGCTGATCTTGAATCAAAGTTGAGTGAGTTGGCATTAACTGCATCTACGTAAAAATGCAGATTTCAAAAGAATTGTGTTGCTGAGATGCGAACTTTAATTAGAAATACATACGTTTTGGTTAGAATTTTCTAGATTGACTTACTCATTTGTGGGCAATACCTCTTACAGAACATAAATATCTGGTACTGGGGCAAGTTGATAAGGTTGTTAAAACAAGAGGATCTTCACTTTCGTCAATAAAGGCTTAGAGTACCAAAGCAAGGGAGTTAAACTTTTTTTTTAACAAATCATTGGTTAGGCTCTAACTGGAGTGATGTCTAATTCTGGGTGCCATATTTTAAGGGTGTCTGATCTTGGAGAGGGTGCAGCGGAATTTACTGAAATGGTATCTGAGGTGAGGACTTCAGTTATTTGAAAAGACTGGGAATGCTGGGACTGCTCCCTGTCAGAACAGTAAAATTTTAAGGAAAGATTTTTGTGGGGGGGGTGTCCACAGTTTGAGGGTGCAGACAGGGAATAACTGTTTCAGTTGGCTAACCAGATTTAGAGTAACTAGGAAAAAAATCTGCAGAGAGGAGTTTTTTTAACCAAACAAGTTATTTGCGGTGCATTGGCTGAACAGGTGATGGCTGGAAACCAGTTGTGACTTTCAAAAGTAAATTAGATAAATATTTGAAAAGGAAACCTTTAAAGAGCTAATGAGGAAAGAAAGACTAATTGGATAGCAATTTGAAAGATCTGGCACAAGAACAGTGGACGAAATTGCTTTTTCTCCCTGGGCTATGAGGATGTAAAGAAGCCTTGATGATTTATACAAGTTGAATGAGTGAGCAAATACATAGCAGGTGTAGTATAACATTGGTAAATGTGAGCTTTTCCATTTTGGTAGGAAAAATAAACAGCATGGCAGGGTACTTTTTAAATGATAGATTATGTACAAAAGTATCCAGGTGTCCTTGTACACTGGTCACTGAAAGCAAGCATGTGGGTGCAGCAAGTATTTTGCAAAGTATAAGATATGTTGGCCTTCATTACAAAAGTGTTTTGAGTACAGGAGGATGGAAGTCCTTTGCAACTGTACAAGGCATTAGTGAGACCATAGCTAGACTATTGTCTGCAGTTTTGGTCTCTTTCCCTAGGAAAACATATACTTTACCATGAACAGAGTGCAATGAAAATTCAGTAGACTGATTCCTGGGGTGGCAGTTCTCTTGTTCAAGGAAAGATTGGGTTTTTGGGGTCTGTTCAGAAGAATAATAGGGGATCTCATTTAAAACATATAAAAGCCTGACAGGGCTGGGCAGATTGGATGCAAAGATTTTGTTTTGCCTGGCCATTTTGGAGCACTATGACATTTTTTTCAGAACTCATACCTGGCACCTGGGTCTTTGCATTGATTTAATTTGTGTAATTAAAAGGCAGGGACAATATCCTTGTAAATAGGATCTGTGTGCTAATGTCCTGATGACAATAAGTAACAACTTGAAATTTCATCTCATACTTACCCCTATAAAATTTGATAATTTTGTTAAAAATAATTTGAACTTCCAATATCTAGAGGATTACCCAGCAAGATTTAAATTTTTAAAGCTTCTACTGTGATAAAAGTAAGAGCAACACTGTCTAAAATCTTTTCAGTAAGCAACTCATACTCTGAACTGCAGAAAATATCTCCAATTTAACTTAATGTCCCACATCACGGTTTACTTTATGCTGTGTGTTAAGTGAACACTTCAATCTCTAAAACTAGCCCAAAGTGATTCTAATTTCTTGTGGGCTTGCTTCCTTTCCCAGATGGGCAACTCCTAATCACAAAAATAAAACAAAAACCATGAAAGCTGAAAATTTGAAACAAAAACTTGGATCAGTGGACTTGAAGCGTTGACTCATAGATGCTGCCAGAACTGCTGGGTTTCTCCAGTTTCTGTTGTTTTTCCTAATCGTAGAGCTGACTTTCATGATGAGGGATGAATTGAAGATTCTCGATTTAGCAAGTCTGAGCAATTTTTTGAATCTTCATGATCTGCTATTTAAATCTGAATGCGCACTCCCAGCCATGTGGTGACTGACAGGGCTAATGGTTAATCTGTTTTAAGATGCTGGTCTAGCGCCCTTGGTCTCTGACTTCTGGAGACTGTCAAGTTTCATAACAGTTAGGCAATCCTAAAACCACTGAGTTGGAGACCAACAGTTTGACCACCATCAGTGCAACTTTTCTGGACATTGTTTACATATGTGAATAACATCTTGGACCACCTTCTCAATGAAGGAATCATCTAACCACAATCGCTGCCACCTCCCCCCTGCCCTTTTTTTTTTTAATAACAAAGCCACCCAGACTTGTTGGGCAGAATGCAAACTTCATATTTATAACAGCTCACTTATAAATGGATTTCAAGGAAACTGGATGGAGAAGCATTGGTAAAGCCATGGTGTGACAATCATTTTTGCTAATGAATGGTTTATAAGTTGTTCAGAACATGCCCAGTTTGTTGCAAGTCCTGTTTATAAAATCATTTGTTCTAATAGATTTTTACCTTTTCTCAGTATTGTTGAGTATCAGCCCATATACCTGTAGTATATTCCTGCTTTTCACATCTAGTTGACGATTGGGGGTGTTGAGGTAATGTTGGTCATTAGAAACTGACTGCTTTGAGTTTGGCAAGTACCTGAATAAGCCAAAACATGTCAGCTGAAATCAAGCTTGTTCTATTTGAATAAATGGGAAGTTCAGTCAAAGGATGTAGTTCATAGGATATTTTACTGATGGAATAACTTATGACGAGATATTGAGAGCGTAGTACCAGAAACGAGATGTTTTAACTTGAGCTGTGGAACTATAGCTTTTGTCCTTTTTTTATATATTATCCTTCTGTTGTTGATTATATATGGTGTGGTTAATTGGGTGTAGTACTGTCACTGAAAGTTGTGATAAATTCAGGTGTATGAATTACCAGCATCACCAGAAATATATTGGCAGAGTTTAACTCTTCTGTTGTGCTAAGAAAGATGACTGACAGCACTGTTTGTGACTTATTTTGGATTATTTTATATGATTATGAAGAAATGTTGTTTTTAGAGAATGTTTTATTAGTAGGTTTGGTGTGAAACCTTCGAATGTGTTGTTACTTTCAATGTCATTACTACTTATTAAGGATAATTATTAAAATACATTGATGTTGGTTCACATTGAGATATGTTTACCAGGAGTTTTAAAAACACAGTTCAAAATTTTTTTTGGTACATGACCAACAAGTCAAGTGCTACAGATACCTTATGATTTAAGCTATAGGGAATGTGTTAATGATTTATCATTAATTATGATTCCACAATCTTTGTTTTCAATTGGGTTGTTCGTTTAAGAAGTGGGGGTGGTGATTTATTGGAGGAAGCTCTCTACTTGTGCATTTGGAGTCATGGTCATTTACGGTGCAGAAGGAAGCAATTTGGCTGATTGAGTTCATGATGGCACTCTGAGGAACAGTCTATACATTGTCATTTCCCTGAGTTCTTAAATCTCCCTTGTCTCTCTTGCTGATACCTTAAATCTATGCCCCCTAGTCCTTATGCCTTCAGATAATGGGAATTTTGTTTTGTCAGATTTTTATCTAAACTGGCCATTGTAAAACTGTCTGTAAAACTGTCCTTCAGTCTTGTCCAATGAAAATCAACCCCTTCTTATTCAACCTAGTTTTGTAGTTAAAATTCCAAGTTACTGGAACCATTCTTCTAAATGTCGTCTGCACCCTTTCAAAAACCCTCACATTCTTCCTAAAGTGAGATCATCAATATTCTGATTGAGATCTAACCAGAGCTATGTAAAGAAGTTAAGAGTTCATAAGTTATTTATATGAAGCCCTATCTTGTATCTTTTTCTGCCCACTCTTGCAATTTGTTCTGCCACCTTTTAAAAATCTAAATACGTGCCTATGTCCCTGCACTATTTAGAATTTGCCATGAAGCCTTT
Organism: Rhincodon typus; assembly: GCF_021869965.1. Classification (NCBI taxonomy): domain Eukaryota; kingdom Metazoa; phylum Chordata; class Chondrichthyes; order Orectolobiformes; family Rhincodontidae; genus Rhincodon; species Rhincodon typus. The sequence continues at coordinate 63,546,715 of NC_063343.1, forward strand.
TGTCAACATGCAAACCTCACTTCTCTATTAAATTCCATCTGCCTATTGTGCAAACCAACCTATGTCCTGTTGCAGTCCATTAATATAATTTGTCCTGCTGCTCAGTTTGGTAAAATTTCAAAATTTGTTAATTATATTCTGTATTCCAATATCCATTTAATTTAGATACCGAAGACAAAATACGATGAATTGAAATGTTTTAATGCCTGTTCATCCCTGCCAGTGTGATGAATTGATTCTTTGAACCACTAGATTGAACCAATAAGTTAAATAATTCTTAATTCCACAACATTTGCACTAATTTAGATTTTGAGCCAGCAGTATAAGATATCATGATCCATTCAGCAACTCCCCGTCTATTCTTCCATGCATGACCTGTATTGGAACACACTTTACCTGTCCTTTGAGTTATATCCCTTCATTTTCTTGCCTAATGAATCCGTCAGTCTTGACTTTGGAAATTAACATTGATCCTCGGATTGTGAATGGGTGATTTGTAGGACTTTGTTCTTTCCTTAGGTTTTGTATCTCTTGGATATTTCCAGCAGTTTCAATCTTTGCTTTCAGTTCAAACTATTTAGTTTTAAGTGATTTTTTTTTTTTGAAAAAGCATGCTACCTTTTATTGTTAGCATTAAAGTTCAGTTTACTAAACAATTGAATATCTCAAAATTCTCCTTCCAATGTTACAGCTGATGGGACATTATTTATTATACTCATTTGTACGTAAATGTAGACCAAATCTAGGCACTTCAAGAAAGCAGCGGTGCACGTTGAGAAGGAGCTTTTGAAGACCAAAGTCCATTTATTTAGAATAATGCAGAGTTAGCTAAATGCCAGTTAGATCACTTATTAATGTGTCCAACAAAACAGAAGGCTGGCATGGCATGTGCTAAGTTTGGTTGTTCTACAGTATTTGTTATGCAAGACATTTTATGCTGAGTAAGATCAGTTTGGTCATGTGGATACATTTGTGTGATATCCACTTGAGAATGTTGAAGGCTATTTCACCTAAATGTACATCCATCTATAAAATAACTGTAATGATTGAAAATGTTCAAACATGCAAATATGATTTAAAAGCACCCCTGCAGAGACAGTGAGAAACACATTATCGGACAAACAGGAAGGAAACTAACAACAAGGGTACATGAACACCAACTGGCTACAAAAAGACACGACCAATACTCACTTCTCTCAATCCACATGGATAAGGAGAACCACCAATTTGACTGGGACAACACCAAAATCCTGGGACAAGCTAAGCAGAGACAGGCACAGGAATTCCTAGAAACCTGGCACTCCACAAAGAAAGCCATTAGTAAACACAGAATTTGACCCTATATACACTCCACTACGAAGGAAAACCGGAAGTGAGGCAGTCCAGCTCAATGGACTCCACAGTTTAAAAACCAGGCAGGAAAACACACCGACGCTTCATCGGAGGCTGCACTGAGGATGTTACCCAGCATGGTAACGAAACGTCTGCAGAACAACAAACCAGCTCGGCGAGCCAACCAACCTCAAAACCCACAACCTGAGCTACAAATCTAGTCCAAAACCTTAGAGCACCTGTGTTTGTTTGAATGTCATTCTCTTGCCTGTTATGGAAGTTCACGGTTTTAATTTTTTTGTACATTGTCTTCCATGTACCTCAACTATATTGTTGGAGTTTTGAAGGTTATTCTCAGTATCCAATTTTCACGTTTTTCTACAAACAAAATGTTGCTGGTAATGGTGCATATGATCATAAATAGTAATAGTTGTAGAGTAGGCAAGACCATTGACACTGCTGTGATTATTGAGCATCTATTGATTCTAATCCCATTTTCCAGCTCTTGACCCATAACTTTGTATGCTGTGGCATTTCAAGCGTTTACCAAAATAGTTCTTAAATGTCTTGAGTTAGACATGATCTGTCCCTCACAAAGCCATGCAGACAATTCTTTTTTAATCATTGCCTTTCCATGTGGAAGTTAACTTCTATTCCTCAGAAGTTTTTCCAGTAACTGGTATTGGACTGACTAGCCTATAGTTTCTTGATTTATCCATACCACCCTTCTCAAGTAAGGGTACTGCCTCAGCTGTCCTCTTGCATCCCATGGCAGTCTGGGATACACCTCAACTGACTCTGACTATTTCTCCACTTTCAAGCCTAAAACAGCTAATATCTCTTCTGTGTCTCATTACTAAATTGTTTAAGCCTCCTCCCTGATACAATACCTATGTTATACTCCTCTACAGTGAATACAAATGCAAAGTACTTGTCATGCTGCAAAAGGACATCAAAAACTTCTTGAAGAGTTGGCTACTGTCAAGAACTTAAAACTACACTATATTGACATGACAAAATTGAATGGCAAATGTTGATGTAACAATTTACAGAGATAAATGTTGACAGAAAATGTGGCCAATAAAATCTTATCAACAGGAAATGAGGTTTGTGAACAGAGAATCAACACCCTACACAGCCTTGAACATGGATTACTTGATTAAGTATTTTGCTGCAGTGAGGAACAAATGATGTCTGGGGCAGTGGCTGAGTGGAGATAGATAAATATTCAGGAGAATTGATAGCTTTGTGGAACTTGCATTTTAGATGGAGTGATGTTGATGGAATCTGATCACACGTTCACTTATGGCATCTTAGCCGTACCTCCTCTTCACCTCTCTCACTTGAGAAAGAGTACCAGGAACACTCATGGTGCTAAATACCATGAAGTTCCTTAGCTTGATGGGTTGCAGTCTAGAATTTTGAAAGAAGGAGCCACTGAGATAGTGTATGCACTGGTAGTAATCTTCCAAGAGTCCTTGGATTCAGAAAATGTCCCAGATGATTGGAAAACTGTCAATATAACACAATTTATTGAAAAGGGGAGCAAAATAAAGAAAGCAAATAACTATGGGTCAACTTGTTCAATGTCTGTCACTGGAAAAGTGTTTGACCGTTAATAGAGCATTTAGAAATGCATAATAAAATCAAGGAGAGTTGGTATGGTTTCATAAAATCTGTGCTGAAAGTGCCCATTCAGCCCATTTGAGTCTGCACCACCCCTCCAAAGAACATCCCACCCTGCCCTCAGTTTGCCCCACATTCCTAGAAACTACAGACAATTAGCATGGCCAACACCAAACCTGCATGTCTTTGGACTGTGGGAGGAAACCAGAGCACCCAGCAGAAATGCACAGAGCCACGGAGAATGTACAAATTCTACACAGATGGTCGCCCAAAACTGGATTTGAACCTGGGTCCGTGGTACTGTGAGATAGCAGTGCTAACTACTGTGCAACCATGCCGCCCACCGTTTCCTGAAGGGGAAATCATGCTTGACAAGTTTATTACAGTTCTTTGTGGATGTTACAAGAGGCATAGAGAACCAGTACATGTAACACATCTCCATTTTCAGAAGGCATACTACAAGGTATCACACAGGCTACTCAAAGTGCCCATCATTTTGTGGGTAGTGTATCAGCACAGAAAGAGGATTGGCTAATGACAGAACATAGAGTCAGGACAAAGGGGCATATTCAGGTTGACAGCCTGTAACTGGAGGAGTGCTACAGGAATCTGCACTGGGGTGAAAAATTATTTAATGATAAATTAATTAAAAATAAATTAATAACTTGGATGATGGAAGTTATGCCAAGTTTTGAGATGGCACAAAAAATGAGTGAGGTCAGAGTGACTTCCATTTACATCAAGGTTGTGTTTGACAGAGTGTGGCATCAAGGAGATCTAGCTAAATTAGAATCAGTGGTAATTGGAGGGACAGAATTCATCACTGGTTGGAATCATACCTGACACAAAGGAAAATCGGCATGGTGGTTGGAGGTCAGTCAGCTCAATTCTAGGACATCTCTGCAGGAGCTTCTCTGGCCAGATATTTTCGAATCAACATTTTCCGCAATGTTATTACATACCTCTGGACAGGTGGGATTTGAACCTGGGCGGCTAGTTCAGAGATCATGACACTACTGCTGCATCACAAGAGCCCTTCGCTCCTCACGGTAGTGTCCTTGGCCGAACCATCTTCAGTTGCTTATCAGTGACCTTCCCTCCATCATAAGGTCAGAAATTTGCATGTTCTGACTCAGATGCTGCTGCAGCAGTCTTCTGATAGTTCCCTGAAAGAGAACTAATTCATTGTTTTGTATAATGAGCATCAATTTGGTCTTAAATTCATGAATAGCTGAGTTCTAGAGACAACCTTTCCGCTCGCCTGACCAGAACAAAGGGGCGATAAATATATGGAAGTCACAAGTCCAACACAGTAATCAAAATCAGCCTCTTTTTATCAGAGTGTAATGAACATGTGGGACTCACTATTTGAGGGTTCAGTTGAGCTGAATAACAATGGATATGTTGCCTAATTTCCTATGACTTGATGGAAGCCTCCCAGGTGCAGTGGCTTTAGATCATCCAAACATCTTTGGTTGCCAGCACAATTCAAGAATAGTATTGAGAAAAACACTTGGAACTCTACATTTAACTCAGTAAATTGTGCGGCTCTATAAATTTTGCCCCACAGATTTTGGTGTCCAAGAAATCCTTCAGTAGTTACATGATATGACTGAACTATCTTGAGTGAGATCGGAAACAAACTTCTTCAAGATCTCAACCAAGGCAGTGTAATAGCCACCATTCTATTTACGAATTATTATAATGGTGGCTATACATTTCATCAAAAGATCAATTGTCTCTGCATTAAATACTTTCTGGTTGGAAATCTCTAACTTCATAGCCTTTGTGCCAAACTAAACTGTAGACAAGTGATCGGCAATTCGTGGATGATTGCCATATCATTGCCCATTCTACATTTGATTTGCAGGCCTCACAGTTGCTCCGGTTCTGCATACACACAGCTTGGCCTGTACTTGAATGTTACCAAGACAAAGCTCCCATGAGTACACCTCTGGTTATCCAAGTATTTCACTTCCTATATCTGTTGAAAGAGAGATTCTTGAATATGTGGAATACATCACATACCATGACATAATCTCTTTCAAATGGCCCCTGTTAACTAAGAAATTCAACACTGGATTGACTTCACCAGCCCAGCCTTCACCTAACAGAAAGGTGTGTTTGACCTCCAGCAGTCTCTGTACAGAACAATTGTCACCACACTCAATTACTGCAGTGAGCTCTGAACGCTGTAACAGTGACACACAGCATGAGAGAAGTTGTACCAGGGATGCCTTGATACTGCTTCTAGATTCATTGGGACAACCTTTTGAACAAGCACTTATGTCCTTTTTGAAGCTAGGTTTGCAGGTATTCAGGAAAAATCAACTTTGGACTGGGTCCTGATAGGATGGCCAAAAAAAATGCAGTCTTCTGGGAAAGAAATTGCTTCCGAGACGATCTGAAACCCTCGGTGAAACATATCACCATTGGAGGTGAAAGATGGGAAATTATAGCCTGTTAGCCTGACCTTATCCATTAGTAAGATTTTACAGTCCATTATTAAGGATGAGATTGCAGAGTACTTGGAAGATGCACTGCAAATATTCACCACTGATCCTCAGACAAACCTTCCAAACCTATGAGCACTTCCAATTAGAAGGACAAGGGTGCTGATACATGAAGACCACCATCTGCAAGTTCCCCTCCAAACCTGTCACCATGCTGACTTGGAAATGTACTACCATTCCATCACTGTCACACGGTCAAAATCTGAGAATTCTGTCCTGAGCAGCAAGTGGACTGCAGTAATTCAAGAAGGCAGTTCATCACCACTTTCAAGGGCAACTAGGGCCAGTCAATAAATGCCGGCCAACCAGCAACATTCTGTAAATGAATAATAAAAGTAGTGCATGGCAAAATAGGGCTGAGTCAGCATGGCTTTAAGGGGAAGTCATGCCTGACGCATGTTAGAATTCTTTGAGGAGGTAAGAAGCACGTTAGACAAAGGACACCTAGTGGACATGATCTATTTGGATTTCCAGAAGGCCTTTGACAAGGTGCCACACAGGAGTCTGCTGAATAAAATGAGTCCATAGTGTTAGGGGCAAGTTACTGGCAAGGATAGAGGATTGGCTGACTGGTGAAAATAGTAATAAAGAGTCTTTTTGATGATGGCAGTCAATGACCAGTGGACTTCTACAGGGGTTAGAGTTGGGACCATAACTTTCACACTGTGCATTAATCAAAGGAACTAAGGGCATTATTGCTAATCTGCAGATGCTGCAAAATTAGGTCCTTAACATCAGTCTTTTCAGAGGAAAATGGAATACTCTGTGGGCAAGTGTGAGGTTTGCACTTTGATAGGAAGGAAGGAAGGAGATGTTGAGTATTTTCTAAATGGAGAAATCTGAAGCACAAAGGAACTTAGGAGTCTTATTTCAGGATTTTGTTAAAGTTAAATACAGATTCAGTTGGCAGTAAGGAAGGCAAATACAACATTGCCTATCATTTTCAGAGGGCTTGAATACAAGAGCAGGGATGCCCTGCTGAGGCTCTGGTCAGACCACGTTTGGAATATTAGGAGCAGTTTTGGGTTCTTATCTAAGGAAGGATGTGCTATATGCTATTAATTGGAGTGACACTATCCAATAGCTGCCTGGCAAGTGTGTCTTGCAGGGACTCCAGAGGATGTTGACAAAAATGATCCTGGAAGTGAAGGTCTTCTCATATGAGGAGAGGTTGAGAACTCTGGGCCTGTACTCAATAGAGTTTAGAAGGAAGATGGGGGTTGGTGTCATTGAAAGTTACTAAATACTGAGAGGCTTGCATAGAGAAGATGTTTCCACTCATAGGAAAGACTAGGACCTGAGCGCACAACCTCAGTGAAGGAATGACCCCTTAGAACTGATACAAGGAATTTCTACAACGAAAGGGTGGTGAATCTGTGAAACTCATCGCTGCAGAAGGCTGTGAAGGCCCAAGTCAGAGTGTATTTTAAGTCGGAGAGAGATTCTTGATTAGTAAGACGATCACGAGTTACAAGAGAAGGCAAGAGAATGGGTTGAGAAACACATCAGCCATGATCAAATGGTGTAACAGACTTGGTGGGCTGAATGCTGTAATTCTGCACCTATATCTTGTGGTCTTTATGGTCTTGGCTAAGCATTCGATGACAATAGATGATTTTAAAGATACCTTTGGTAAGCACAGAAGAGAGAAAGGAAAACAGTATGGTGATTTGGTTAAATAGTGTGGTTTACAGAGGCTTGTCTGTGGCATAAATCAACCTTAATTAATGGTCCAGTTGGCTGCTATTATACTATAATAGATTAATGGGCTGAAAGAGATTGCAGTTAATATTACAAACATAAGTTAAACCTTTCTGCACAACTTTCCATTTGTACAGACACTAGTGTTTGCAAACAATTGAACAAAGGAAACTGGTATAAATTTTATGAAGGAAAGGAACTTGATGTAGTGTGCAATGTGTCGCAGCTTGACAATTTTTTTAGTGATCAGGAAAGCAGACACCAGTTGCAGATTCCTAACGCACTTACCAGGCAGCTATTGGATAGTGTCACTCTAATTAATAGTGTATAGTACAGCACACGAACAGGCCTTTCGGCCCACCATTTCTGTGCCAACCGTGATGCCGTTCTAAAGTAATCTCATCTGCCTGCACATGGTCCATATCCCTCTATTCCCTGCCTGTTGATGAGTCTAAATAAGTGCTTCTTACATGTATTGTTTCTGCATCTACCATCACACTTGACAGAATGTTCCAGCCACCTACCACCCTCTGTAAAACAAAAATGTCTCGTACATCTCCTTTAAATTCTTCCCTCTCACCTTAAAATTATGCCCTCTAGTATTTGACATTTCCATCCTGGGAAAAATATTCCAACTGTCTACCCTGTCCAGGCCTCTCGTAATTTTATGTACTTTTATCAGGTTGTTGAGGTTGGTTGGCTCGCTGAGCTGGTTTGTTGTTCCGCAGACATTTCGTTACCATGCTTGGTAACATCCTCAGTGCAGCCTCTGATGAAGCGTCAGTGTGTTTTCCCGCCTGGTTTTTAAACTCTAGGGTCCGTTGCGATGGATTGCCTCACTTCCGGGTTTCCTCCGTAGTGGAATGTATACGGGGTCGAGTTCAATGTGTTTATTGATAGCATGCTTCGTGGAGTGCCATGCTTCCAGGAATTCTCGTGCTTGTCTCTGCCTAGCCTGTCCCAGGATCTTGGTGTTGTCCCAGTCGAAGTCCACATGGACAAGGAGAACCACGACTTCGACTGGGAACGCACCAAGATCCTGGGACAGGCTAGGCAGAGACAACCACGAGAATTCCTGGAAGCATGGCACTCCACGAAGCATGCTATCAATAAACACATTGAACTCGACCCCGTATACATTCCACTACGGAGGAAACCCGGAAGTGAGGCAATCCATCGCAACGGACCCCAGAGTTTAAAAACCAGGGAAAACACACCGCTGCTTCAGAGGCTGCACTGAGGATGTTACCAAGCACGGTGACAAAACATCTGCGGAACAACAAACCAGCTCAGCGAGCCAACCAACCTCAACACCCACAACCCGAGCTACAGATCTACTCCAAAACCTTTTATCAGGTTGCCATTCAGCCTTGCATGGTCTAGCGAAAAGAATCTAAATTTTGTCTAATCACCCCTTTATAGCTAATACACTTCAATCTAGGCAGTATCCTGGTAAACCTCTTCTGTTCAGTACCCTCAAACCTTCACATCCTTCCTATAGTGTGGTGCACACAATACTTTAAATGTGACCTGACTAAAGTTTAAAGCTGCAACATGACTTGCCAGTTTTTATACTCATGGCCTGGCCAATGAAGGCAAGCATACCATATGCCTTCTTTACCACCTTAACCACTTGTGTTGCCACTTTCAGAGAGCTACGGACTTGTACCCACGATCCCTTTGCATATAAGTACTTGGAAGGATCCTACCATTAACTGTATACTTTACTCTTGCATTTGACCTCCCAAAATGCATCACCTCACACTTGTCTGCATTACTAACCATCTGCCATTTCTCTGCCCAACTTTACAACTGCTATATATCCTGCTGTATCCTTTGACAACTATCCTCACTATCCACAATTCCAATTTTCGTGTCATCTACAAACTTACTAATAAAACCACCTACACTGTCATCCAAGACATTTTCACATACATCACAAACAACAGAAGTCACCACACTGATCCTTGCAGAGTGCCACTAGTTGGAGACCTCCAGTCAGAAAAACACCCCTGTATAACTATCCTCTCTGTTCCATGACAAGCCAATTTTGTATCCAACTCGCTGTGGATCCCATGTGACTTAATCTTCTGGACCAGTCTACTATGAGGCACCTTGACAAATGCAACCAATGAGAGAGGCAGCATTAAAATTCACACTTCAATTGAAACGTTGAATACAGGTGCAGGAATAGGTCATTCAGCCTCGAGCCTGCTCAGCCATTCATTGTGATTTTGACTGATCCGCTATCTCAATGCTATATTGCCTTCTCTCCATAGTCTTTGGTGCCTTTTAATACCTAAAAATTTATCTCTTGGAATATACTCAATAGCCCAACATCAGTTTTCTGTAGCAGTAAATTCGACAAGTTGACCACCCTCTGGAAGAAATATTACCATATCTCAGTCCTAAATGGCATAACTGATATCCTGACTGGGATAACAGTGACTCCTCGCTTGAGACTTTCCAAACAGGGTAAGTGTCCTCCTATGATGCTGTTTGGCCTGCTGTGTTCATCCAGCTCTGCACCTTGTTGTCTCGGATTCTCCAGCATCTGCAGTTCTTACTATCTCTGATTCAAAAGTATCCTCCCTACATCTTTTCTCTTTCCCCTTGGATTTTATGCATTATCAGCCCAGTGAACCAATCATAAAATTTAAATGCATGGTAATGTTTTATTAGAAGCAATTCTCTTGGTTGATTCTTTTTGTGCTCTTTGACTCTGTTGTTATGTAATAGTTTAAGAACTTCCCTTTTATTATGCAGCCGGTGTATAAGTGGAAGATTGGTGATTCTCCATTGAGGGATGTAAAAACCCAGAATGCAGATTGTCAAGTCAAGGATTTACTGGCTTTTTAAATTCTTTGAGTATGGACATTACTGGAAAGCCCAGCTTTTGTCCATCCCTAATTGAACTCATTAGCTTGTGTGGCCATTCCAAGGGGGTTCAGAGAGATCAGTTTGAGCTAGAACTAATGCCAACAGAATTAATTATTGCAATTTAGAAAGTCATAGCTTGAGGATGGACAACGCTAAAAACATGAACTATGAATGGTAAGGGCAAAGTAAACCCTATATTCACTTAATTTTTCCAGGGGTAGGAACACAACCACTGCGTCATGAGGCTTTTTTATATGCTTCTTTCCTCCAAATCACCCACCCAAGGTTTGTTTTTGTTTATGTGACAGAAAAATGCAGGTGCTGTTGTGAATGTTCACTTCAGTGTGCCAGGTCAATAGGGTCAGGGGCTAAAATCTTCTAGGTAGAAAACAGATTTAGAGGCTAAGTTGAGTTGGTGTGTTTGCTTATTGAGAAATATTCGCAATTTTCTGAGCAATTCATGTAAAAGTAGTCACTTCTTTGTACTGAACGTGAGCACTGCTGAATTAAGAGGCATGCTGTTGAAACTCTTCGTCTTGCATTCATCCAGATAAATGCAAAAATCCAAACTTCAAACGGAACAGCAAATTACACAGAGAAATGGTGCTGATCAGTCGTCAAATGGACTGATGTTGAAATGTTGCCTTATGAAATACTCCAGAAACCAGTAACTTGAAACTTTTTTAAATTCAGAAAAAGCAAGTTGAATCTGGTGAATAACTGCATATGGATTTCACCAGAAGTGTTTACCTAAGATTTCATTTGATTGAAAAGATATAATGACTGGATAAATCTTTTTGCCTGTACAGCTCAATTGCTAAACGATCCTGAGTGTACTAAGAATTACTCTAATTAACGGGAGGTGATGGCCTAGCGATGGTGTTGCGAGAATATTAATCTAGAAATTCCGATCATGATATGGGGGCCTGAGTTCAAATTCCACAATGGAGATGGGAGAATTTAAATTCGTACCCATCTGGAATTAAGTGTCTCATGATGACCATGAAACCATGTTGATTATCCAAAAAAGAAACTGTTGGTTCATGAGTGTCCTTTTAGGGATGGAGCTCTGCAATCTTTGGCTGGTCTGGCCTACATGTGACTCCAAACCTACAGCAATGTGGTTGACTCTCAGTTGCCCCCTGATATGGTCTAACATGTTGTGACAAGTGCTATGAAGTGTCAAAAAAATAAATGAAACTGGGCAGGCAATCTGGCATCGACCTAGGCACTAGAAAGCAGAACAGCCCTGTTGACCTTGCAAAGTCTTCCTGACTAACATCTGGGGACTAGTGCCAAAATTGGGAGAACTGTCTACATGAAGAGAGGAGGGGGAATGACTTTTTTGATTAGGGTAAACATTATTGAGATATCGTCCAATGAAGCTTTATGATTGAACTCAGAAATAAGGAAGGTGTTATCACCTTGATGGGGTTGTACTATAGGCCCCCCAATCGTCAGCAAAAACTGTGGAGCAAATATGCAGAGAGATCTTAGATATATGTAAGAGGGGATTTTTAACTTTCCAGACAGATTGGGACTGCCATAGCGTCAAGGGCTTGGATGGTGGGGAGTTTGTTCAATGTGCTCAGGAAAGTTTCTTTATGTAGATGTACCTACGAGAGAAGGAGCAAAACTTTACCTTCTCTTGAGAAATAAGGCAAGGCAAGTGACTGAAGCGTTAGTGGGAGAGCATTTTAGGATCAGTGATCATAATTCTATTAGGTTTAAAATAGTTATGGAAAAGTAAAGGCCTTGTATAAAAGTTATAGTTCTTAATTGGAATAAGGCAAATTTTGATAGGATGAGGTAGGAACTTTCAAAAGTTGATTGGAATACACTGTGGGTAAAGGGGTGACTGGCAAGTGGGAGGCTTTCACAAGTGAGGTAATAAGAGTTAGGAGGCATTATATTCCTGTTGGAGTGAAGGGTAAGGCTGGTAAGAGTAGAGAATAATGGATGCATAAAGATATTGAGGCTTTAGTCAAGAATATGAAGGAGGCAATGTTGGGTATGGACACCTAGGATCAAATGAGTCTCATGAAGAATATAAGAGGTGCAGGGCCATTGTTAGGAGGGCAGAAATGGGATATGGGAGAGCCTTGGCAGATAAGGTTAAGGATAATCCAAAGAGATTCTACAAGTACATAAAGTGCAACCCTGAAGAGAATAGGGCCACTTAAAGATCAACGCGGTCTAGGTGTGGAACCACAGGAGATGGGAGAGATATTAAATGAATATTTTACATCAGTTTTTAATGTGGAGAAAGAAATGGAGGCGAGGGAACTTGGGGGAAATAAACATACGTTGTCTTGAAAACAGTCCAAATTGCAGAGGGGTGGTGCTGGAGTTTTAAAAAACATGAAGTGGATAAATCTCAGGCCTCGGCAGGTGTATTCCAGGATTTTGTGGGAAGTTAAGGAAGAAATTGCAGGCCCCTGGTGCAGACATTTATATCTTCTACAGTGGCAGATGAGGTGCCAGAAGACTGGAAGCTAACTAGCGTTGTGCTTTTACGAAAGAAAGGCTATGAGGAGAATCCTGGAGTTATAGAACTGAGAGTCTGACATCAGTAGTGTTTAAGTTGTTGGAGGGGATTCTGAGAGAGGATTTACATGTCTCTCAAACTTGATTGAGCTTTTTTGAGGGCATAACCAAAAAGGTTGGCAGAGTGGTCGATGTTGTCTACATGGACTTTAGTAAAGCTTTTGACAAGGTTTCGCTTGGTAGACTAATTAGTAAAGTTAGATCACTTGGGATTCAGCTTGCCAGTTGGATACAGAATTGACTTGAGTAGGAAACAGGGTGCTGGTGAAGGATTGTTTTTCAGACTGGAGTCTGACCGGTGGTGTTCCGCAGGAATCTGTGCTGGACCTATTATTGTATGTCATTTATATAAACGATTTGAATGAGAATTTAGGAGGCATAGTTAATAAGTTTGTAAATGGTATCAAAATTGGGTGGTATTGTTGCCACTGAAGAAGGTTATGTAAAATTAGTAAGAGATGTTGATGAATTGGGCTAATGGGTTGAGCAGTAGATGGAGTTTTATTTGGATAAATGCAACATATTGTGTTTTGGTAAAACTAACAAGGGCAGGAATTATAAAATTAATTGTAAGGCCCTGTACAGTGTTGTCAAACAGGGATGAAGATACAGAGCTCTTTGAAAGCTGCATCACATGTAGGCAGGGCGGTTAATAAGCGTTTAACACGCTTGCGTTGATTGCTCAGACCATCGAGTATAGGAGTTGGGATGTAATGTTGAGGTAGTACAGGACGTTGGTGAGGCCCTTTTTGGAGTATTGTGTACAGCTGTGGTCATCCTGCTATAGGAACGATGTTATTAAATTGGAGAGGGTTTGGAAAAGATGTTGCTGGGGCAGAGGTTTTGAGTTATAAGAAGAGGCTAGATAGGCTGGGACATTTTTCACTGGAGTGTAGGAGATTGAGTGATGACCTTCCAGGGGCTTTTTAAATCATGAGGGGCATAGATAAGGTGCATAGCAAAATCTTTTCTCGAGGGTATAAGAGAGAGACAGTATGATCCCAAATGAAAAGAGGATACTGTTTGGCATGGTGATTCTGCAAGAACAGTTAACCATCAGTTTTTATTCTCAGAGCAAAAAGATGAATTCTGATTATTTGGGGCATTGTTGTAGGGGTGCAGAAGAGCTTGCCTATCTCCATGACCCCTTTATTTAATAATAAGATACAGTGCAAGTTTAAATTCCTTTTGGCTATATAAAACAGGGTACGGAGTATTTGTCTGTAGCTTCTAGTATGCACAAATGCCTTTGATAGGATTTATCCACATGTGCGTGGATTACTCAACATGCAAGCAATGCTCCCCATATGTCCTGTTCTGTGATTAACTCTGCAAATTGACCAATCAAGTTGTTGCAACTGGTGGAAAATTTATTTCAAACATACAGTAAAGAATTCCTTCTCATTCTCCAAGACAGAACGAGAGCTGTATTACCATATGCTGTTCTAATATTGCCAGCTTATTTACAAGCATACCACTCAAAGAAGCCATAGTGCAGATGTCATTGTCACTGTGTCATGGATTTAGATGTACCATGTGTATTCATCAGACTCATGAACTTAGCAACTTGTGCACTTGAGGTCAGTTTCAATGACACTGTATGCTCAAATAGCCATGGGATCCCTTTAGGCCCAGCGTTTGTTATCAACTTCAGTTTCTGTGAGAAGTGCATTTTTGATGCAGAGGCTATTAACCACCTACCACTTGTGTACTTCTAATCTTTGATTTTGATTTGATTTTGCAACTTTTTTATTCATTCGTGGGATGTGGGTGTTACTGGCTAGGCGTGGGTGTTATTGCCCATCACTAAGTGCCCAGGGGGCCGTTAAGAGTCTACCACATTGCTGAGATTCTGGAATCACTTAGGCCAGAACAGATAAGGGCAGTAGTTTCCTTCCCTGAAGGACATTTTTTTTAAATTGAATTCAAGTTCCTCTATTTACCATGGCAGGATTTGGTTGCACTCCCTAAAATATTACCTGGGTCTTTGGATTAATATTCCTGCGATAATACCAATAGGCCATTACATTCCTTTATTTCAGTCTGCAGTTGCATGAAATACACAGCTTAAATTGGATCCAAAACTCAAATTTACTGTTGAAATGGAACACATTTTCCAGTTGAATTAGTTGAGAAGCCAGACTCTTAACTACTGTCTGCCAAAAGCCTACTTGCCAGTCATAAAACATATTGGGATTCCTGCAGTTCGTTGTGCAACAAGATCAATCTTATTGATAACTTTCTGAATAGGGCCTCGGACATCTCGTCATGTTGATGCAGATAAAAACTATCCTGTCTGATGACAACCTAATGAAATCGCTGGTCGTTGTATCTCTCCAATTCATGAAAGGGCCCATTTCTGTCACTTTTAGGAACATAGCGGCAGTTATTTCTGCTGTAACACGTTTCGTTAACGTGAATTAGCTGTAATGTGATTAATGTATAATGGACGCTGTTTGAATAACACTAACTTTCTACTGTGCAGTGTAGCGATTTTCTGTCGTGATTTCCCTATTTACAATTTTCTATAGCACGAGGTCGCACAAGAACGTAACTATCGTGGTGTAGGAGACCTGTAGACCATTTAGCCCCTAAAGTCTGTTCTGCCATTCAGTGAAATCATGGCTGATCTGTGGCCTAACGCCACATACCTGTCATTAGCTCATATCCTTTAATACCTTTGCTTTACAAAAATTTCTCCCTCCAATCTAAAATTAACAACTGATCTAGCATCCAGTGCTGTTTGTGGAAGAGAATGCCAAACATCCACCACCCTTTGTGTATAGATGTTCTTCTTAACATCTCTCCTGAATGGTCTGGCCTTAGTTTTTAGTCTATGGCTCCTACTTCTAGAATCTCCAACCTTTGGAAAAAGTTGGAGACAGTAAGGACTACTGATAGCCTGAAACATTGACTTTCCTGCTCCATAGATGCTGTCTGACTGGCTGTAGTTTTCCAATTCCATATTTATTTACTTTGGAAAAAGTTGATTTGTTTACCCAGCCTTTTCCTGATAATATCTTGAAGACTTCAGTTGCCTTTTTGCTCAAAGCAGTGCCCAGTTTTTCACCAATTAACTGGAAGAGGAATGTCTCAAAAATTTAAACAGGTGAAACTAGCTGTTTCATGCTGCTACTATGCAGTAAATCTACAGTAATTTTTTCCACAAACAGGACACTGCCATCAAGGCAGAAAGAAGTTTTACCACCCATACAAATGAGTACTGTGATGCCTTCTCGTGCTGGAGTGATGCCAGGTACGTAGACCGTATGTCCCAGTGACTGCTGAGCCTTGTTGAGCATCAAGACCCATTGACTATTTGCAGCTGACAGCTCGTTTTAAACTGGGCTGTACTTGCAAGTTTCATAAAAGTATGCCCTTTTTTTTGATTTCCAGTGATAAAATCACTTCTATTAAATTATCCAGTCTGTTCTAAGTGTTGTAGTGGAAGCCCAGTTAAGATCATCAGATGGGCCCAGACTGTTCTAGAAGATACACATATATAAATACTCAAGACCCTGTGTTTTGTAGGGGAAAAGGAATTTGTATATAGATGACTCCTTTTTTTTCGAAAAAGGTGAAATTGAGACAACCAAACTGCATTCTCCAGACAATAGCCTGATCAATTAGAGTCTACCGCCCTTATCTGAGAATTGATTGACAGTTAGCTATTGTTGCTGCATTTCTAAGTCAATTGTGGCCCAATCAATCAGCGTCTTCTAATTTGTTTTTCAAATCTGTTTCTTGTGTCCTAGTTCTGACGAAAAGCTTCAATCTCTAGTCTCCTTATTAATGACTAACTTCTGTTCTATCAGGCATTCATTTCTCCACCTCTGTTTTCTTTATGCTCATAATCAGGCAGAACAGCAGGCTATTCAGTGGAGAGAAAATCCATGAGTCTTTGTAGTTGATTTCCCATGTAGTGACTAGCACAACATCATCAGTGTAGAAGAATTCTCTGATCTGGAATGTTCTGTGTTTTTGTCTTCACTTTCAGATTGGTTATATTGTATAGCTTGCCATGTGACCTAATGTGTAGGTAAGCATGTTCTATATCGACAGTGTAGATGAAAGGCATGAGCATGGCGAAGATACTTGACAGATAGAAGGCTAGAACATCAGAGATAGTAGGAACTGCAGATGCTGGAGAATCCGAGACAGAACATCATCCTGTTTTCTCCTTTCTTCCTTCTGAAGCTGTCAGAAGTGAAGTCGTCAGTGTGCCTTGTCAAGGAAGGAGCTGGTCAGAATCCAGAAGTTTGGTGGACAGCCAGTATCGCCCAAATTTTGTTTTTGGAGTTCTATCCTGCTGATAGGATAGTGTCCATTGTAAAAATGCACTCTGCTACTCAATACACTGCCTACAGAATGTACCCATTTAGTACAATTCTAACAAAGCCCTTTTTTTTAGGGGGGATGAGGAGTGATATTTCCCTGTAGCTGCTGTCTCTGTTTTCGGATAATTTCTTTCAGGTCTAAAGATGTGCAGGCTGAGTGAATTGGCCATGCTAAATTGCCCATAGTGTTCAGGGATGTGTAGATTAGGTGGGTTTATAGGGGGAACGGGTCTGAGTGGGATGCTTTGTGGGTCGGTGTGGACTTGTTGGGCCGAAGGGCCTGTTTCCACACTGTAGGGATTCTATGATTCTGTTTCTCATCCTATGACTGGATCCTACTGTCTAAAGGGAAGTTGATTAATTTGTGGCAGGAGATGGGACTTTCCATGCATGAGCAGATGAGCTTGAATTCTGGCCGCTTCAGGTGCCATGTCTGCTTGTTAACGTGATTCTAAAGTGATGAGAGCTCTTCCTCTAACTCAACCATGACAGGAAACTCTGCGCAGGTATCATACAGACTGGAGATGTCAGTCTTATGGGAGCACAGCTTAAAGTATGTTCATTCCAATGGAACATCTGCTTGGTTCTATCTATGATTACTTACCATCTGTCCATTTCTGGGGGAATAGCTCTGGTGATGGAAATTCCAGGGGCCGTCTTGATCCTATCATGATTTCTGAAGTCACGAACAGTTTGGACTTTTTGGCATAGGTTGACCTAACATCTGTATCTCCCTCGTTTACACAGCTGATTTTGCCCTGCAGTGTTCTCGCTGTGGGTTTGTGTTGTGGGTCAGGTAGTCTCTGCTGTTTGCTTCAAAAGCAGATGCTGTCTCAGCTGAGTAGGTCACAAACTAGTCAGGTCCTATACATTTCGTAAGAATCAGCAATGGATGCTCCAAAAAATCCCAAACAGGTATTGTGTTGAGTCTTTTGAAAAGAACCTTCCATGCATATATGCACCAATTGATCATGACACTTTGCTTTTTGTCACTTGCCTTTAGTTCCCTTGAACCTTTTACTTTTCTGGCCGTCTCTTGTGGTACTTCATCAAAAGCCTTACTAAAATCCATTTAGATGGCCAATGCACTACCCTCATCAATTATTCTCTTTTAACCTGTAAAGGATAAATTAAGTTTGTCAGATATTACAGTCCCTTAATCAATCCATGATAATTATCATTGCTAAATCTGTGCCGTTCTAAATGATAGTTTATACTATTCTCCATCATTCTTTGTGAAAACTAGCTCAGCATTAAGGTTTGCTGACTGACTTGTAATTGGTAATCCTGTTCCCTTTTTCTTTAATATTTCCTTTCTTGCTATGTTTTTAACATTTGACAATTTGCATTGTTTCCCTATTTTCTGAAGTCAGATACCAGCTATTTATTAAGAGCCGTCTCCATGCACAGGTTACCATTATGATCTCTAATGAGCCCTACTGTCCTTGCTTGTAATGTATTTATAAAAAGTCTTTAAGATTTCTTTGGTTTTACTTGTCAGAGTTTTCTCATTCCCTCTGTTTGCTTTCCTGATTTCCTTTTTAATTTCACTTGCACTTGCTATACTCCTCCAACCTTTTTGTGGTATTGAGTGCTCAGTACTCCGTAACTTTCAGTCTGGCTACCCAATGTTTGGAAATGCTAGTTGTCTGAAATTTCTTGAGCAGCCCTAGCATCATTTTAGCACAGTACTTGAGTGCAGAAACCATGAAGATGGATAAGTAAGATGAAGTCAGTCATTGCTTCATAATGTTATTATTGCGCTGTGTTTCAGGTAAATAGTTATGTCTGTTTTCCAGTTCACACACTTCCAGTTATGCATTTTAACATAATCCAGAAATGCCTTGCCCCAACATTGCGGGTAAATGATTTAGAGCAAGAGACTGAATGTACGGTTGCTATATTTGCAGATGATACAAAGATAGGAAAGTAAATTGTACAGAGGATGGAAGACATCTGCAAAAGTTAAGAGTGGGCAAAAATTTACACATAGGCATGGAGTATAATGTGGGAAAATATGAACTTTTCAGCTTTGGAGGAATAGAAAACCAGCATGTTATTTAAATAGAGAAACTTTGCAGAACTCTTCAGTACAGAGGAATCGGAGTGGTACATGAATCTCAAAATTTTAGTATGCATGCATAACGAGTGATTTAGGAATGCAAACTGTTTATTGCAAGGAGAATGGAATATAAAAACGGAAAATTTTGTTGCAGTTGTACAGAATTTTACTGAGGTCATGTCTGGAGTACTGTATACGGTTTTGATCTCCTCATTTAAAGGATCTAAATTCATTAGAAGCAGTTCAAAGAAGGTTTGCTGAATTGACATGTGATGGGGAAAGTGAGGAAAGATTGGTCAGGTTTGGGTATGCATCCATTGGAGTTAATCTCAGTGAAACATAGAAGGTTCTGAGGGCACTTGATAGATTAGTTGCTGAAAGAATGTTTCCCTGTGGAACCAAATAAGACTTGGAGTCAGACCTTCAGAAATAAGGGGTGTCCCATTTAAGCAGATGACAGATTCTTTCCCTCAGTTGAGAGCCTTTGGATGCTTTCTTATTTGTGGGATATGGGCATCACTGGCTAGGCTAGCATTTATTGCCTATCCTTAATTGTTAAGAGTTAAAAATCTGAATGACATTGCCTCGGAGTTGGAATCAAATGTAAGGATGCCAGGACTTGCTGAAAGAATATTTATGAACGAAGTGGGGTTTTGTGACAATCGACAGGTTACGTGGTTGCCATTAGGTTAGCTTTTTATTCCAGACTTTTTATTGAATTCATATTCCGTCTGTAATGGTGAGATTTGAACTCTTATCCCCAGGACGTTAGCCTGGGTTTCGGGATACCAGTTCAATGACAATTTCTCAATGCCACATTGCCTCCCAAAAATATAATACTTATAAGGCAGAGGTAGATGTCGAAGGAGTTGAAGGTTATCAGATGTAGATGGGAATGTGGATTTGTTTTAAACGAAGAAGTAGGCTAAAGGAGCTGAATGGCCTATTCTTCCTCCATCATTCATTTGTAGTTTGGAATGAATACGCTGTACCAAATATGAGCTTCCTTTTTTGGTGCCTTGATTTGCTCTTTATGCTTCTTGACGTCCAGGGAGGTTTAAATTTGGGAGGTTCACCCTTCTTTGTGGGATTATATGCTCTGACATTAATTTAACTTCATGTAGCTCTTTCTTGTACACTTGAGCAAATTACATTTGAGCTTATTAAACACTGCCTTTCCACACTCTTTATTACTTCTCCCCCATTACCTTGCCTGAAACACTAACCAGGCATGTTGAGCTGTTAATCCTGCCCCCCTTTCAGCCACGTTTCAGTAACAACTGTAATATCATACTTTGAAGTGTCTATCTGCCCTCGGGTTATCTGACTTATTATCTGGACTGTTTACATTGAAGTATCTAGCAGTAAGTATAGCTTTTTTAAAATTTATTTTCTAATCTTTGTTTACTCCACAGTTTATTAATTCTATGCTGTTCATTTCAGTTTTGCTTCTCTTCCTTCTAACTGACCTCAATTTCCCTCCCTCCCCAGCTAATTTACATACACTTGACGGTCGAGCAAATCTCGTGCCTACAGTGTCGGTCACTGCCCTGTTGAGGCACAGCCTGTCTGGTAAGAAGACAGAGGGTGGTGGTTGATGGGAAATGTTCATCCTGGAGTTCAGTTACTAGTGGTGTACCTCAAGGATCTGTTTTGGGGCCACTGCTGTTTGTCATTTTTATAAATGACCTGGATGAGGGCGTAGAAGGATGGGTTAGTAAATTTGCGGATGACACCAAAGTTGGTGGAGTTGTGGATAGTGCGGAAGGATGTTGCAGGTTACAGTGGGACATAGATAAGCTGCAGAGCTGGGCTGAGAGGTGGCAAATGGAGTTTAATGCGGAAAAGTGTGAGGTGATTCACTTTGGAAGGAATAACAGGAATACAGAGTACTGGGCTAATGGTAAGATTCTTGGTAGTGTGGATGAGCAGAAAGATCTCGGTGTCCATGTGCATAGATCACCCAGGTTGATAGCGTTGTTAAGAAGGCGTACAGTATGTTAGGTTTTATTGGTAGAGGGATTGAGTTTCGGAGCCATGAGGTCACGTTGCAGCTGTACAAAACTCTGGTGCGGCCGCACTTGGAGTATTGCGTACAGTTCTGGTCACCGCATTATAGGAAGGATGTGGAAGCATTGGAAAGGGTGCAGAGGAGATTTACCAGGATGTTGCCTGGTATGGAGGGAAGGTCTTATGAGGAAAGGCTGAGGGTCTTGAGGCTGTTTTCGTTAGAGAGAAGAAGGTTAAGAGGTGACTTGATAGAGACATACAAGATGATCAGAGGATTAGATAGGGTGGACAGTGGGAGCCTTTTACCTCGGATGGTGATGGCTAGCACGAGGGGACATAGCTTTAAATTGAGGGGTGATAGATATAGGACAGATGTCAGAGGTAGGTTCTTTACTCAGAGAGTAGTAAGGGCGTGAAATGCCCTGCCTGCAAAAATAGTAGACTCGCCCACTTTAAGGGCATTTAAATGGTCATTGGATAAACATATGGATGATAATGGAATAGTTTAGGTTAGATGGGCTTCAGATTGGTTTCACAGGTCGGCGCAACATCGAGGGCCGAAGGGCCTGTACTGCGCTGTAATGTTCTATGTTCTATGTACATGCCACTCCTCCAGAACTGGTCCCAGTTTCTCGGAAATTTAGGATCTCACTGTCATACTGCTATCTCTACAACCTCTCAGTCATCTGAACTATCCTCCTGCTTCTGAATTCATTACCATGTAATATTAAGTGAATAATCCCAGTTTCACTACCTTTTGGCTATGGTATTTTAATATCTTTCCTAGCTTCCTAAAATCTGCCTGTAGGACATTGATGCCAAAGACACACAAGAAGGAAGCGACAATGTAGAATCCAGATATTTTCACTTCGTGCACTTACACCCTCACTCGTGTATACACACGCATAAACCATCACTGGAAAATTTTTGCAGTTGCTCAGTGTCATCCTTACCCTAGCATTGGTATAGCAACGTTCTGAAGTCACATCTGTGCCCACAGAAACATGTCTATTTTTCCAACTATATAATCTCCTATGACTTGCTTTCTTGGCCTGCCATCTTCACAACTAGCCCTGATCCCCAAACCTACCCGACATGATATTTTTTAACTTGGCTGTTGCTGTATTCCGCAAAGGTAAAAGGGTGAAATTGCAATAGTTTTACTGGACCATATGGCTGCTCTCTGTAATTAGAGAGACAACTGGTGGTTTAATCTGAGGGTCACCATGCATCAGACGAGGTTGAGGACAGTACTTCATGGCAACCTCAACCAGTGCAGGAATTAAACCTATGCTGTTGGCATCCCTGTACATTCAAATCTGCTGTCTAGCTAACTGACACTTTGTCCTCACCAGTACTACTTCAATGACCTTCCCTCCTCCATAAGGTCAGAAGTGGGCATGTTTGCTAATGATTGTGCAGTGTTCAACACCAGGTGTGACTCGGATACTGAAGCAGTGCATGTTCAAATGCAACAAGATCTTGACAATATCCAGGCTTGGGCTGACATGGTAAATAAATTTGCGCCACACAAATGCCAGGCAATGGCCATCTGCAGTAAAAGACTAATCTTCTCTCTAATCTTCACATTGTATGCTTTTTCTTTTGCTTTTATGCTGTCCCTGACTTCCCTTGTTAGCCTTGTTCAGCTCTTCATGTGTTTCTTCTTCCTTGGGATGAATTTTTGCTGTGCCTCAAATTATTCCCAGAAGCCCCTGCCGTTGATGCTCCAGCTGCTCCCCCTCAGCCTGCTTGGCAAATTCTATCACATCATGTTAACTACTCCCTCGGTCATTGGTAAGATTTTAGTGTCAGTTATTAAGGATGAAATTATGGAGTACTTGTATGTGCATGGAATAATAAGAATGAGTCAGCACAGCTTCAGCCACGGGAGGTCATGTCTGACAAATACTAGAATTCTTCTAGGGTGATGAGCAAGTTAGACAGTGGAGAGATGGTGGATGGGATCTATTTGGATTTCCACAGTGCCTTTGACAAGGTGCTACGCAGGCTATTAAACAAGGTAAGAGCCCATGGTAACAGGGCAAGATGCTGGTAAGGGTAGAGGGTTGGCAGAAAGCAGAGAGTAAGGATAAAAGGGTCTTTTTCAGAATGGCAGCCGGTGATGAGTGGAGTTTCACAGGGGTCAGCATTGGGACCACAACTATTCATGTTAAATATTAATGGTCTGGACAAAATAACTGAGGGTATTGTTGCTAAAGTTTCAGATAACACAAAGGTAAGTGGAGGGACAGGTAGTGTTGACAAAGCAGGCAGGTTGCAGAAGAATTTGGAAGGGAAGCAGAGTGGACAAAGAAGTGGCGGATGGAATACAGTGTGGAAAATTGAGAGATTACGTACTTCTGTTAGGCAGAACAGACTGGTATATCCTTTTTGTTAATATCAGTGGTCTTTGACAAACGTGTACCTTGCAAAAATGTTAGCGTTCAAGTAAGTAAATCGTTACATGCAGCACAAGCCATTACAAATTTTGAAGGAAAGGAGTAGCACTGTCTTCCCTCTCTCTGCGTTGATGTACTCTATTTACAACCACTGTTCAAACCAGATCCTGTCTGCTTTTGTACACCTGTTATCCAGTACCAGTAGCTATCTGGGCAGTGACAGCCAGTTGTTAGTTAACTGTAATTTTCTGCCAGTTATTGACAATTTCTTGGTACTTTAAGTTGCATATTAAATTAGAAAAGAGGCGCACTTAGGAAGTTATTCATTTTGCACATATCAGAACAAATCGAATGATGAATTTCAAGTGATCGTTTCAACTTATAGTACAGCATTGGTTGACAGTCAACTCCAAAAGGTTGCTGTCGAGAAAGTAACTGGGTATCACAGGTTCCCCGCTCTTTTGTGTAATTCAAAAATGTGACAGTCTGAACAATTTCCTTTTGTTTATAAAGAACGTCCTCGCCAAATCATGTATGCTGCGACCTTGACTAGTTACCTTTAAACCCATTGTTAGCGTAGTATTAGCACACTTGTGGAATTGCATCTAACAGATATTTGGTTTTGGCTTTTGCATATGCAGGCTGGATGAGTACAGTTTGTACTCTGCCAGTAACAAAGAGCAGATTAAGCAAGCCATTTCATGATGCTACTATTTAGAGAGTAGGTGAGTAGTCTTTTCCAATAACTGAATGCTTCTATCAGTCTGAAAATGTGTTCTGCCCACCACGTAATCGTATGAGTTTCAGTGCCAGTGTGATGGCAGCTATGTAGGCCTTGCGTCCCAACGATTGGCTGATTGAACCAAATATCATGTTCTCTCAGAGATAGTAGGAACTGCAGATGCTGGAGAATCTGAAGTAACAAGGTGTAGAGCTGGATGAACACAGCAGCCCGAGCAGGAAGGCTGATGTTTCGGGCCTAGACCCTTCTTCAGAAATCTGCACCCCCTGCAGTGCTAGTATATCTCTTCTCAAGTGAGGAGACCAAAACTGCACACAGTACTCCAGGTGTGGCCTCACCAGGACCCTATACAGCTGCAGCATAGCCTCCCTGTTTTTAAACTCCATCCCTCTAGCAATGGCAGACAAAATTCCATTTGTCTTTTTAATTACCTGCTGCACCTGCAATCCTACTTTTAGCGATTCATGCACAAGGACAGGCATGACACACAAAATTAACAGGCATGGGTAGAATGGATAATCAGTCTTTTTCCCAGGATAGAAATATCAATGGCCGTAGGTTTAAGGTAAAAGGGGGTTAAGTTTAAAGGAGATGAGAGGCAGGATATTTACCCAAAGTGGTAAGTGCTTGAAACAGTGTGTCAGAGTAAGTGATGGAGACATACACAATAGCAACATTTAACGGGCATCTTGACAGATATATGAATAGGCAGGGAATAGAAGGATAAGAATGCGTAGATGCAAAAGGTTTTCAGTTTAGAAACATGTCAGCACAGTTGTGGTGGGCTGAAGGGCCTATTCCTCTGTTATGCTGTTCTTTGTTCATATCACTTTCATTCCCATAAAAGAATTAATGGATATGCTGCACTTCTGATAAATTGGCTAACAGCTGAGGAAACTGAAGTACAATGAAGGTGGGAATCCATTCCACTTCTCAAAGTCTTGGCAGTTCACAGTGCAGTTTTGAGCCACACTAAGGTTTTTGGGAGTCCTTTCATAGAAATTTTTCAACGGGTGTCTGGAAGAATTTGAATTTGGTATTGCTGAAATGTACCACAATATACTGCAACTTGACCTCAATTGTTTTAAAACTGAATGAAACGGTTTGTTTAAACCATTGTCCTTTAAATTAGGTTTTTTTTGTAATGTCTGAAATTTGGATTGGTCATTTTAAGTTGCTGGCCATACTTTGAAACCAGGACTTTTTAAATTTATGGAGATAGTAGGAACTGCCGATGCTGGAGAATCTGAGATAACACGGTGTAGAGCTGGATGAACACAGCAGGCCAAGCAGCATCAGAGGAGCAGGAAAGCTGACGTTTCTGGTCGAGACCCTTCTTCAGAAATCTGCACCCTCTTGCACCCCCTCCAGTGCTCATATATCTCTTCTCATTTTCTAAAGAAGGGTCTCGACCCGAAACGTCAGCTTTCCTGCTCCTCTGATGCTGCTTGGCCTGCTGTGTTCATTCAGCTCTACACCGTGTTATCTCTTTTTAAATTTATGTTTGGGTGGCCACAAATTTGATTTACAGACTGTCAGAAATACCTTTGAAAAGATAATTAGCCTACTCCTCCTAACTTCTATATTACTGTATTGTATAGTTATGCAAATAAATTAACCTAAAGTCAGCTGGAGAAAAAAAATTGTGAACGTCCAATACAGAAAATGCTGGAGAAACACTTTTTTCAGGCAGCAGCTACAGAGACAACTGACACATTTTAACATTGACATTTTGTCAGAACTGACATTTAGCTGTGGTGAACAGGTTCCCATTTTAAATTACTACCACCTAATTGAGCATGTTTACATTCTGTTTTTTCATTTATTTCTGATATTTGTAGTGTTTGTGCTGTTTAAGTTTTCATTGCTCTTCACCATGACTAGTGACTAGCTTAAGACCCTTCATTTTACAGGAGTTGTCTTAATGTCAGCAGTTAGCTCCAGTTTAACCCCCAATCTGAACCCCCAACAGATGCTCTCACCACTATCTGCCTCAGGCTCAAGTCAAGGAAAGAGCTTGCCCTTTATGTTGCATTTTTCATACTCCGATCATGACAAAATGCAACGATACCAACGAATTATTCCTCATATGTAGTTATTGTTGTAATTTGGCAAAGTGTGGGAAGTGCCCTGCATGCTTAGCAACTTTGAGATATATACAGTGCAGAATGGTTACAGTACAGGAGGCGGCTGTTTGATGTGTCATGGGGTCTGGCTTTCTGTAACCATCAAGCTACTTCTTCAACTCCAAATCCACCCCCACCTCTACTAAGGAGACCAGCCCCAGCTTTGCAAATCTATCTGTATGATGGAAGTCCCTCACTTCTGGAACTATTCTCAAATCTTGTTTTTGGCACCCTCTCTAGTGCCTTCACGTGGTTTGTTTAGGTTTTGATTAAATTTTGGCACGAGCACCAGGGAGTCTGCACTACTCAAAATAAAGCAATGTTTTTATTCCCACCTGTGAAGAGAGATGAAGCCTCTTGTTAATATCTCACCTGAATGACTGACTGGTGTTTTTGCAGCTGCCTTGCTGTGAATCACGAGTGCTATCACTGAGCCCTGACCAAAAATCATCTGTAGCTGTTAACTGGACACGTTACTTCTGAATCCTAGTTCAACAGAATTCCTATTTTGCTTGTGTTATTATGTGCAACTGGTGTGACGAATCCATTCATTTTGAGGATATGCATATATAATGTGATGCTATCCATTTTCAGTAATGCACTTTGAAAATGTTGCTGAATATATTTCTATCTGATTCAATGCTGATAACACAGGTAAGATCATAAATTCCACTGGATTTCTGTGAAAATGTTTGAAAATTCAAAGTTCTTTTATTTTAAGCAAACCACTTGGCATCATACTGTTTCGAACGCTATAACCCGTTAACAAACCATTGGCAATGGAAGATTCCTTTCTGAAGGAGATAACTGAAAAAATAGTGGAGATGTTAGTGGTGATCTTTCCGAAATTACTGGAGTCAGGGAGGGTCCCAGAGGACTGGAAAATCACCAACATCATCCGCCTCTGCCCCTGTTCAAGAAGGAAGTAAGGCAAAAGACAGGAAATTACAGGCTGATTAGCCTGGCCTTGGTTGTTGGTGAGATTTTGGAGTCTGTTATGAAGGATGCGATTTCTGAATACTTGGAAGTGCATGGTAAAATAGGGCAAAGTCAGCATGGTTTCATCAATGCCTGACGAATCAGTTTGAATTCTTTGAGTAGGTAGCGAGCGGGTTAGACCAAGGAGAGCCAGTGGATATTATCTACTTGGACGTACAGAAGGCCTTTTGACAAAGTGCCACACGGGATGCTGCTGAGTAAGATAAGAGCTCATGGTGTTAGAAGCAAGGTACTAACATGGATAGAAGATTGCTTGCTGCCAGACAGCCAGAGAGTGGGGATGAAAGGGTCGTTCTCAGGATGGCAGCCGGTGACTAGTGGTGTTCCGCAAGGGTCAGTGTTGGGACCACAACTTTTCACCTTATACGTTAATGATCTAGCTGAAGGAACTGAGGGCATTCTGGCTAAGTTTATAGATGATACAAAGACAGGGGGAGGGACAGGTAGTATTGAGGAGTCGGGGAGGCTGCAGAAGGATTTAGATAGGTCAGGAGAGTGGGCAAAGAGGCAGCAGATGGAATACGACGTGGGAAGGCGTGAGGCTGTGCACTTTGGTAGGAAGAATAGAGGCATAGACTGTTTTCTAAATGGGGGGAGAAAATTCAGAAATCTGAAGTCCGCAAAAGGACTTCGAAGTCCTAGTCAAGAATTCTCTTAGGGTTAACTTGCAGGTTGAGTTGGTAGTTAGGAAGGCAAATATGATGGCATTTATTTTGAGAGGGCTAGAATATAAAAGCAGGGATGTACCTCTGAGGCTTTATAAGGCTCTGGTCATAATATTCTGTGCAATTTTGGGGCCCCATAATCCAGGAAGGATGTACTGGCCCTGCAGTGGATCCAGAGGAGGTTCACGAGAATGATCCCAGGAATGAAAGGCTTAACATATGAGAAACGTTTGAGGACTCTGGGTCTGTACTGGATGGAGCTTAGCAAGATGAGAGGGGACTTGATTGAAACTTACAGAATACTGAAAGCTCTGGATAGAGTGGATGTTAGGAAGATGTTTCCACTAGCAGGAGAGAGTAGGACCCGAGGGCACAGCCTTAGAATAAAGGAAAGATCCTTTAGATGGGGAGAAACTTCTTCAGTCGGAGAGTGGTGAATCTATGGAATTCATTACCACAAAAGCTGTGGACGCCAGGTTGTTGAGTATATTTAAGACAGATAAATAGGTTCTTTATTGTTAAGGGAATCAAAGGTTACAGGGAGAAGGCAAGAGAATGGGGTTGAGAAACTTATCAGCCATGATTGAATGGCAGAGCCAACTCAATAGGCTGAATGGCCTAGTGTTTGGCTCCTATGTCTTCTAATCTTTTCAAATCACAGGATGAAGACCATATCACTGCATGTGATCAATCATTAATGTAGTCTTGGAATGCTGATGCTTTTCAGAGTGACTCTCAGCTCTGAAAGTTTGTGAACCTGTTTTAACAGAGAGAGTTATGTAAATTCGGGCCACTGCAACCCCAATTAAATGATTTCTCTCGCTTTGTGCTCAAATCTGAAACTGTATAATACTTCAAGCTTTGACATCTCCAAATACTGGAGTGTTGGCATATTTTATTCAGATATGGGGTACTTTAAGTTGAAAGCTGATCCAGCAGAATAATAATCACTGGTTAACTATCTTGTACTTTTCCTTTTGCTGTGCTGGTTAAGTATTGGAAGATTTGAAAAACTGAACAGAACAGAAATAAAAACAGAAATTGCTGTAAAAGCTCAGGTTTGGCAGCATCAGTGAAGGGAAATCAAAGTTAACGTTTCGTATCCAGTGACCCTTCCTTAGAATGTCACTGGACCCAAAAAGTTAACTGATTTCTCTTCATAGATACTTGCCAGACCTGCTGAGCTTTTCCAGCAATTTCTGTTTTTGTTTCTGATTGATATCATCCACAGTTCTTTCAGTTTTTACTGAACAGAACAGATTAAACAGGCTGAAATTCTTTAAAACGACTGCGGAGTGACATAGTGTTTCAATTATGAAGTGTTTTAATTGTGTAAAAATGGAAATATTTCCCCTTATTGGGGAGGCCAAAACTTGGAGCCTTATTTATAATTGTCAATAAATCCAGTAGCAAATTTGTATGCAGAGTGTAGTTAAAATGTGAAATTTGCTCCAACATGGAGTGGTTGAAGCAAACAGTATAGATGAAATTAAGGAGAAGCTTGATAAACAGATGAGAAGAATGGTAGGTGGTTATGCTGTTAGGATTTGATGAAGTAGAATGAGAGTTTTGTCAAACTTAATCACCAGCATGGGCATGTTGTCTTATATAGGCTGATCGTGCTGTGTATTTGAAGTAAAAATACCCTATATGGTAAAATGATTGTTAGCAGCCACGTGATTAGGATCAGATCAAAAAAGTTTGTATACCTGACAGATTAAAATAATTTCAAGGAATTGACAGAGAGGATGAAGGTCAAAGGTTGCAGGAGGATATTAACGGATTGGGCAGATCAGTGGCAAATGGTATTTAACTTTGATAAATGTGAATTGAAGCTCTTTGGAAGAAGAAACAGGACAAGGAAATACTCAATGAATAGCAAGACATTAGGAAGCTCTGTGCTTGTCTACAAATCCCTGGGGGTGGCAGGACAGGTTAATAGGGTGTTTAAGAATATATATAGGACACTTGCCTTTTATCAGTCATAGCATAGATCTTAAGATCAGGAGGTTTTATTGGAGCTGTGCAGAAGTTTGGTTAGGCCATAGTTCAAGTAGTGCGCGGTTGTGGTCACCACACTCGGAAGGATATGATTGCACAGCAGCAGGTGCAAAGGCAATTTGCAAGGATTTTGTCTGGGATGGAGTAGTTTAGCTATGAAGAAAGGCGGGATAATCTCAGGTTGTTTCCTTTGGAGCAGAGAAGGCTGAAAGAGGACTTGATAAAGGTGGATAAGATAGGGGCACATGGATGAGGTGAACACCAAGCAGCCGCCTCCACCACACCCCACCCCCGGAGTGGAAGGGACATTAAAAAAGGGGCTTAATTTTAAAAAGAAAGGCAGGAGGTTGAGAGAGGATTTGAAAATTAACTTTTTCAACCAGAGGATGGGGAGGTCAGGGTCCGGGACCTTGCTGCCTGGGAGGGTAGTTGAGGGGAGAAAACCCCACATTCTTTGAAAGGTACTTGAATCCGTGCGTGTCATAAAATTGATGGTAATAGGCAGGAAAATGGGACTCCTGTAGGGAGTCAGATATTTTTGGTGGTACAGAGGTATGGGCCATAGGGCCACTTCTGTACTGTACAGTTCTATTTTGGGACAGCTTGTTTTTTTTTTAAACAACAGCTTGGGTCTGTTTCCTTTTCAAAAGGAGAGAGCATGAAATGTTCCAGAACTTCCTTTTAACTAAATGAATCATCAAATTAGAGAAATGGATTTGAGTTTTCCATTATGCCATAGGTCTGACAGTGCAGTTGCACCAGGAATTCAATGAGGTGGGATGTAAACTTAGCATCTTACGTTAATTTCTTTATTTTGTATTTAATTCTTGGGTAACTATTTGTCGATCTGCTCTATTCAAGAGGGTTCTTCGGTTTTCTGCAGGCTAGAGATTAACTGGAGGAATTTTTCTGATATTTTAGCTGACCACCTGTTCTTCAGGACAAAACATCAGATGCTGAGTTGCTCACCTGAGCCAAAAAGTCCATGCCATCTTTATACAGTTGCGACTGAGTTGAGCCAGTCGTCTTTGTTCAGAACGCTTGACACTCAGCTCAGGTCTGGGTTGCACCTCATGATGGTGCACAAAGGAAAACCTATAAACACGCTCTGGTCAGTTTTCTGTTTGGAGTTTTGAGGTGACTTTGTTCTGGGAGAAGCTTACCCGGATTGCTGCACCTGCATTACCAAATTTAAAATAAAAAGTGTGCCTGCTTTAAAACAAGCAGAAAGAGAAGGAAATTCCAAACGAGCAACTTGTCCAAAACTCAGTCAACTATAGTGTCCCATTCCTATTTATGGCAGGAGCTTGCAGGTGCTGATTGGCCTTAGCAGTCACCTCCATAGCTACAAGCATTCCATGTGCTAAGGTAGCCATCTTCGTCTCAAAGGATGAACAGGAAGCATGAATGAAAATTGTGCATTATGAAACAATGATATTTAATGATATAATATCGATCATTGTCACATGTTGCTTCATGCATTGTACTGTAGTCACTGGGGAAATTCATTACTGCCTAACCTGCAATGACCAGATTGTGCTAGTACAATTTTACATTTCATTCAAGTGGAGTTCTAGCATATTTTGAAATTATTCTTGCACCCAATTGCTCCCCAGTTATAAATTACATTGGAAGTTTCTTTATTTCCAACTTTATTACATTGTCTGTATTAGAAAACTGAAGGTCAGCTTGTTGTGCATAAACACTTTCTAGGAGGTTATGAAATAGTCAAATAATTTGTCAATGAAGGATTAGCTTGGTTTCAAGCTAATGATTAGTGTCTGAGTGTGGCCACCACATGTGCAGCATAAAGTAGCTACTCAACTCAGTTGTGCATGTGTAGGAGTACAGATGATAACAGGAAGCTGGCCAGGTAGAATTGCAGTTTGAGGAGAGTATTGAATTAAATAATAAGTATAATGCTTAAATGTTGTTGACAACAATTATGATTATATGGGTGGAATAGTGTCAGTTGACTCTTAATCCAGAGCCCTAAGCTAACATTCTGCGGACTTTGGTGTGAATGTAACTGTGGCAAATGGTGAAATTTGAATTCAATTTTTTTAAAAATCTGGACTTTAAAAATGAAAAGCTGGCCTAATGCTGACCATGTAATCATTGCCAATTGTCATAAAAACCCATCTGGTTCACTTGTGCCCATTTAGAAAATCTGTTGACCTTACCTGGTCTGGCCTATGTGTGACTTTGACCCACAACAAATGCTGGCCTAGTTGGCGATGTCCTGATCCCATGAACAATTGTAGAAGAAAAATCGGAAAGAGGGGGCTTGGGTGTTTTCTAAGTGTCATAAGTTGGGTGAGTGAGGTACTAATTCATCTGAAAAAAATTGTTCAAATAAAATGTTTGAAAAGCATTGCACAAGAATGAATGGAACTTTTTTTTTGGAAATTGGCAGCTTATCCCGAAGTGTGTTGTCCTCTAGTGAATTATGTCGTAGAGGTGCAGACACTTTGCATTAAGGTTAATTTTCTTTGTTCAAGGTAATCAGTGATTTTCAATTATAACTTAAAAATGAAATTAATCCAGTCTGATCGGAGTAGAATGTATTTCAGCTATCTTGAAGTATATTTGAAATGCCTTAGTTTTCTAATCTTGTGACCTGGCATATAGTGCCATCTAGTGTTGTAGCACTCCATTAAAATAGGAAAGTGTACTGGATTTTGATTTTGTTTAAGACTATTTATGAGTTAGTCTGCATACATGTGACTTAATAGCTTTCCTCCCCAGAAGAAAGGAAGTGGGGAACCTTGGGATTGTCTTGACACACCATTGTCTCTGTTAGAAATCACATTAGAAGTTAAAAATTATTTTTTAAAAATGGTTTGCTTTGTCCCAGGTGGCTGCTGTTAGACCAAAGGTTTGCCCTCAGTACAGGAATAGAAATCCAAGGGGAAATATCTTAATTTGGAAGTAGTGTTATGTTGTAGTTGTGCCAGATTCGTGTAGTCTGATAATGTTTAAATTGACAACCGTATTGATGTAGTCGTCTTGTGTCATTGGACATAATCCTTGAGAGTGCGCATTGAAATCCCATTAAGGTACTTTGTGATCAAGTTCTGTTTATTGAATAAAATCTGCAGATTAAAAAGCTGTTCTCATTGAAAGTGACCATGAAGCTGTCAAGTTCTCTTAAAAATAAAACTAGTGCACCTAATGACCTTTTTAAAGAAATGAAACCCTGTTGCCCATTATCAGTCTGCCCTGTGTGGAATTCAGTCTCATGTCTGCTGTCCATTGTATCAAACCACTTGCTTCCTTCATATCTTCAAGAAGGCCCAATACCATCACCACCTCAGGGAAGCTAGTTATAGGCAATAAATACTTGCTTTGTGGGCCAAGCCAAAGTTGAATTAAGTTTTTTAAATTACTAGGTTTGACTATTGATATGACACAAACATAGAGAGGGAATGAGGTGTACATTTTCCTGAAAACACAAGGTGTGCATCAAAAATAGTTTTTTGTCAAATTTGAAATAATTCAAAATTAGGCTGTTTTTGTGCATATTGTGCATAAAATTAAGGCTGGTGATACAGTAATAAACATCACAAACAGTATTTTTGAGTCTTTTGACTTTTCTAATTTTGAGATTATCTGCTAGCTACTTCTCATGAGGGCGTAGTAACAACTTCACGAAGAGTATTCATGTCTTACAACCGTGAATACATTTCGACTGTATGTTGTTTGTAAGGGACCTTTGGTAAGTTTTGAGGTTGACAAAGATATTTTTAATTTGTCCATTTTTGGATGTGGCTGGCTAGGCCAACATTTACTGCCCTGGAGAAGATGGTGTGCTGCCTGAATCTGCTGCTGTTCTTGGGGTGTAGGGAAGCCCACAGTGCAGTTGAGGGGGTTCACAATGTTCTTAAAGAAAATGAACAAGAAGGAATTAAACTGTTAAAGATGAAAGGGGAGTTCTAGTTGGTTTAGAAGAAAGTACAACGGAGGTAAAGGTACATACATTGAAGACCACTATCTAAAATAAATGGTAAGAAGTAATAAACCACTATTTAATTAGTTATCTAGTTTATCCTTATCTCTCTATGCTCATTTGTCATTCTAGCTCTTGATGAGGGAATGATATTTCACTGCTGCATTGAACCACAAATGTCTGTGTGGTAAATATTCTCCTCCAGTTCTGTTGGTGGGAAATTGCAGCACTGGTGCTGGTGTTCTAGGCAGCTGCTATCTTTGTCCTCTTGGTCAAGGCAATTGTGTGTTTTGGAGATGGTATCAAAAAACTTAAGTTGCTGCAGTACATTCCTGTGATGGATACACACCGGCCATGGTGCTTTGATGAAGTATGGAAATTAAATTAGTACATGTTAAGAGATGTCTAGAGTGGCTAGTATCAAGTTTAAGGGTGTGTTCTGCAGGTGTTTTAAGTAATGACTGTATAGCATAAAGGAATGAAGGAAGGACTCTGTTGTCGCACAGTGGTAGTGTCCCTATTTCTGTACCAGGAGGCCTGGGTTCAAGTCACACCTGCCCCAGAGATTTGCAAAAAAATCTCTGAATAGGTTGATTAGAAATACCTTGAAGGAATCAAGTAGATGTTATGTCTTAAGTTGCCTGAGCCCTAAGTTCCGGAATTGCCTTTCTAAACCTCTTTGTCTCTCCTTTCGTAAAACATCCCTTAACACCACTTCTCTGATTAAACATTTGTTTAGCTGCCCAAATATCTCCTTATGTGGCTTGGTGTCAGATTTTGTTTTATAACACTCTTGTGATGTAGCATGGGAAATTTAACTACTTTTTAATGGTGGAATGCAGGTTCTAGTTCATAATCATACAGTGTGGAAACAGCCACTTCAATCCAAATGGTCTATGCCGACTGTTCCCAAACCAAACCAATCCCACTTGTCTGCACTTGGCCCATATTCCTTCAAACCGTTCCTGTTCATGTACTTACGTAGATGTCTTTTAAACGTTGTAACTGTACCTGAATCTGCCACTTCCTCTGACAGTTCATTCCACACACTAAGCACTCTGTTTTAAAAAAAAGTTACTCCTCATGTCCTTTTCAAATCTTTCTCCTCTCCTTAAAAAAAAATATGCCCCCTAGTTTTGAGCTCCCCCACCCTATGAAAAAGACCCTTGCTATTCACCTTATCGCGGCCCCTCATGCTTTATAAACTTCTGAGGTCACCCCTCAGCCTCCTGCACTCCAGTGAGGAAATCCCAGCCTATCTTATACAGCATTGTAAGTCTCTAGAAAATATTCCTTTGGCCAAGCTTACTTTTTGGAAGGAGAATGGGCCTCAATTTTGGGTACCAGGTCAGAGTTTGAATTATGAGTTAGATGTTGTGTTATCTGAAGATATTTCCTTCCAATCTGCTACAGTCCATCAGGCAACTCCATGAATTATAGCTCCATCCATTTGCTGTGCTGAAAGTTCAGAGGCCTTATCACACTCCAATCATTGAAGCCCTGCTGTCTGTCCAGAGCCTGACTTGCCCTCGGAAGGTAACGTTTGATCTGTAAGAATCATTTGCAACTATTCATGGGGAGTATTAAACTAAGGCACATCTGCCCTTTTTTTTTTTTTTTTGCAAATAAAAGATCACAACATCCCACAGGAAATAGTCCTTGAGGAGGAGTTCTCCCACTATCCTGACCAAAATTTATCCCTCTGGTGTCGAGGTCCACGATCCACTCTGTCATGTTAGAAGAGTTCATGACAAGTATTAGTCACAAAATTGGATGCACATATAATGTGGTTTATACAAAAGCTTTAGCCATTACACATTTAATGCATTACACATGTGAAAATGTGTCCATCTTTCTCAACAATTGTCTAAGCTGTAAGCTCTGGAACACTTTCCCTAAACCACTGCATCTTTCCCTTTTAAGGTGTTCTTTGAAACCTCTAATTAAGCTTTTAGTCACCTGTTCTGTTAGCTCCTCCTTTGACATACATGTCAATTTTAGTCAGATTGCTTGTTTGAAGCATCTGGGATGCTTTAAGGCATTAAAGGTACTAAAATATAGGTTGTAATTAATCTATTTCATTGCTGTTTGAGAACCTGTGTGGTGCAAACTAACTTGTGTCTCTTGAAATGTGAATCACTTAATTTGGAAGTATTTAATTGATCGTTTTCAGTAAATTTCCTTGTACAACAGCCATTTAAATAAAAATCCATTTGAATTAAGTTCCTGTTGATTCTGTTACAAATTTTTGGTTTGAACACCTCTTTTTATGTTAAATTTAGTTAATAGAAACTTAGCCCAGATTTGATTTGTTCAATTTGGATCAGGCTGCTAAAAAAATTTTTGAATATGCTTTTGCATTCCCGATGACTGACTGGTGTTAATCTGTGCAACAACTCAAAAGTTCCCATGTAGTTTTACAGAAGTCAGACCCTTTTAAGCCATCTTGCATACCCAGCCACATCTTTTGAACAATTGCCTGCACATCCAAATGAAAATTGTAAAGTATGTTGTCTACTATTCATGTAAATTGAACTCTAATTAAAAATCACTTTTATTTAACTTCTAAAAATTGTAATGCAGGCAGGATATACAAATGGTCCCCTTTTGTGTTGTATCAGCCTGTTGTTTAAAAGCTGTGGCATTGTTTTAGCAATAGGTGGCACCAAACACCTTCAGTACACTATCTGGCGAACAGCAAATATTCCCATAAGATAGTCAGCCAGTGTTACCATCTGCATTTGTATAATGCAGTTTCAGACAAATGTTGTTTATTTGCATATCACTGGCATGCGTTTGAGACACTTTTTAAATGCTGAAAACTGGTAATATTTTTTCCAAAGCAAGATTAGACGGGGCGGCACGGTAGCACTCTGGTTATCACTGCTGCCTCACAGTGCCAGGGACCTGGGTTTGATTCCACACTCGGGCAACTATCTGTGTGGAGTTTTGCACATTGTCTCCGTGTCAGCGTGGGTTTCCTCCAGGTGCTCCGGTTTCCTCCCATGGTCCAAAGATGTGCACGCTAGGTGGATTGGCCATGCTAAATTGCCCGTAGCGTTCAGAGATGTGTAGATTAGGTGGGTTTATAGGGGGATGGGTCTGGGTGGGATGCGCTGAGGTTCGGTGTGGACTTGTTGGGCCGAAGGGCCTGTATCCACACTGTAGGGATTCTATGACTGAAACTGACAGAATTTACCATTTAACTGTTCTGCTGCAAAATCTTTCTTTCTAATTTCAACTCTTCACATTCAGAAAATAAGAAACATAAAATTTGTTGTGTTGCAACACTGGTATTTTCCCTGTTCCTGCACCTCCTCCACCCAATTCATTATGCAATTTTTAAAACGTTATTCTCTCTTTGTTCTTGCTGTGTTCACAACAGGAGTATAACTCGATGTTCTGCTATGTTTTCTTATCTCTTGCATACTTCATTCTGATACAAGAACCACGTGGCACACGATAGTTGCAAAAATAGAGTTTATCAAAACCAATTGGTTTGTTAACTCCCATTATGTGGTTTGGAATCAGAGAAACCAAAGGAATTTGAGTACTTTACATATCTTATCCAAAGTTATGGAATTCTACATTTAAAAGAAAAGTAGTGGAGGAATGAAGCAAAAGATGCATGATGTAGTTCAAATTTCAAATGTTAATAATGACCTAGAATTCAAGGTTTGAATTACAACAGAAATTATACAAACTAGGGTTACTGGAATTTAGAAGGTTAAGCAATTATTTACTTGAAGTTTAAGGTATTAAGTGGAGTGGATGGTTAGTTTGAGAGAAATGGTTTCCGCTGACTGGAAAGACGGGAGGTATAAAATTAAAGCTGGATCTTTCAGAACAGAAATTAGAAAAATGAAGGCTGGCAGGAATTTTGAGCACCATTCCACAAATGACAATTGATTATGAGCATCAATTCACTAACTTAAAATTTAAGGGATAAGGAATAGGAGCAGATTGCATGGTCCATTTGAAGTTGTTCCATCATTCAGGCTGATCTTGGGCTTCAGGTCTACTTTCATTACCTGTTCCTCAGTCAGATGCATTTATTCTCCACGTTATATCATTTTAATTCAATGGTGCACATCCATAATCTGAGGTTGAAAATTCCAAAGTTTCAGTGTTTTAGGTGACCCTTTCTCGTAGCAAAATATACTGTTACCTTTGCCGTTGAGGATTCTTGCATCTGTCCTGGAATGCAGAATGTAAAGGTTCAATATTATGTGTCTTTTTCAGCAAAATTGAAGAAATTTCCTCACCTTAGCCATGAGAACACAAAATAAAAGCAAGAGTAAACCAAGTGGTCTCTTGATCCTTTTCTATTATTTCAATATGATTATGCTTCAATTCATGGTAAAGGTCTTGCTGTCTACTCTAAGTGCCTTCACAATCTTGAATATTTCAGTGAGCTCATTCTTCTAAATGCCAGAGAATATTGACCTAGCCCCTCATCATAGGAGTCCTTTCACCCAGAGTCTAATCTACTGAGCCTTTGCTGAAGTGCCTTTACTGTATATTCTTCCTCCAAAATGGGTATTAAAATTTAAGTGTTACAGGTATGGTCTCCACAAAGCCCGTATGATTAAAGTAAGGTTTCCCTATTGCAACCACAGCCAACCTCCCCACATTAGAACCAGCCACTTTTTCAAAATTGTTTACTGGGTCTGCGTATTAACATTTAGTGTTCTTATTTGAGTACACCCAAGTTTCTCTAATACCAGCATTTAAGTTTCATGCCTTTAAAAGAAATGTTACTGTTGTATTCTTATTATCAGTGTGAATAACTTCACACCTCTCCAAGTTATACTCCATATGCTACTTTGATGAATCATGTAACCTGTCTAAATCTATTGCAACCCCCTAGCTTCATATTATTTGGAAAATTAAATATATTACTCTGCCTCTTTTTCTAAGTTGTTAACATATATTGTAAATTGATAGATTATTAAATAAAGATGCTTTGAAAGTAGAGTTTGACTGCAGATCAGTCATGATCTTGTTGTATGATAACAGGTTTGAGGGGCTAAATGCCATCCTCCTATTCCTAAATTATTGTTGTGTCTGAATTTTAAAAATCTAATTATTTAGGCTCGTCTAATCTCTTTTAAAGTTGGCAGATTGATTATAGACTTCCTTGTCAATGTTAAATATTAATTTAACTCAATGCCCTAGTTTTAATTTTCTTGTTTTAATGCAGCTTCACGAGAGGGTGAAGAAGAAATTAATGGTTGATGGCTCATCTTTGAATGGAGATCAA
Source organism: Rhincodon typus (assembly GCF_021869965.1). Taxonomy (NCBI): domain Eukaryota; kingdom Metazoa; phylum Chordata; class Chondrichthyes; order Orectolobiformes; family Rhincodontidae; genus Rhincodon; species Rhincodon typus. The sequence goes on from NC_063343.1 coordinate 63,585,870, forward strand.
CAAAATGGATTTGAAGATGGGAGCTATTCAAGCCCTAAGAAACTCCGATTGAATGGAGAAGATGCATCAGGACTGCTTGCAGTTAATGCATCTTCTAATGGCATGCCACCAATGTCTCCGTTGCACCAACGAGACAAAAGAACTGTAATTGGAGAGAGCGCACAAAGCAACGGAAACCATTCCTTGGGCTTGGACAATGTGAAGAAAGAAAATATTCCTGACTCCAGTGTGCAGGTGAATGGGAACTGTGATGGTGCTGATGGGTTCACTCTTATTAAAGAACTTAAGCAGGAGTCTGTGTTGGATTTACATGGTATGAACCCTGCAGGCACTTCTCTGTCTCAGAATAACATGTTTCCAGATATTAATTTGAATGAACAAGAGTGGCAGGAATTGTTTGACGAGCTAAACCGATCTGTGCCGGACCAAGATATACAGGATCTCTTCAATGAAGATTTTGAGGACAAAAAGGATATTGAACCGGCTGGTTCTTCTGATCAAACAACCTTACAAGACAGCTTAACAATAAAAACTGAGATTTCTTCATCTTCCTTTGAGCACGAGCAAAAAGGATCTTCGCAAACTAGACCATCTGCATCAGGACCTTCATTTTCAAGCGTATCTGTAGCTCCTGTTAATACAGCCCCTTCAGGAGTTGGTATTTCTCAGGCTATGGCACAAACGACACGCCCAACTCAGCTTTCAATAAGACCGGAGTCTAGTGCCCTGTTGCCTGGGAAGGCAGGGCCATCTGTGGAACGGTCTCCTGCACAGCAGCTGCAGCAGATGGCCGCTAAACAGAAGCAGAGAGCACAACTCCTACAGAAACAGCAAATGCAGCACCCCTCGCACCCCTCGGCCAATCAGGTACCAAACTGGTCAGCAGCACCTACCCAAAGCCCTCTTGGTGGACCCTACAGCCTCGATAAACCCAACAGTCCTTCACTGTACCCACAAGACTTCAACCAAAAGCTTCCAATGACCAGTGTGCAGCCAAAGAGCTCTCCAAAAGCTGGTGGTAATTACCTCCAGCCAAATCGTGTCCCAATGTTAAGCCATCAGCCTAACACTTTGGGGCAAAATTCCACAAACAGCCAGGCTCCTCTGCTAAGCTATGCCAACACTAAACGGTTAACTCATTTTGAAATGGATAACAATTCAAGAGCTGTGCCACCTAACCACAACAAAACTGCAATGTTTGCCTATGTGCGACAGCAGCAGACACTTTCCCATCTCAGTGATGAGCAGAAACGAATGCTGTTGAAACAAAAGGAGCTTCCCCAGGGTGCTGTTACATACAGGCCTCTTCTGCAGCACAGTCAGGTAAGAGTTGTTCATTTTTGCTGCCCTGTCATTCCTGGACATTTCATTTGTGTGAAAAGCCGTAGAGACTAGTAATTTGAGAGCAGCATGTGTTTCCCTTATTTCCAAATCTTCCTTTTAATCTTCCCTTGCTGAAAGCATTGACCCATGTTGGGTTTGGTTTCATCTCCATTTCTGAGGCTAGATTGTGAGCATCAACAAGCACTGCAGTTGTGAGAGACTATCAGGAGAATATTGTCATTCTCAACCACTGTCCAAAGGAGCATATCTTTAATGCCATAGGGACTAGAGCAGGACCCCGACTGGAAATTGAAATAATCCATTCAACCCTTTACGCTTTCAATTGCAATTTGAATTAATGTAAATTCCACCGCCTGCCAAGGTGTGAATTGAACCCATATCACCAAAGAATTAACCTGGACCTATGGATTAGGAGTTCAGTTAGATGTCACTAAGGAACCATATGCCCTTCTTATTGAGCTGACCTTCACTATATGTGGTGAAATAGTCTTCAGGCACTTGCAATCATTGTTCTTGCGTGAGCCTAAGGATCCCAGAACAATGATGTTGACCATGAAATCTGCCATAGGTATGAATTGGTGACTTTAGGGAAGGTTAATCGCATCTCCTTGAAAATGAAATTAAGATGTTACATGGATTTGAAGTTTTCCAATTAATCGATTTTGGTATTGCAGCTGGAAAGCTCCCACTGAATTTAGCTCGCTTTGTAAGATTGTGAATGTTCTTCTGTATTTCCACAAAATTAATGTAATCAGTATTCCTTATGGTCAATTATTGCATATTGCCTTATGAATAATAATTTTCCTTGTATACAAGGAATATTGCAACACTCCTAATACGTTAAAAAAAATAAATCTGGTTCCTTGAACCTGCTCCACCATTCAGTAATAATAATGATTGGTGTGTTTGTTTGTGTTTGTGTTTCAAATTCGACATTCCCATCTACTCCTGGTAATCTCTATTCCCTTACCTAACAGAAATCTATCTGCCTCTGACTTAAAAATATCCAATGACTCCACTTTCTCCATCGCCTGAGGCAGAGTTCAAAAGTTGCACAATTCTCAAAAATAAGTTATCCTCATCTTTTGTCTTAAAAAGGCAACCCCTAATCATAAAATAGTGACCCTAATTTTGGACTGGCACACAATCCTTTGCACATCACCTTATCAAGACCTTTAGTCAAGTGTGATGTTTACTGCTCAGAAGGGACCATTTGACCATCATGTCCACACCAGTCAACAAAGATCTGACTACACGAATCCCAGTTCCCAAATTTTGCCCTGTAGCCCTGAGGCCATGGCAACAGAAGTGAATAAATAAATACTGCTTAAATGTTATGCATCTCAATCACACTTTCAAGCAGTGAGTTCAAGACTCCTGTCTAAGTTTTATTTTGAAAGATCCTGCTTTTTACTTTCCTTAAATGTTTGTCCCTTGGTCATTGACTCCTGTACTAGTAAGGAAAGTGCCTCCCTATCCAACCTACCCACATATCATCGAGTTCACCTCCTAACAGTTTGTCTTGCAACTTACGCTGCTGCAAAGGAAAACAATGCCAGCCAAATCAAATCTTCCTCATTTCTCAAACCTTCCAGCCGAGTGCATCCCAGTAAATCTTCTCTTCACCCTCTCTAGTTCAATTGCATCCTTTCTGTAACTGCATATAGTTCACCATTTGTGGCCTAACCGGTGTTTTATATAATTCTGGGATAACCTCCTTGCTCTTGTATTCTATGCTACTTTGCCTCATCTAATAAAAGCAAGGGCAGGCAGTCCCTGGGTTCTGTTCCTGAGTGTGTTCGTAAGTCAGTTTGCACACAAGTTGGAACACAGTGGCATACGTAACAAAATAGCCATTTGTAATTACAAGGACAAGTTCCTAAATCAATCTTTAAAATTACAATTTGTATAGGATTGTGTTTGTAAGTACAAATGTTTGCAAATTGCAAACTCACTGGCAATAAGCCTCCTTAACCATCTTATCTACCTGCTCCACCACCTTCAGGAACCCATAGATATGTAAACCAAGGTCCCTCTGGTCCCGACCCGAAACGTCAACTTTCCTGCTCCTCTGATGCTGCCTGGCCTGCTGTGTTCCTCCAGCTCCACACTGTGTTATCTCTGACTCCAGCATCTGCATTTCTTGCTATCTCCCTATGGCCTTCAGTAGTTTTCAGGATCCTACGATTCGTGGCATAATCCTTTGCCTTACTAACCATCCCGAAGTACATTACTTCACATTTTTCAGGATAGGATTACATTTGCCCCTGCTTGGCCTACCTGACTAGACACTGATAACCTTCTGCATTTTACGGCTATCCTTCTTAGTATTTGTCACCCGATCAATTCTTACAAACTCTTGGTCATTCCCCTGGCGTTTCAGTCCAAATCATAAATATACACTACAAACAGGAAGGACCCAACACCAAAACCTGCAAAACCTCACTGGAAACAGAAACATCCACATTTACCTACTATCCCTGATCAGTCTGCCCCTCAGCGTGCTGGTACAGTCTGCCCTTTCAGGTGCTGACAACTTCTTTCCATCCATTTTAGACTGACTGGCCTGTAATTTCCTGCTGTATCCTTTCTTCCCTTTTAACAATGGTACAGTGTTGGCAGTCCTCTGGCACTTCACTGCTAGAAAAGATTTGAAAATTACTGCCAGAGCCCCTTATATCCATGATTCTCTAGTCTCAGTCCCACCCCTTGTCTTTACAACGACATATTTGCTGTAACTCTCTCCTTCACCTGCTCCAATCTTCAGTGTTTCTATGTTACTTTCTCCTTGATTGCGCTGCACTGCTCTGACAGTTTTCTCTGTAAATTCAGAGGTAGTAAGAACTGCGGATGCTGGAGTCAGAGGTAACACAGTATGGAGCTGGAAGAACACAGCAGGCCAGGCAGCGGAGCAGGAAAGTTGACGTTTTGTGTCAGGACCCTTCTACAGGCATGGAGAGGGGGAAGGGAGCTCAGAAATAAATAGAGGAGGAGCGGGCCTGGAGAATGTAGGTGGGATGGCGATAGATGAGTGCAGGTAGGGAGTGGTGGGGATTGGTCAGCGGGATGAGAAGGGCGGATAGGTGAGAGAGAAGATGGACAGGTTGTGTCAGGTCAAGGAGGCGGGGATGAGAGGGGAGGGTTGGACATGGG
>NC_063343.1:63590766-63626983 GCF_021869965.1 Rhincodon typus
CTCTATTTATTTCTGAGCTCCCTTCCCCCTCCCCATTCCTGAAGAAGGGTCCTGACCCAAAACGTCAACTTTGCTGCTGCTTGGCCTGCTGTGTTCATCCAGCTCCACACTATTATTTTTACCTGTAAGTTGTTGCTTCCAGATCACTTGTGCCAAATTGTTTCTTTGGTCTTTCCCCAGTGTAGAATTTTTTTTATTCCTGGCACATCCTTATCCTTTTCCATACGCATCCTAAATCTAAATTGTGGCCACTACTGATACACTTTATATCTGCCTGGGCTGATTTTCAAATTTTACATCCAGGACTGCACTGCTCTTGTTGGGCTTTCTATGTACTGACAAAAAACAAGTTCTCATGGATGCAGTGTAAGATTTTTTTCCCTCCTTGTCTAGCATGCTGTAATTATACCAATTAGGAAATTTTAACTATTGAAGTACTACTACTGCCTTATTGTTAAAATTTTCTGAAATTGCATTTGTTTTTGATCATCTATCACTTGACTGGGGGCTGATTAGTGCACATCCAGAAGTATATTTGCATCTTTTTTTTTCCACTTCTACCCACGTGGCACCATTTTGATTGCTCCAATATATCTTCCCACCTCACTGCTATAATTGATTCCGTGATCAATATTGCAGACTCTTGTTCCTCCTGTTCTATTCCCATCCTCACCAGCTGTTGTCTGAATACCCTGTAACCAGGATCGAGATGCCAATTCTGCCTATCTTACATCCAAGTCTGTATCCTAGCAATGGTGTCATATTCGTGTGCGTTTGTCTGCTTTTGGCTCATCTATCTTGTATCTTTTTAGGCTCCTTATATTTTTGCCTATTATGGCTGATTCCCTGACTAACTCAAAATCTGTCTATCTCAGCCTTAATTACAAACTTGACTGCCGGGCGGCCAGGATCAGCATACCATTCTGGCGTCAAGACTACAACTGAAATCCTATCTGCCACACTTCAACACTTCTTCCTCTGATTCTGCTATCTCCCCCCTCCCCTTGCCATTTAGCCATTTATGCATATCCAGTTTACTGTCAGCCAGCTAATCTTCTTTCTATGCTAATATGTTAACCCTTCACAATTAAGCATTTATTTTTGGCAGTAGCCTAAATAATAATAGATGGCCTAGTGGTATTGTCATTAGACTAATAATCTGTTCTGGGGACAGAAGTTCAAATCCCATCATGGCAGATGGTAGAATTTGAGTTCAGTAAAAATCTATAATTAAAAAATGTAATAATGGCCAAGGCAATTGCCATAAAAGTGTGTCTGGTTCATCAATGCCCTTTAAGGAAGAGAACTGCTGTCCTTACCCAGTCTTTTGCTTACATGTGACTCTAGTCCCACCGTTTACTCTTAACTGCCATTCGGTTATAACCAGATGGACTACAGTGGTTCAAGAAGGCAGCCTACCATCACCTTCTCCAAGGAAGCTAGGAATGGGCAATAAATGTTGACACCCACATTCTGTGAATAGATTTTTTTAAAAATTCAAAGACTAGTCAGTAGGCCATCAGTTTGCTTATTATCATCATTTCACTAAGTTCCCCTGTCCTTTCCACCTCCTGATTTAAAGCTACTGTTGAATTTTTTGTGTTGTCATGTCAGAAGCAACATTTCATTCACCAATTCCCTCTCACTATTATTAAGTCTCCATTCTCCCTCTCTAGAGGACCAAGGACCACAACTTTTCACTTTATACATTAATGATCTAGATGAAGGAACTGTGGGTATTCTGGCTAAGTTTGCAGACGATACAAAGATAGGTGGAGGGACAGGTAGTATTGACGAGGTGGGAAGGCTGCAGAAGGATTTGGACAGGTTAGGAGAGTGGGCAAAGAAGTGGCAGATGGAGTACAACGTGGGAAAGTGTGAGATCATGCACTTTGGTAAGGAGAATAAAAGCATGGACTATTTTCTAAATGGGGAGAAAATTCAGAAGTCTGAAGTGCAAAGAGTTCTCGTCCAGGATTCTCTCAAGGTAAACTTGCAGGTTGAGTCAGTAGTCAGGAAGGCAAATGCAATGTTGACATTTATTTTGGGAGGACTTGAATATAAAAGCAGGCTACTGAGGCTTTATAAGGCTCTGGTCAGGCCACATTTGGAGCGTTGTGTGCAGTTTTGGGCCCCATACCTCAGGAAGGATGTACTGGCCCTGGAGTGGGTTCAGAGGAGGTTCACGGGAATGGTCCCAGGAATGGGAAGCTTAACATATGAGGAACGTTCGAGGACTCTGGGACTATACTCATTGGAGTTTCGAAGGATGAGGGGGGATCTAATTGAAACTTTCAGAATACTGAATGGGTGACGGAGTGGGTGTTGGGAAGATGCTTCCATTGGTAGGGAGACTAGGACCTGAGAGCACAGCCTTAGAGTAAAGGGAAGACCTTTTTAGAATGGAGATAAGGAGAAACTTCTTCAGCCAGAGAGTGGTGAATCTATGGAATTCACTGCCACAGAAGGCTGTGGAGGCCAGGTCATTGAGTACATTTAAGACTGAGATAGATGGGTTCTTGATTATCAAGGGTTACGGGGAGAAAGTGGGAGGATGGGGCTGACTAACTTATCAGCCATGATTGAATGACGGAGCAGACTCAGTGGGCCGAATGGCCTAATTTCTGCTCCTATGTCTTATGGTCTTAACATTCACTTTTATTGTAATTTCCTTTTTAAGTACCTGCAGAAACTCTTGCTATCCATTTTTATATTTGTAGCTGGCTTTCTCTCCTGTCCGGATCAATTTTTCAGTCATTCTCTGCTGTCATTTATATTCTGACCTGTCAGCTTTATGCAGTCATGTTTTTTCCTCCAGTTTGATGCTTACCCTGACTTGTGTAGTTAATGACAGCTGGTATGTCCTGCCTTTAATTTTTTTCTTTACTGTAAGAATATATTTATTCCAAGTATTCTAAAGTATGCCCTTAAATGTCTGCCACTGAATATCAATCCTTCTAATCTATCTCAGTTTAGTATGCCAATTCACTTCTAGCTCACCTTTCATGACCGCACAGTCGCCCACATAATTGCTGTTATTTAATTTTAAGATCTAGTCCTAGATCCAGTGTCTCCCATTCAAACTGGATGTAAAATGCAATCACATTGTGATTGCTGCCACCTAGGAGTGCTTTTATTCTGAGATCATTCATTAATCCTGTCATGTTACCAAGTTTAAGGTGATCCTGTCTCTCTGTCATTTCCTGATTATGCTGCTCCAAGCAAATATCTCAAAAGTACTGAGCTCTTTATCCAGGTTACTGCTGCCAGTTTGATTTTCCAGTTTATATGTGGATTAAAGTCACCCATACTTATTACCATCCCTTTATCACTACTTGTGTATTTTATCCAACATTGTGCTTACTGTTTAGGGGCCTGTAGACCCACTCCAATTAGTAACTTATCTCCCCTACTCTTCCTCATCTTCACCCAAAGCTATTCTGTGTCCTGTTCTCCTGAATTAAGGTTATCTGTTGTACAAGTGCCACATCCTTGATCAATAATGTTATCCCTTCACTTTTGCCTAGCTTTATTTTCTTCTTGACTATCAGGTACCCCTTTTTGAGCACCAAATCATTGTCATCCTGCAGCCATTTGTTTGTAATGGCCAGCACATCGATTTATTTACCTTATAAAAACCGAAAGAACTGCGGCTGCTGTGAATCAGGAACAAGAACAAAGTGCTGGAGAAGCTCAGCAGGTCTGGCAGCATTTGTGAAGGAAAAAACAGAGTTAACGCTTCGGGTCCGGTGACCCTTCCTCGGAACGGTTCTGAGGAAGGGTCACCGGACCCAAAACATTAACTGTTTTTCCCTTCACAGATGCTGCCAGATCTGCTGAATTTATTTACCTTGTTGTATGCTATCTTGTATGTTGTATGTTTACTTTGTTATCCACATTCCGATACATAGTGTTCAGTTTCGCATTTTGTTATTTTTGTAGCTTCTAGGCTTGACTGGTGTATTCCTATTTTCTTCACAGTCTCCTCTTCTCATTCTCTGACTCATTTTCCCGTTTTACTATTTGCCTTTCTTACCTTGTCTTTACTCCTTGATTTGCCATATCTTTGCACATTCAATTCCTTGCCTCATTATCTAGTTCTAAGCACCCTCTACTTCCTAGTTATGTAGTTTGCTGGAACACTGCGCTAGCACAGTTCACCTATAGAATGTTCCAATGATAAAGCCCCACTTTCCCCAATACTGGTACCAGTGCACCAGCAACTGGAACCCACTTCCCCAAACCAATCTTTCGAGCTATATGTCATCTCTGATTTTATGTACCATAAGCTGTTTGCATGCTGTTTGGATTGTCCAGATATTTTTATAATTGAGAACAATACTCCTAATTTTCTTTTTTGGAATGCAGACCTTCGAGGTCAAGGCAATGACTTCTGAAGCAAGAAGTCAGTGTATCAGTACACCAATTGACATGCGTGGAACCTCGGAGCAGCCACCCAGCTTAGAGGGAATACTCTGAGATTCTGCTTTTTTATTTAATGTCTAACTCCTCATACTTTTTCTATGTAGAACTAGTTCCTCATTCTTACTTCGTTCTATTTTATATTGTATTGACCTGTACCATGACAGTTGGATCCTCCCCCTTTCTACTGCAGCTCTCAACCCAGCACTGTCAGGCAACACAGCCTTCTGAGTCTTGGCTGCAGAGAATGATATCAATCCCCCTCACTATACTATTCTCTATTACCACTACGTTCCTCGTTGCTTTCGCCACTTGAATGGCTTCCTGCACCATTGTCAGTTTGCTCATTGACTCTCCAGCCCCTGTTGTCATACAAGCCAGTTGAGAGCACCTACTATCTATTGGACATTTGCAGGGATTCCTGCCCTCTGGATCCCTTTATGTGTTTCACTTGCAGTCACACCATTGTGTCCACATCCACTGAAAAAATTGAAAGTCCCTATCCTCAATGCTGCAACTACCTTCTGAAATGAAGAATCAAGGTAACTTTCCACTTTACTGTTATGTTACTGTATCTGTAGTTCAGCCTCCAGCTCGTAAACTGAGCCGAAGCTATTCAGACGAAACGTTTATTGCAGACATGTTTGCTCTGGATCAAAATTTTATCCAGAAGTTCCCAAGTGCAGCTGTGAAACATCACTTTTTTTCATCCTTAATGAGTTTTAATTATTTCAGTATTCAGGTCTTCATTTTTTTTTTGTTTTATTAACTTTATCACAAACCTAAAAATAGAATAAACCTTAATCACTTACCAGATACACACCAAACGCTCACCTCTTTTCCCAGTAGTAGAGTAAAACGCTATTCCTAGAGGGCTAAAGCGTAGCATTGTCAAAGGAACAAACACTTTCTTACCCCTGCTTCTCCAACTTCCCACTGTCAACTCCCACGTTTGCACTGAATTTCCTTAACTAACCACACTTGTTTGCCTTGTCTGTATGATAGAACCCTGAATTTATATAGTGGTCTGAGAAATATTTTGTTTAGTTTGTCCCATCTCTCTAGCTTTATACCAGTGTGTCTTAACATGCTGATCAATTGAATTCCATAACCACCACCCCAATATAAATCAGTTTTTCTCTGAATTTCTATTTCAGCTTCTTTGACAAAGTTGTGTCCAAGGACAACAGAGCTGTAAAGATAGTGCCTGCTCTGATTTGCAGCAGTAAAGAGAGAGAGCTATTAAATGATCTGATGGGTCAATTTAAGACTAGGAAAAGATTTGGTAGGGTAAGCATGGGGAAAATAAATCCAATAAAGAATTTGAGAGAATTTTTTGTCTGCGAGAATGGGTAGAACTTCATGTTTAAAATCTGAGGAAGAAAGGAAGAGAAGGTATGATGATAGAATGAGATGAAGTAGGTGGAAGGGGGGAAAAATGAACACCAGTGACCCTATCGTTGAATGTTTTGCTTTGCTGTCAGCTCTGTATAATTCTGTGTAATGATTGTATGCACTTTTAATAGGATCAAAATCCTGGAACTGTCACCAGGACATCAAACTCTGTCCAGGCATCAGGTCCAGGCACTCAGCCTCCACCTGCTTCTATCGCTGGTAACCATGGAAATGCTGCATACATCGGTAGCCAGCAGCAGGCTGTCGCCATGAAACAGCAAATTTTGATGGATCAGCAGAAGCAACGAGAACAGCTACAGTTGATGGAGCAGCAGAAGCAGCAATATCTTCAGAGACAGCAGCTGCTGGCAGAGCAGGTATGTAATGTTGGGGTGAGGGGTGAGCTTTGTATTGCACAGGCATTGCTGGGAGAACTGCAGCAAATGAATCAAGCCATGTTGTGGACTTGCAGAACTGAATTTACTGTGCACTTGGTGCTCACTGCAATGTGGTTAGTATGTGAGATCACCCGTACACGGTTTTTGGGAAAATGATGAGGACAAATATTTCTCAGTATTTAGGTTTTGTGTTTGATGCAGTATATCCAGAGTTGGCAGAGAGTGCAAAAAGTCATGGACTGTAAGCAGGAAGCACTGAAAGTATTTGGTGTGCCAGAAAGCACGTGTGGATGCTGAAATAGAAGTAAGATTTCAGGTCAGTGACGTTTTGTCAGAACAACAGCAACGACCCACAGTGGATACATAACGTGAACGGAGGGGCTGTGTAGGGGATTTGATGACTGGGGGTATGTTTGCAAATGGGTCTGGTGTTATATTGGAAAGTCATCAAATGTTAAGTGTTTCTTGCAATGGATATCGGCTGATCTGTTGAATATTTATAGCTTTTTGTTTTTAATTTCAGATTTTGAACTTCCATAGTGCGTTGTTTTTATTTAATGTTATGAGTTGCATGGGAAGGTTTTAGACTTGAGTATCAAAGAGACTAAATTGCTCTTTCCTGATATGAAATTTAACTGGTACCTTGACCCAATATAGCCTCAATGCCATTGGATAGTGAACTGGATCAGATGAACAGAAAGTGAAACTGGCAGCTGGGAGGGTAAAATTCAACCAACTGACAGATTTGACTAGACAGATCAGGGAGGGGGAACTTGGATGAGAGATGCAGACTTGCTGACTTATTTTAAAATTTTCATAATTCTTTTCGTGCATGGTTATTGTGAGAAATCATAAATGCCAACATGTTTGCAGTGTCGTAATAGGTTTTGATGGGAGTAGTTCTGATGTTGAAATGGGTACATAATTAATTGCTGCATAAACTTAAACTTATAGTGGAATCCCAATTATCTCATTTTTAGATTTCGGTAACCACAAGACAAAAAGACATACCAAACATACCTCAATCAAATTTCAGGAATTCCAGCTGATTATTACTTGACAAGCATGCACAGCCTAGATTATCTGGGGACAGAAAGCGTGAGGTCATAATCTGAACCATGGTAGAGTTCAACGTGAAAATTATATGAATGTAACATTATAGCTTAAATTCTTTCAGTGCAGTAACACTTTATTTTAAAATGCAACACTTTTTGGTATGAATGTGATAAGGACAAAGCGAGAACTGAGATATAGTGATCATCTGATGAATGTGCCATTAATTTGGGCATTCATCTACAAGTCTGAATATTGGGCCATTTCCGGTTGTAAGCATCAATGTCACATGAGCATATCAGACATTGATTAAGTTTGGTAGCTGTTGCATTAATGGCAGAGTTTAGAAATTGGACTTGCCTGAAATATGGAAAATGTATCGGTATACACATCGCAAAAGTATCTGTTGTCGTCTGCTCGCTTCAATTAAATGCTATTGAAAATAAACTTTAATCTTGGTGCATGTTACCTGAGCTCTGAAGAATGAAAATTGGATGCAGTTTTAGTTGACCTGATATGTGGTCACAAATTGGATATTTTAGCAGATCTTAGCAAGAAATATTTCAGATTGACTGTAAATATCCTTCCTTTGCTGTTCCTTTTCATAATGACCAGGTAAAAATGCCATGAAGCCAAATTGCCCAAAACTGACCACTATCATTCTTAGGTGGCAGTTGCTCACACACACTCCCACACTTTGAAGGTGTGGTGGTAGTTTTTTCATTCTTGAACCTTTCCTTTGTGTTCTAATTAGTATGAGAACATTTTCTCTTCCTCCATTTGGCAAACTTTCCTTGGCCTGATTACTTTGAACAGATAACGCAGACTTCAATGCCCATGTACCACATCCCTTCCTGGGCTGCACCTGAATTTTTTCTGATCCTGAAGTCTTTCTGTTTCTTGTTTGGTTCAGGACTACTCTCATTTCCACTTTTACAGTGTCAGTCACCAGGTGTTAATTGGGCCCCCCTTCTGTTCTCCTGATTTGCTGCTTTGGTGCTGTTTTGTAGCTCCTTGAAGTAAGCAGCCCATCTTTTCTTTGCTTCTTCATTGAGTACGTGCCTACATTATCATCGTCTTAAATGGTCCATGTGTTTAACTCTCCATCATTTTTGTAATCCCAAATATCTAGAATGAACATCTGTCATACGACACTCATGTCACCTTGTCCTTTGTCTTCATTATCATGTTTTTAATCAGACACTCGTTAGTAGTTAGTCTGATCCTCCACTTCCTAAAGCGCTTTGTCTTTTCATGAACTGGTTGTAAGTATTAATATGAAATACTATAGAATTGCAAAGCACTGAAGTGTTCACTTTAGGATTGTCCGTTCTTCTGTTCTTATCCCATAGCCCAGAACATTGTTCCTTTTCAAATATGTATCTAATTCCCTTTTGAACGTTGCTATTGAAAACTTAATGTGTCCTTCCAGGCAATGTGTTCCAGATCACAATGAGCATGATCCTTTCCAAAAGAAGGAAAAAGTTATTTTTCTTTGTCACTAGTCTTAAATCTGTGGTCCAAGTTGCCATCCTTCCTGCCATTGAATTACCTTTCTCCCCGTTATTGCATCAAAGCGCTTTATGATTTTGACATGTCTGTAACTTTTTCTTTTAACCTCTACCTGAAAGAAAACAATTCCAGCATTTTTTTATTCACTTGTGGGATGTGGGCAGTTCTGGCTGGCCAGCATTTATTGCCTGTCACTAGTTGCTTGTAAGAAGGTGGTGGTGAGCTGCTTTCTTGAACTACTGCAGTCCATGTAACGTAGGTAGACCCACAATGCCCTTAAGGAGGGAATTCCAGGATTTTGACCCAGTAAAAGATGGCAGTGTATTTCCAAGACAGGATGATGAATGACTTGGAGGGGAACTTGCAAGTGACAGTGTTTCTGTGGTGCTGCCCTTGTCTTCCTTGATGAAAGTGGATATGAACTTGGAAGACACTATCTAAAGATCTTTGAATTTCTTCAGTGCATTTTGTAGACAGCACACATTGCTGCTAAGAATCGGTGGAGTGAGCGAATGCTTGTAGATGTGCCAATCAAGTGGGCAGTTTCATCCTGGATAGTGTCAGACGACTTGTGTTATTGGAGCTGCACTCATCGAGACAAGTGGAGAGTATTCTATCACACTCCTGACTTGCACCTTAAAAATGGTGGCTAGATTGGGGTGACGTGATGGCTCCGTGATTAACACTGTTGCCTCGATGCAGGGACCTGGGCTCAATTCCATGCTTAGGTGACTGTATGGAGTTTGCATGTTCTCCCTGTGCCTGTGTGGAGATTTCTCCGGGTGCTTTAGTTTCCTCCCACATTCCAAAGGGTTTAGGTGGACTGGCCATGCTAAATTGCTCTGTAATGTCCGGGTTAGGTGACTTAACAAATGTAAATGCAGGGTTACAGGGATAGGGTAGGGGGCTGGTCTGTCTTCGATGTTCTTTGGAGGGTTGGTGCAGACTTTACGGACTGGCTTCTCTCTGTACTGTAGGGATTCTAGGATCCTGTGAGATTTAAGGGAGTCAGGAGATGAGTTGTTTGCTGAAGTTTTCCTAACTTCTCTCCTGCTGTTCCACCCACTCTATTGATATGGCAAGTCCAGTTGATTTCTGGTCAGTGGTAATCCCCAGGATGTTGATTGGCGAGTGATTCACTGGTGGTGACTCCATTGAATATCAAGGGTGACGGTTACATTGTGCCTTATTAGATACAGTAATTGTCTGGCATTTTGTGTCATAAATGTTATTTGCCACTTGTCAGCCCAAGCCTGGATATTGTCCAGATCTTGTTGTATTTGAACATTGACTGCTTTAGTCTCTGAGGAGTCGAAATGATGTTGAATATTGTGTTGTTGTTGTCGGTGAACATGCCCACGTCTGACCTCATGGAGGGAAAGTGATTGAAGCAACTGAAGATAGTTGGGCCTAGAGGAACTCGAGCTAAAATGACTGAGCTCCAACAACCACAACCAAATTCCTGTGTGTCCTCCAATCGCCAGAGCGTTTGCCTCCAGATATCCACTGATTCCACTTTTGCTCAGGTTCCTTGATGCCACACTTGGTCGAATGCAAGTTTGAGGTCAAGAACCATCACTCTCACCTCACCTGGAATTCAGCACTTCTGTCTGTGTTTGAATGCAGTGTATGATGAGGCCAGGAGCTGAGTGGCTTTGACAGAACCAAAACTCTGTATGAGTGAACAGGTTGTTGCTGAGCAGGTGCTGCTTAACAACACTTAATGACACCTTCCATAATTTAGCTGATGCTCGAGAGTAGATTGATGGGGCAGTAATTGGTTGGGTTGTATTTGTCCTGGTTTTTGGTACAGGATATTTCTCGGCAATTTTCCACATTGTTGGATGGATGCCGGTGTTCTATCTGTGCTGGAATGGGTTGGAGAATGTTGTGGAGTGCAGTTCTTGCTTGAATATTGTTGGGGCCCATAACCTTTGCAGCATCCACTGCTCCATTTGTTTCTTGATATCACATGGATTGCATCAAATTGGTTGAAGACCCATTTCTGTGACGCAGGGGACCACTGGAGGAGACAGATGGATCATCCACTTGGCACCTCTGGCTGAAGATTGCTGCAAATGTTTCTGCCTTGTCTTTTGCACTGATATGCTAAGCTCTCCCACCAGTAAGGCTGGGGATATTTTTAGAGCCACCACATCTGAGTTGATTAATTGTCCTCCACCATTCACAACTGGATTTGGCAGGACTGTAGAGCTCAGATCTGATCTGTTGGATGTGGGATTGCTTAGCTCTGTCTATCAATTGCTGCTATTCTGTTTGGCTCTCAAGTTGTTCTCTTAGGTAGCTTCCCAAGTTGATACCTCATTTTTAGGTATGCCTGGTGGTGCTCCTGGCATGCCATCCTGCACTTTACATTGAACAAAATTGATCCCCTGGCTTGATAGTTGAGTGGGGGATATGCCAGGCCATGAGGTTGCAGATTGTACTAGAGTACGATTCTACTGTTGTTGGTGGCCCACACTGCCTCATGGATGCCTGTCTTGAGTTACTAAATCGATTGGAAGTCTGTCCCATTTAGTGTGGTAATAGTGCCGCACAGCACAATGGAGCATAATCTCAATATAAAGGCAGGATTTCATGTCCATAAGCACTGTGCAGTAATGACTGTTAGCAATACTGTCGTGAACAGATGCATCTGCAGTTGACCTCATCCTCAGCAATTGGTCAGGTATGTTTTTCCTTGTTGGTTCCCTCACCACCTGCTGCAGACCCAGTCTAGTAGCTGTGTCATTTAGGACCCGACCAGCTCAATCAGTAGTGCTGCTGCCAAGCCATGCTTGGTGGTGGACATTGAAATTCTCCTCCTGACTGTAAGCCATTGTGCCACTACTTCTGGTTGTCTTGCCATGAGACAAAACATATTCAGGGATGGTGATGGTGGTTTATGGGACGTGCCATACTCATAGATTCATAACTTGGCAATGGCAGGGTCCACAGAGCTGTTTTTGCCTTTGTTTCTGGTGCCTAGGTCAATGCCAAGTTTTGTTTCATTTTGTTGAGAATTCATAACAGTTGACACAACGGAGTGGCTTGCTAGTCCGTTTCAGAGGGCAGTTGAGAATCAACCACTTTGTAATGGCTCTGGAGTCGCATGTGGTGCGGTGAGGATGGTAGATTTCCTTCATTGAAGGACATTAGTGAACCAGATGGGATTTTGTGGTAATCGATAATAGTTTCATGGTCATCAGTAGATTCTTCCAGATTTTTAAAATTGAGTTCAAATTCCACTATCAACAGTAGAACAGTTGCAGAGTTTCTAGATTAATAGTTTAGTCATAATACTACTAGGCCAACACCTAGAGCATCAAAGCCCCTTATTTAGGTACTATTTGTGTCAATCTTCACAGGTTCTCCAAAGTCCTGAAATTCTTTCAACATGTGATGCACAGATTCAGACCTCTCATTCCAGCTGAAAAGCTGGGTTTGATCATTTTAATGAAGACTTACCATATTTTCTTTGTTTTTGTACCCTTCCTTTGTTAATTGCAAAGATCCCATGTTATTTTAGAACATAGCATTTTATTTAAAATGCAATTTTATTATCAGTTTGCCTGTGTTTTTGATGGAGAAGCAGGGAAAAGGGTGGAGTAGGGTTGCTGAGTTTAATTAGTAGCTTCTGGATTCCTATTGTGTTAGCAACTGAAATCATCACATACTCAATCTGGACTCCATCAGGGCCACCTGACCTCATTACATCTTCGGGTGGAGTTGGGGAAAAGCTCTTCTGCTTGGAGTCCTTTGTACTAGGCAGGACATTGGAGGTCAGTCACCTCAGCCTTTGGGCATCATTGCGGGAGTTCCTCAGGATAGTGTTCCAGGTTCAACCTTCAGCTGCTTCAATGACCTTCTCTATAATCATTGGGACAGAAGTAGGGATATTTGTTGATTATTGTACAATGCTCAGCGCAATTCAGATGACTCGGATACTGAAGCTCCCTGTGTCCATATTCAGCAAGACCTAGGCAATTTCCAGGCTGGGGCTGATGTGTGATGCTGTTACTTTCCATTTGCCTGTAAATCTCCAGCCAGAGAGAATCTAACTATTGTCCTTATCATTGAATGACATTACCGTTGCTCCATTCCTCAATCAACATCGTGTAGTTTACCATTCTGTCCCAATGCTGTCTAGTCCCTACAAGACACAAGTTATGAGTGTGATAAAATGCTCCCCACTTACCTGGATGAGTGCAGCTCTGAAAATACTCAGCAAACTCGGTAGAATTAAGGACAAAGCAGCTTGCTTGGTTTGCACCCCATCCACCACTTCCAACCTTCAGCGTTTTCCAAACCTGCAATCTCTACACCTGGAAGGATAAAGCTACAGATGCATGGGAGCACCACTAATTGCACATTCCCCTCCAAACCCCACAGAATCCTGACTTGGAACTTTATTGCCACTCTTTCACTGTCATTAGCTCAAAATCCTGGAACTTCCCTTCCTAAAAAAATTTTTGGTGTCTCTGAACCCCACTGACTGCAGCAATTCAAGACGTAGCTCACCACAATCTTCTCCAGGACAGTTAGGGATGAGCAACAAATGCTGATTTATCCAGTGATACTGACATCTTGTGCAACATATAAAACTCCCTTCATTACTTTCTGTGCATCATTACAGCTTCCGCCACATGTCAACATGCTGGTTTTACAACTTTACAGCACACATTCGTATGTTTGAAGTGTTCTTTTCTACAGATATCCTCTTTTAAAAGCACCAAGCTGTCTTTGCAGAGATTAGTTTTATTTTGTCTGTTGGTTATAGTTGGTATTGCGCAGTGGATTGGTTTTAAATCTGTGTACTGCTCTGCTGAAACTGACAAACGCAAGTCTTTATCGTGTGCTGTCCGAGTCCTGTACGCACTTTATGGTACAGCGATTAAATTCACAGGAAAAGCTCCACATCTGATAAAATCTGTAGTTTGGATTGATCAGTCCAACCCTAATGAGTTTCACCTTTTCATTTTTCAGGAGAAGCAAAGAAAACAGCAGGAACAACAGTTGCAGAGGCACCTCACAAGGCCTCCGCCTCAATATCAAGACCAGCAGCAAAACCAGTACCGTGTTGAGCAAGTTAACCAGTTTCAGGGTAAGTATGCGACCAATTATTTGAATTAATACCTCTTCTAGAGGTAATGTTCATGATACAGACCAGAGCCAAGAGGCCATGCGGACAAGACATTTGTGGGAGCTTCGAAACAGTCATAGTGAGCTAGGGGATTGTGTTCAACAGGAAGTTAGTAACGTCAAGGTGCTACAATAATCATTGATGACTTTAATCTACGTACAGACTGGGAAAACCACATGAGGAATGCATCCACCACGCTGTTATCGCTGGAGTGTGTGCAAGGTGGTATTTCAGACCAGTATATTGAGGAACCAACTTGAGAGCAAGTTATCCTAGATTTGTTTTTGTGCAATGTGTTAAGTGGGTTAATTAATAATGTTGTATGAAGTCCTATAAGAAAATAGGTCATAACATGATAGAATTCTTCATTGGAAGTGAAGAGATTGAAGTCAAAGCTAGGATTCTAAATCTAAACAAAAAGACCATAAAGGTATGGGGGTGAATTGACTATGATAGACTGGATAACCTCATTAAAAGGCAAAACAGAAATTGCTGGAGAAACTAATCTGATCTGACAGCATCTGTGGGGAGAAAGCAGAGTTAACATTTTGAGTCCGGTGACTCTAAGAACAGGGGAGAATGGGTTGGCTGTGCTCAAAGCAGCCCATGTCATTACAGGCTCCGGGTGCGGGTAAAATAAACTTGCAAGGTTGTAATCAGTGACCATGATGTGGAGGAGCCGTTGTTTGACTGGGATGGACAAGGTCAGAAATCACACAACACCAGGTTATAGTCCAACAGGTTTTTTGAAAACACAAACTTTTGGAGCCTGACTCCTCCTCCAGGTGTTAGAGAGAGAGATCCATTCTATTTTGTTCAAAAAGCACACAGTTTATAGACAGTCAGTGTAGGGTTTTATAAATTCCTACTTTAGAAATAAAACCAGTCTGACTCCAACTTAAACCACAAACAATTTCTAAACAAGGCCTCACACCTAGCATCCATTGTCTGACCTAAAATGTCACCTCTTGTTTACACTGATAAAATCTTTAGTTCTCTCAGGACAGTGACTTGAAAGGAATTCGGGGATTTACACATACATATTAATCAATTAAAACCTTCTAACTGATTAAAGATTTAACAGCACCTTAGGTTTGTTTAATACATCCTTGTCAGTGTTGTGACCCTTTGATCTTTTATTTGTAAATTCTGTGTCTGATACTTCCTGTCTCTCTACCTGAAGGAGGAATCAGGCTCCAAAAGCTTGTGTTTTCAAATAAACCTATTGAACTATAACCTGATGTTGTGTGATTTCTGACCGTGATCAGTGATGAAAGTTATTGAATTTAACGTTGAGTCCTCGAGGCTGCATGATTTCCAAGCAAAAGATGAGGTGATTTAATTAAAAGGCATGACAGTAGACAGGCAATGGTTAATATTTAAGGAAGAAATGTATGGTATGCAGCCATTATACATTCTTCTCAGGTGAGAGAGTACCACAGCAAAAGTGGCCCAATTGTGGTTAACAAATGAAATTAAGGCTAATATTAGATCCAAAGATGAATTATTTAATTTGCTAGTAAAAGTAGGAAACGTGGGCAACAGTTTAGAATTCAACAAAAAAGGACCCAGATGTTGATTGAGAGAAGAAAAATAGTAAGAGAGGGATTTGCAAGGAACAGAAAAGCAGACTGTAAAAGCTACTACATTTTTTTTTCCCTAATCAACCTGTTCAGAGATGTTATTGCACATGTCTGGAGTAGGAAGGACCTGAACCTGGGCTTCCTGGCCTAGGGGTAGGGACACTACCAAGACACCACAAGAGGGCCCCCTGTAATATGTTGTGTAAGTTAGGAAATGCTGATGTATAATGGGACCCTAGTTGTCTGTGTACACTAGTCATTGAAATCAAGCACGTAGGTGCACCATCTAGATAGGAAGACAATGATATGCTGGCTTTCATTACAAAATGGTTTCAGTACAATAGTAAAAGTACTTCGCTGCAGTAAAAAAGTTGCCACTGTCCCAGGAGATCATATAGGGCTGCTCTCTCATTAGAGAGAGACACAATCAGTGATGATTTAACCTTGCGATCAGCATACCTCGGCAAGGGGTGAGGTATTAAGAAGGAAAAACTTTCATGGTAACCTCAGCCAGTACAGGAAATTGAGCTTGTGCTGTTGGTGTAATGCTGCATCGCAAACCAGCCATCCAGGCAACTGAGCTAACTGACCTCATCTGTACAGGGCCACAATGCAACCATAATTGAAGTGTTGTGTATAGTTTTGGTCTCCAACTCTAAGATCTATCACCACAGGAGGAGTGCAGCAAAGGTTTACAGGACTGATTCCTCCATAGCAGGCTTGTCTTTTGAGCAGAGATTGGATCAACTGGGCCTGTACTTGCTGGAGTTTTGAAGATTGTGAGGGAATCGGATTGAAATATATAAAATTTGAACAGGACTAAACAGACTAGATGCGAGGATCATGTATCCACAGGCCACAAAATCCAGAATAAGGGATCATCATCTCAGAACCCATGGTAGGCCATTTTTGGACCAAGATGGAGAAGAGATTTCATCATTTGATGTTGTGAGCTTGTGGAATTCTTTACCAAAGAAGGCTGCAGAGGCAAAGTCACTAAATATTGTTTTTCAAAGTGAACAAGCTCTACCATCCAGACAAGGGCAGCCATCAGCTGTAAGTTTGCTACCAAGCCATGCAGTATCCTGATAGAACTATATCAATGTTCCTTCATTGCCAGGTTTTTGAGCTCCCTCTGTAACCTTACTGGATGTACTTAAATTAGTTCAGGAAGGTAGCAGACCAAGACCAATGCACATTCAGTTGGAGGTGATCAAAATGCTGGCCTGGCATGAATAAATAATAAACATGAAGTTCATTCTACTTTTCTAAGTTAAATTTTATGTTGAAAATGTTGCTGGGTTCTGTAACTCCTGCATCTCATTCATAAAATCAGAAATTTAGTGCACCATACAGCATATTTTGTACATTGTTCCTATTTGAAAGTGCAGTTCTGCCTAGACCCCACAACCCTTTTTGTATATAAATTTAATTTCCTCATTCTCAACCAGTTGTCTGACTCCTTATTAAAATTGCTTATAAAATCAGATTCCATTAACATTGAGTATTCCAGACTCCAGTATTTGAGCGTTTCCCGCTCCTCTCTCTGTAATTCTGTTAAATTTTACCTATGATCTCTCATTGATCTGTTCAAAAACCTATTATGGTTTAAGCTTCCTTCATACTGTCACATGTTCATGGTTTCTAACAGCAGACCACATTTTGCAAAATATTTGAAGCAGAGGAATATGAAAAGCTGTGGAAAAGAACAGCACAGAATTTTGGAATGTGGCAGAAACTTGAAAATGTCTGAGTTGCTCTAAAACTCTGGCCCTGAGACCACATTGGTGTTGTGTTTTGATATTTTAGAATCTTGGTGTGAGGTGGAGACATAAATTGCCTAACGTTATTCTCAGTCTTCTGTATCAGAATTGTACTTGGCTGTGTGTTCAAATAACCTTTTATTATATGTATATTATTGATTAACTGAAGTACATGTTCACGCTTGGTTTCTTGTTTGTATTTATTTTATCTTGATGATTGAACATTGCTTATCTTGTAAGGTGATGTGGTCCTAATTGCGTTCCTTGAATCTGTTTGAGATCTGTTCTTCTGATATGGCTTGGGATAACCAACTCAGATACTGAAGTTGCTGCACCATTCACTTGATTCAACTTTTTTTGTCAAAAAATGTAAATTTTCCAGTAGTTTACATTACATGAACTACAGAATGTTCCATAAACATTCAAGAGCTAACACTGTATGCTTTTAAAACTTGAGGCAATGTTAAGCCATTTTTATTGCACTCTTTCTTAAAAGCATTTGCAGGTTGTGGTATTACTTGCAAAGGCTTGTCCATTCAGAGTTCCCCTTGTCAAAAACGCCACTTGTTAGGTCACTTCAGAAAGCGACCACATTGTCAACCACATGATGTGTGACTCGAGTCGTGTAGATTTTCTTGGCCCAAGTTCAGTATTTAAATAGTTGGGTTTATTTTTTTTTTCTGAAGCAGGGTCCCAACTCGAAACGTCAGCTTTCCTGCTCCTCTGATGCTGACTGGCCTGCTGTGTTCCTCCAGTTCCACACCGTGTCTTATCTTAATTCTCCATCTTGTATTTTTTGCTCATTAATCCAGTTCCCCATCTCCTAATTCTATTCCACCTTTTAACACAGTATTTAGTGCAGGGCAACTGCTATCCCAGTTATTTGTTAGTCACCATGGAATTGAACGCCAGTGCGTATTGGCTCATTTACCATTCTGTTCATAGAATCCAGTTGC
The DNA here is from genome assembly GCF_021869965.1 of Rhincodon typus. Classification (NCBI taxonomy): domain Eukaryota; kingdom Metazoa; phylum Chordata; class Chondrichthyes; order Orectolobiformes; family Rhincodontidae; genus Rhincodon; species Rhincodon typus. The sequence goes on from NC_063343.1 coordinate 63,608,992, forward strand.
TTAGAGCATCCTTCTTCTTAATTTCATTGATTTGTTGTATCCCTTCCAACAGCAGGAATACGTGATGGCTAGTGGTGCAGAGTTAGTATCTTGATCAAAAGAAAGATTTAACCTCTTGTATTCACTAGGTCATAATCGAAAACCTGCAAGTTTCAACTTTCACTGCTTAGATTAAATGCTAAGAGTGCTGTGTGCAATTCTGTCATATGGAGAAAATATAGAGGCACTGTAACGAGAGCAATCTTCTGGGATTGTGGGAACTATTCTTTTATCTCCTGGATGGTAGTGATCACGGGTTTGGAAGGCAGTGTCTAAGAATCCTTGGTGAGAGGAGATTTACTAGAAGACTGTCAGCAAGAGAGCTCGAAGTGTAATGAGAATCTTTAATCAGTTATTAGGATTTGTAATGTGCTGCTTAGGAGAGTGGTTGGGGCAGATTCCATAGGAGGTTTCAAAAGAGTTGATACATATGTGAGAATGATGAATTTAAGGGGCTGCAGGGATAGGGCTGGAGAATGAGACTAGCTGGGTAGCTCTTTTGGGAACCAGTACGGATACAATGGGCCATATAGCCTCCTTCAGTACTGTTGCTACTGAGCATTGGTGGTGGAGGGACTGAATGTTTGTGGATGTAGTGCCACCAAGTGGACTGCTTTGTTCTGGGTGGTATCAATTTTATTGAATCTTTTTAGAACTGTATTCATCCAAGCAAGTGGAGAGTATTCCCTCAACTTTTAAAATTACACCTTTTTAGATTGAGAGTCAGGTGAGTTGGTCGCTGCAGGCTTCTTGGCTTCTGAACTCCTCTTGTAGCTACAGTGTTTGTATGGCTAGCTCCATTCAGTGGTAATCCCCAGGATGTGATAATTGTGGTTCATGTGGAGATCCTGGATCTTTTCTACAAGCTGCAATGGTTTTAACACCTACAGTTCTGCTGTTGAACTGTCAATTATCCTCTAGGGTTAGTGTTTTGAGACATGATATGGTTTTGAAAGATGGTTACAGCACCTGAAAAGTAACTGTTTACAGTTTGCTCATTAGGAAGGGAAGCTAGGTGGTCAGCAGATTGGTTTTGGGTGGTTTTTGGTTTTAGGTGGTTAAAATAAGTTTGGCCAAGAGCATAAGGAGAGAAAGGAAGACAGAGAAACTAAAGAATGATGTGGATTTGGGCTGGGGTAAGGGTGTTGCTGGAAGCAAAGTGCACAATGACATGTTCTTTTAAATGCAAAGACTTCATTTGTTTAACCAGCAGTGATACGATATTGACAAGTTATTTCATTTAATACAGTAAAACCCATTTGAGTCTGCTTTGCTATCATAAGCATGATATTTGCTTATCATGGCTGATAAGTTTGTCAACCTCATTCTCTGGCTTCTCCCTGTAACCTTTGATCCCCTTACAAATCAAGAACCTATTTCTGTCTCAAATACACTCTAAGTTGGTAACCACAATGTTCTGTGGCAGTGAGTTCCACAGATTCACCGCCCTCTGGCTGAAGAAATTCCTTCTCCTCTCGGTTTTAAAGGGTTGTTCCTTTACTCTGAGTCTGTGCCCTCAGTTCCTAATTTCTCCTATGAGTGGAAATGTCTTCTCCACAGCTGTTCCATCCAGGCCTCTATATTCTATAAGTTTCAAAGAGATTCTCATCCAAACCCCCAACCCCGCATTCTAGCTGTCTTGAACTGAATACCAACATTGCATTTGCCTTCCTGACTGCCAACAGAACCTGCATTTTAATCTCAAATGTTGAAGTAGCATGCCTAAGACCCTTGGATTTACCAGTCCTCTGTCTTCCCATTAATCTTCACCACATCGTATGCTTTCTCCTATGTGTTTATGCTGTCCCTGACTTCCCTTCTCAGTCTCCGTCCTCCCCATAGTATGTTGTTTCTTCCTTGGGATGATTTTCTGCTTGCCTTTTGAATTATCCCCAGAAATTACTGCCATTTCGATTCCACACATTCCCTGTTAAGCTCTCCTTCCAAACAACTCCGGCCAGCCCTTCCCTCATCTTTGTAGTTACATTTATTTAATTGTAATGCCACTATATCTTACTCCATCTTCTCCCTCTCAGACTGTGGGGTGAATTCTATCATATTGTGGTCACTGCCCCCTAGTGATTCCTTCACTTCAATCAAGTAGTCAAATCTGCTTCCTTAATCATTGCCAAATCCAGACATGCATATTTCTTGTTGTGCTGTACCACAAGATGCTACAAAAAAAACTCAGACTTTCCACAAATTTCTTCTCTTGAAATCTGCTACTAACCTGATTTTCTCTGTCCACTTGCGTTTTGAACTCTCCCATGATGATTATCATGGTGCCTTCCTTACAAGCCGATTCTATCTTCTAATTTATTTTCTGCCTCCTATCCAGATTACTGCCAGTGGGCCTATACATAACTCTTTTTTTCTTTTCCTTTGCAGTTCCTCAACTCGAGCAACACCAATTCTACACCTTTTCAATGCTATATCACTTCTTACTTTAATCAATTTCATTCCTTACTAGCAAAGTAACCCTGCCTGCTCTGCTTACCTGCCTATCCTTATGATAGGACGTGTATCCTTGGATATTTGGTTCCCAGCCCTGATCCCCTTACAGGCACATCTGTGATTCCCACAATATTGAGGTTGGTTGGCTCGCCAAACCGGTTTGTTGTACTGCAGACGTTTCGTTACCATGCTTGGTAACATCCTCAGTGCAGCCTCTGATGAAGCGTCGGTGTGTTTTCCCGCCTGGTTTTTAAACTCTGGGGTCCGTTGCGATGGATTGCCTCACTTCCGGGTTTCCTCCGTAGTGGAATGTATACGGGGTCGAGTTCAATGTGGTTATTAATAGCATGCTTCGTGGAGTGCCATGCTTCCAGGAATTCTCGTGCTTGTCTCTGCCTAGCCTGTCCCAGGATCTTGGTGTTGTCCCAGTCGGAGTCCATGTGGATTGAGATGAGTGAGTATTGGTCGTGTCTTTTTGTAGCCAGTTGGTGTTCATGTACTCTCGTTGTTAGTTTCCTTCCTGTTTGTCAATGTAGTGTTTCTCGCAGTCTCTGCAGTGCCACTATGCCAAGAGGAGGAGGAATACCTCTTCCAAGTGTTCAAGGATAGTGGATATCCAAAGAACTGGATCAGGAGATGCCTACAGGAACAGCATCAGAAAGATTCTACATGCCCCGACACACTCGTCACACTACCCTACATCAGGAACACGTCAGAACTCACCACAAGACTTCTACAACCACTGGGCATCAGAGTGGCACACAAGCCCACATCAACCCTATGACAAGTGCTCACCCGAACTAAAGACCCACTCCCCGACATGGACAGGACCAATGTCATCTACAAGATCCCCTGCAGAGACTGCGAGAAACACTACATCGACAAACAGGAAGGAAACTAACAACGAGAGTACATGAACACCAACTGGCTACAAAAAGACACGACCAATACTCACTCATCTCAATCCACATGGACTTCGACTGGGACAACACCAAGATCCTGGGACAGGCTAGGCAGAGATAAGCACGAGAATTCCTGGAAGCATGGCACTCCACGAAGCATGCTATTAATAACCACATTGAACTCGACCCCGTATACATTCCACTACGGAGGAAACCCGGAAGTGAGGCAATCCATCGCAACGGACCCCAGAGTTTAAAAACCAGGCGGGAAAACACACCGACGCTTCATCAGAGGCTGCACTGAGGATGTTACCAAGCATGGTAACGAAACGTCTGCGGTACAACAAACCGGCTCGGCGAGCCAACCAACCTCAACCCCCACAACCCGAGCTACAGATCTACTCCAAAACCTTAGATTCCCACAATATTGCAGCTGCCAGTTTCAATGTGCACTACAAACTCACTTACTTTGTTTCATATACTGTGGACATTTAAGTACAATATCTTCAGTCCTGTGTTGATTAACCCCCTTTGCTGTTCCCTCATCTGTTGTGCCTGAAGACTTCCTGACCCTTTCCATATTCTGTCCTATTACTTCTGAAAATCTTAGTAACCACTCCTGAGTCTGAACTGAACTGGTTGTGACAATACTATTTAGCCTTTCTGCAAGGATCCTGGTCCCATATAAGGTGTGCCTGTTCCAAAATTGATGCCAGTACCTCATGAAATTCAACCCTTCTTTTCTACATCACTCCTTTAGCTACATGTTTACTTCCTTTGAGATCCTTTTTTTTTAAATTTTGCTCCTGATTCCTGATATTCCCTTTACAGGACCTCTTACCTATGTTGTTGGCGCCAACACGGATCATAACAACTGGATCCTCCCCCTCCCTCTCCAATATCTTTTCAAGCTGACTTGTGATAAATATTGAGATGTTGCATTTTGGTAAGGCAAACCAGGGCAGGACTTGTACAATTAGCGGTAGGGCCCTGGAAAGTTTTGTCAAACAAAGACCTAAGGGTGCAGGTGCATAATCCTTGAAAGCGGAGTTGCAAGTAGACACGGTGGTGAAGAAGGCATTTGGCACACTTGCCTTCATTGGTCAGAACATTGAGTATGGGATTGGAACATCATGTTGCGCCTGTACAGGACATTGGCGAGGCCACTTTTAGAATACTGCATACAATGCTGGTCGAGCTTCTACAAGAAGGATCTAATTAAACTTGAGAGGGTGCAGAAAAGACTTACAAGGATGTTGCTGGGACTGAAGGGTTTGAGTTGTATAGAGACGCTGAATACCTGGGGCTTTTTACCTTGGACCGCTTGAGATTGAAGGGTGACCTTTATAGAGGTTTATAAAATCATGAGGGGCATGGAAAACGTGAAGAGCCAAGGTCTTTTTCCTAGGGTGGGAGTCCAAAACTAGAAGACATAGGTTTAAGGTAAGAGGGGAAAGATTTAAAAAGGATCTGAGGGGTAGCTTTCACCCAGAGGGTGGTGCATGTATGGAGCATGCTGCGGGAGGAATTGGTGGATTTGGGTAAAATTACAACATTTAAAAGGCATCTAGTTGGGTATGTGAATGGGAAGGGTTTAGAGGGGTATGGGCTGAATGCTGGTAAGTGGGACTAGGTCAGTTTGGGATGTCTGGTCGGCGTGGACTCTCCTTGACATCAGCTCGGCAGCATATTACGTGGGGCTCTCAATCCTGCTCACAAAGGATGCTATCTTTCCCCCTAATTATAGAATCCCCTTCCATATTACTTTGTGCTCCCCCTGCTTAAATGGCTTCCGGACCATGGTGCAGTGGTCAGTTTGCCCATCCTTCCTGTCGACTCTTCCGTCATCCATACAGTGGGAAAGTATCTCACACCTGTTGGACAAGGTCAGAGCTGAGGCTCCTCCAATGCAACATTCAGGGTCATCGCCACCTGCCTCACTTGTCACACCCTCCTGTCCCTGACTACTGGCCAAATTTGAAATACTTAATCTACGGAATATGACTGACTAGAACTCAGTAACAAAGTAATTCTCCCACTCCCAGGTGTGTTACAATGTCTAAAGCTCACGTTCCAGCTCTTCAACTGAGGTTAAGTTTCTTGAGCTGCAGACACTTACTGCAGATGTGGTCACTCCGACTCCGACATCATGCAAGAGCAACACATCGCCTGTACTACTATTCCTAATATAATTAATTAGGTTTTATTTGTTTAAAAAATATTATTTTCGTATAGTCCCTAAATCATTATCCTCCTTTCTGAATCTACTACTGTTAAGGCAAGTCCTTTAATATAGGCCCTCCAAATCAACCAAACCATAGCTTCTCTGTGACGTCACCTTTGCCACTGGTGCTGCCCTTCCCTAACTCAACGAGTCTCGACACGTTGTCTGCTCCTTCCCAGACTGCTTCAATGTGACTTCGACTGAGAGGACACACTTCCTAGACTGCTTGACGGTGATGTGACGCTGACTGTGAGGACGCTCTTCACAGACTACTTCAGCATGACTCCAACTGCAAGGTTGACTCATGATATAAAGAATTTAGTGTTCTCCATGGATTGCAGAAGTTTAATTATATAAAATGGGAAAGACTTGTGCGTCTGGCTTTACCTCCAAGCCACATTTCATCCTGATGTGGCTATATTATCACACTTCCTTCACTGTCACTAGACCTAGGCCCTGCAATTCACAGCTGACTTTTACTACAAAGACTCAACAAGTCTAATCTTTGTAAGGCAGCTAAGGATTGGCACTGCATTTGACCTTACCAGCATCATCCGATGCTGAAAAACACACTTTCTTTTTAAAAAAAAAAAAAGTACACAAAATCAGTTGCTGCATATTGTATCCTTCACCATCTTGCATTTCCATCTTAATATTTTTAAAGATATTTAACAAAAAGAAAGACTTTAATTCCATAATACCTGTTGCAGCCTCAGGACTCCTAAAAGTGCTTTACATTCTGTATTTTGCACAACAGCCACTACTATAATGTAAGAAAAGCAGTGGCCTGACAAGGATGTGTTTGTGATATTCACCAAGTGATCATTTTTGGTGATGTTTGAGCGATAGATATCCCCAAGAATAAGTATTCCTGGTCTTTTGGGAGAACTCGGCTGTTCTTCACAGTAGTGTAGTGGGATCTTTGCACCATCTTAGAGGGCAGATAAATACCATTTAACATTTCATCTGGTAAGTGACACCTCTGACAGTGCAGTACTATCTTCATCAGAAAGTATAATTTGTATTACATGCTGAAATTCTGGAATATAGTTTGAACCCAAGATTTGACTCCGGTGCAAGTGCCACACTCGGAGCTACTGGTGTTACAACAGCTAAGAATACACATTATTGATAAAGGGACAGAAAGCCTCAGGCTGCACAGTAGCTATTTGTAATTGAGACAGAAACCTTTTTTTGTTGTTAATGATGTTTTGGTCAGGATCAGAGGACCGCTTTACTAGGACCTCTCTATTAATAAAGTTTGACTTTTATTTATTGAGAGTTAATTTTCTCAATGTTGTGCTTCATTTCATAGGTCCCCCTCAAGTTCTTCCAACGGTTGGAAATCTGGCTGCTGCGAATGCAAGCAGCTCACGGTTGTTCCCTCAGAATCAAAGCATGATCCAGATTGGGCCAAGCCAGAGTTCTGTCTCCTCCAGTAGCTCTGCTGCTGGTCAGTCGGAACTAGGAGCATCTCAGTATGGTAATATGCACAATGTCCAACAGGGAATGTACAATGTGGGGTCAAATGTGAACCAAATGCTTCCACATTCTGCCCAGGGCACAATTGGAAATGGGCAGCATTCAAATCCATTGCAGATGCAACCGAGTATGACTCCAGGAACTCCCATGGTAACAGGATACGGTCAAAATCACCTCAACAGCTCAAACCATGCACAACAGCAACACAACAAAGGAACGGTGAACCAGCCTGTATCAAAGACCCATTTGCAGAGGTTGCCAGGTGCTGTGGTAAGCCAAAATCCAACATGGCCGAACCCATCTTTGCAAAGCATAAATAACCAAAATCAAACAAACAGCAATCTAGTAGCATTCAGCAGTACCTCAACCTTCCATGTGCGTCCATCTCGGCCTAAATTTGCCAGCCAGCAGTTTGTGCAGGGAATGTCTCGTACAGGTCTTGCGTCAGTCAGACCAGTGGGATCCATCAACTCAACTGTTGGTGACCAAGTGATGCCTGCATTAGGTGGACCTCTGTCACGGACAAACCAGCCCTTGCAGCAGACTATCCCTAGTTTAAACCAGTCCATTCCGGACATGACTAACTTTGCTTCCAGCCAACAAATGGCCTCAAGGGGGAACCTCCAATGCAACCAGGTTTACCAGGTAAGAGGCACCAGCCAGGAGCTACCTTTTAACTATGGTAACCAGTCTGGTGGTAGCTCAGTTCAGGGCTTACCTGGAGATACAGACTTGATGGACTCTCTATTGAAAAACAGGACTACAGAGGAATGGATAATTGATTTGGATGAACTTTTGGGATCTCATCATTGAAGGATAGCTTGCTGATCATGTGTAATTTTTGAATTTTTATATAAACAATATGGGACCAAAAAATAAAACTAACAAAACCCCCGTGGCACATGGCAGGTAAAAATGTATGGTTGGGAATCGTATTATGGACAGGTTTTTAAAATATTTCTATTTTACTGCGAAATGGTCAGATTACAACATTTTTATATAAAATATAGTTTTTTAAAAAGTTCCTTTATTGTACACGGGTTGCTCCTTGCCAGTCAGAAAATCCACATCAGATCACAACTTTTGAGTAATCATCTCCACACCTGTTTACCCAAGCTTGCCGGATCATAATCAAGTAATAGAAATGGAGATTGTTGGAAACACGTGGCTGGTTTGTCAGTTTTTATACACATTTTCGAAAAGCCTAATTAATCTAATGAAAAATACACATCTCTCTTTCTTGATGCAGGTTGGCCTCTTGTCCATTTCAAAAGATTTCCATTTTATTTCAGGTTTTAGTCCTTTACATTTTTGTTGTATCCTAGTCAGTATTTTATCATTTGCCTGTCATTTCCTTTACTCTTGATTTTGGAGGTAGCTTGGTCTTGCAGCCCAGCTATTTCTCAAGAAAGGAAGTGACCAATAAAGTCACTGCTGTAGTAACACATTATTAAGGGTTGAATTATTCATGTTCTATTCATGTCCCTGTCTTGAGCTTTTACATGTCTCAAACCGAAAGCATACAAAGCGGCCATTGGCCCTTTGTGTCTGACAAGAAACCACTCTGCCTAATCCCACTTTCCAACCCCTTGTCTGTAGCCATGGAGTTTATGGCACTTCATGTATATATCCAGGTTATTTTTAATTGTTGAAGTTTTTGCCTCTGCTACCCTATCAGGCAGTGGGTTCCAGAGCTGCCTCATCCTAGTGAAAATCATTTTCCTGTAATCCCCTCCGAACCCCTTACCTCTCAACCTAAATTAATATCACATTGTTATGGATCCCTTAAGCAGATGAAGTGAATAGGAAAGACCCCTTAATTTGATACATTTCAGTTAGGTCTGCCCTTAGCTGCCTCTCTTCGAAAGGAAACAATTAGTGTATCCAGTCTTTCCTCACAGTTCAAATTCTCCAGTCCGGGTAGCATTCTTGTACCCTCTAGTGCAATCACATCTTTCCTATTGCGCTGTGAGCTAATTGTTTTGTGCCATTTTTGTTGTGTCCCTGATTTTAGATTATCTGCTTTAGTTAATAGAGGGAAGGGTTCTGTATTCCTCCTTGGTCACCTTAGCTACCCATACTTGCTGCTTTTTGTGTGATCTCAGCTTCTTGCTGTGTAATTTGTGTATGTTGTTCTGATTCTGATCTCATTTTAGTTTTCTTCTTTCTTCACTTTCTCGCTTTTTATATGACTTTCTAACCAAGTTCAGCAACAAAAGTATGAGGTTTTTTATGAATTGCTCACTACAAAATCATCACGCATCTTAGTTTATCATTTATTTCCCAACCATCTATGTTGTGCGAGGCCACAAAGGGCACTCAGTTTTGTGGATGTGAAACTGCAGTCTGTTCAGCAAAAAAAGGCAAGTTTCCTTCCCTAAAGTGCTTTATTGAACCAATGTTTCAGATGGTTTGACAGATTTGTGGTCATGCACCAAATTATAAAATTTATTTCTGGATCCCTTTTCAAAAATGTATTCAAATCATTGTTTCTCAATGGGATTTGAATTCATGTTTTCTGCATTGTTAGTTTGGTAACATAATTACACCACTGTATCCCATGGAAATGATCACTGTTCTCTTGCTCACAGTAGGAGGTAAGAAATGATACTGCATTTAGAGTATTCTTAAACTATAGTTGGAACGCATCTGCATTGCTGTATTGAACAGTTCATTGCACTTTACTTTTTTGTTTCAGATCCCCCACACCCCTGTAAATTTGGATTTGGTGGGGGGGTAGAATACGAGTTATTGTATGTAAAGGCATTTGTGGCACTGTGGTCTATTTGGGCCTATAGTCAATCAATTGAATAAACTCCATTGGATTGTTTCAGACTCCTGACCAGACTTGGTTCAAACTTTTAAAAGTAGTTTGGCAGCTGAAAAGGTTTAATTGCACTATGCACTCAGTGACTGTTTCACGCTTATTTTGTCTTGTCCAGGCCACTGAGAGCATAGTATTAAAGGGGAGGTTTTGACATCTACCGGTGCCTCAGGTATGCTGTCTTTTCCAATATTGGAAATATGGCTCTTTGGAGGCCTGTGCCACATTTGTCTCTTCTAGATATTTATGTACCAGATTCATTTGGGAGTGGCGGGGGTTTAGTATTTGTCTTTTTCACTTGACTGGTGCAGGTGCATATTATCAGGATGAAATGGCCAGATACAGAATGAAAATCAGCCATTCATTTTCCCAACCATCCATTTCCCATGGTTGAAATATCCTATAGCAAATTTATTGATTTCCAATCATGGTGCTTGCAGTATCTTAATGTTTAAGTCAGTCAGATTGTGTGCGTGTGTATATAAATGTTTACATTTTTATAAAAGAAAAATTGATATAAGTATTTAGTTCCTTGTCTGTAATATATTTTTGCATTTTATAGTTAAACGCATTTCTTGGTATGATTTTTTTCTAAGTCTTAACTCTGCAACTGTTATTGATATTGACTGTACTCACTCTCTAACCTTCATTTTGTATTCAGCTGTAATGTCAGACTTTGAACCCCCACCATTTGAGCTATTAAAGATCAATTCTGGGGGAAAATAACCAATGGCCAAATCTGGTTTTAGTCATTCTCTCCTTCAGAATTGAAGTTTTTTTTTTAAAAAAAGGTTTAATTTAGTTTGCCCAGAATCTGTTCTTTAATGAATATTCCATGTGTGTATGTCAGGTTATAAACATCAGGTTAATTAGTTTACCTGAGACTTGTTTTATCTTAATGTACATTTTTGTTCTGATTGATCTCATCCAACTTGCATCCTCATTGGACCCATTGTATCCCTGTGCAGAAATGAATCCAATTACCTATTCAGCCAGTTTATAGTATTGGGTTTAATGACCTCTAATTTTAGCTCTTGAGTTTTAACTCTCCTCTTAAAAGTACATGCTGACAGTTTTAGAGTTTTGACAATTCATTTCTGCTCCAATCTGCTAAAAGGTATCTGATATGTATTTTTAAAACAATCTTTACTTTATTAACTTTAATTCAGATTAAATCAATACATATAGGTTAAATACAGATAAAACTTTTATTTGTGCCAAGCAGGCTATGTATGATGCCTATTCTTGTTCCCTTATGTACATCTTTTAAAGTGTTTTTTTAAATGTTAATCAAATTGCGGTAAAGAAAGTGGTATAACTGCTCTTTTAAGTTTAAAAGTGTAATTAAGAATATGAAGTTTCAAACAATTGCATGCCATTCTGGCACTGCACTTGGAATTCAAAAAGCTAATGTCGAATCTGTCACCTTACAGTAATTGTCTTCATTTCTCTTTAGTTTGTGGCCTCTTTTACAGGTTAGTGTATCTCTCAGATTGCATTTGCTAACTGTCCCTCCTGGGCCTTGGACAAGCTTGATTTTTTTTTAGTAAATCTGTTGTGTTAATTGAAAATATATATAATTGAAAGTGAATTGATGTTGACATTTAATGTACTAAATTGGAAAGTAGAGAACAAAATAGGCTTCTGTCAAATTTGCTATTGGTGCCTAAAGAGGTTTTTAAACTAGTTAGAAATTGTCATTGGTGTTTAATTGCCAGAATAATTTAAATTAAATAAATAGGTCCGAGTTCAGTCTTCTCACTTTTTTATTTTTGAGGCCCTGTTTATATTTGTGTAGTGTTAATTTTATTTGATTAACTCTTCAAACATGGGAACAGGCCTTTCACATTACAAAAGATTCTTGGGCCATCTGTGCAAAATAATTCTCAGCTTTTAATTTTCTTTTATGAAAGAATGGCGTTAATGCACACTCTCTCCAATAGTACTGATATCAGTGCAATCCTGGGCTGAATTGACAGCCCATTTCTCCTCTACCTGGGTTCCTCAACAAGCTAATGGCGAACCACCAAGAAAAGTATAAGCACTGAAAGCTGGAGTATTCTCTCCTTCAACAAACTCATGACTGAACTTTTAACTCTACTCCACTTTCCTGTTCTACCCATATCCCTTGATGAGTGGGAGGTAAGCTGCCAATTGACCTTGCATTACTTTTTAAACAGTACTGTTGGGAAGTGAAATTTTCTGTACGTGCTCTATGTACCCTCCTCTGTCATAGCCGCTCCCGTGTTCATTTTCACCATGATCAGAAATCTCTGTGTGTGGCTTTCAACAAAGCATTGAATAGAAGTTGTGACCCTCAGTAGTAACACTGCTTCAGGACCTGTCTGTAATTGTCAGGTTGGGAAGTGATTTGGTCATCATGATGTCAATGGATCAGTGACACTGTTGGATATCTCTGTTCCTCTGACGTTAGGGGCCCCTTTTTGTGGTCTCTCTTGGGTCGTACAGAGTGTGATTGAGAGCACAGCTGTCTGAAACCAAGCCCCTGTCAATCTTGCTGTGATCTCCTGGCTATATTGTGGACAGAAGTATATGAATTTGATTCTCTGAACTTCCCAATGGAATCTGTCCAAGATTGGTGTGGGGACAGGCTTACTGATACTGCATTGGTGTTCGTGTTAATACTTTAATAGGTTCAACCTTGCATTCTGGCGATGGGGTCAGTAGAACTAAGTTGAAAACTTTGTAGGAACCTGCTGGACTTCATATAATGAATTTGTTTCTGTTTATCTAAAACTGCTTCCCCTTCTCCACTTATGATTAACCCAAACTAGATTTGGCCATGTGGGATTTTTTCTATCATAAACTATTTAATTGTAAATAAACTAAATATTGAGAATCATGCACAAATAAAGACTCATAATTTGTTTGTAATTGTGCTATTTTCTTCAATTATGTTGACTCTGGATGGCCAACAAAGTTACTGGTGGTCCTGCACTTCTGCAGAACTGTGCTACTGAAGTTCTTATCTGCATTTTTGTTTCTTCCCAATGTCAATAAAATTTCACCCTCCAATTTCCAAAGAGCCTGAGCTGCCTTCCCCTCTTTCAGTAACAACTAGACAACTGAGACCAATCCTAACCAAATGTTGTTAAAGTTAAAAATATTGTGATGTGCAGGGTAAAAGAAAGTAAGTGCCAGCCTTTGTTAGAGAGTAGTTGGGTTAGCTTTAGCAGTAGGCCTAAATGACCCAGCATTTTACATCTAATCCAGAATTCACGTTTGTTAGCTTATTTAAAAGAAATTGAAAAGTCCACCTGAAAGTAGATCAGAAGTAGATTTTTGATCATTGCACTGAATTGGAGCATGTCTTTAAGAGTTACATTTTTGTAGTGCATCACAACGAATGAAATACTGTTTTGAAATGTAGTCATGTCAAAACATGGCAGCCAATTTTCACACAAGATCTTATGAGCAGCAATTTGGTGTGATAACCAAGTATTTTGTGATGTTGGCTAAAGGATATATATTGGCCAGGCTGTTGGATCAAAAACCCTGCTTTTCAAAATCATGTTGCTATAAGAAGAATATTAAGTTGGAGAGACTGCAGAAAATATCGACAAGGATGTTACCAGGACTGGAGGGTTTGAGTTATGGGGATGGGCTTGGATTGTTTTCCCTGGAGCATAGGAGGCTGAGGGCTGACCTTTAAAATCATGAGGGGCATAGATAAGGTGAATAACCAAGGTCTTTTCCCGAGAATAGGGGACTTCAAAATTAGAGGGCATAATTAAGTTGAGAAAAGAAAGAGTTAAAAGGGACCTGAGGGGCAACCGTTTCACAGAGGGTGGTTTGGAATGAATGGCCAGAGGAATTGGTAGATGCAGATACAGTCACAACATTTTAAGAGACATTTGGACTGGTACATGAATAGGGAAGGTTTAAAGGGTTATGAGCCAAACACGGGCAAATGGAGCTAATTTAGTTTGGGGAACTTGGTCAACATGGATGAGTTGGACCGAAGGGTCTGTTTCTGTGTTGTATGACTCTGACGACCTGTGGTAGAAGAAGGGTAACCTCAGTTTGATGTCCAATTCAGTAGATGGAACTTCTGACAGTGCAGTAGTATAGTGCAAGTGCCAGCCTAGATTAAGAAGCCTGCAAGAAGAAAAGCATAGTGCTGGGCCTGACGGTTTGGTACTGACTCGAGAATAATGGAGCTGGTTAAAGTTGGAGAGGACCTTTAAGAATGATGATAGGTCATGGTTAATATTAAATTAATGAAATTTAAATAAAATATAAATTTAAATATTAAATAAATTTAAATACTTTCAATAAACAAATTCTAAATTTGAAGACTTTAAATCCTTGAGAGAAGGAGTTCTAAACTATGACACTGAGAAATAATGGGAACAAGGACTGAATTATTTTACGTTCTGAGAAGAATCAGAAGATGGAAGAAACTCAAATGAGTGAGGAGCAAGTGATGAAGGCAAAGAAAAGGTAAGAATATTACATAATAAAATCTGAAAGAATTGTGGATGCTGTAAATCAGAAACAAAAAGAAATTGCTGGAAAGCTCCGGTCTGGCAGCATCTGTGGAGAGAAATCAGAGTTAATGTTTTGGGCCCAATAACAGATGCGTAAGATGCTGATCATGAGGCAGAGTTGAGAGCCAGATAAAAATTTGCAGGAATGTAAACTACAGCATTAAAAGGTTTTAATAAATGAAGGCTCGCATTTCTTTAGGATAGTCCAAGGTTGTGGATGGCGCAAAACACATTATAACCAGCAAAGTATTTTGAAGTGTAAGGCTTGTCATATAGCTGAAGTGGCAGCGAATTTATGTGTCACAAGCTCTCAAACAGGATTGTGATACTGACCAGGTAATTTATTTTTGTGATCCTGATTTTGGATAACTTCTGGCACTACAAAATAGCGACTGTTGGACTTTTTACAGCTACTTCTAACTGCAGTCAGGACTTTGTTTAACATTACATCTGAAAGAAAGCACACTCTAATTTCACTTCATGGTAGTGCTACATGAGCTATGTTAAAGAATCAAGCTGTCTGCATTATCCGATATGCTACTCCCAGCTTGGAAATGTCATAGGTCACTTACAGGGTAAACCCCCTCTCTCTTCCAGCATATCTTTAACAAGAAGCTTTTGTAAGCTTGAAAATATGATATAGTATGGTGTTCAATTTTTCACACCACCATCCTGTAACCTTTCTAAGATGGACCCAACATTTCATGTGAGTTCTGTTCAGTGTTTCTCCTCAACTTTAAGCACTCACCTTTTATCAACACAAATGTGTTTCTCTTGATCTCTCTTTCTTAGCCCCCACCTTCCCTCCGCTCCCCCACCCCACAAAAGAAAAACTGTCAGTATTGCATTAAAACCAGTATTTAGAGCTAAAGGCATGATGTTCAATGTACGAAAACAAATCCAGTGCCTCAATCTGTAGTGTTTCAGGTCAGCTGGTAGAATGTTGAAAAAGTTATTTTGAGCCACCACACAAATGCAGAAGCAAATCAACCCTATTGGATCAGTATCACAAAAACAGGTTATCCAGTCATTACCGCTGCTACAGGGGCAGAAGGTACATTTGGAAAACCTGGCTTGCTTTCAAGTTCTCTTCTGAGCCATACACCGGTACTTTGAAGTGTGTCGTCACTTGATCATTTTCAGAACATGATGCAGTAACGCTGGGAGAACCTTCTTTATACTTGACACTTAATGAGCACCTCTGATAGGGCAGCGCTCTGTTAGCACCAAACGACTGTCAACCAAGATTTTGTGCAGAAGTCTTGTATGGGAATTGAACCCCTGACCTGACTACACTGAGGCAAGGATTAATACTGTGAAAGCCACATTTAATGTATTTTGATGTAATTCATACCATGATCTTTGCCAAGCAAAAATAATCAAAAATCTTGAAATGTAGCTAAGGCATTTGCTGTTCATTTTCTCTTAATTATCATGAGTCCATTCCGAAGAGGAAGGTGTTCTTTCAAGGAGCAAGAAATACCTCCTGTTAAAACAACAAAAACCTGTAGGACGAGATCATTCATCCATTCAAACATGCTGTACCATTTAATAATATAATTGATTTATATCAATTTTGCCTTTCCCATATCCTTTGATTTTCTTAGTATTTAGAAATCTAATGCTCTCTTTTGAACATACTCGGACTGTTTACAGCTCACTCAGCTATGGGATTCCAAATCTTCACAACTGAGTGAATTTTTCCTCATTGCATTCTAAATAGCCAATCCCCTGATGTGAATATATGATCCATGGTAAATAAAAACGGAAAGAACTGTGGATGCTGTAAATCAACAACAAAAACAAAGTTGCTGGAAAAGCTCAGCAGGTCTGGCAGTATCTGTGAAGGAAAAAACAGTTAACGTTTTGCGTCCGGTGGCCCTTCCTCAGAACTTTTATTTAATATGGTCCATGGTTCTAGACGCCACAGAAAATGCAAACTCCTCTGCATATAACCCTGTAAAGGCCCTTAAGAATTGCTTCAGCAAGATCACCTTTCATCCTTCTAAACTTGAGGGAATATATCCTATGCAATCCCTTGTTTTAGGTTAATCCCCTCATGCCATGAATCAGTTTAGTGATCCTTTGCATGGGATGTTGTTGGTGCTATACAAAGCAAACCTTTCAGTATTTCACTCTGAATCATTGTGCAACTCACCTACTGCTACTTCTTCAGGAGTGCTTTTGCACCTGCAGAAATTACAACTTCATCTAAGACAAGAGATAGGAACTGCAGATGCTGGAAAATCTGAGATAACAAGGTGTAGAGCTGGATGAACACAGCAGGCCGAGCAGCATCAGAGGAGCAGGAAAGCTGACATTTTGGGCCTAGACCCTTCTTCAGGAATGGGGGAGGGGAAGGGGGTTCTGAAATATATAGGGAGAGAGGGGGAGGCGGATAGAAGATGGATAGAGAAGATAGGTGGAGAGGAAACAGACAGGTCAAAGAGGCGGGGATGGAGCCAGTAAAAGTGAGTGTAGATGGGGAGTTAGGGAGGGGATAGGTCAAGGGGGCAGGATGAGGTTGGTAGGTAGGAGATGGGGATGTGGCTTGAGGTGGGAGGAAGGACAAGTTAGGGAGGTGGGGACAAGCTGGGCTGGTTTTTGGATGCGGTAGGGGGAGAGGAGATTTTGAAGCTTGAGGTCCAAATTGATACCATTGGGCTGCAGGGTTCCCAAGCGGAATATGAGGTGCTGTTCCTGCAACCTTCGGGTGGCATCGTTATGGCACTGCAGGAGGCCCAGGTTGGACATGTCGTCTGAGGAATGGGAGGGGGAGTTGAAATGGTTCGCGACTGGGAGGTGCAGTTGTTTAGTGCGAACCGAGCGCAGGTGTTCCGCAATGCGGTCCCCAAGCCTCTGCTTGGTTTCCCCGATGTAGAGGAGGCCACAGCGGGAACATCTAAGACAAGTCATGATATAGCACAAAACAGAAAAAAATTTGATTCATTCTGTTTGTGCCAACTGTTGAAAGCTATTTGATTTGATTCCATTCCTCCACCCCTTTCTCCACAGTCCAGCAATTTCCTTTCTTACAAGCCCATGGAGAGGAGTGAGAAGAGTTTGAAGTTTTTGTCTCTCCCAGGAGATATTCCATGGCTGTCGTGGCGAGGAGTGATAAAAAGAATGTAGTCATGAAGTTGACACGGTATGACTGGAGTAAACTTTCAGGGCCTGCCTGTCATTTTGTATTTGTAAGAATTTGTGTGTTTGCCTAGAGTGGATACCAATTTAGGTGCTTCCAGTAGAAAACATGAATTTGCCTATCTGTCTACAAAGATGGCAATTACCAAATAATTGCATCAAAATCAAGACAATGTACTACTTGTCTAACTGTGAGACTCTAATCATCTAAATGGAAATTTATACCATACTACTTTCACCTATCTTAGACACTACAGGAAATATATATCTCATGACAGTTTAAAATTTGCATTTATCTCAAATCCAATTAGTTTATGACATGCGAGACAACAAGGTGCAGGGCTGGATGAACACAGCAGGCCAAGCAGCATCATAGGAGCAGAGAGGCTGACGTTTCGGGCCTAGCCCCTTT
>NC_063343.1:63627383-63657633 GCF_021869965.1 Rhincodon typus
GGGCCTAGACCCTTTTTCTGATGAAGGGTCTAGGCCCGAAACGTCAGCCTCTCTGCTCCTATGATGCTGCTTGGCCTGCTGTGTTCATCCAGCCCTGCACCTTGTTGTCTCGGATTCTCCAGCATCTGCAGTTCCTACTATCTCAGTTTATGACATGCACCATTTTTAACCTGCTTTATATGAATGCTTCTACCTAACTTTCTGTAGCTTGACAGGTTCATGAGATGGGTGAACATTGGATGGTGGGAGGTCTGGTGATGCAATGGTAATGTCTCTGCCTCTGAGTTAGAAGTCAAGTCCCATATCAGGAGTTGGTTGAGTAAAACCTTCTAACATTTGCCAGTAGCAAAAATAGGAAGACTCCTAGTCTGTTATCTGGTGAAGATGACAGCAAATTACTGTCATACCTTGCCATTGCATAACCATGCAATAAACACAAGCCCATGGTTGCCACCATATTTCAGGGCATGGTATCTGAGGGGGAAGAGAGAAAAAAGTATAGAAGAAGTAGTTAGGACTTGTAGGTAACTATAGTTAGCTGGAGTTTCCTCAATTACCTACAGGGTAGTAAGTAGACTTCTACAAAAGACTTTGGTAAATTGTCACCAAATATATATTTGTTTCTCCCATACCGTTGTGTGATAGATGAGTGGTTGAGGTTTATTTTTAATTCATTCTTGGGTATGGATGTCACTGCTAAAGCCAATGTCTTCTGCCTGTTGCTAACTGCCTTTGGAGGATGAGGAGGTCCTGCCATCAACCATCACAATGCATAATTAAAAGGTCTACTGCACTTTACATTTCTATTAATGTCCATAGCTCTCATACGTTTTGCCTAATGTCCTCTAATGTGCTAAAGTTGTTTCTCATCAGTGTGAGATTTTTCTTTATTCACATGGGATGTGGATGTTGTGGGCAAGGCCCAGCATTGGTTGTCCATCCCTGATTATGGTCTGTTGTAGGGCATTTAAGAGTCAACCACATTACTGTGGGTCTGAAGTTACATGTAGACCAGACTAGGTAAGGGAGACAGATTTCAATACCTATAGGATATTAATGAATGCGTTTTTTTTTAAAATAGCAATTGATCATTTCAATGTCACTGTTACCAAGATTAGATTTAAACGATTTAAATTCCAGATTCAAGTGGTGTGTTACTTGCCACAGAATTTCCAGCCTCTGTACAATCTGCTCTTGTAGCTACAGTATTTGTCTTTTTTCTGTTTTTGGTCAGTGGTAACCTGCACATGTAGAGAATAGTAGACAGTTCTTAACAGGTTGATACTTACTGACAAGTGTTGACAATTTGGATAGTTAAAGGGTTAATGCACCACTTGTAAAAATCACCTTCACAGATAACAAGCCATCTTCACATGAACCACAGCCCACTTGCAAGCCTGTCCCTGCAGAAATTAGCCTAGATTCACAGGCTTGTGATTCCTGATTCCCTGTGGCATTTGTGATGGCACAGATGCCCTCTGTGCTAGTGAAAATTGAGTGCTCATCTCTCAATGTTCGAAGCTCAATGCAAGGCAAATCTCTAATCTTAAAATCCAAAAGAACTGTGGATGCTGTAAATCAGGAACGAAAACAGAAGTTGCTGGAAAAGCTCCGGCTATGGTAGCATCTGTGAAGATAGATCAGAGTTAACATTTCAGGTCTGGTAAGGTTCTCCAGACCCAAAACATTAAGTCTAACTCTGATCTTTCTTCACAGATGCTGCCAGACTTGCTGAGCTTTTCCAGCAACTTCTGCTTTTGTTCCTCTATAATCTTAACTACTTCACCTTTCTATTGCAATGCCCTTGGGGGCCATTGGACCTTCTTGATTAACCCCCTTTATACCTGTGGGCATTTTAACATCCCTAAAATCATTCTGCTGCTGCTATTTAGTTTAT
Source organism: Rhincodon typus (assembly GCF_021869965.1). Lineage (NCBI taxonomy): Eukaryota > Metazoa > Chordata > Chondrichthyes > Orectolobiformes > Rhincodontidae > Rhincodon > Rhincodon typus. The sequence continues at coordinate 63,629,281 of NC_063343.1, forward strand.
AGACTTTTTAATATTGTGAAAATATTCTGATTTGTATCTTGGATCCATTTGGACATTATCCTCCGGTGCATAATATCAAACCAGAGCCTGGCCCTGATTCCTCCTCCATTATCTGCACTACTCCCCAGGGATAGGAAAGAGAGAATAATGGTGAATAAATATTTTTCAGGCTGCAAGAAGGTTGGTAGTAAAGTTCCCCTGGGGTCAGTATTGGGACTATTAATATTCCTAATGTTAACAATATCAATGATCTAAATCTTGGTGTGATGGAGACAAAACTTGGGAGAATTTTACACTGTCTCAGTTTACAACTCCCAAAAGACATAGAAAAGTTGTAGTGGATGGATATGTGGTAGATAAAGTTCAATGTGGAGAAGCGCGAGGTGGTACACTTTGTCTCCCTGTTTTGTACCAGAATAGTACCCTTTTTTTAACTACAGGGTCTGCAGGAGCCAAGAGAACTGGGTTATATGTACATGAGACATTAGAGGTGGCAGGGAGGTAGAACTGTAAATAAAGCATGCAGTATTCTGGGCTTTGCAAATAGTTGCATAGAGTGGAACAGCAGGATGATCATGATGAAATTATATAAAACACTAGTTAAATCTCAGCTGGACTACAATGTACGTTTCTGGGTGCCACATTACGGAAAGGATCCAAATGAGTTGGAGACTGCAAGAGAGGTTTACAAGCGTGGTTCCAGGAATGAGACACTTCAATTATGAGCAAAGATTGGGGAAATTGGGACTGTTTTCCTTAGAGAAGGCGGCAGCTAAGAGGTGATGAGGCAGAAGTTTTCAAAATAATGAGTGATCCAGACAGTGGATAGGGACAAGATATTCCCACTTCTAAAAGGCAATTAGAAAATTTGAGGGCACAGTTGAAAAAGAAGGAAATTCAAGATGAGAAGAAACTTTTACATAGAGTAACTGGGGCCTGCAATGCACTGCCTGGAATTGTAATGGAGGGAGGTTCAATGGAGACAGTCAAGGGGGCATTGGATCATCTTTAACGAGAAACCGTGTGTAGCATTATGGGGGAAGAAACTTGCACTAAGTTAAAATGCAGACATGATGGGCTAAATGGTGTCCTGCACTATACCAATTGTGATTCAGTTTGCAATGGAACACGACTCTCCTTTCCTTGCTTAAAATCAACGTCGGTTGGGGGATTGGCTTATTGAAAAATCATGGCATTGGATGATACAAAAAAGTACTAATAATTCATAGTCCAGATAAATAAGGTGTAAAATGATGAAAGGATTGCACAATTTGATCATTTCAGTACATAACAAATATTTACAACAGATTGCAAAATGCACATCTCCTTAATTTACCAAGTAAAAATTTAAAGGTTAACTGCATTGGCTCTGTGCAGTGGTATTGTTCCTGTTTCTGGGCCAGTAAAGCTCTGCCTGCTCCAGAGGTGTCATAACACCTGAATAGGTTGATGAAAATATCTGAAAGTACCACTGTGCTGCACATTTTCTATTAATATCATCAGTTGTCACATCAAGTTCCTCAAAATCTCAACCATTTGCATACTGTTCATGACCTTCAAGTAGGGGATTGGGATATCTCCGGTCTCTTTCTTTGATACGTTATTTGTGGAATGATGTACCTTTCTCCTTATTTCCATAGCGCGTTTTTTTTTAAATGAGAGATAGCCGGAACTACAGATGCTGGAGAATCTGAGATGACAAGGTGTAGAGCTGGATGAACACAGCCGGCCACGCAGCATCAGAGGAGCAGGAAAGCTGACGTTTCGGGTCTAGACCCTTCTTCAGAAAGTTTTTTTTTAATGTTTGTGGCAATGGGAGATGAGTTTCAAATTTTCTAGTGAAGTCCAGATAAATGTTTTATGCCTTTCAGCAAGGGAATATGTTAGTTGAAGGACAGCTTTTTGATCTTGAAGAAATTACTTGTTCCTATAAAAGAAAAGTGCTGTGGATGCTGGAGATCCAAAATAAAACAGTGTTGGAGAAACTCAGCAGGTCTGGCAGCAACTGTGAAGAGAGAAAGTTAACATTCAAGTCTGGTGTGACTCTTCGGAAGTGACTGTTTCTTGTTTGCAGCAAAATACTACTCTATGTTCTTCACAACCCTTGGCCCTGTAGCTTCTTGTCTTGTCCACCTCATGTAGGTAATTTGGAGCTGAGGTAAATCTGGTACCCTGTCTGCCCTCCCAGATGGGCATATAAAGGTCCCATGGCCCTTACTTTGAATAAGGGCAGGAGAGCTCTCCCAGTGGTGTGCCAATACCTCAACCAGCATGTAAAAAACTGTATCTTTATAATTTTCTGTATTTTTGACTGGATTGAAATAGGAAAAGGGCTATTTTTAAAACTAAGGATTGCAGAAGGGATTTCTGCATTTTCTTTGGAAGCATGCTACCAGTGTATTTGTTCAACCAGTGGTCGAGGTATAGTTGCAGATGAAATGCACCAGGGAGTGGGTACAAAATGAGATTCAATGGCAACAAGTGGCTGATATGGTCTGTAGAGTGTTGACACGCCAATGATGAAGGCATTCTGCCTTCCAATAACTGTTGGAATTGGTTCCCAGGTAGCTGAATAGCTGTGGATGTGAACAAGATAGCCAGGTGTCTTTTGTCCTCCAGAAAGGAAGGTGTTCCATCTTTATCTATGCCGTAAAATACCTAAACCTAAAGAAAGCCAATTTACTTTACCTCACCAGTTGCTTTATGCCTCCTGTGAAGGATTGTCTAAGCAAACTGCTGTGCCACTGTGGACAGGGACCATTAAACTGCTTTCCAGGTTTTTCCCTCCATCCAAAACGCCAATTTTTTTTTCTTGCCTGTATTTATCTTGGGTCTATTTAAGTACAGTAACCTGGTCCATGCTTTCTGTTAATCTAGGTCTAAAAGACAGGTAAATTGGGGCATTTTGTGCACTTTAAAAACATCTTTAACTTTTGTGATACCTGAGAAATAATGGGGCTTGATTTCCAGTAGGCTACCCTAATGAGATGTGATATAATGTGACTAAAACAGATTGCCACCCTTTTTCCTAAGTTCTTTGCTCAGAAACACATCCTTGTCGAATATCTTTCGACCATGGCAAAGTACTATGGGTAGAGCGAGGAGGTAGGCCCCAAGTCTACCTCAAGACCATAAGAACTGAAAGCAGAAGTAAGTCATTCAGCCTTTTGAATCTGCTCTGCCATTCAATGTAATCGTGCATGATCTTTTATTTCAACACTGTTTCCTGTCACTATATCCCTTGATATTTTTAATACCTAGAAATCTTGTCTTGAACAAACTCAATGACTGAACCTACACAGCCTTTGAGATATAGCAATCCAAATATTCGTCACAGAGTGAAGAAATTCTTCCTCATCTCGGTCTTACATGTTCTGCCCTTTATTCTGACATTGTGTGCCCTTGCTCTAGATCCCCCTGGCCACGGACAACATTTGTCCTGCATCTGCCCAGTCGAGCCCTTTAAGAATGTTGTTTGTTTGAATGAGATCACCACCTTTCTCGTTGTTCCAAGTTCTGGAGAATATCGGCTCAGTTTACTTGATCTTTCCTCAAAGGTCATTTCTTCCATCCCGGGAATTAGCTTCATGAACCTTTTTATGGTAAGTGTATCTTGCCTTGGGTAACAAGACCAAAATTGTACATGCTATTCTGAGTAGTCTCCCAAAAGCTCTCCAATTGTATTAAGACAACTTTGCTCCTATATTTAAATCTCTTTTAATAAAGGCCAACATACCAGGTGTCTTTGTGATTGTTTGCTACATCTGCATGTTAACTTGCACTGACTTGTTAGCAAGGACACTCTAGACCCTTTGAAGTTCAACATTTCCTAGCCTCTTTCTATTTAAAAAATATTTTGTATTTCTGTTTTTCCTACCAAAGTAGGTTCTCTCATTTCTCCACCTTGCCTTCCATTTGCCAAATTTCTGTCCACTCAGCATCTCAAAATTTCATTGAAGCATCTTTAGCAACCTCCTTGCAACTTGTACTCGCACCTAGTTTTGTGGGATCTGTAATCTTGGAAAGAACACAGTTAATCCCCATATGCAAATCATTGATCTAAATTGTGAACCACTGGGATCATTCCACACACGAACCACTCGGTCTTAAAAAAAGTTGTCTCTCATGTCCTTTTTAAACCTTTCTCCTCTTACCTTAAAAATTTGCCCCTACTCTTGAAATCCCCCACCCTAGGGAGAAGACACCTGCCATTCACCTGATCACTACCCCTTATGATCTCTACCCCTTTTTAAAAACCTCTAAGGTCACCCCTCAATTTCCTATGCTCCAGTGAACGATGTCCCATCCTATCCAGCCTCTCCCCATAACTCCACTTCTATTCCCAGCAACATCCCAGTAAATCTTTTCTGAACTCTCCCCAGCTTAACAATATCCTCCTCATAATACAGCAACCAGAACTGACTTAACATTTTTGGTCAATGACATTTCACAGAAATGCCTGTGGGAGCTTGTGTAATTTGGTTGCTGCATTTCCTCTAGTACAACAGTAACTACACTGCAAAAGTAGTTATTGACTGTAAAGTACTTTGGGAAATCCTGAGATATGAAAGGCACAGTAGATCTTTCCTCTCACTGGAGTCCTGGAGGTATGGTGTTACACTGAAAAAGTGGATTGACTTCCTAGTGAAAAGGAGTCAGTCTATGCTTTAAATCAGAGATAGTTAAATCAGAGCCTCTCTGCTCCTATGATGCTGCTTGGCCTGCTGTGTTCATCCAGCCCTGCACCTTGTTGTCTCACTCTATGCTTTGTTCAGTCAATTTCAATCTCAGCTGTTTTAAATTGTTTAATGTGGCCAAAGTCAAACCAATATTTCTTATGCTAAACTTTTCATTCAGGGATTGTGGACATTGCTGGCAAGTTTAGCATTTCCTGACCATCACTAATTGCCCTTAAAGTAATCTCTGCAGTTTAAGTACATTCAAATTGCTGTTGGGGAGAGCATTCTAACGGTTTGCATCTGGTGACTGTAAGGAACAGCTGACTTTCAAGTCAGGATGATGTGTTGCTGTATTCACTGGCTTCAGCTTTGTTTTATATAATGTGGAATCAAATTGTTTGAGGGCTGGTATTTGTGATGCTGGGGACCTTGGGAGGAGGCCAAGATGGATCCTCCACTTGACACTTCTGGCTGAAGATGTTGTAAATACTTTGTGCAAATGACAATGTTCTGTATTGTGGAACCCCCTGCTCCAATTTGTTTTATTGTCCAGCATCATTTATTCAAACTTTAATTTCATCCATTGATTTTTAGGATCACTTAGATATGTAGTGTACATGTGCATAATCAGTGAATTTAAAGCACTTAAGTGGCCTTTTTAAAATGTTCAAATGGCACTTGGGAATCCAAAATGCTTTGTCATCATTTTAAACATTCAAAAGTGTCACACAGTAAATCTATCATATCAAGGCACTATCTGCTATAAACACACTTCATTGAAGCAAATGTTCTGCAATGCACATGATTGAAGATAAGTTATCATTTAAGATTCTTGCTATATCTCCTTTGTGGTTAGAGACTAATCTGATACTGTTAATAAAGCCTGCAAACAAGCGAGGCTATTTTGTGTCGATCTGACTTAATGCAATAGAATGTTAATTTTGGAAAGTGGGCATTGCAATCAAGTTTTGTAAAGTAAAATCTCAAACGTATATTTAACAGAACCAAGAAAGTAGGTGATAGTGAGGTTAATCCACAACCCTTTTTCAGATCTGCGCTCTAATCAACCCTTTTTTTTCCATATGGCCACTAAATCTATCCTGAATAGTTGTTTCTAGGAACTTACCCACTGCTGAATTTGAACAACTAGTCAATAATTGGGCTATCTTTACAACCTTTTGCAGTGCTACACTGTTGTCCTTTCATTTTACAACACATCCGAGTTTTGTATCATCATTAAACTTTGAAATTCTCCTCTTCAAACCAATATCGAGATCATTAACATATACCAGGAAAAGCAAGGATCCACTACCAAACCCTGGTGAAATCGACTACAAACCTTCCTCCAGCTTGAAATATTGGAAAAAGACTAATTATCAGTAGCTATCACTTGGCCAATTTTGTATCCTTGTTGCTAATATCCCTCCTATTCCACAAGCTGTAACTTTTCTCACCTGTTCAATAACACTGTACCAAGCACCTCCAGAAGTACATGTATACCATATCAACAGCATTACCTTCATTAACCCTTTTTGTTATCTTTTTAGAAAAACTCTAGTAAATTAGCTAAACATGATTTCTTCTTTAGAAGTCAATTCTGGTTCTTCCTAATTGGTGCTTTTTTTCCCCCCCATATGGCTACTAAATGTGCTGACTAATTGTTTATAGAAACTTCCCCACCACTGAATTTGAACCAATTTCTAGGCTACCCTTACAACCTTTTTGAACAAGGACATGATGTTTGCAATTCCTGCAGTCTTCTGGCACCTCCCGAGTCTAAGGAAAACGGGGATTATGGTCAATACCTCTGCAATTTCTACTGTCACTTCTTTCAATACCCTTGGATGTATCTCATGTAGTCCCAGGGCCATGTCAATTTTAAATACCAACAGTCCATCCAACACCCTTAAAATTAATAGACTTTGAACCTGTCTTGTGGCAGATTTTCCTCCTTGTCACTATGGCCATTCTTTCAAATTGTTAAGATGTTAATAAGATTAATTAATTTGCTTGCATAAACAAACAGTTTACTTATTGTGAATCATAATAGACCAAAGAATCCATGGTGCATTGTATTGGAAATTAAAGTGTGTCGTATGCCAATTTCTGCAGATCTCATTTTACCATTATCCATCTTTTGGATACAATTGGGTAAATTCCTTTTGGTTTTCAACATCCTATTCCAATTTCATTGTCAATGTAAAATAAAAACTCAAATTAAAAAAGCAAGACTTGCATTTCTATGGCATTTTCAGTGACTACTGAGCAACTCAAAGCACTTTACACCTAATGGTATACTTTCTGAAGTGTTGACACTTTTGTAAAGTAGGACTTACGGCAAATGAGTTTCACACAGCAAGATTGCACAATTTAGTACGTAAGGTTGTGAAGAATGCATAAGGGATGCCTCTTTTTACTGGCTGAGGCCAAGAGTATAAGACAAGGGAAGTGTTGTCAGAACTGAATAAAACTTGCGTTAAGCCACAGTTAAGAGTATTGCAAGCAACTCTGGTCGTCATAAAGGAAGGATGTGATCACATTGGAGCATTTGCAGAAGAAATTTACAGGTTGCCAGGAGTGGGGAATGTTAGCTGAGGAAACTTTGAATAGGGGTGGGTGTGGGTGTGTGCGTGTGTGTTAGAGTTGTGAATTTCAAAATATTGACCTACTTTAAAAGTGAACAAGATCAGAGAATTCTTACAGAATGGTGACCTAATTCATTGCATCAGAAAGCAGATGACTGAAGATCCCTGTGGTGTTACTGGAAATAAGCTTATACTATGGTGTTTACAACAGGTAGGGTAACAGGTGAGACCATTAGCCTTGCTTGCTTATAGTTCAGAGGAATCCAGGATGAGTAAGGTTTTTTCTTAAGTTGAATTCAGAGGAAAGCTCTAGAAGTGAGCGCAGAAGCAAGTTTGGCTTTTCCCCTCTAAGAAGGGATCCAGGACATTTTGGGGAATAAAAGTTATCGTGGTAGAACAGTTTAGTTTGTGAAACCGCTAAACTGGGAGAATTTGGTTTGAAATTTTCATCTTATTAGAATGGAGTGTGTTTAGGCTTTTAGATTTGTGGAACAGTTCCTGTTGGCAATCTTGGAAAGGATTCATTGAATAGTCTCCATGGTCCTGTGCGAATGAAACTTTCAGGAGTCAGTGAAGTCAAACCCTAAAGAGTGCAATGTGAGTTGTAAATTCTCTGGACTTGTCACCATAATGGATGGTTTCAGGAAACCAGGTGAGTCATGGTTTTGATATGTATTTCAGATTTTGCTAAGTGTCATCTTTATTTTAATACATTTTTTTAAAAATTGCTGCTTTTGTGTAACAAATTTCTGCCCTGTTGTTGAAGGAAATCTGCAGCCTTTGATTTTCAGTCATGAACCACCATGTTAACTAACTAAACAAAAGAAAACATATGATCTATTAATAAGATTAGAAGGTATAGAGCTGGATGAATGGGGCAGGAAAACTGACGTCTCAGGTCTGGTCCCTTCAGAAAATTTTCCAGACCTGAAACGTCAGCTTTCCTGCTCTGTTCATCCAGCTCTACACCTTCTTATCTCAGACTCCAGCATCAGCAGTTCCTACTATCTCCATATGATCTATAAAGCCAGGTTTTATTCCGGGATCTGACTTATCTAGTAGTCACATCAGCTGGGATCAAAGAGAGACTGGGGTTCAGTTTCTTTAGAACAACACTTGAATCTTGACACTATCCAGGACAAGTCAGCCTGCTTGATTGGCACCCATATCCACAAACGTTTGCTCCCTCTGCTTGTTGAGAACTCCGGCAGCATCAGTGTTAGGATTAACAGAACACTTGAGCCTCTCCGATACAGTAAAGTGGCAGGCCACGGACAGATTTAAATCATTAGGAGCATCAATAGGATGCAACAAAGCAACTGGATTGGCTGCACAAATTCTGTGCCTACAAGAGAAGGTCAGTGGCTGGAAATTCTGAAGTGAATAATGTATCTCCTGACTCATCAATAAAGGCATAAGTCAAGTCAGGAGTGTGATAGAATGTTCCTCCATTTGCCTGGATGAGTGCATCTTCAACAACACTCAGGAAGATCAACCCTATCTAGCACAAATAAGCATGCCGGATGGGTATCCCATCCAGCTTAAGCATTAATTTGCCCCCACTACCTGTGCATATTGGCTACAGTCAAGTTGCACTAGAGAAACTAAGACTCCTTTGACAGCATCTTCGATTCTACAGCTGGTATGATCTAGAAGGACAAGGGCAGTAAACACATGGGAACAGCGCTGCCTAGAATTTTCCCTCCAGATTATACACCATCCTTCCTTGGAACTCTATTGGTTTTGTTTGTGTTTGACGGTCAAAACACGTAGGAACACCCTTCCGAACAGAGCTGTGGGTGTATATAACTCCACCTGCCCATGGACTGCAGCAGTTGAAGGCAACATGGCACCTTTTCAAGGACAATGAAGGGTGATAACCAATGCTAGCCTAGCCACTGATGACCGTATTCCATGAACAAATATACACCGATAAAGTCTATTGTACAAAGTAATTAAAAAGTATTTTCGGATCATTATCAAACGAATAGCAGTAAATCGATTTAATGTTCTTTATTCCTTGCCACTTTTCCAGAACTAGTGGTTGGTTAAACTTTAGGATTCACCTCAAATCATTAATTCCTTAGGTCAGAAATTCAAAAATTCTTCAAATGTTCCAGTCTTAATGTCCGACATAGGGACTTGCACACAATTTAGAACAAGTGGCCATAATAAGTGTCAGCTTTTCACCATTCTGGGAGTGAATAAACTACAATATTTGATTTGCTTCAGATCAATATCATAAATTCAACACACTTGCATTTGGAGATCTATTCCAATAGAGTTTTAAAAAGATATTAATAGTCACACTGAAAATAATAACATCTTTGTAGAACAGTAGAAAGGCTTCAGATTCCCCTCCTTTTATCTGGTGGACAGGAAGCTTTTTGACCTCAACTGGTTGAAATCCAAGAAATCAACTCTGACCTGGCTTGTGGAACTTCAGCGCGAGATAACGTCATTCCGATCTTGTGGGAGAGAATTTTCAAGCCTTGCTGAATACCTTCACAGAAGCATACTGCTGAAGAACTGGTTGCATCCCCAAGCTCAAGAAGACTCAAGTCCTTTACGAACCCATACCAAGGCACATCCTTCCCATAAGATCAATGGAGAAATCCTCCCAAAATGTGGAACATTTCCCCTACCTGGGGAACCACCTCTAATCTAAGGCTGACAATGTGGAGATCCAACACCACATCCAATCAGTGAGCACAATCTTTGGGTGCCCAAGGATGAGTGTTTTTGATGACTGGATATCCATAATACTACCAGGATCCTGGTGTATAAGTCAGTCATTCTTCCAACTCTTCTATATGGCTCTGAAACTTGGGATACACAGATGCCATTCAAGATCCTTGAAAAGTACCATCTACGTTGTTTGAGAGGGATTCTGACCTAGTCCTCGTGATATCATAGTGGTTACTGCATGACTAAAGGATTAATCCTTTCAGACCCATATACAAGTCAGCCTCCAAGTGTTTTTCTTCATGTTATTATTATATATTTGTTTATCTATTTGCATTAAAGACTTAGGGTAGTCATAGACTTTACAAATTCATAAGTGTAGAAGTTTCAGTATTCTCCAGAGTGTGTTCTCTTCAGACTTGAAAGTATGATGGTTTGGTTGTCTGAAATCTGAATTTCTTTCTTGAATGGAAGGCTTTAACCTTTATTTCTTTTATGGAAGACTTGAGGTATGTCTTTTTTTTTTGTTGGTATGATTCCTGCTGTAGAAAGCAGTGGTTTTCTTTGCAATATCTTCCATTGAGTTGTATACATCACGTCCTCAGTTTGTCTCAGTGGAACATGGCTCTCAATCCATTTGTGCTGAAGTGGGCAGACTTATTGCTTGAACTTGAATATTTTGGGCTTTCTCCTCTCACTCCAGGTTTGAATTACTGGTGAAACCAGCTTGCTGACTTCAACTGTTACGTGGAGATTCATTCTTGCCTGATGGGCATTCCTCGTTGGAACGTGAGGGGACATCTTGCTTCATCTTGACCTTTTATCACCTCAGGCTGTAAGGTCAGGCTTGAATAATTTGGAGGCGCTATTTATTCACTGTCGTGTGTGGCAGTCAGAATCAATGCAGTTGCAGATGATTCTATCTTCTATTACTGTACAGCCTCTTGAGTGGCGTAAATGGCTCAGTTGCTGCCTCTTCACTTGTACTTCTAGAAATTTGTTGCCACTTGGAATCGAAATTCTCTTCAGTTTTGATACCAGTTGGGGTGGGGGGGAAGAAAAAAGAAACAAACAGTTGCAACTTTGCTACTCACAGAATTAATAAAAGTTTTATCCCAGAGGAGATTCTGGATTTTGTTTGGCTTCCACTAATATCTTACAGACTCCAGCAAAATTTTCCATGAGGTTTTCCAGGCTTTTTGCTGTTTTAAATTCTACCATCTTTTGATGGAGGTTCTGGTCAATACATGCCCTTATAGCAGGAATGAAATTCTTGATTATGAATAATGTGCAATTTCTCCAGTATTTGATGTACCCAATGTTGAGTTGCTGGTTGCAAACTTTTAATGTTAAGTGCAATGTCTTGGACCAAGAACCTCTATCAGCTGTAAGTAGTATTACGTGAGTCATGTTTGCTATGTAATAATATAGTGATACTTGCTTCCGAGTTTAACTGAGATTGCCATTGAACTACACATTTGCATACCAAAGCATTTGCAAATCCCTCATGCAGTAGTCCTTCTAGAGTAAATGTCAGTGCTGATGCTCCAGTAAAAAGCAGGAAATAGGGGAAAACAAAACAAACATTGAAACTGCAAGTGTAAAAGGTTCAGGATGCAAAGAAAATAAACTCAAAAGGAAAGTTATAGCAGCTGAACAGTTATTAGGATGGGTTATGAAAGAGAAAAACATACTGGACCAACAGAAGGTTAAAGCATTGATAGAATAAGAACAATCCAAGATATAAAACCAGAATATAAATTGGAATCTTAAAGGAAGACAACAATAAATGCCAAGAAGATTTGAACAATTCAAAAGGGTGGGGAACAAGATCAGTGGATAATCTGGAACAAAACTCTGTTATAGTGTCAGGAAAAGTGAATTCTGGAACAGCAACTGCAGTCCATGAGAGAAAAATTTGACAACACAAACAGGAATAACAGACAATATCCCAGGGGGGTTGGGGGGTGACTGTAGTTAACTTCCAGAAGCCAAAAGTCAGGAGATCTGGACATATCAGCAAATTTCCTATGCTTATAGAGATGAATGGGCTCACTTGCTCTTTAGAGTTAAACTTTATTTTGATAAGGATGAGGATGTTGTATGTGCACTATGCCTTTGAGAGTTTAGTAAGGCCTCCACATGTATGCAATGTTGTGACTCTTCCTGACAGCTCTTCTGCAATAGGATTCACAGCTAAACACAAAGATCAGTTGGTTTGCTGTAATGACTGTTTCAAAAGTCATGTGTTTTACTGTTTTAACTAAAAAAAAGCCACAGACTTAATCACTCAATTGCTCATCAGGGATTATTAGAGATTGTCTGTTAACTTGTCACATCTCTCAATTAGCCCATAGAGATCATTGGTGAAATAATCTATGGATTCACTTGGATGCTGCACTCATTTGTTTTTGGAATCTTGTCCTTTCAAAAATTCTGTTTGTTTTGAGGTTGAAATAATGGACCAACATCACTTTGATGTTTCATGTATCCCTCGGTGCAAAATAACATGCCACTGCTCTACCATAATTGTATACATTTTATGTACAGAATTGCATTTACTTGTTCAGCTGCTGTCTTCATGTCCAGTTTGGAAGCTATTCAATAGCTCAAGAATCGTTGTCTCCAGTGTGTTCAATTTTGTTTTCTATTTGGCCCATCTCCAAAATTAAATCTTCATGGCAATACTATTTCTGATGCCACAGCTTCCAATATGTGATTGGATTTTTTTTTCCCCCTTTGAAGATTTGTATTCTGTTGCCATGGCATTTCTCATACTTCTGCTATAGCAGAGGGTTATCCATTGCTTTGGAGATGAAATTGAGTTTTTGCTCATCTTTTACAGTTGAAATAGAGCTGCACTCTTCCTTGCTGCAACACTCCACCTCATATCTGTGAAGCTAACTTACAGAATGGGCCACTACTCCACCTGGGTTGAACACAGTCCAGAACGAAGACCATCCCAACTGCTGTTGAGCTGCAGTATGCAGACAATGTTTGTGTGATCACACGCTCAGAAGCCAAGCTCCAAGATTTCAGAGTTCTCAGAGGCATATGAGATAGGGAGCCTTAGGCTGAACGCGTGGAAGGCAAAGGTCCTCTACTGGCCTGCTCAGAGATAGCAAGAACTGCAGATGCTGGAGTCAGATAACAGTGTGGAGCTGGAGGAACACAGCAGGTCAGGCAGCAACAGAGGAACAGGAAAGTTGATGTTTCAGGTCAGGACCCTTCTTCAGAAATGGAGGGGGAAAGAAGCTCAGAAATAAATAAATAGAAAGGAGGGGTGGGTCTGGGGAAGGTCAGTGGGGATTGGTCAGTGAGGTGAGAGGAGCAGATAGGTGGGAGAGAAGATGGACAGATTGTGTCAGGTCAAGGAGATGGGGAGGAGAGGGAGGGTTGGTCATGGGTGGGGAGATTTTGAAAATGGTAAAATCCACATTTAGGTCATTGGGCTGTAGGCTCCTGAGGTGGAATGAGGCGCTGCTCCTCTAGTTTGCAGGCTATGCCATCGTGATACTGGAGGCAGCCTACTGGCCTGCTCCTGCTGCCCAGGACTGCATCTGACTAGCAACCTTGTGTTTTGTTTTCTTGTCACCACATTGCTGCTCACTACACCGTTACTCTCCATGACATGTGCATTCCTTCAAATTTGAAGTGGATGAGAATAGCCACATTTCTGATCTACCTAGTAGAGTCTGGTTGAGTAAACAATAGGAAGTTTATTACATGACTACAGCAATTTACTGATTATATGAACATGACCCAAATTTCTACAGAGACTTATCAGCATACTACATCCTGTCTCCTACTATCTGCTCCTTCTGCCTGACCAAGTCTAGATGACATCTTCACAATGTGTGATGTTGACTGTACTCAATCAAGTATTAGACCTACATATAGCCACAATCACTAGAACTGTCACCCTCACTGCTGGTTTCAATGTTCCAATTCTGATCCACATACCTATAGACCATGTTTGCAGCTCCAACATTTTAAAAACTTATCTGTTGAGACAGTGCATTCCTCCAGTGCCTGAGCAAGCTGCTGCTTCTATAGTGTTTTATATCAAACTGTTCCTTCATTGGTTTCTCATCCTCACCTTCAAGTTGGTGCATGACACCTTAAACACCCTTATTAGATCAGGGTCCAAATATGTTTGTTTCTATTGCTGTTTTAATTTTCATTAGCATTCAATTTCCAGTGTCTCTTCCAGCAGCAGTCTGCTCAACTCACCCTCATCTCATACCACACACATTCCCTCCATGGCCTAATGATTAACATTGATTGAATTAGCTACTTGGACAGCATAAATCTTGCCTGCAACACACTCCTCAATAAATTTCCCTATCTCTGCCTGCAATATCTTATTTTCAGTTTAGGTTTTATTTTTGGTGCTTCCAAATTGTGACTTGGAATGGGTGTATTTTCTGACTCTTATTTTGTTTTTCTGCTACTTGAAACAGGAATATTTTCTTCCTGTTTCACTTCTTCAACATGCATTCTCATGTCCCTGGTTCTTGATCAAAACCATAAGGTTCTCCCAACTCCCAGCGCTTGTTTGAATCAAATTTCAAATGCATCCAACTGGGCAAGAAACCAACAATTTTTTTGACAGATTCCACCTCTCAAAATATAGCTTTGTGCGTATATAGTGTGTGCTCTATTTTGTAGGTCAACGTCAAGGGACCAACTAAGTGCAAGGGATTGATTAACCAGGGGAGTCAAGGGCAAAGTGGAAATATTGTTGTATAAGTGATCCAGAGGCCTGGAGGTGGGGGGGGAATAGGAGTTCACATTCCACCTGGTAGAATTTAAATTCCACCAAAAGATTCAGACTTGAACTTAGTCTCAGTAATGGTGATCATGACAACTGTTATTGATTATCAGGAAAACTCAGTTCATTCCATAATGCATTTTAGGGAAGGAAATCTGCAGATTATAACTAGTTTGGCCTACGCATGACTCCAGATTCTTAGCTAAAACCAGTGTGATTGTAATGCGGTCAGACAGCTAGATATCACAGAATAGAAATTCTTTGAGCTGTTAATCTGGTCACTTCACCTGATGATGGAGCAATGGTCCAAAAGCTTGATTTCTAATAAACCTGTTCAACTATAACCTATGACTTCTGACTTCGTCCACCCCAGTCCAGTAGTGGCACCTCCACAATCTGGTCTAATCAAGGAGCCCTGGCTGATATTTAAAAAGGCGAGTGTCAGAGATACTGACACTCTGGTACTAAAGCCAAGGGGTGTTAATGTGTAAATAAAGGGAGACTTGGGGAAGGGATACCAGCCTCGAGTTATTGTAGAAACAGCCTTGTACACAGTTAGGGATTGACAACAAACATTCACATGATGAAAGAATTTTTTAAAAGACTAAAATATGTAGCTTCATTTATTAGAAACAGAAAGTAGGAGCAATGGTAGGCCATTTGGCCCTTTGAGTCTGCTGCACCATTCAGTATGGTTCTGGCTGATCATCCAACTCAGTAGTCTGTAGGTGAAGAAATTTTTCCTCATCTCAATCCTAAATGAGATACCTTGTATCTTTTATCTGTGACATCTGCCCTCCCCAGCAATCAGGAATGTGTCTCTTGATTTTAACTTGTCTGGTCATGTTAGAGGTTTTGGGTCATCTGAGATTTGCTCCTCATTCTTCTGAACACTGGTGATTAGAGTCCTAAATAATCTGGTCTCTCTTCATAAGTCAGTTAAACCACATCAGGAATTGGTCAAGTAAACTTTTGTTGCACACCCTGTTGCCAGAACGTCCTCCTTCATAGGGAAACTGAACAGTACTCCAGGTGTGGTCTCACCAAGACCCTGTACAATTGCAGAAAGACAACCCTTCTCCTGTACTTGAATCCTCTTGCTTATGAAGCCCAACATTTGCTGCCTTCAGCCACTCTATACAAGTTACACCTCACCCTTTCCCAATCTATCACCATTCAGATAATAATCTGCCTTCCTGCTTTTGCTACCAAAGTGGATAACCTCAAACTTAATCACATTATGCCTCATTTGCCATGGAATTGTTCACTCTCGTCCAAGTCATACTGAAACCTCTCTGCATCCTGCTCACTGTTCACACTCCCACCCTGTTTTAGGTCATCTGCAAGCTTGGAGATATCACATTTTGTTCCTCATCTAAATCATGCATATATATTGTGAATAGTGGGGGTCTTAGCACTGCTCCCCGTGGTACCCTCACTATGCATTTCCTGCATTTGGAAAAAACCATTTATTCCTGTTTCCTGTCTGCCAACCAGCTTTCAATTTGTTTAAGTTCACTCCAATCCCACATGCTTTACAAAGAACAGTACTACACAGGAACAGGCTTTTTGGCCCACCGAGCATGTGCCAACATGTTTGCCTTTCTAAACTAAAATCTTTTTGCCTCTACATGGTCCATATCCCTCTTCCCTGCCTATTCATTTACCTGTCAAGATGCCTCTTAAACATTGCTACTGTATCTGCCTCCACCACCACCTCTGGCAGTGCATTCCAGGCACTTACCACCCTCTGTATATTAAAAACCTGCCTCTCTCATCTCCTTTAAAAACTTATTCCTCCCCCACCCACTTTTACCTTAAACTATGTCCTCCAGTAATTGACATTTCTACCCTGGGAGAGAAACTCCGACTATCCATGCACCTCAATTTTATTAAAACTTCTATCAAGTCACCCTTCATTCTTCAATATTTAAATGAAAACAAATCAAGTTTGTCCAAACTGAAAACAAAAAATGCTGGAGATCAGTGGGCCAGGCAACATCCAGATTCCAGCATCTGCAGTAATTTGCTCCTACATCAAGTAGGTCCAATCTGTCCTTAAAATATTTGTATATTACCCACAAGTTACATTATACTATATCTTCCCCCTGTTAATCAATCCTTTTGTCCTCCTTTGCTGAAATCTAAACTGCTCCCAATCCTTAGGCTATTTTTGCCAATTTGTATGTCCCTTCCTTAGGCTACTACCAACCCTGATTTCACTTGTCAGCCACTATCAATCTACTTTTCCTGTTTTATTTTTGTGCCAGTCAGGAGTGAACAATTGTTTTCCTCCTCCATGCAGTCTTTAAATATTTGTAATTGCTTAATCATCATTGTTCCTTTAAATACATACCCCAATAAGTCATAGCCAGCTCAGACCTTATACCATCTTAGTTTCCTTTTATTCAGATTCAGGACCCTAGTCTCAAAATCAACATCACTTTCCATCTTAAATGAAGAATTCTTTCATATTATGATCACTCTTCCTCAGAGGGCTTTGCACAGCAAGATTCCACAAATTCTTGGCAAGGTCTACAAAGTTCATAGCAGTATTACATAGTTAGTGAACTAGTTGTTCCTTCCCTACATAATGAGCGTTTCCAATAATTTTCTGTTTCTCTACTGTTCTCTGATACTATGAAAGTTTCCACATGTTCCAAAATCCCAACTTCTCTACTAGCATTCCCCATCTAAGGGAATTTGCTAATGCATCTAATATGTAGTTTGGCCTACTGTCCATGACTGTAGCCCAAACTATGAGACTGATTTAATTCTTTCTAAAGTGGTCTAGTACATTTGTGTAAGCAGTTATGAAGTGGCATCTGAAGCGAAATAGATCCATGTCAAAGCAAAACTAAATGTGAAATGACTTCCAGCAGCTTTGCTGCTGTGGTAGGACTTGCTCCTCTAAATGTGTGATTAAAGTGTATCACAGTGAGAAAGAAGACGTGTTTTTATACTGCTTTTTGTTTTACACAAATTCAAGATGCCCTGATTCACTTCACAGACAATGAAGTTAATTCTGCAGTAGAGTCACTGTTCAAATGTTAGCCAGTTTGAGAGATGTTGTGAAATTGGCTGTTTTGTTATGTACTGGACATGTTTTAAAAGGAATGAATTTTGTGCAGTACCTTAAGAGTTGAGGAGGTGGTGTCATAGTCAGAATGTCACTGGACCAGTAATCCAGAGGTCCCGGCTAATGTTTTTGGGACATGGAATTGAACCCCCCCACATTGCAGCTGATGGAATTTATTTTCCATTCATAAGTCTGGAATTAAAAGCTAGTCTCAGTCATGGTGACCATCAAATCATCAGCAGTTATCTGAAAAAGCTCATCTGGTTCACAAATGTCAGAAAAGGAAATCTGCCATCTGTATCTGGTCTAGGCCATGTGTAACTGTGCTTGACTCTTAACAGCTTTCTAAGTGGTGCAGCTTAAAGGAAACCATGGGTGGGCAAATGCTGACCTTGCCAGCAACACCAAAATTTCACAAAAAAAAAGGAAAAGACAATCAAAAATAATCAGACATGATATAAATGCCTTACTTTGTTATTCATGGAAAAGAGTAAAAGCAGTCACAGGATCAAACAGTCAGCATGGATTTATGAAGGGGAAATCATGCTTGAAACTCTGTTGGAATTCTATGAAGATGTAACAAGTAGAGTTAATAAGGGGAAGCCAGTCAATGGAGTACATTTGCACATTCAGAGATTAATGTGCAAGATTAAAGTGCATGGGATTGGGCGAAGTGTATGGAGATGGATAGGAAACTGGTTGGCAGAGGGGAAACAAAGCATAGGAATTCATGGGTCCTTTTCAAATTGGCAGGCAATAACTAGTGGGGTGCCACAGGGATCAGTGCTGGGACCCCAGCCATTCACAATTAATGATTTGGATGAAGGAACAAAATGCAACATCTCCAAGTTTGCAAATGATGCCAAGTTGGGTGGGAGGGTGAACTGTGACAAGGATGCAGAGATCCTTCAGCATGATTGCGACAGGTTGGGTGAGTGGGCAAATCAATGGCAGATGCAGTATAATTTGGATAAATGAGGTTATTCACTTTTAAAGCAAAAAAAGGCAGATTACTACCTGAATGGCTGTAAATTGGGAAAAGGGGAGTGTGCAGCAGGACCTTGGCATCCTTCAGTCACTGAAGGTAAGCATGCAGGTACAGCAGGCGGTAAAGAAGGCAAATGGTATATTGGCAAACATAGAACAGTACGGCACAGTCCCTTCAGCCCACGATGTTGTGCTGACCTATTATCCTACTAAGATCAATCTACCCTGCATACCCTACATTTTACTATCCTCCATGTGCCTATCCAAGAGTCGCTTAAAAAGTCTCCAAATTATCCGACTCCACTACCACTGCTGGCAGTGCATTCTACACACCCACTGTGTGAAGAACCTCTCTCTGACATCTCCCTTATACCTTCCTCCAATAACCTTAATTATTACGAGGGGGCATAGTTATTTCCACTCGGGAAAAGTCTGACTATCCACTCTATCTATGCCTCTCATCATCTTGTAGACATCTATCAAGTCACCTCTTATCCTTCTGTGCTCCAATGAGAAAAGCCCTAGCTCCCTCAACCTTGCCTCATAAGACCCACCCTCCAGTCCAGGCAGCATCTTGGTAAATCTCCTCTGCACCCTCTAAAGCTTCCACATCTTTCCTGTAATGAGGTGACCAGAACTGAGCACAATATTCCAAGTGTGGTCTAACCAGAGTTTTATAGAGCTGCAGCATAACCTCATGGCTCTTAAACTCAATTCCCCTGCCAATGAAAGCCAACACACCATACACCTTTACAATCCTACCAACTTGGGTAGCAACTTTGAGGGATCTATGGATGCAGACCCCAAGATCCCCCTGTTCCTCCACACTGCTGAGAATCCTGCCATTAACCCTGTATTCTGCATTCAAATTCGCGCTTCCAAAATGAATCACCACACTTTTCTGGGTTGAATTCCGTCTGCCACTTCTTTGCCCAGCTCTGCATCCTGTCAATATCCCGTTGCAACCTACAACAGCCCGCCACACTGTCCACAACTCCACCAACTTTTGTGTCATCAGTAAACTTGCTAACCCACCCTTCCACTTCCTCATCCAAGTCATTTATAAAGATCACAAAGAGCAGGGGTCCCAGAGGTTCATTGTGGGAGGTTTGGAGTACAGGAGCAGGGATGTGTTGCAGTTATACAGGGCCTTGGTGAGACCACACCTGGAATATTGTATGCAGTTTTGGTCTCCTTTTCTGAAGAAGGATGCTCTTGCTCTCGAGGGAGTGCAGCGAAGGTTTACCAGGCTGATTCTGGGGATGCCGGGTCTGATGTATGAGGAGAGATTGACTAGGTTAGGATTGTTTTCACTGGAGTTCAGATAAATGACGGGGATCTCAGAAACTTATAAAATTCTAACAGGGCTGGACAGGGTAGATGCAGGAAGGATGTTCCTGATGGTGGATGTGACCAGAACCAGGGGTCACAATGACGATTCGGGGTAGACGATTTAGGACAGAGATGAGGAGACATTTCTTCACGCAAAGAGTGGTGAGCCTGTCGAATTTATTACTACAGGAAGAAGCTGATGCCAAAACATCAAATGTATTCAAGAAGTGGCTAGATATAGCACTTGGGGCAAATAGGATGAAAGGTTATGGGAAGAAAGCAGGATTAGGCTATTGAGTTGGATAATCAGCCATGATCATGAAGAATGTCAGAACAGGCCCAAAGAACAAAAAGATTACAACACAGCAACAGGCCCTTCAGCCCTCCAAGCCTGCACCGATCCAGATCCTCTATCTAAACCTGTTGCCTATTTTCCAAGGATCTGTATCCCTCTGCTCCCTACCCATTCATGTATTTGTCTAGATACATCTTAAATGACGCTATCGTGCCTGCCTCTACCACTTCTGCTGGCAACACATTCCAGGCACCCACCACCATCTGCGTAAAGAACTTTCCACGCATATTTCCCTTAAACTTTTCCCCCTGTCACCTTGAAATAGTGACCCCTAGTAAGCGAGTCCCCGACTCTGGGAAAAAGCTTCTGGCTATCCATCTTGTCTATACTGCTCATGACTTTGTAGACCTCAATCAGGTCCCCCCTCAACCTCTGTCTTTCTAATGTAAATAATCCTAATCTACTCAACCTCTCTTTATAGAGAGTGCCCTCCTCCTGCTCCTATCTTCTACGTTTCTATGTAAAAACACAAACAAAACTAGAACTGTGGGCACTGGAAATCTGAAACAAAAACAGAAGTTGCATCTGTGGAGAGAAAGCAGTCAACTTTTCAGGTTCAGTGACCCTTCTTCAGAACTGACCCTTCTTCAGAACTGACCATTTTTGGGAATATGATTCATATTGATGTTCACCTATGCAGCACTCCATCATTACTACACTGGAGAATCAGCCAAGACTTCAGTTCATGTACTGGAGTAAGCCTTGAACTGCAACACTAACTCAGAAACAAGAGTGCTACCAACTGAGTCACAACTCATCATAGCAGTCGATTGCTTTTCCTTAAGCTCAAAAGATAAAGACATTGAAGCCAACATTTTTGTATTTCATTGAACTGACTACTCAGGTTAGATATCAATAGTGCCTGTTCCATATTCTGGAATTGAAAACAGCTGATCTCCGTCATGGTGACCATGAAACTATAGAGTTGTCATGAACTTATTTGGTGCACTGTTATCCAGTAGGGATGGAAATCTGCCATTCTTACCTAGAGATAGAAAGAACTGCAGATGCTGAAGTCGGAGTTGATATAGTGTGGAGCTGGAGGAACACAGCAGGTCAGGCAGCATCAGTGGAGTAAGAGTTGACTTTTTAGGCCTATCCCTTCGTGATGAAGCAGGATTAGGCTGTTGAGTTGATTCACAATGAAGGGTCTAAGCCCGAAATGTCAACTCTCCTGCTCCTCTGATGCTGCCTGCCCTGCTGTGTTCCTCCAGCTCCACACTGTATTGACTGCCATTCTTACCTAGCCAGGCCTCCTGGTGACTCCAGAGCCACAGAAACGTGGGTGACTCCTTGTTTCCCTCTAAGAAATTCAGTCCAAGGGCAATTAAGGGTGGGCAAGAAATATTGGTCTTGCCAGAGATATCCATATCCTAAGAAAGAATAAAGAAAAAATCCTATAGATTTAGTCACCCACCTGAATTCTTACTGGCCAGCTTTTAAAGACATGAATAATGTATATTAATCTTCTAATTTAGTGTAGGTGTGCCATTTTAGATTAGGTTAAATCAAACATGTTTTTATGCACTGTACTTAGATTGAATTTTCTGATAGAGGCTTTAGAAGGAAAGGAAATCTACAACAGGATGTTTCACAAGTAAAACATGGTTAACCAAACTGAGTGCCTCAGTAAAGCAGTTTTGCTGATGTCATCTGACTTAAGCGATAAGTTTGCAAAAGCTTGAAATACAAGATGATCTTTCAGTCCAACAGTGTTATTACCTTCCATTGTCTATATGCATTTTACCCTGTTTAATATATTACACAGTCATTTAATTTCCACCCATAGCCAATGTTTCTCATACAGGTTACATGCATGTTGTAGCTCCGTGACTTCTAAGTTTGAATATTGGGAGTTCAAGTCTCGCTGCAGAAACTTAAGTGCAATGCAAAATCCAGGGTGACTAGAGTGCAGTACTCAGGAATTGCCACATTGATGCTCTTCACAGAAAAGGCTCCAATGACACTATTTCAAAAGTGAGTGGGACTTATTTTAGTTTTCCTGTTCAATATTCATCATTGGCAGTTTTGGGACTTGTGCCTTGTGACTATGAAAGGTGTTGTACAAGTGTGAGGCTTGTTTTGGAGTATGGTTTCTGGGGACTTGTGGTCATCTACACTGGTATCTAATACACTGTTTCCTCTTTAGTTCCTTGGACAGCTGCAAGGACAACTCCCTCACATTCATGTAAACTCTACCTATTCTACCCAGGTAGGCTAAGGGTTCAGGTTCAAATTCAACCCAGCTGGGAGAGGAATCAAGGTCCATGCTGTTGGCAAAAGTCTGACCCAGATAGATCATCTAGCCAACTGCAACCTCAGCCCTCACCCCATCCTCTAAAGGAGTCCAAGTTGTTGTGGCAACTGTGCCTTGCCTAAGTCCAAAACTAGGGTCCTGAATCTTAATAAAGGGAGCTATGAGGAAATGAGGTGCAAATTGGCAAGAATGATTTAGGGGACCTTCCTAAAGAGGTTGATGACAGATAGGCAACGGTTCATGTTTAAAGAAAAAGTGTGCATGAATTACAACAACTATTTGTTCCTGTTTGGCAAAAGAAAAAAAAGAAAGGTGACTCAAAAGATAGCACAAACTGCCAATGCTGGAGTCAGAGACAACAGTGTGGAGCTACTCAACTTAGATATCAACAGTACCTGTTCCATATTCTGGAATTGGAAACAGCTGATCTCTGTCATGGTGACCATGAAACTACAGAGTTGTCATGAACTTATTTGGCTCACTGTTATCCAGTAGGGAAGGAAATCTGCCATTCTTACCTAGAGATAGCAAGAACTGCAGATGCTGGAGTCAGAGATAACACAGTACAGAGCTGGAGGAACACAGCAAGCCAGACAGCATCAGAGGAGCAGAAAAGATAGCATTTCAGGTCAGGACCCTTCTTCAGAAATGGTGGAGGGGGAAGGGAGCTCAGAAATAAATAGAGAGGAGGGGTGGGGCTGGGGAAGGTAGGTGGGATGGTGATAGGTGAATGCAGGTAGGCAGTGGTTGGGATTGGTCAGTGGGATGGGAGCAGCAGATAGGTGGAAGAGAAGATAGGCAGGTCAAGGAGACGGGGATGGGAGGGAGGGCTGGTCATGGGATGTGGCCAGGGATGGGGAGATTTTGAGATTCAATCTCAACTTGCAAAAAAAAAGATAGCATTAGATCCAAAGAGGAGGCATATTGCCAGGAAAAGTAGTAAGACCTGAGGATTGGGAGAATTTTAGAATTCATTAAAAGAGGACAAAAAGTTTTATCACGATGGGGAAAATAGAGTATGAGAATAAAAATTCAGGAATTGAACTAGAAATTTGTGGAAACTGACCATAAAAGCTTCTATATTCTAAAAATATGTCAAGAAACAAAGATTAGTACAGCAAATATAAGTCTCTTACAGTCAGCAGCTGGGGAAATTATAATGCAGAACAAAGAAATAGCAGAAGAATTGAACACATACTTCTGGTTCTGCCTTCATGAAAGGAGTGACAAGTTATCTTCCAGAAATGTTAGGGAACTAAGAATCTAGTGAGAGGGTAGAATTGAAGGAAATCGGTATTAAGTAATAACATAGTGCTGGGAAAATTAATGGGGTTAAAGGTTGACAAATCATCAGGGCCTGATAATCTATACCCTAGAGTTCTAAATGAATTGGTCCTAGAAATATTGGATGCATTGGTGATCATTTCCAAAATTTTATAGACTCAGGAGTAGTTCCTACAGATTGGAGGGTGGCAGATGTACCCCCACTATTTAAAAATGGAGAGAAAAAAGATACAGACAATTACAGACTAGTTAGCCTCACACCATAGTGGGGAAAATTATAAAACATGTGATAACAGAACATTTGGAAAGCATTAAGGGGATGGACAGAGCCAAAGCATGGGTTTATATATGGCAAGTTATGCTTAGCAAATGTACTGGAGTTTTTTGAGGATATAACTAGTAGAATGGATAAGGGAGAACCAGTAGATGTGGTATATTTGGATTTTCAGAAGACTTTTGATAAGTTCTCTCATAAGAGGCTATTGGAGAATGTTAAAGCACATGGAATAGGGAATAATATATTGACATTAATCAAGAATTGGCAGACAGATAGCAAACAATAGGAATAGATCAGTGCTTATGCCCAAGCTATAAATTGAAGGGACCAAATGCAACATGACTATGTATAAAAGGATGAGGGAACCAAATGCAACATTTCCAAGTTCGCTGAAAACAAAAAACTGGGTGGAACTGTGAGTTGTGAGGAGGATGCAAGGAGGTTTAGACAGGTTGAGCCAGTGGGAAAACACATGGCAGCTGCAGTACAGTGTGACTAAATGTGAAGGTATACAGTTTGGTGTAAAAACAGAAGTGAAGAGTATTATTTAAATAGTAATATTTTGGAAAATGTTGATGTACAAAGGAATCTGCACACCAGTCAATGAGAGTAGACAGGCTGATGCAGCAAGCAATTAGAAAAGCAGATGGCATATTGGTATTTATTGCAAGAAGCCTTGAGTTCAGAAGAAGGGGTATCTTACTGCAGTTATACATGGCCTTGGTGAGACCACACCAGGAGTATTGCATGCAGTTTTGGTCTCTTTATCTAAGAAGGGATATATTTGTCAGAGAAGAAGTGCTGTGGACGTTCAGTACACTGATACCAGATATGGTAGAGAGGTCCTATGAGGACACATTGGTTCAACTGGATCTATATTCACTAGAGTTTGGAAGGGAGGGGATATGATTGAAATGTATAAAACTCTAACGGATGAAATACAAGGGGAATATTTTTCCCTGGTTGGGGAGTCTGGAACCAGGAGACACAGTCTCGGGGTATGGGGCAGACCATTTAGGACTGAAATGGAGAAACATTTCTTCATTCAAAGAGTAGCAAATCCAATTCTCAACCACAGAAGGCTGTTGAGACCAAGGCACTGAATATATTCAGGGAAGAGACAGATAAAGTTTTACATTTTAAAGGCATCAAGGGATATGGGGTGAAAGCGGGAATATGGCATTGAAATAAAGGATGAACCATGATCATATTGATTGGTGGAACAGGCTTGAAGGGCTGAATGGCCTACTCCTGCTTTAAGTTTCTATGTTTCAATGATGTGAGGTGCTCCAACTTTGTTCTGTCAAATAAAAGGAAAATACTCCAGATGCTGGAGATCTGAAATACAACTTAAATAAAATAATAATGCTGGAGAAGCCTTGCGGGTCTGGCAGCGTCTGTGAGAGTTTCAAGCCCACTTAGGTCAAATTATTAACACTTCTTTGTCATCAAGTTCTGGAGTGGGACTCGAACTCAGGGTTAATGGCTCAGAGACTGAACCACAAGACCCTCTCACACACTATCTGGTAAATAAAATGTGTATTATTTCAGTTCTGAAGGGGGCTCACAGGACCTGAAACCTTCACTCTGCTTTCTCTCTACAGATGCTGCCAGACCTGTTGAGTTTCTTCAGCAATTTCTGTTTTTGTATCAAATTTCCAGCATCCACAGTTCCTTTTTCCTATTTTAGTGTTTAACTCATTGCCACATCTCTTCCAAGTATGCCCACATTAAAGAAGTTCTGCTCCTCTCTCCAACAGGATTTCCATTCTAATCTTTTTTTTTCCTGGTCACCATCATTACTTTCGTTGTTACTCCTTTCACAAGGTCTTTTCCAAAAACTCGTTTACACAGCCACGTCATGTTCTCAGTGACTGTCTCTGGCTCACACTCACTTCATCTGGATTCCGACTGACGTTTCATTTCTCGTGTCTTCAATCTACCCAGGGTGACAGGTATCTCCATGATGTACACTGCTCCTCAGACAGCTATTCTCATTGAATCCTGAGATCCAAATTCAGTGCCATGTGTCGCCATATGTACATTCTCGACCTCTCTCTCCAGTAGCACCTGCTTCACACTATCTCAAAGCTGCCCTGCCGTCAAGTCTCACTTCATTCTCTGGTTTGTTCAACGTTTTAACGAGAAACTTTTTATTTTCTATTCAGGCTTGAAGGAACGCAAGCCGCAACAACTCAGAGATACCCTGGGTTCTAAAGAATGGTCACTGGATCCGAAATGTTAACTCTGCTTTCTCTCCATAGATGCTGAATTTCTCCAGCAATTTCTGTTTTCGTACTATATTGCGTGCCGTTGCTTGTGCAAAGTCCGGAGTATAATGGTGATGCAAACCCGGTTTATCTCTTTAAGTCTACTTCTTACATCTTCCACGTGCGCGAAAGTGAAACCGCCAGCAGATACTCAGCGGTCTAGTGACATCTGTGGAGAAAGCGAAAAAATTGAAATTTTTAGGTCAGTAGCCTTCCATCACACCTGGAACTTTGTGGGCGGCATGGTGGCTCAGTGGTTAACACTGCTGCCTCACAGCGCCAGGGGGCTGGGTTTGATACCCCCTTGAGTATCTGTCTGTGTGGAGTTTGCATGTTCTCCCTGTGTCTGTGTGGGTTTCCTCCGGGTGCTCTGGTTTCCTCCCACAGTCCAAAGATGTGCAAGTTAGATGTATTGGCCATGCTAAATTGCCCATAATGCCCAGGGATGGATGGGTTTGGTGAATGGGTCTGGGTGGGATGTTCTGAGGGTCAGTGTGGACTTGTTGGGCCGAAGGGCCTGTTTCCACACTGTAGGGATTCTATAGAAGTTGCACATTTGGATATAAGAGCTGGGAGTAAGAGTAGGTTTTTCAGCCTCTCGAGCTTGCTGCCTATCAAATAAGATGATTTCTGATTTTATTGTGGGCTCAATGGGTCTCAAGGAAGTGTGTCAATATTTACAGGGATCTCAGTGTTTGTCAGTATTTATGGGAAGTCCTGAGGAATATGTCAGCATTTACAGTGTATCCCCTGGTAATATGTCAATATTTACAGGGGGCTCCCGGGGAGTATGTCGGTATTTACAGGGGAACTCAGAGTATATGCGTACTTACAAAGGCCCAGGGGAGTGTGATATTATTTACAGAAGATCCCTGGGGAGTGTGTCAGTACAGTATTCAGAGGGGGGCCCTGGGGAATGTGTTTGTATTCATAGGGGACCTGGGGAGTGTGTCAGTATTTAATGGAGGTAACTGCAGAGTATGTTAGTATTTACAGGGCAACTCCAGAGTATGTATTTACAGGGGTCCTGAGGAGTGTGACCATATTTACAGGAGGTCCCAGGAATTTAGACCATAAGAAATAGGAACAGGGGTAGGCCATTCAGCCCCTTGAACCTGCTCCACTATCTAACAGGATCATGGCTGATCTGACACTTCCCATGTCCACTTTCTTACCCATTTCCCATTACCCTTGATTCGCTTATGGATCAAGACTCTCTCTCAGTCTTAAATATACACTTGGACTCCACCTGCAAAGCTGTCTGGGGCAAGGAGTTCCAAAGACTCACTAGCCTCTGAGAAAACAAATTCCTCCTTATCTCAGAATTAAAATGGTGCCACTTAATTCTGGGAGTATGTCATCTGGTCCTAAACTCCATCATGAGTGGAAACATCCTCCTAGAATCGTATCAATATTTATGAGGCATCCCTGGGGAATGTGTCAGTTTTTACAGGGTGGCTTCTTTGCAACTGTGTGAGTATTTACAGTAGATCTCATGGAGTGTATCAGAAAGCATAGGGAGTCCCTGAGAATTAATTGGTATTTGTACTCAATAAACAGTGTATCAGTATTTACAGTGTTTCACTGGGCAGTGTGTATCAGTATTTACAGTGTTTCACTGGGCAGTGTGTATCAGTATTTAGTGTTTCACTGGGCACTGTGTGTCAGTACTTACAGTGTTTCACTGGGCAGTGTGTGTCAGTATTTACAATGTTTCACTGGGCACTGCTTGTGTCTGTATATACAGTGTTTCACTGGGCAGTGTGTGTCTGTATTTACAGTGTTTCAC
>NC_063343.1:63657643-63657988 GCF_021869965.1 Rhincodon typus
GGCAGTGTGTGTCAGTATTTACAGTGTTTCACTGGGCAGTGTGTGTCAGTGTTTACGGTGTTTCACTGGGCAGTGTGTGTCAGTATTTACAGTGCTTCACTGGGTGGTGTGTGTGTCAGTATGTACAGTGTTTCACTGGGCAGTGTGTGTCAGCATTTACAGTGTTTCACTGGGCAGTGTGTGTCAGCATTTACAGTATTTCACTGGACAGTGTGTGTCAGTATTTACAGTGTTTCACTGGGCAGTGTGTGTGTCAGTATTTACATGTCTCACTGGGCAGTGTGTGTCAGTATTTACGTGTCTCACTGGGCAGTGTGTGTCAGTATTTACAGTGTTTCACTGGGC
>NC_063343.1:63657998-63668794 GCF_021869965.1 Rhincodon typus
ACTGGGCAGTGTGTGTCAGTATTTACAGTGTTTCACTGGGCAGTGTACCAGTATTTACACTGTTTCACTGGGCAGTGTATCAGTATTTAGTGTTTCGCTGGGCAGTATTGAGAGGGAACATGCACTAAACGTCTTGATTGAAGACAGGTGCTGGACTGCCAGAACATGTTAATTTCCACTTCATTTGAAAAGAATATAAATGTTTTTTGCCCCGTCCGGATTTGCCCGAAGCTGTTCAACCAGTTTGGTTAGAGCGACTAAGTATAGGTGCTGGAGGCGTCTCAAATGAAAATCCCGGGCAGGGAGATATTCAACTGACAGCGCATCTCAGCTCCTCCCCCGTTGCTTTATATGTATGTCTGTGTGTGTGTGAAAGAGAGACGGTGTGTGAGAGAGTGAATGAGTAGGGACGTGGTTGCACGCTGCTGAGCTCCGACTGAGTCCTCCTCCCCACACTTTGCTCTGAGACGACAAACTGCAGCAATGTTGGACGATTTTGCGCCGTTGGCTGCGATCACCATATTGGGTGTCTTACAGCAAGGTACAGTCGGTCGCGCTGCTTATATCTGGCAGGACATTTAACAGGCTTTCCACGTGCACTAGAAAGGTGTTCTGTCTATTTCCCTCGCGTGGTTCCAGCTGTTCCCATTGCCCTGAACTAACAGTGCAACCATAGGTTGGAGGTATTTCTGTTGGTGTTTCCTGGGGGGGGGGGGGGAAATTTATAGGGAAAGGGATGATTGATCTGCCCGCTCTCCCTGCCTCTTGCTAAAGGGGCTTGGGGTCAGCTCTGCGCGTTGCTCACTTTGTTGCTTCCCCAGCTCTGAGTGACTGACACTGTTCATTCCTGGTCAGTCTCAACAAATGAGAGTGAGTTTGGTGCAACAACGGGCTTTGGAGACCTTCTCCCTCGCGACCAAATGAGCTGCAGTGGTCTTCAGTGGGGAACACTCTGAGTGAGGGTTGTGGGTTCAAATCGCAGCCATTTGAACACAGATTGGAAGAGCCGAGTAACCTGAAGTTGCCGTATACATGACTCCATGCTGCAGTGTCGCATGAATGAACTGTGAAAAGTATATTTATGTCACACTCTTAACATATAGGGTTGTTCCAAGGGGCTAAAAATTATTGAGCCACATATTAAAACATAGAACATAGAACAGTACAGAACAGTACAGGTCCTTCGGTCCACGATGTTGTGCCGAACTTTTACCCTAAACCTAAGGTCTATCTAACGTCCAGCCCTACCTTATACTATCATCCATATGCCTATCTAATAGCCGCTTAAATGCCCCTAATGAGGCCGATTCCACTACCCGCTCCGGCAACAGTGAAAGTTTTGGTCAAATACACTTTAACAGGTGTCTTAAAAAAGGAAAAGGTCTGAAGTCTCAGGACACCAGGTTATCATCCAACAGGTTTATTTGAAATCACAAGCTTTTGGAGTACTGCTCCTTTGTTAGGTGACTTGACCTGAAGGAGCAACGCTGGGACAGCTTGTGTTTTCAAATAAACTCTGCTGGACTATAACCTGGTGTCCTGTGACTTCTGGCCTTGTCCACCCCAGTCTAACACCTGCATCTCCACATCATTAAAAAAGGGAAAGCGAGACATGGAAAACTTTAGGGAGAGAATTCCAAAACCTGGGGTCTAGATAACTGAAGGCACCAACATACTGTCTGAGGTCCTACAGCCAAAGTTAAACTTGGTTCCTTTCAGTTAGCAGACCCTTGTAGCACCTCAAGTACATGTAAATATAGTCTCATACAAGTAAGAGATGCTTTTGTTTGTCGGATAGAGTCACATTTTTTGCTTGTTTTAGTCATATAGTATTGTACAGAACTGAGTTGTGATTGTGACTATGTATATATAAAGAATTTGTTTTATGAATAAAGTATACTAATGAAATAAAAGCAAGAAGGCACGGACAACAGTGGTGTCATTAAGAATGCAGATATCTGTGAAGCTCTGTCGTTATAAGATTCCTCACTGCTATTTCAGTCAGGGCAATTCTCACCCAGTGTCCAGTTACCACAATGGTTATGTCATTTCTGACACTACAACAGTGATGACATTTCAAAAGTAATTCATTAGTTGTGAAGGGTTAGAGACATCTATGATTATGCTGAGGAAGTGAAGATATTTCATTCAACAATGCATTCAGTATTTTATCCTGCATCAATGTGCCAAGTAGTGGTGCCTGAGGTTACAGTACAGGAGGAGAAGGGCAGTGCTCTCTCAATGTTATCTTGCATTAGCAGTTTGTTGCTTATTTATCCTGTTTTCCAAGTCGGGGGTGATTGCAGGCTAATAAATCAAACAGAAATCACTACTGACAGCTTGTGTTAGCATGTATTTTGAACTGCAAAGTTGTCTTTTTGATTTGGTTTGATTTATTATTGTCACATGAACCTAGGTACTGTGAAAAGTATTGTTTTGCGTGCAGCTCACACCACACAAAGTGCATAAGGGAAAGAACAGGCGAAGAATACAATGTTACGGCTTTCGAGAAGATGCAAAGACAGCGAGATCAACATTAAAATTTGAGAGGTTGATTCAAAAGTTCATTATCAGTGGGGAAGAAGCTGTTCTTGAATCTATTTGGCCATGTATTTTGAACTGTAAGGTTGTTATTCGAACATCCCATGGACATTTGTAAATTACCTCTTACTGTGACTGCAGTGATTCTATCTCACCTTTCTCCTCTAAGTGTCTTTAATGTAGCAACATGCCCAAAGGTGCTTCAAAGGAATCTTATGAAACATAAACCTTATGCCAAAATTTTTGGTCAAAGTAGTTTTTTTAAAGAAGTCTTAAAGGGAGAGAAAGTTTTCTTGGAGGGGCTGGGGATTAGTGGATGGAATTCCAGAGTTTAAGGCACAGGTCATTGACGGCATTGTTGCTAATGATGGAGAGATTAAAATCGGGGCTGCAGAAGAGGGCAGAGTTGGAGGATTGTGGGACTGGAGGAGGTGTGAATGTCACTCAGTGAATACAGAAGTGAATGGGACCTAATTTGTTGTAGGATGCTCATTAGAGCAGCAGTGTAATAAATTAGGCAGAAGATTAACACTGTTTCAAAGATGTTTGCAGAGATGCATAAAGGAATGGTTTTAAGAACTGTCTTAAAGAAGGTACAAATGTTGGAGAAGAATCTCTTATAATTTTTTAAACTACGGGGTTGTAGCCAATTAAAGTCAGAATAAGTATGAAGTTTGAGTAAGGGTTCATGGAATTAAATTAATCTAATGCACACTGCAAGGTCAATCCATTTAATACAATAGAGAAAATGCATTCAACATGTGATCAATAAATCAATGTGCAACAGAGTCTTGAGGAATCATGGTTAAACTTCAATGTGGGTTTGCCCAAAAAGCAAACAATTGGACAATACACTTCTTTTTGAGTGAAAAGTTCTCTGTTTGATATTTGTTTAAGTAAGCTGGTGACCTCTGATCACGACCCACTAACTTCTAGAACCTAAGTGAGAAAGAAAGACTTGTCCAGCTACTCTTCGAATAATAAAAGAACATGGATCTTCCACCATCTCGGCATATTCCAAAGTGTTTTACAGCCATTGAGGTATTTCTGAAATGTGTTCCCTATTTTAACACAGGGAAACATAGCCACAGTTCATACACAGTGATATCCCACAAACAGGAATATAAGAAACGGTTTCTTTTGGTAATTTTGGGTTAGGAATAAATGTTGTCTGTGGACAATGGGGTGAATTCTGCTGCTCTTCTTCAGAGCTATGTCTATGGGATCTGTTACATCCACCCCAAGAGGGCAGACAAGGCTGTGGTTTAACCTCACCTGCAACAAAAGGTTGGCACGGTGGCTCAATGGTTAGCACTGCTGCCTCACACAGTGCTAGGGACCTGGGTTCGATTCCACCCTTGGGTGACTGTCTGTGTGGAGTTTGCACGTTTTCCATGTATCTGCATGGATTTCCTCCAGATGCTTCGGTTTTCACCCACAGTGTAAAGTTGTGCAGGGCAGGGTGGATTGGCCCTGCCAAATTGCCCATAGCGTCTGGGGATGTGCAGGCTAGGTGGGTTAGCCATGCGAAATGCAGGGTTACAGGGATGGGGTAAGGAGTAAGGGTTGGGTGGGATGCCCTTTGGAGGGTGCGATGTGGACCCGATAGGCAAAGTGGCCCACTTTCACACTGTAGGGATTTTATGAGGATAATGCTCCCTCATACTCTGACAGGGAGTGCTCCTCTGGGCTATCTGCTTAAATCCTTGGAGCAAAGCCTGATTTCCCAACCTTCTGACTTAGAGGTATAACTGCTATCCACTGAGCCTCGGCTGATTCTGAATGTTTGGCAGTATGATAAAGATGTTTGTGAATGGTATGAGAATTGACTGTGCAATTGATGGTGAGAAAGAGAGAAAATTGTAACCAGTAGGTAGATATCATTGGGCTGGTCAGGTGGGTAGAGAACTGATAAATGAAACTCAACCTGAAGGAATTCAAGGTGATGCATTTAGAGACTGCAAATAAGGCAGAGGAACACAATAAACGATAGCATTCTGAGAAGTGTAGTGAACCAGAGTACTTTTGAAGTACATCTCCTGAGAGTAATGGGACTACATAAGATGGCTAAAACAGTATAAGGTTATTGTGCTTTATTAGCTGACACGTTGAAACCTAAAAGATTCTTAGAGGCTTACCCTCTGGGTAAGGAGGTTTCCCCTGAATACCCGAGTTGATTTCATGAGTTTTAGTTCAAAGTCTCCCCAAAGAGAGTTCAAATGTTTGCATAATCTTAGACAATCCCAAACCTTTGCTTTTGTGAAGAAAATAGCTCTAGACTCTTCTGTCTTTCCTGATTGGCACATCCCAATTCTCAGGTACCATCTAAAGTGCAAGATGTTTAATTGCAGCCCTGTTATGCAGATGCAGTACTCATGGGTGAAGAGGGGAGTTTCTCCCACGCTGAGCTGCAGCAATGCTTATGCTTTGATCATCATCATCAACCAAAACAGATTACATTAGAAAATACTCCATTGGCTGTAAAGTTCTTTAAGACATCCTGAGTTGTGACGCAAGATATTTCAATGCAATGTATTTCCTTTTTTGTCTGAAAATAAGATCTATGAGCAAAATTAGTCCAGTTGCCCCGTCAACATCTGCTCCACCATGCGATCATGGCTGATTTGTTTCTCAACCCCATTTACTCCTACCTTATCCCCATAATCCTTGATCTCCTTACTAGTCAGGATCCTATCTCTGCCTTAAATAGAGTCAATGACTTGGCTTCCAAAACCTTTTGCAGCAATGAATTCCACAGATTCATCACCCTCTGGCTGAAGAAATTCCTCTTCATCTCGGTTCTAGAGGGCTGTCCCTTCAATCTGAGGCTGTGCCTCAGGTCCTAGTCTCTCCTACTCGTGGAAATATCTTCTCCATATCCACTCTATCTAGACCTCTCAGTATTCTGTAAGTTTCAATGAGATCCCCCTTATCCTTATAAACTCCATTGGGTACAGATCAAGAGTTCTCAACTGCTCCTCCTGTGACAAGACTCCAATTCCAGCACACTCTACCTTGGATATGGGGCTCAAAACTGCTCAAGTACAGTCTGACCAGAACCTTATAGAGCTTCAGCAGTACATCTCTGCTCTTATATTCTAGTCCTCTTCAAATGAATGGTAATGTTGCATTTTTTTCCAACTGCCAAATAAACCTGCACTGTTGACCTTAAGAGAATCCTGAACCAAGACTCCCAAGTCCCTTTGTGTTTAGAAAATAGTCAATGCCTCTGTTCATCCTTCCAAAGTGCATAACCTCACACCTTTCCACATTATATTCCGTCTGCCACTTTTTTCCCCATTATCCTCGCCTGTCCTTCAGCAGCATCCTGCTTCCTCAATGCTATCTGTCCCTCCACCTATTTTTATGTGATCTGCAAACTTAGCAACAGTTCCCTCTGTTCCTTTGTTCAGATCATTAATGTATACTGTAATGTAAACTGTCCCAGATAACATTCTGGGGACCTGTATTCAAATCACGTCATGGCAGATGGTGGAATTTGAATTCAATAAAAGATATCTGGAATTGAGAATCTAATGATGACCATGAATCCATTGTTGAAGAAATCCAAGTGGTTCACTAATGTCCTTTAGGGAAAGAAACTGTCATCTTTACCTGGTCTGGCCTACAAGTGACCCCAGACCCACAACAATGTGGTTGATTCTGAACTGCCCTCTGGGCAATTAGGGATGGGCAATAAATGCTGCCTAGCCAGTGATGCCCTTGTCCCTTTTATCCCCACTCTCTGCCTTGTACTGGTCAGCCAATCATCTATCTGTGCCAATACCCTGTTCCTAACACCATGGGCTCTTACCTTATTTAGCAGCATCCCATGCGGCACCTTGTCAAACGCCTTCTTGAAATCCCAATAGATCAGGACCACTGATTCTCCTTTGTCTAACTTGCCTGTTACCGCTGCAGCCTACAACACCAGGAACAGTCTGACCAGTGAATTCTAATGTTGCCGTTTGTCAAATTTTTGAATAAAGAATACCACAGAATTGTTATGGCACAGAAGGAGCCAATCGGCTCATTATGACTGTACCAAATATATTGAGATGACACTCATCACTTTATTTCTGTTTCCACTTCAATAATCCTTTCAAGGCTGTTTAGTATGGAATCCTCCTGCTCTGTGGTTTGTCAAACATGAATAAGAATTTTTACCAAACTATGAAGAGTTCAAAAACGAACTGTAAGCATATCCATGAACTGTGCAGTGCCTCCGATGCAATTTCTACATGCAGTGTCATCTTGTAAGAATTGGCTTTGTTCCTGAAATCTGCAGGCCAATCCGGCTGCTTCCCAAAGATTTTTGATCACTAGAATGCCTGTAAGTCTCCTTAGGGACATCTACTCCTCTTGTTCCCCACCAAAAACTGTAGCATTTTGGTGTGTATAGAGACTTGGCTAATGGGAGGCAACAGCAAGTGGGGATAAGGGGTTCTTTTTCAGTTGGCAGCTTGTAACCAATGGGGTTCCACAAGGATCAGTGCTGGGACTGCAACTGTTTTCAATATGTATTAATCATTTGGAAGAAGGAAGTGAATGTACTGTCACCAAATTTGCAGAAAGCACAAAAGTATGTAGAAAGGCACGTTGTGAAGGGGACATAAACAGTTTACAGAGAGATATTAATAGGTTCGGTAAGTGCACAAAAATTGACAAATGGTGTGTAATGTGGGATAATGTGAAGTTGTTCATTTCAGAAGGGAGAACAAAAGAACAGAGCATTATTTATTGGAGAAAGCTGCAGAAAGCTGCAACACAAAGATACTTGGGCGTACCTGTGCATGAAACATAGAAAGTTAGCACACAGGTACTCAGGAAGGCTAATGGAATGTTGGCACTTATTTCAAGGGGGTTGGAGTTTAAGAGTAGGGAAGTCTTACTGCAACTGTATGAGATGTTGATGAGATCAGATCTGGAGCAGTTTTGGTTCCCTTATTTAAGAAAAGATATCATTTCAGTGGAGGAAGTTCAGTGGAGATTTGTTAGGATGATCCCTGGTATTGAGGGATGATCTTATGAGCAAAGGCTAAAAAGATTTGGAGTCTACTCACTCCAGGTAGAAGAATGAGAGGTGATCTCATTGAAGCATATAGGATTCTTATGGAGCTTGACAAGGTAAGTGCTGAGTGGATGTTTCCCCTTGTGGGAGAGTCTAGGATCAGAGGGTAGTCTCAGATCAAGGGAACACCAATGTAAGACTGAGATGTGGAGGAATTTCTTCTCTCAGAGGTTTGTGTGTCTATGGAATTCCTTGCCACAGAGAGCTGAGATGGCAGAGTCCTTGCATATATTTAAGGCTGAGATAGGTGGATTCTTGATCAGTCAGGGAATCAAGGGTTATAGGGAAAGGGCAGGAAAGTGGACATGAGGAATATCGGATCAGCCATGATCCTATTGAATGGTGGAGCAGGTTTGAGGCCTACTCCTGTATCTGTTTCTTATAGTCTTACTGTGGTCTTACGTGTTTCTTTTCTTTCCAAATGTGTGACTCAATGCCTTATTGCTAGCTGGTTCTTACTTCAAGAGTATCCCACGTTTCTAAGGTTTTAGAGTAGATTTGTAGCTCGGGTTGTGGATGTTGTGGTTGGTTGGCTCGCTGAGCTGATTTGTTGTTCCGCAGATGTTTCGTTACCATGCTGGGTAGCATCATCAGTGCAGCCTCCAATGAAGCGCCATTGTGTTTTCCCACCTGTTATTTACAATCTGGTGTCTGTTAAGCTAGATTATCTCACTTCCGGTTTACCTTCGCTATGGAGTGAATATGGGATTGAGATCTATATGTTTGTTGATGGCTTTCTTCGTGGCATACCAGGCTTCTAGGAATTCCCGTCCTTGTCTCTGCTTTTTCTGTCCCAGGATCTTGATGTTGTCCCAGTTGAATTGGTGGTTCTCCTTATCCATGTGGATAGAGATGAATGAGTATTGGTCATGTCTTTTTGTAGACAGTTGATGTTCGTGTACCCTTGTTGTTAATTTCCTTCCTGTTTGTCCGATATCATGTTTGTCACAGTCTCTGCAGGGAATCTTGTATATGACATTGGTCCTGTCCATAGTGGGTAGTGGGTCTTTGGTTCAGGTGAGCAGTTGTCATAGGGTTGATGTAGGTTTCTGTGCCACAGTGATGCCCAGTGGTCGTAGGAATCTTGTGGTCAGTTCAGATGTGTTCCTGATGTAACATCTAGCTACCATCAGTTCTGAGGAAGGGTCACCTGACCCAAAACGTCAACTCTGATTTCTGTCCACAGATGCTGCCAAACCTGCCGATCTTTTCCAGCAATTTCTGTTTTTATACCAACATAAGTCACTCTTTTACTCTAGCTTAATATTGCAATGATGTGCTCATGAAATTCAGTCTTCTGTTTATTCTCAGGATGTGGATGTTGACTACACAGTCCGGGGTTGCCCTGAGATGGTGGTGATGAGATGTCTTCTTCAACCACTGAGAACTGCTTTCTTTGATAAATGTGGCCAAATCTTAGCGCATGCATGTGAGACTGCCTCAGAGGGCAGTGGATGCGGGGACATAGAATATTTTTTACACAGAGGTAGATACATTCTTCTTAGACAAACAAATCTAAGGTTGTTTGGGGGTAAATGGGAATATGAAATTCGAAACAGAGATAAATCAGCCGGGATCTTATGGAAAGGCAGAGCAGGCTTGAAGGGCAGAATGGCCTAATTTTGCTCCTAATTTGTATGTTTGCAGGACTGGAGTCACATATAGGCAGAGAGCATGTTTTCTTCCTTAAAGGACCATCAGTGAACCAGTTGGCATTGTAAAGTGTCAGCTGTGGCTCAGTGGGGGATACATTGAATGTAGTGAGAGACTCAGGATGGTAGCGAGAGTCTCACATGCCAGCTGGGGAGCCAGTGAGAGACATGTTATATAATGCTCAGCGAGGTCAGCTGAACTACAAACCAATCTGAAATGGCCAGACCACCAACAGGGTGTCCCTATGGGGGGTGAAAGTCCTGACTGGCGAAAGCTGCTGACCTATATGCACTCAGTCTTGGCAGTGCCACTGAGGATGCTGCCCTGAAGGGCCCCACCTCCAGGGGAGCCAGATGACGGTTAAGTAGGAGAGGGGAGTTGCAGGGGGGGAGGGGTATGACTCTCAATATGTCCCCTCCTTCCCGATATCCAGTTCTTGGATCAGGCCTGAATAGCCTTTGTGAGGACTCCCTCTGACAAAGTTCCTGAGTCCAATAACACCACATCAACGTGATATTATCACTGACAATAATGAATGTTAGGATGTACATTTCCATCCAGTTTAATGAGACCAAGATAGTTGGCTGAGACAACATCATCAGGAAACAGGCCACTTCTGAGTGCTGAATTGTTTAGAGTTACTGTTAACAATTTGGAACTGATCATTGCTGACAGGCCTGTTGTGGTGAATACGGAATTTCAGTTTTAGGGATTGTAAACACGCTAATTTGCATATGGCAAGATCTCAAAAAAAACAGGAGTGAAATGGATAATTAAGTTTCAATTTATGATGTTGGTTGACATGTTGGTCAGATCCATTCCCCCACCCTCACACCACCCCCCCAACCCTTCCCCTTCTTAAATATGCTATGAGCCTTTTGACATCATGTTGAACAGGCAAGTGAGATGTCAGTTTAATATTTCATCCAAAACATAGACTTGGAACAATGCAACATTCCCTCATTGAAGTCTCAACCTAGATTTTGTGCTCAAGCGTCTTGAGTGGTAATCTTCTATTTCAAGTGAAAATGTCGCTAGTTGGTCTTAAATGTAAACATTAACATTGCATGTTAATCACTGCAGAATTCCCAGACTCTGACTTGGTCTTGTAGCTACAGTATTTATATGACTTGTTCAAGTTTAGTTTCTGGTCAGCGGTAACCCTAAGCTGATGATAGTAGGGGACCATTAGAACATAGAACATAGAACATTACAGCGCAGTACAGGCCCTTCAGCCCTCGATGTTGCGCTGACCTGTGAAACCAATCTGAAGCCCATCTAACCTAAACTATTCCATCATCATCCATATGTTTATCCAATGACCATTTAAATGCCCTTAAAGTGGGCGAGTCTACTATTTTTGCAGGCAGGGCATTTCACGCCCTTACTACTCTCTGAGTAAAGAACCTACCTCTGACATCTGTACTATATCTATCAGCCCTCAATTTAAAGCTATGTCCCCTCGTGCTAGCCATCACCATCCAAGGAAAAAGGCTCCCACTGTCCACCCTATCTAATCCTCTGATCATCT
>NC_063343.1:63678794-63702549 GCF_021869965.1 Rhincodon typus
CCTATGATGCTGCTTGGCCTGCTGTGTTCATCCAGCCCTGCACCTTGTTGTCTCGGATTCTCCAGCATCTGCAGTTCCTACTATCTCAGAGACAGAGATGTTGGCCAGGGAGCAGGGTGGGGCATTGAAGTGGCAGGCAACAGGTAGTTCAGATGCTGCCAGACCTGCTGAGCTTTTCCAGCAACTTTGTTTTTGCTTCTTTTGTATATGTCCTTATTCGTGTGTCTTCTCAGTCTCAATCCTTTTATCAGCAGGAACGGTTTCTCTCTATCTACCCTATCTAGCACCGCTACAATTTTGAAAAATTCAATCAAACCTTCTTTTAGCCTTCTTTTTAAGGAAAACCAGCCCAACTTCCCCAATCTGTCTACTTAGCAGAAGTTTCTTTTCTCTCAAATCATTCTCATAACCTTTTCTGCATTTTTTGCAATGTGTTTACATCCTATTTCTCGTTTTCTCTTACAGTCTTAATTCCTCAGAATATTTTCCAATGTTCCTGAGTGTACTGTGGATTGCTGGCGTGTTCTTCAATCAGGGTAAGATAAACTAACCTTTTGCTTATCTGGTTTAATTTTTACCCTCTTCTGCTTTCCTTATAAAATTTACTGCCTTCCACATCTGGTAAATCAAAGGCAATCTTTTTCATAATGTATAACAATCAGTAATTCAAATCAAACAAGTTAATTAACATTGCAGAATGAGAGCATAGTGCTAAAGAATAATTTTGAGCAGAGAATTTGAAAGGGTTACACCAAATAAATCTTGCGTTTATTTAGCAACAGAGGAACACACCATTCAGCCCCTTGAGACTGTTGCATCATTCAGTAAGATCACGTTTGAACTGTAGCTCATATTCCCTTTTCTCAATGTTGGCTAAATTGATGGCACTTTTCCTACAGTACATTGACTACACTTGGAAAGTCCTCCATCAGCTGTAAAGTGTGTTGGCATGTCCTGAGATCCTGAAAGGCACTATACAAATGCGTGTCTTTCTTTTTTATCACTTGACCCATTTAACATACAAAAATCTATTGATTCCAGTCTTGAAAACTTCAAATGTCCCCCAAGTACCCACAGCTTTTTTAGGGAGAGAGTTCTAGATTTTCGGCTCTTTGATCAGGATTTCAATTAGTCTGACCATGCACTATTCTTTTCCCAGAGCCCTGCTAAGTTTTCTTCAAGTATAAATCAAATTGTTGACTGTTTTTTGAATGTTATGCTCTAGAATGATCTTCTTAAACCAGTCTTTCAGACAGTGCATTCCAGATTATAGCAACTTGCTGTATAGAAGTATTCTCTTTATTGCCTTTTCCTTGTTATCTTAAATCTATGTCCAATTATTTTCTAAAATTAGTTAATGGGATGTGCTGATTAGCACAGAATTATTGCCTGCCCCTAGATGCCCTTAAGAAGGTGGTGGTGAGCTGCCTTCTTGAACTTGTACCTACATACACAATGCAGCTAGGAAGGGAATTCCAGGGTTTTGACCCAGTGACATTGAAGGAATGGTGATATCTTTCTAAGTCAGGATAATGAGTAGCTTGGAGTTGAAACTTGCTGGTAATGGTGTTCCCATGCATCTGCTGCCATTGTCCTTTCAGATGGTAGTTGTTGTTGGTTTGGAAGGTGATGATCCTTCCAAAAGTGTTGATTTAATCATGTTAAAACCCCCATCACCCTGGATACCTCACCTGGTTTAGTTTGTGATACAAGGTGGGTGCCTGCATTAAATGTGACGATTTGAATTGTGGGTACATGTGGTAACTATCGTCTTGATTTCTTTCTACACAGCCCTGGCATTTTTCATTGGAGTTCTGTATTTATGCGGCAGGTACAAGTACTTCAAAGGATACTCTGAATCAGCCCTAAAAAGGTGAGACTGAGCCGTCCTTACTCAGACACCAACTTACATTCACGTTTGCTATGGCAATGGTCCAATAAATCAACTGGAAACCAACATGTCACTCTATTTTGCGAGAACTTTATGAATTCTGTGCAGTATAATTCATGAAAGACATTGATGCCTGAGAAAGAGTATGGAGGTGGTTTATCAGGATGTTAGCAGCTATGAGCATAAGTTGAAAAGTTAGGATTCCTTGGAATGTAAAGTATGGTGACCTAACAGAGAATTTCAGGTTGATGTGAGCATTTGACTGAGGAAGACTTCTCCCTCTGATGAGTAGGCTAATGACCAGAGTTAACAGATTTAAAAATACTGACAAAAGATCCCTAGCTGTGATGAGAAGTTGTCTTTTCACTCGACGATTTTTGGATCTGGGACATTCTATCTGAAAAGATGTTGGGAGCTGATTCTTTAACTAATTTGAAAACAGTGTTAGTCAGATACTTGAGGATGAGAAACTTACAGGGCTGCACAAGGACAATGAAGGTGGGGTTAAGCACAATTGCTGTTTCAAAGAGTCAGCCACAATGGGCTGAATAACCTACTTCTGTGATGAAAGTTTATATGATTTAAAAATTTAAAGAGCAAGCCAATTACTTTACCATTTTCCCACTGACTCAGACGTGTTGCTGGCAGCCTTGAGTTACAGAGCTGGCTTTTACTAGGATCATGATTGATCACTGCTCCCCGCCCCAATATTACATTCTGGGTGACCATAATGAGTTGCGGCTGGGAATTCTGCCATCAAGATCTGCTGACCAATCAGAGCTGCTGGCCAATCAAAACTGCTGAACATTTTGATTGGCTGACAGCTCACACAACCCCAACAGTGCCCGATGTCAGTAAGAGGCGCTGTTGGGACAGCAAATATCTCTCAGAAGAAGCCTGTTGGCAACCGGACCCAGGTATGTCCCAGACATTTTGGGTGGGGAGCAATTAAGGTGGGGAACCAGGTGAGATGATGGATTTTGGATGCCAGGTGTTGAGGCCCAAAGGCATCTTGATCTTGGCAGGTATGTCCCTGATGCTCAAAGGACAAACCCACTGCGATACTACGATTACCCAACATACCATAACCAGCTCTAAAGGAAGAGTCATATGGGACTCAATGTTAACTCTGTTCTCCTCCCTACAGATGCTGTCAGACCTGTTGAGTTTCTACAGCATTCTCTGTGTTTGTTCAACAATAACCTTCCTTCCTTTCAGTCCTTTCACCAACCTTGGACATTGGCCCATTTAAGGACCTCCTTTTAAGGAAATTGTTGGAGACACATCTATGGGAAGAAAGCAGACTTAACGTTTTGAGTCCAGTGACTGTTCTGGTGAAGAGTCACCAGGCTCAAAACATTAAACTCTGTTTACTTCCCACACATGCAATATTTGTTTTTGTTTCAGATTAATTAAGTGTGTTTGGTAACCTCTTATAAATCTACTCAGCCTGGGTTATTGCTAAACTGTTTTCATTCATTAATGGGACATGGGCATTGATATCTAGGTCAGCATTTATTGCCCATTCCTAAGTGCCCTTGAGAAGGTAATCATAGAGTCATAGAAATATTCGGCGTGGAAACAGACCTTTTGGTCTAACTCGTCCATGCAGACCAGGTATCCTAAATAAATTTAGTCCTAGTGAAGAAGGTGAACTGCCCTCTTGAGCCACTGCAATTCTTAGGATGTAAGTACACTGACAGTCCTGTGAGAGAGTGTGTTCCAGGATTTTGACCCAGCAACACTGAAGGTATGATGTTATAATTCCAAGTTAGGATGGTAAATGGCTTGGCGGGGAACTTGCAGGTGGTGATCTTCCCATGCGTCTGCTACTCTTGTCCTTCTAGACGGTATGCGTTGAGTCTGGAAGATGCTGTTGAGGGAGCTTCTGTAGTGAGTTGTTACAGTGCATCTTGTAGATGGTCCACACTGCTGCCACTGTGCATTAGTGGAGGGAATCAATGTTGATGGTGTGGATGGGATGCCAAAACAAGTGGGTTGCTTTGTCCTGGATGGTATCAAGCTTTTTGAGTGTTTTTGGAGCCACACTGATCCAGTCAAGTGGCAAGTATTCCATCACACTCCTGACTTGTGCCTTGTAGATGGTTGGACAGACACTGAAGAGATGGGAGGTGAGTTACTTGCTGCAGAATTGCCAACTGTAATGAGTTAGGAGCTAGGCAGTGAGAAGTCTTCCTCACAACCCTCACATAACTTGCTTTGGGTGACTTCACATTTCCACCACACCACAATCCCCAACCAGATCAATTCTAGATGTTCATGTTAATCTGATGTTTGGGACCCAGAAACACGAGGAGCTCATTCAGCTCCTCAAGATTATGGCTAATCTACTTGCCCTGGATCTGTGACCTGTTTAGCTTTGGTCAGCAAAATTCCATCGATCTCTGATTTATCGAGCTAACATCTACTGTTTTGTGGGAGAGTTCCTCACTTCCGTTATGCATAGCATGATGGAATGTTGCCTAATGCCTCTCGAATTAAAGCTAAAGGTACTTGAAAGACTGAACAGCACTCACAGCAGCTGCAGAGAAAGAAGCTCAGTTAATGATAGTCTTACGCAGATTGCTACTCAGTCCCTTTTGTATGAAAAGAAAGAGCCTTGCATTTCTGACAGGAGATTCCAATCAGGTCTCCTTCAGAAATGCAGAGCTGTACTTCCATTCTGAAGTTCTCTCGTTGCACAGAAGTGTCAAAGCAAGGCAAACCACAGCCCTTTCTCACAGCAGTCATCTGCCATATTCTGAAATGTAAAGGTCCAGATTCACAGCCACTTTGACAGCTGTTATCAAATGATGAGTCCATAAGATTACTGTGAGGATAAGATGGTTGGAGAGTAGTGTGCTAAAATGGGTAGGGGGTTGGGTGCCAGATAAATAGGATGCTGGCTGCAAGGTGCCATATAAGTAGGGTAGGATGCAGTGGGTGGGTAGGGGGTTGGGTGCCAGATGAATAGGATGCTGGCTGCAAGGTGCCAGATAAGTAGGGTAGGATGCAGTGGGTAGGTAGGAGGTAGGGTGCCATATGGGTAAGGGGGTAGATTGTGAAAGGCATAAGATGCATAGGGTGCCAGGATGCAAGGTGACAAGGGGGACCTGGTTAGCGACGCGGTGTTTAGGGTGGTTTGGGATGGG
This sequence comes from Rhincodon typus, assembly GCF_021869965.1. Lineage (NCBI taxonomy): Eukaryota > Metazoa > Chordata > Chondrichthyes > Orectolobiformes > Rhincodontidae > Rhincodon > Rhincodon typus. Next base: position 63,683,838 of record NC_063343.1, read on the forward strand.
TGAAGGAATTGGGTATGGTGGCAGTGGAGAAGGGTGGACGGAGATAGTAGGAACTGCAGATGCTGGAGAATCAAATAACAAGTCATAGAGCTGGATGAACACAGCAGGCCAAGCAGCATCAGAGGAGCAGGAAAGCTGCTGACGTTTCGGGCCTAGACCCAGAAGGGTAGACGTTGTATTGGTGGTGGGGTTTGGGCCCAGTGGCAGGGAAGGTTGGGGTATCAGTTTCTGGGATGGGTTAGATAAGTGTGGAGACAAATTAGGTCCCAGAGTGGAGGAAGGAGGAGCATGTCTGAAAGTGGTGGAAGGGGGCTTGGCTCCCAGGGACGTTGAGTCCAGAATGGCTGAAGAATGGGGCTGAATTGGAACAGGGGATGAGGTGTTGCATATGGAGCAGAACAAAGGTGTCCGTGAGTCTAAGGAAACTGGGACAGGTATAGTTAGGGATGTCCACGGTAAGTATGGGATCAGTCAGGAGTAAGACAATGTAACAGACAAACTTTACCTGAGTGACTATTTGCTTACTTTCATCAAAACCCTACAAATTCTCCAATTTAACTGGATACTTTCTTAGAATTCCTACAGTGTGGGAACAGGCTATTTGGCCCAACAAGTCCACACTGACCCTCCAAACAGCATCCCACCCAGACCCATCCCCCTATCCTTTCCCTGTAACCCTGCACTTCCCATTGCTAACATACCTAATCTACACATCTCTGAACACTACGGGCAATTTAGCATGGCCAATCCACCTAACCTGCACATCTTTGGACTGCGCAAAGAAACTGGAGCATCCAGAGGAAACCCATGCAGATAAGGGGAGAATGTACAACCTCCACACAGGCATTCACCTGAGGTTGGAATCAAACCTGGCTCCCTGGTGCTGTGAGGCAGTAGTGCTAACCACTGCTGGAGTATTCTAAGCTTAGCAGAATCTTCAATTCCCCAGGCAATTCCCTCAGGGGTTTGCTACAATGGGAATTCTGTAGAGTCCCATATGCAACTCCCATCTACACTGGAATAATGACTGTCTGGCCAGTATAAAGTCCAGGCCAATATAACATTTCTATGGAACCCTCTTGTGAATGGCTGCACTCTAATTTGAAGGATGCCCCATTGCCCAAAGACAGCTATTAGCATTAATATCAGGAAGGGTCAGTTTTAAAATTTAGTCATAGAGTCATACAGATATACAGCATGGAAACAGACCCTTTGGTCCAACTCACCCATGCCGACCAGATATGTTAAATAAATTTAGTCCCATTTTCCAGCAAATGGCCCACATCTCTCTAAATGCTTCCTATTCATATACCCATCCAGATATTTTTTAAATGGTGTAATTGTACCAGCCTCCACCACTTTCTCTGGCAGCTCATTCCATACATCACCACCCTCTGTGTGAAAAAGTTGCCATTTAGGACCCTTTTAAATCTTTCCCCTCTCACCTTAAACCTATGCCCTCTAGTTTTGGACTCCCCCACCCCAGAGAAAAGTCCTTGTCTATTTACCCTATCCATGCCCCTCATGATTTTATAAGCCTCTATAAGGTCACCCCTCAGCCTCTGACACTCCAGGGAAAATAGTCCCAGTCTATTCAGTCTCTCCCTGTAGCTCAAACCCTCCAGCCCTGGCAACATCCTTTGTAAATTTAAATCTTTTCTGAACCATTTCAAGTTTCACAACATCCTGCTTATAGCAGGGAGACCAGAATTGCACACACCATTCCAATAGTGGTCGAACTAATGTCCTGTGCAACTGCAACATGACCTCCCAACTCATAAACTCAAAGTGCTGATCAATAAAGGCAAGCATACCAAACGCCTTCTTCACTATCCCATCTACCTGTGACTCCACTTTCAAGGAACTATGAACCTGCTCTCCAAGGTCCCTTTGTTCAGCAACACTCCCCAGGACCTTAGCATTAAGGTATAAGTCCTGCCCTGATTTGTCTTTCCCAAAATGCAGCACCTCACACTTAACTAAACTCCATCTGCCAGTTCTCGGCCCATTGGCCCATCTGATAAAGACCTTGTTGTACCCTGAGGTAACCTTCTTCACTGTCCATACACCTCCAATTTTGCGTCATCTGCAAACTTATTAACCATACCTCCTATGTTCACATCCAAATCATTTATATAAATGACGATCCTTGTGGCACAGGCCTCCAGTCTGAAAAGCAACTCTCCACAACCACCCTCTGTCTTCTACCTTTGGGTCAGTTCTGTATCCAAATGGCTAGTTCTCCCTGTATTCCATGTGATCTAACCTTGCTAACCAGTCTACCATGGGTAATCTTGTTGAATGCCTTACTGAAGTCCATATAGATCATGTCCACCACTCTGCCCTCATCAATCCTCTTCATTACTTCTTCAAAAATCTCAGTCAAGTTGGTGAGACATGATTTCCCACGCACAAAGCCATGTTGACCATCCCTAATCAGGCCTTGCCTTTCCAGATACATGTAGATCCTGTCCCTCAGTATTCCCTCTACAATGTGCCCAGCACTGATATCAGGCTCACTGCTCTATACTTCACTGGATTTTCCTTACCACCTTTCTTAAATAGTGGCACAACGTTAGCCAACCTCCAGTCTTCTGGCACCTCACCTGTGGCTATCAATGATACAAATATCCCAGCAAGCGGCCCAGCAAGCACTTCCCTAGCTTCACACAGAGTTCTAGGGTACACCTGATCAGGGCCCAGGGATTTATCCACCTTTATGTTTTAAGATGCCCAGCACCTCCTCCTCTGTTTTATGAACATTTTTCAAGATGTCACTATTTATTTCCCCACTTTCTTTATCTTCCATATTCTTCTCCACAGTAAACTCTGATGCAAAATACTTCTTTAGTATCTCCCCACATAGGTGGCTTTGCTGATCTTTAAGAGGCCCCATTCTCTCCCTAATTACCCTTTTGTCCTATTGTATTTGTAGAATCTCTTTGGGTTCTCTTTAACCCTATTTGCTAAAGCTACTTCATGCCCCCTTTTTGCCCTCCTGATTTCCCTCTTAAGTTTGCTCCTACTGCCTTTATACTCATCTAGGGATTCAGTCGATTTCTGCTGGCTGTACCTGACATATGCTTCCTTCTTATTCTTAACCAAAACCTCAATTTCTTTAGTCATCCAGCATTCCCTGCACCTACCAGCCCTGTCCTTCACCCTAACAGGAACATACTGTTTCTGGACACTTGTAATCTCATTTTTGAAGGCTTCCCATTTTCCAGCCATCCCTTCATCTGCAAACATCTGCCCCCAATCAACTTTTGAAAGTTTTTGCCTCATACTATCAAAATTGGCCTTTCTCCAGTTTAGAACTTCAAACTAATAGAATTATGGTCACTGGCCCTAAAGTGCTCCTCCACTGACACTTCTGTTACCTGCCCTGCCTTATTTCCCAAGAGTAGGTCACGTTTTGCACCTTCTCTAGTAGGTATATCCACATACTGAATCAGAAGATTTTCTTACACACGCTTAACAAATTCCTCTCCATCCATGCCCTTAACACTATGGCAGTCCCAGTCTATGTTTGGAAAGTTAAGATCCTCTACCATAACCACCCTATTATTCTCACAGATAACTGAGACCTCCTTACAAATTTGTTTCTCAATTTCCTGTTGACTATTGGTGGGTTTGGGGGGTGTGGTTTCTATAGTCTGATCTCAATAAGGTGATAATCACTTTCTTATTTCTCAGTTCCACCCAAATAACTTCCCTGGACATATTCCCAGGAATACCCTCCCTAAGTATGGCTGTAATATTATCCCTAATCAAAAACACCACTCCCTCTTCTCTCTTGTCCCCCCCTCTATCATTCCTCTGGAACATTAAGCTGTTAGTTCTGTCCATCCCTGAGCCACGTCTCTGCAATTGCTATGATATCCCAGTTCCATGTTCCCAACCAGTTCATCTGCCTTACCTGTTAGACCTCTTGCATTGAAATAAATGCAGTTTGATTTATCAGTCCTATCTTGTTCTCTGCTTTCTTCCTGCCTGCCCTGACTGTTTGACTTACTCGTTTTCTCAACTGTACCAGTCTCAGACTGATCTCTTTCCTCACTATCTTCCTGATCCCACCACCGCCACCCCCATTACTAGTTTAAATCCACCCAAGCAGCTCTAACAAATCTCCCTGCCAGTATATTAGTCCCCTTCCAATTCCTACACTCACTAGCTCGTGGCACCAGGAGTAATCCGGATATTACTACCCTTGAGGACCTACTTTTTAAATTCCTGTCGAACTTCCTATATTCTCCCCTAAGAATCTCATCCTTTTCTCTTCCTATGTTGTTAGTTCCAATGAGTAAAGCAACCTCCTGCTGGTCCCTCTCCCCTTGGAGAATATCCTGCACCCTTTCCAAGATATCCTGGTTCCAGGGAGACAATACAGCATTCTGATGTCTCGCTGTTGACCTCAGAAACATCTGTCTGTGCCTCTGACTAGAGAGTCCCCTATCACAATCGACAGCTTGGAACCTGACGTACCCCTCATTACATTAGAGCCAGTCTTGGTATCAGAAACCTGGCTGTCAGTGCTACATTCTTCTGAGAGTCCATCATCCACTACATTTTCCAAAACAGCACATTTGTTTGAGATGGGGATAGCCACAGGAGACTCCTGCACTACCTGCCTCCCTCTCCTACCTTTCCTGGCAGTAAATCATCTACCTGACTGTATCTGTGGTTTTTCTCCCTTCCTACAGCTGCTATTCATCACACCCCCTTGCTCCTGTAAATTCCTCATTGCCTCTAACTGCTGCTCCAACCAATCCGTGCAATCCGATAGGATTCGCAACCAAACACACTTCCTGCAGACAGAATCATCAGGAACATGGAATCTCTCCCCAATCTCACACATTGGACAAGAAGAACACATCACTCTACTAACGGCCATCTTTGCACATTAATAATCTACAGACCCAGAAACGAGCACAGTCTTACTGCTCTAAAACACTGCTTCAGGATAGCTTAGTACCTATGTTTTATATTTTAAAGTTTAATCAAGAGGCAGATCTCAATAAAAACATATAATCCAAAAAGAAACCACTCTGCACTATTGCAGACTTACAAAATCAAATAAGAATACACTTTAAAACTAGCCAGTTAACTGCTCCCTTGCAGTAATCTCTGCAAACAGATATTTCCACAGCTGCGAAATTCACTGGTTGTTTATTTTTCTTAGAACTAACTCCTATGTTCAGAGATACTTGAAACTAAACAGCAAAGGCAGCAGCTGTGCAGATTCACTGTTGGGTCAAACAAGAAACAGAGGAGGTTGAGGGGAAATTTGAAATGAGTTGTATGAAATTGTAAGGAGCTTGGATAGAGTAGGTGGGAATGGCCTTTTTACATTGGCATAGAGATCAGTGACTGGGGGCATGGGTTTAATATAATTGGGAGGATATATTTGACTGGAGATGAGGAGAAATATTTTGATGCAGAGAGTTGTAGGGGATCGGATCTCACTATCTGAAAGGGAAGTGAAGACAGAACAAAAATAGAAATTGCTGGAAAAGCTCAGCAGGTCTGGCAGCATCTGTGGAGAGAAATCAGAGTTAACGTTTCAGGTTGATTGACCCTTCTACTTCTGTCTGTGATTTACAGCATCTGCAGTTCTTCCAGTTTTTATTTAGTGAAGACAGTACCTCAAGTCCTGTAACCTGAGGGCTATGGACCAAATACTGGAAAATGGGATCAGATCAAAATGGGATCAGGCCAAGTAGCCCTTTCTGTGCTATAAACTTGCTATACTCCAATATTTTATGCCTTTTCATCCAACCTCATTTTATCATTGTCTCTGAAAAGACTCAAGAGTAACTCTTGTCAACACTGCATAGCTAGATAATGTGTTCACCTCTTCATTAATGTTCATATTCACCAGGTACTGGAACATTGTTGAGTCCATAGTTTATTGGCTGTGTTATAGATTTGGTAATCCAGAGTTGTGAATCAAAACCATGTAGTGGCAAGCAGGGAATTTAAAATTAAGTGGGACTGTAAGGAATTTCATAGAATCATACCATCAAATCTGTACCATCAAAAATTCACTATATCTACACTAGTCCACTTTCCAGCATTAGGCCTGTAGCTTTGGAATGTTATGACACGACAAGTTCTCATCCACTTTTTGAAAGGCTGTAAGGTTACCTGCTTCAAACTACCTTCCCAGCAAGTGCATTCCAAATTCCCACCATTCTCTGGCTGAAAAAAATTTCCATCAAGTTCCCTCTAAAACTCCTGCCTTTCACCTTAAAAGTATGCCCCTTGTTATTGACCCATGACTGAGGGGAACAGCTGCTTTCAATTCATCCTGTCCATGCCCCTCATAATCTATACACCTCCATCAGGTCCCCTCCTAACCTCCTCTGCTTTAAAGGAAGCAACCTGAGCTTATCCAGGCAACATCTTAGTGAATTTTCTTTGAACCCCCTCCAGCGCAACCACATCCTTTCTATGGTGTGGTAACCAGAACTGCACAGGACACTCCAGCTGTGGCTTAACCAAAGTTCTGTATAGCACCAACATGATCTCCCTGCTGTTCTAGTCTGTGCCATAACTGATAAAAGCAAGTTCGCCTTCATAACTATCCTATTAACCTGGCCTGCCTTCAGGAATCTCTGGACAAGCACCCTGAGATCCCTCAATTCCTTTGAGCTTCCTAGTGTCCTACTATTCTTGAGTATTCCTTTGTCTTTTTCCTTCGTCCAAAATGCATCACTTCACACTTATCAGGGTTAAATTCCATCTGCCATTGATCCTCCTGTAATCTAAAACCTTCTTTCTCACCTTAGCCACCCATTTTCATCCACAAACTCACTTATCATCTTATCATTTAACTTATAATGATTTATGTATCATTTAAATGTAATCTGGAGTTAAAAACTTAATATCAACTATTGTGGTGCTATACAAGTCTTTTCCAGTTCATTCATATTCTTCAGAGATAGAATCTCCCAACCACTCCCAAACGGATCTATATTCAATTCCTGACTCAGAGCAATGTGGCTTAATCTTAATTTTCCTCTGAACTGAAAAAAAAATGAAGAACTGCAGATGCTTGAAATCAGCATCCACTGATCTGTTTTGAAGAAGGAGTCACTGGACCCAAAACATTAACTCTGCCTTCTCTCCATAGATGCTGCCAGACCTGCTGAGTTTTCCGAGCAATTTCCGTTTTTGTTATGGCTAGATTGCATTACCTGATAGAGTAGTGCTGGCAGAGTCAATCATACCTTTCAGGAAAACATGGAACAAATTACTTGAAAAGACAAAAATTACAAGTCTATGAGGAAAGTGCTTAGGGAGTGAGACTAATTGACTAACTCCTTCAAAGAGCTAGTAAAGGTATGATGGGCCAAATGGCCTTCTTCAGTGATGAAAATAAATATCATTTCTATTCTACTTTCATGTTATATTTCAGTCACTTCCTATTTGTTTTTTTTGCCTAACTGATGAATTCATCTTTCCTTCCTCCTAGGTTGCATCCATTATATTTCAGTGCGACTATGCTCTGGATTCTGCTAGGCTTGGCTTCAATTGGAGTCCTCAATCAGTTGTCCTCTCAATATCTTGGTTATAATCCCATAACTGCCGCAAGGAGCCACATTGAACTGTGAAAGATTTCTGGTTGACTGCTTCTATCTTGAGCATTGCCGGTCAGAAAACATGATAACCGTAATTTGATAACAAAACTAACAATATTTTATTTATTTTTTATATATTATTTTGGTCTCAATTGAACTGTTGAGGCTGAGGTCATGAAGTTAATCTCTCCAAGTCTTAATGACTAACTATTTGGCGGCATTTTAACAATGCCTTTGGTCATTGATCTCTGGGGAGCCTTGCCTTCAAAGGGTGTTTTGATGATTGAAGTAGTTGTGACTCTGGTACAGTTGTTAATTTCCTCAGAAGTGCACCATCCCTATTAATATCTGTACAATTGAAATAACAGGGTCTAATTGCAAACTCTTTGCAGCAGAGAAGCAACCCAACTGCTCATGTTGGTCTTTTTGTTCCACACATGTCTTCTCCTTTCCCGTTACATATCACCTAACCAATATATCTTATTTCTTCCTCACTCCTGTGTAATTCTGTATTTTTCGTTGCAAATATATCATTCATGTTGGCTACTCCCTGTGCTAGTGAGATACACACTTTCACCACTCTCTAGGTAAAGGCATTTCCCCTGCATTCTCATTTGGATTTATTAACAACTGTCTTATATACAGCTGCTTGGTGGTACAGAGCTTGCATGTTGCTGAAAAGAGAGACATATGCTGACAGTTTTCATCTGCACTCATCAAAGCAAGTGCAAGAATGCCATTTCAGATGATTACAATAATTTAGACTCCAAGAATAAAGAGAGGTGATTGATTGGCAAGTCAATTCTGATTTGCTAAGGTGTTGTTTAGATGGTAAGTTCAGACATAATGGGTCAAATGGCTTCCTTCTGCACCATAATAATTCTGTGATTCTGTTATTGACCTTTTTATTCAATATCTTCTTAAATTTTGTTTTAATATATTGTTCTTAACTTTTTGGCAGCTAACTTGTATGAATAGCAACTGGCTTTGGTCTCTCTCACAAGTAAAAACATATTTAACATACTAAATCCTAATTAATTCTAAAGACCTCTACCAGGGCACACTTCGGCTTTTTCTTTTCTATACAAGAACTTGCATTTATATAGCAACTGCAATCTAGTAGAATATTTAAAGGGGAAGCAAAACTCAACATTGAGTCACATTTGGCAATCATAGGACAGGTCATTAAAGGTTTGAGAAAGAGATAGATTTTAATTTGAACAGTGTCTTAGGAGTGAGAGGAAGGACAATGGTGTGATCTAGTATTCACATACCAAAACCTGAGGCCTGGGCAGTTGAACGTACAGCCATCAGTAATGGGAGAATTAAATTGGGGGAACAAGAGTTGGAGAAGCGTAGATATTTTGGCAGTTGTGGGTTGGAGGAACTGACAGAAATAGGGAGACATGCGGCTATGGAGTGATTCAAAAACAAGGATGAAAATTTTAACGTTGGAGTGCTGCTATTCCAGTGTAGGTCAGTGAGCATTGAGCTGATGCAAGAATAGGACTTGATGTGAGTCACGAAGAGGGTAGCAGAGTTTTGGATGAACTCAGGTTTAGAGAGGGTGGAGAAAAGAGCCGCAGCCTGTTCAATCTTTCCTAATGGTTGTAACCCTTTTATTTCTGGTGTTATTTTTATTAATTTTGTTTTGCATCTTCTCTAATATCTCTCTATCCATTTTATACAGTGGAGATCAAATGTGTCTGCCCATGGTTCTAACATATTTTTCAATTCTATCCCTCCAGAAATGAACTCGAGCATTGTGTTTGCATTTAAATGACCTTTTTAACTTGCATTGCTTTACTGGTTTGTGCATTCATACTGCTGTTAGACTGTTCTGGCCAAACAATGTTCCGACCAAAGTCTGGTGACTCACATTTAATATTTTCTTGTACTTTTACTCTGTATAATCACTTCCCTTTCAACTTTCTGTAATTCACAAGTTTTGCAAATGAGCTTCAGATTCCTAATTTCAAATTGTTTGTGTTGTTTTGACGCAACCAATATTCCCGGTATCTGACTCTAGCTCTCTGTGAGGAATCTTGCTGGATGATAACACTGACTCACTCAAATGTGATTCTATTCATTATCTGTAATCAATAAATGCTGCCTGTATATGCATTAGCTTTTTTTAAACATGAGTTATATTAAAATATAAATAAAGGTGGAACATGTTGCACAAAGACTCCAGTTAGTTAATTTGAGCAAAACACAATCATTTTCGCTTGACACAGTGGGAAATCAGCTGAGGGGTCTTTCTCTTCCACTAAACTAAGAGATCATGATTACATTATGCCCTATGAAAGAACTTGCATTACTATAGAACCTTTCATGTCCTCAGGGCTTCCTAATGTGCTTTATAGCCAACAAGATATTTTAGATGTAAAATGCTGTTTAAAATAGGGAACAGGACAGCCAATTTGCACATCGTCGTGTCCCACAGACAATAAGGTGAAAATGAAGAGGAAATGTTTTGGTGAGGTTATTTGGAACATAAAAATGGTTCAGGAGTCAACGTAGGGGAGAAATTTGATTTTTTTGCTTTGAGAACGTGACCGTTGGATTTTTTCTGTTCACTTGAGAGAGCAGACAGGACCTCACTTTGATGATTTATCTGAGAGATGACACATTTGGCAGTGTAGCACTCCATCATGTCTGTATTGGCAGTGACTACCTAGATTTTGTGCTCCAATCTCTGGCATGGTTCTTGAGCACATAATCTTCTAATTCAGAGGTAAATATATTGCTAACTGAGTCACAGCTGACAGCTCAATTCAACAGATTGTCCTCTGCCCGTACGGAGTTTCAAATTATGTCATAGTATTGGCATCAAGAGAGAAAAAGAAATGAAGTTTGAGTTTGATATGTAAGAATAAGATCTGCTGCAGACAGCTTGCAAAATGTCACCACTCTCTGGCACCATCTTGAGTCTAAATTAAATTATTGAGTAATGAGAGTGGAGAACATCCACCCCAGTTCCTTGTGGGAGTTAATCATTAGAAAACAAATCCATGTCAGAGCCAAGGGCAGTATAAAAACCACGTCTTTTCATTTTTCTGTATTTTTAATTGTAAACTAAAATGAGAAAATAACATTTAAAACCACGGATTGCCAGGATTGCTGCATGATTTGAAAGTGAGTAACTTGATATCCATGGTGAACACTGTGTGCACAGTTATAGGTTACAACAGTGGTCACAGACTGAGTGGAACCAAGCAGTTCTGTATAAAGGGAGCCTTGCTTGGCAACAAGTAGAGAAGTTGGTTTGTGGACTGGTGACCAGCTACCAATGACAGAGGTCTTCTGCCTGCTAACAATTGTGATTGGTTTTCAGGTAGCTGAACAGCTTGGGGCTGTGTACAAAATGCAAAGCTATAGGGAAGCCTTTCAGCTTTCCCCAGCTCAGGAGCTTTCTCTGTTTTATGCAGTAAAAGCTTGAAATAAACCCGTTTATCTTTCCTTCAACAGTTGTAGTAATCTGGGACTTAATGAATAAGCCAGAGATGTTTTAGAAGTGAACCAACCACTCTGTGCCTTTTACAAACCAGTGTAAGCATCTGGAGAAAGATGACAGAGAAGCAGCATTCTGACCTGCCCAAGAATCATACAAATCAGTTCAGCAGCCCTTGTGAACAGGACCAACTGAACTCTTCATCCAGTTTCTCCGTCCATCCTTAACCCATGTTATTTTTCCCCTGTGTGTGTGTAAGGGGAAGTTTATAAGGTGATTAGATTAACATTTTGCTTAGTAGAGTTATATACTGACGGTTCATAATGTTTACCTGTAGTTTGAGTTTAATTACTTGTAATAAATAGTAACTTTTTAAATGTACAGAAATCTGGTCTGTGCTTTCTTTGTCTCAAAGATAGGTCAATTTAAGAATCTTTGTGAACCTTTAAAATCTTGAACTTTTGCGAAGACTCTGGGAATGGCAGAACTTGATTTCCACTGTGTTACCCGAGTGAATCATGGTAACAGAGAACAGCAAGCTTAACATCATGCTTAACATAGCATCATACAGTACAGAAATCCTTCAGCCCATCAATTCTGCACCACCAAAGCTATACCTAAATCTACACTGGTGCCACTTTTCAGTACTTGTCCCATAGCTTGATTGTTATGACTCTTCAAGTGCATATCTAACCACTTTTTAAACATTGTGAGGTTACCTGCCTCAATTACCCTTCCAGGCAGTACATCCCAGACTCCCAACACCCTCTAGGTGAAAAAGTTATTCCTCAAATCCTCTCTAAACCTCCTGTCTTTCACTGTAAAATAATGTCCCTTGTCATTGATCCTCCTACTAAGGGGAACAGCTGCTTTCTATCCACCCTGTCTATATCCTTCATAATCTTATACACCTCAATAAGGTTACCCCTGCCCCGCCAACCTTAGCTGCTCCTAAGTAAATAACCCCAGCTTATCAGACTCTCTTCATTGCTAAAGTGCTCCAATCTTCTCTGCAACCCCTCCAGTGTAATCACATCTTCCTATAGTGTGGTGACCAGCAGCAGAACATTTGGTGCTAACCTTGAGCCAATGATTGGCAAGTTATGGCACACAGAAGTCATGGAATGACCATTATAAGCACTCCATGGCAGTTAATGGCAATGTCATCTCTGACTCATTACCATAACTCAGAAAGCAACAATCATATCAGCTAGCTTTCCTTGCCACAATGTTGAGACAATTCTTAACAAAGTCACAAATGACATCCTGTGTAAGACCATAAGAAATTGGATCAGGAGTAGCCTGTTCAGCTCCTCGATCCTGCTCCGCCATTCAAAAGGATCATGACTGATCCAACACTCCTGACATCCGCTTTCGTGTCCATTCCCAATAATTCTTGATTCCCTACTGATCTAGAATCTACCTATTTCAGCCTTAGTATGGCAGCTTTCTGCAGCTTTTCTCCAGTTATCCAATCCTCTGGTACTTCTTAAGACTCCAACGATTTTTGGATAATTAGAACCAATGTACCTGCTACCTCTATAGCTACTCCTTTTGGGATCTTCAGATGCAAGCCGTCAGAGCCATGGGACGTATCTGCCTTTAGTCCCATTAGTTTGTCTAATACGATTATCACAAAGATGTAACTCTTGCTTCAACCTTCTTGACCAGTCTGCAACCTTTAACACAATTAACCACACCATCCTCCTCCACTGACTCTCCATCATTGCCCAGCTGGAGGGGAATTCTCCTGTTGGTTTTTATCCTTATCATTTTAATCATATCCAGGAAATCTCTGCCATGGGTTCTCTTCCTGTTCCTACACATTTACCTATGGTGTCCCCTAAGGATCACTTCTCAGTTCCTGCTGAATTCCCAACTACATGCTGTGCCCCTCGAGAACATATACTGGGAATTTCTTGTAAATCACAGCCCACTCTCATGAGAAGATGGGATTCTTGTACACCCCCACCATCCTATCATGGACAGATCCATCTGCAGCAGACAGATTTATATGGATGAGTCAAGTATATTTTTCCCGCTTCTCACTCCCATCATTAACTCCTGCAGGCCCAGTCTAGCCGCTACATCCTTTACTTGCTCAGTAATGTTCCAAACTGGGTCACTGTTTTTGATGTCACCCTTCCAAAGTATATTCTGTGTCCTTGGCACTCTAAGTACGTCCTCCAGAGTGATATCGAACATAGAACAGAACTGAGTCATTGGCTGAGGAGGATGGTAGCTGGTCATCAGGAGGTTTCATAGAACATAGAACATAGAACAGTGCAGCACAGTACAGGCCCTTCGGCCCACGATGTTGTGCCGAACTTTTACCTTAGTCCTAAGGTCTATCTAACCTCCAACCCTACCTTATACTATCATCCATTTCCTTGCCCACGTTTGACCTAAAGTCATGAGAATACATAAGGGCAATGCTGATGACTCCCAAGACAGCTTGCACAATGTATGTATCACTGTGCAGCCACCTCTGGTGGGTCAGTTATGTTGGTGAGACAGAACATACCCAGGTATGGTGTTGTTGATGTCTGGGACATTGTAAAGTATGATTTTGTGAGTACGAGCATGTTAGCCTGTTGCTTCTGTGGGATATTTCTCTCAATTTTGACACAAGCCCCTATGTTAGTAAGGAGTTAACAGGGTTGTGAATGCCATTGTTGTTTCTGGTGCCTTGATACTGCTGTGGAATTTACAGCGACCCTCTGTGGAGCACGTCAATGTGTGCAGGGTGTATCTGCTGAGGGAATTACAGGGGGTGCTCTCCTGAGAATAGTTTTGCAGAAAGTAAATTACTTCCAAATAGTTAAAGTTGCCAAAATTAACAAGTTTTCTTTGTTAGAAGACTATTGTACAGCAAAGCTGATTAAAAGCAGAAACCAGAAAAACACTTCCTTGGAAATAAATCTATTCAGATGCCAGGATTTTTCAAATTGTTGATATGGTGCCTGTAACAAAGTCAAGTGTCAGAAAAGTTTCAGTTGGCCTGACTTGTTTCTGTAATGTTGGAGCTCAGTGATTCAGGTCTTCAACATAATCAAAGGCATGGTTGAGTTCAGGAGAACTGTTAGGAAGCCCTTCAATGCACAAAAGGTGGCATAGGTTTGAAACTTTCTTCTATAAGTGGCAGTTGATGCTCGAACAGTTGTTAATTTTAAATTGAGATAGATATTTTTGTTAAGCAAAGGTATTAAGGGATATCAGGCAAAGACAGCTATATGGAGGTAGGCCAAAGAACAGCCATGATCTCATTGATTGGTGTAACAAGCTCAAAGGGCTGAATGGCTTGCTCATGTTCCTATTTGTTCAAACCATTTGATTTTACAATATAAGAAGTAAAGTCACCATAGTCTTCCCAAACCATAGGGCTGCTAACTCATTGAAGACAGATAGCTGGTGGTGCTTTAACCTGAGGGTCACCGTGTCTCAGGCAAGAGGGGAGTCCTTCATGGTAACCTCGGGCATGCAGGAATCGAACTCACACTATTGGCATCTCCATTCATCGCAAACCAGCCATCCAGCCAACTGAGTTAACCCTTTCTTAAACACTGTAGAAAGAGTGGAGAAGCTAAGCATGTCCATGCTGGCATTTTCTGCTTGTGCTGCTTGACATACACCTAATCGTGCTTTGTAACTTCATCAACTTTACAATTTATTTTTAGGTATGAGCTGCTCCTAGCATGCCCACCTGCAGGCTTCATTGAATCAGGGTTGATCTCCTGGCTTGATGGTTTGAGTGGAGGGTACAGTCGCCATGAGGATGCAGATTGTGCTGGAGTACAATTCTGCTGCTGTTGATGGCCCACAGTGCCTCACAGATGCCATTTATTAATTGAGTTCACATTTAATTAATACAGAGATTACAGGCTTAAGAGGACAGGTTGCATGCATTTGGTTTGTATTCTCTTAATCTAGAAGATTGAGAGATGACCCAGTTGGGATGTTCAAAGTAATACAGGGTTAATAATATTAGAACTGCTGAGGTTCTCCAGCAAGATCAGTTTTTGTGCTAATGCCATACATTTCCTCTTTGCTAACAAAGTATCACATTGTAACTTCCGTCTTCTACTGGTTAGGAGGCTCATTTTCAGAAAACAGGGCTAGGTAATCAGACCCCAGTGCTTTACATTTTGATTCAACCATTCTCTACTACCAATGTTATACACTAGAGGATGGTTCAGTGGTTAGCACTGCTGCCTCCCAGCACAGGGATCTGGGTTCACTTCCACCATGGGCAACTGTTTGTGAGGAGTCTGTATGTTCTCTCTGTGTCTGTGTAGGTACACTCCAGGTGTCTTGTTTCCTCCCATAACCCATGGATGTGTAGGTTAGGTGGATTAGCCATAGAAAATGTGGGTCTGGGTGTGATTCTCTTTGGTGCTTCATTGTGGAGTCAATGAGCCAAATAGCCTATTTCCACACTGTAGGGATTCTATAATGATAGCTCTTCTTAAACAAATTTAAACCTGGTCAGCATGGACAAGGTGGAATGAAGGATCTGTTTCTTTGCTGTATGTAAGTTTACACCCCACTGATTACTAATTCCACATTTTTATACAACTAATTTTCACCAATTTTTTTTCCTTTCTTGCATCCAGAAATGTTTTTAATCACAACTGAGCTTTGTTTCTCCCTCAGCATATCACCCATTATATTTTTCACTTCCACCACTAAATCACCTGTATTTTCCAACTAACTTACCAATTAACATGCAAAGCCCATAACGGGCTGTGCAATTACATCAAAAGTCTGGGAAAGGTGCAGACAGAGGGATGGGATTAAATCAGAATGAATGTCCACACGATTAAACCCGAACTGGTATATTCACCACCTGTTTCCTTGTTCCAGTACCTCTCGGACATTCCTTCAGACCATATTAGATGATAACACAGCACACCCACTTCCAAGTGTGTTCCGCCATTCAATTGTATTGTAGTTCCATACCCCTGAATACCATTACCCAACAAGTTTTCAATCTTAAAAAGCTCAGCTGACCCCTGGCTTACTTGGGACAATTGTTGCAGGACTCTAACTTTTGTGTTTCCTAAATGCCTTGGCTCTAATTCAGGAAGCACCAAAGTTGGGAACCTACAACAATCACCCCCAAGAAAGCTAGGAGTCAACTGAGATTTTTAAGACTGAAAATTTCTTGGGTCATGGTGTTATGGAGCATGGAATTGCATCCCCATCACGATATAATTGAGTGGTGGAACAGACTTGGAAAGGGTTAAATAACTGCTCCTATTCCCTAAATTAGCAGAGTTGTGTTGAGGCAGGCATTAATTTCAGCTGCATTGACAGGGAGGAAAACTAACCTCTTGGAATATGGCAGGATATGCAGTTCCCAGTGAAGGCTCAGATTGTTGTGTTTACTGACCCCACGACTGCTGAACGCAGTCTTGAATGGAATCCAACAAATCAACAAATCCAGAAATGTTTCTGCCATTAAGTCACTCAGTTCACTGCTTCTTCACAGACCACATTTAACTTACACAACTACTCCTGGAGCAAGGATTTCTCTGTGATGTTCCACTTAAATCCAATAAAATGATCAAACTTGCACCAGAACAGGTCACACTTGTTGCCACGGAAATGGCTAGCATTTACTTGCGGGAAAATGCACCTCACACAAAAACCCTCACAGCTCTCTTTGTAAAAAGGAAGAAGTAGCATTTGTGTAGAGAGCAAATAAATGATAAATCACTGAATGGCCAGTTCTGAGGAAGGGTCACCGTACCCAAAACGTAACTCTGATTTTTTTCTTCACAGATGCTGCCAGACCTGCTGAGCTTCCAGCAACTTCTGTTTTTGCAACTGAATGACTTCGTTTATTTCCATCAATGCAATGCATCTGAAACCCAGTGATCCTCAGAATGGACCCGAAACGTTAACTCTGATTTCTCTCCACAGATGCTGCCACACCAGCAATTTCTATTTTTATTTCCGATTTCCAGCACCCACAATTCTTTCAGTTTCTATATAAATATATTTTGTTGGTGTTATCGACAACGAAGAACTCTATTACTAGATCATAGATTTGTCTCTCCAGTCTATGAGTATTAAGGATTGATTACTGAGTAATAACTGACAACTTATGAGTAACAAATGCTCAGAGAGCTATCCTATGACTGCTATTGCATTTTCACTTGTTTGAAGGGGAAGTTGTGGAAGGGTGAGTTAAGAAAGACAAAAGATCTGAAATTATGATAAGCCTTAATCAAATTGCCAGCCATGCCTGAGATGGAGTATTGTGCCTAATTCAGGAAACCACACTGAAACTAAACTAAAAAAAATCTTGGAGACAATAAGGACTGCAGATGCTGGAAGCCTGAGTCTATAGGTGTGAGGCTAGAAAAGCACAGCAGGTCAGGCAGCATCTGAGGAGTAGGTAAGTCAACGTTTTGGCCCGAAATATCCATTTACCCGCTCCTTAGATGCTGTGTTTTTCCAGTCTCACACCTACATAAAAAATCTTGCCTTTATGTAGCATCTTATCCAGCCTTGCAGATGCCCCAAAGGACTTTACAGCCAAACAAAGTACTTTTCTAAAATGAAAATAGAGAATGCCCGAAGGAATCCACAGGTCGAGGAGAATCCTTGGTGAATAATGATTCACTCTAATTACTTCTCATGAACCCCAGACAATGCTTTTTGAGCTATTGCCACTTTTATAATGCAGGGAACTTGGTGACTGATTTGTACAAAGCAAGCTCCCACAATGCAGCATTACGATAATGACCAGTTAACTTGTTTCTTTTGTCTATTTAACAGTCCCTCAGAATGAGCATGACACTTGTTCACTGCAGAATGTGCCCACTGAATCTTTTAACTTGAGAAGGCTGTTGCACTGGAATTATCTCACTGTTCAGACTGACCTCCTGCCCTTACTGTCTGCTATAGGAAGGATTTGCAGATGGACAATTACCACATCATGAGACACCTTCCATAGCCTGAAGTGGAACTTAAACTCAGAGCATCTGGCCCACAGGCTGGACACTACCCACTACACCAAATGACCAATTTCAGTAAGACCTACTTTTAACAATGTAGGTTAGGAAGGCTGACAAGGTTTGGAAGAAAGTGCAAAGGTGATTTACTAAATTTAGTTGATCAGCCCTTGTGAAGTGGGAAGGTGATGGCCTCATGGTATTATCACCAGACTATTCAACCAGAGACCCAGGGGCCTGAACCCTAGTTCAAATCCCCCCATGACAGATGATGGAATTTGAAATCAATTCAAATAATCTGGAGTTAAGAGTCTAGTGGGGACTGTATAGCCATTGTCAATTGTCCAAGGGGGAAATAAATGCATTTGATAGAAACAGTGAATGGTAGGTGTCTTTACCATATGGTGGGGTCATATTTTTAGATGAGAGGAGAAAGATTTGAAAAAGACAATTGGGCAATTTTTTTACACAGGGACTGGTTCATGTGTGGAATAAATTTCCAAAGGAAATGATGGATGTGGGTGCATTTACAGTGTTTAAGTGACATTTGGATAGGTACATAAAAAAGAAGTGTTTGGAGGGATACGGGCCAAGCAAAGACAGGTGAGACTAGTGAATCAGAGATAGTAGGAACTGCAGATGCTGGAGAATCTGAGACAACAAGGTGCAGGGCTGGATGAACACAGCAGGCCAAGCAGCATCATAGGAGCAGA
>NC_063343.1:63702949-63739161 GCF_021869965.1 Rhincodon typus
CCCCCTTCCCCTCCCCCTTTTCTGATGAAGGGTCTAGGCCCGAAACGTCGGCCCCTCTGCTCCTATGATGCTGCTTGGCCTGCTGTGTTCATCCAGCCCTGCACCTTGTTGTCACAGGTGAGACTAGTTTAGTTTGGGATTATGGTCAGCATGGACTGATTGGACCGAAGGGTTTGTTTCCGTGTTGTATGACTAATGTCTTTTAGGGAAGGAAACTGCTGTCCTTACCTGATCTGGCCTCCATGTGACCCCAGACCACAATGATGTGGTTGATTTTGTCCTCTGGGCAACTAGGGATGGCAATAAATGCAGGCTTGGCCAGCAACACCCATATCCCATGAGTGAACAAGCAAATGTGGTGGTGAGCTGCCTGTTTAACCGTTAAGGGGGGAATTCCAGGACTTTGGCCCTGTAATAGTGATGGAACGGTGATATCATTCCAAGTTAAGATAGTGTGTGGCTTGCACAGCCTGAATTGTAAAAATATGTCTTTCATTTTGTCATTGACTGACCAAAAGAGACACAGATATTACAAAAGTTCACCTTTTTAGATTAAACAACTTAATGTTATTAATTATGATGATCTTGGGTAGATTGTGAAGTAAAGCTCAGGCAGAATGTTATAGTTATTTCTAGAACATCCACACCATCAGTAACAAAAGGATCTTTAGTAATTCCAATTAAAAGGGATGTGGTCTTAGTTTCCTGCCTTATCATCTCTGAGTTGTAACCATGAACTCACTGACCCAACAAATTCCTGACAACAATTACGTTTCATCCAGTGTTTCGCTTTGCTGATCTTATGGGGCTGGAAGAAAGATTTGCATTTCTGTAGCGCCTTTCATTGCCTCGGAATGTGCCAAACTGCTTTGCAGCTGATGACATGCAGTTTGAAGTGTAGTCACAACTGAAATGTGGGAAGATCACAGCAAGTTCCCAAAAATAGCAATGTGATAAATGGCCAGGTAATTTCGTTTTCATGATATTGGTTCATTAGACTGTAAGATATAGGAGCGGAAAAAGGCCATTCAGCCCATTGGGCCTGGTCCACCATTCAATGAGTTCATGGCTTATCTGATAAACTTTGATTCCACTTTCCTCCCATTTTCCTGTGGCTCTTGATTCTCTTACTGATTCAAAATCTGCATATCACAGCCTTGAATGTACTTAATAACCCTAACATGACAGCTGTCTGTGATAAAGAACTCAGGGATAAATATTGTTCCATGTAAGCAGTGAGAGCATCCCTGCTCTTCTTCAGATATTGCGATGAAATAGTTTACGTTCACACAAAAGGGCGGGTGGTCTCGGTTTAACATTTGATCTGGAAGATGGCTCCCTCTAGGGAGTGGCACTTGCTTGGTTGGGAGTAAAGTTTCAGTTTTAACTTGGTGTTCTGTTCTGTGGTGGGAGTTGAGCTTGATTTCTGAATCCCCATTTTGAGGGCATTTCTAGAATAATTCCTCATGGCCTCTGTTAAATGCACCTGCTCAGTTCTCTTGGTGTGACTCATCTTTCTGTTATGTCCCTTCACTTTCTTTTCATTCGGTGCTCTTTTAGTCTCTCCTCGTGTTCCCTCTGTTATCCTGATTCTTATATCTTCTCTCTTTTTCCTTTATTGATGTTCTCCCTTACATTTCTTCTCTCACACACAGTCATATTCTCTCTGACTCTTCCTCCGAACTGAGATCTAAAGAGTTCACTGTATTCTCATTCTTATGTCACACCTCTCATGAACTTTGTCTCTCAGGACTTTTCCCTTGTGTCTTCCTTCACACTCTCTCCCTTCCAAGTTCTTGCTTAAATTGACTATTTTGATTTTTCTCTCTTATTTTATTCTCCCTCTGATTCACTCAGTCACATTCTCACTATCATCTCTTTCTTTTTCTATCTTTCTTGCACCCCCTCCCCCACTATCGCTGAAGTAGTCATGCGGCCGCTTTGTAATACCAGGGCAGCTGTGACATCACAAGATGATGTAAAATACATCTGAAGCAATGCAATTTGTATTTAAATTTCCACTTTGCTTTTCACCATTTCTTTACTCTCTTTGTTGCCTGTGCGACATGTTCTATCATCAGAAGCTTATCTCACTGGGACAAGCTGTTCACATGTTCCAGAAAAGAAGGCCAGGTAGATAGATTATTGCCATTCTGTGTGAGTGTGTGGACATGTGTGTGTGAGTGAGTGAATGTACAAGTGAGTGAGTGTGTATTAAGTGTGTGTGTTTGTGTGTAAGTGAATACGAGAAATTGAGTGAGAGTGACTGCTTGAGTTTATGCAGGTGTATACTTGCAGGTGCATGGCTGTTCGAGTGTTGGTGTATCTATGAATGTGTGTATGTGTAAACCCGTCTGTACGGGTGTGCATTTGTGAATGACTGAATGTGTATATGTGAGTGTGAGTACATGTATATATATCAGTGTGTGAGTTTGTGTGAGTGAAAGTGTGAATACATGTGTGCACATGACTAGGTGAGTGAGAGTGAGTTGTGTGTGAATGTGTGGGTATGGATATTTGTATCAGTGAGTTTGTATATGGGTGTAAATTTATTTAACTCTTCATTTCTCCAATGTATCCCTGGGCCCAATACATACTTCATTGTCATACCAGATATAGGAGAGGTCCATTTCCTCATTGAAGCCATGGTGGTGCCAGAGTGTACTGGCTACAGTGCAACCAGGAGAATTGTCAATGCACTCCAAAGTGCAGCATTGAAAATTTAAAACTATACTACAAATGGGTCAGAGATGTGCCGTGAAGGTGGCGTGAGAGCAGTTTATGTCTATATTCTGGAGTTCAGAAGGATGAGAGGACATCTAATTGAGGTCAATAAAATACTAAAGGGGATTGAGAAATTCGAAATACAGCAGATGTTTCCTCATTCCTCAACCTAGAATGAGAGGTCATAGTTTTAGGATAAGGGGAAGCAGATTTACAACAGAGATGAGGAGAAATTCACTTCTCTCAAAGTGAATCCGTGGGATTTAATACCCAGAGTGCAGTGGATGCCAGGATATCGAGTAAATTTAAGAAGGAAATTGACAGATTTTTAATTAGTAACGGGCTGAAGGGTTGTGGAGAATGGGCAGGAAAGTGGAGTTGATGCTGAGATGGGCTCAGCCATAATTGTAATAAATGGTACAGCAGGCTCAAGAGCAATGAATGGTATATTCCTGGTCCTAGTTCTTATGTTCTCGTGTGTAAGATTGGGAATACCAATACTAGCCTGTAGGGACAGGGGGTGTAGGTGGTCAAGGCCCTGAGATGTAGGGTGAAGGTAGGGATCCAATGGAGCAAGTGGTGAGCTGTAGTCACTACATACCAACTCGGACTTTCACCTCGGGAATTGTCACTGTCTAGTCTCTATCAGGTGGGTAGGAGAATGGGAAAGAGCATGCAAATGAGGTGAGATTAGATACTAAGATGTGCAAATATACGCAAACAGATGTAAACTAATGCAAATAGTTCACTAGTGAAATTGTCATCTTGCCGTTGGAACTAGTTGTTGAGAATACTGTTTTCCCAACTAACTCTTCATTATCCACACGTGTGTGTGTGTGTGTGTGTGTGTGTGTGTGTGTGTGTGTGAGCGAGCATGTGTAAATGTGAACATGCATATACATATTGCATATCTGTGAGTGTGTAAGTGTGTATCTGTGACAGTGTATATCTGTATGTGTGTATCTGTGACCATGTGTTTTTCTAACTGTATGTTGAATTTGTGAGTGTGTATCTGTGCACGTGTGTTTATCTATGAGTGTATATATGTGTATCTGTAAACGTGTGTATCTGTGAGTGTGTATGTATCTGTGTGTGCGTGTGTGAATGAGGACAGAATTGGTTCTGCTGAAGTACACTTTATAGTGGAACGGTCCCAGGGCCATGTGATCCTGTGTATATTGGTATAGGGCCACAAAGAACTTGCAGTGATTAGAAACTGTAGCCTTTCATGAAAATGTTGCCTGTTTATGAGTAAATGTTTCATTTTGAAATTGTTTCTAGTGTTACTGAATGGAACTGCTAGCCAACAACATTAAGCAGTGCTATAACAGTATTCAGACCTTCATTGATCAACATCCGCTACCTTATAGATCTAAATTTAGGCCCAGGAAGTGTCGGCCACGCCGCCACGCACCTGTTACTTCATTTTACTTATTGGATTATGACCGGAGGATTGCTGAGATGGGTTTAGAACATGATCCTCCCGCTTTCCAAATCATTGGGCAGAAATTGACATTTAAGAAAGGAAGATGGACAGCTCAGTCCTGTAATGGTCTCTTTACTTCCAGCCAACCCGACCTGCTGAAGAACGTCAGGGAAAAGAACCGAATGCTCCAAGACCAGAACAATGTCCTTCAGCTGAAGTTGGAATTGGTGATGGACATGTTGACTGAAACTACAGCTAGCCTTCTACTTATGGAAGAGGAGGATGAAGAGACGGAAGGAAAGGAAAAGGAGGAGAAGAAGGAGGAGGAAGAGGAGGAGGAGGTGGAAGAAGAGTTTGAGGAAGTGGAGAAGAAAACGTGTCCAAAGAAACTTCCAAAACCAATGAGTGCTTATGAGTTGGAGTCAAGTGACTATGAATATGGTGAAGAGCTGCTGACACCCCAACGGAGGAACGAATACTCCTTGCCTGCTCTTTCATTTGACGATGAAAGCGAGTATTCAGAGGAAGTGATTTACACCAGGAGGCCTCAAGACAAACCCAAGATATGCCCAATGAGGCGTGCAGCTCGAGCAAAAGAGAGAGCACATGCAAGCATGCACCAGAATTTAGGAACCAGGAGCTTGTTAGGACCCAAAACCAGGTCCTCTCCGAAAGTTTGCAAACTTGAGCTGGAACCAGAACCAAAACCCAAGATTTGTCCGAGACGCAAACCTAAACCTAAACCCAAACCCATGAAGCAAGCAGATGGAGTTTGCCCCATGAAGAAAGGGTCAAAAATCTGAGCGTCTCGCCCTTTCACAATGAACGATCAGTGTGGAGCATCTGCTGATGGCACTTCCCTAAACATTGATGAATTGCTGGTGACAGAATAAAAATGTGACAAGACTGATTTTTCTTTTCTGGTTTTACCCTAAGCAGGCCAATTTCTGGAGAATGTTAAAATCACAAAGGTGAACAGATCAGGTTGGTTTGTTCATTGATGTCATCTTCTTTCCAGAGATTCGACATGACATGGATCTCTATCAGTTTCCTGTGCTGCTCTCAAACATTTCCCATCAGTTAACTGCAACAAGTCAACTATATCCAGCATCCTGTTTCCCTCCTACATTTTTCATTGATTCTCTTCCCATCCCTGTAACTGTTTCTGACTATCATATACTTGAATGATGCAAATGAATTATGCGACTGCAATAATGTCTTCTTTCCTTCAGACAACTTGAGTGCTTTCTCAGTCTTTCTGTCTAAGTAAGATGTGAAACATACTTGTGTTATGGAACAGACTAAACCTCCTTAAAATATGTTAAGAAGATAGCTTAGACCTCAACTTTTCTTATTTTAAAAGGCACGTGTAGGGCATTGTGCTCCGGATTCAATTTGATTGGTCAAGCTACAAGGCTTGAAGCAAAACATACTTTATTCTTGCACTATAGTTAAAATACAAACGAAAAAAAAGGAAGAATTGGACTAACTTAACTCTGTTGGAAAACTTAACAGAATAATAGATTATTTAACCACTAAAAAGCAACTGTTATAATATAGTAACATACCATCAACATACCCTTGGTAAAGGCAAATTCAGTAAAATAGTTTGTCTCACATGCAATTCTCACAGCAGAAGGAAGTCTAGCTTTTAGCTATAACAGACAGAGGAATAACAGCTTCCACTTCCAGCTTCAAGACACCAGCAACTGCTGAAAGCTAAAACTAAAATCCTGGTTCTTGACCCCACCCTTTCATGTTGCTTCTGTTGTTCCAACTTTTAAAAAAACACCCAAGGCCTCACAAGCTGTTTACTTTATTGGCACGGAACAGACTACTCGTTACCTCTGTCTCAACCTCTCTTCATATAAAAAACCAGGACAAAATATACCTCTTAAAGCTATAGATCATCATACTTGTACATATTCACTTCTTGAATGCATTCATCTTAGCAATAGACTCTTTGGATGTTGTCCATACCTCTGAGGCATGTAACATAGATTCAGGTTCACACTCTTTGACATTAACAGATCCTTCACACTGACAAATATGGTCTTGGCTATCCCGAGATCTCAATGACATGTAATATCTTCTGGTTATTTTAGGATTCATCCATTTCCTTCAGTTTTCACTTGTAGGTTTCTGCTTATCTCATTTCCCTGGTATTTTTCACATTCATTCTTAATTAATTGTGATATAAATTGCCTGATTTATACATATAGAGTCATAGAGATCTACAGCATGGAAACAGACCCTTCAGTCCAACTCGTCCATGTCGACCAGATATCCTAAATTAATCTAGTCCCATTTGCTAGCATTTGACCCATTTCCTTCTATGTCCTTCCTATTCATGTACCCATCCAGATGTCTTTTAAATGTTGTTATTGTACCAGCCTCCACCACTTCCAGCAGGTCATTCCATACATGCACTAACCTATACGTGAAAAAGCTGCCCCTTAGTTCCCTTTTAAATCTTTCCCCTCTCATCTTAAAACCTATGCCCTCTAGTTTTGGACTACCCCACCCTTGGAAAAAGACCTTGGCTATTCACCCTATTCATGCCCCTCATGATCTTATAAACCTCTATAAGGTCACTCCTCAACTTCTGAGGCTCCAGAGAAAATAGCCCCAGCCTACTCAGCCTCTCCCTGTAGCTCAAACCCTCCAACCCTGGCAATGTCCTTGTAAATCTCTTCTGGACCCTTTCAAGTTTCACAACATCTTTCCTATAGCAGGGAGACCAGAAATTAGTGCAATTTTCCAGAAGTGGCCTAATTAAAGTCCTATACAGTTGCAATAAGACCTCCCAATCCGATACTCAATGCATATTTAATATCATTTCTTTTAAGTTTGTGTTTTGAACTTTGAGTTAGTAACATTTGGATTTTCTGTGCATCTGAAGTTAATAATTAACATCTGAGTATTTCTGTGGCCAGGTAATTTCTTTTCAAACAACTTTTGTGGCTATCTTCACAGCCTGATGGAGTTCTGTCTACCTTAGGATTTTCTAACTTAGCTGAGTGAACCACTGTGCTTCAGGGATTCTGTTAGTAATTTCTGGATTTAAGGATTTTTTTAAAGCTTAACAGAAACACCTAGAGCACATAGAGAGATTTTGACACTCATGCTCTTAAAGAGCAATTCACCTACAGCCACTCCCCTTGCCCTATAAAACCATAAGACCATAAGATCTATGAGCAGAATTAAGCTATTCGGTCCATTGAGTCTGCTCCGCCATTTGATTATGGCTGATTTGTATCTCAACCCCATTCTCCTACCTCATCCCTGTAACCCTTGATTCCCTTACTAATCAAAAAACTATATATCTCTGTCTTAATTACACTCAATGACTTAGACTCCACAGCCTTCTGTGGCAATGACTTCCATAAATTCACCATCCTCTGGCTG
This sequence comes from Rhincodon typus, assembly GCF_021869965.1. NCBI lineage: Eukaryota > Metazoa > Chordata > Chondrichthyes > Orectolobiformes > Rhincodontidae > Rhincodon > Rhincodon typus. Next base: position 63,710,508 of record NC_063343.1, read on the forward strand.
AAGAAATTCCTCCTCATCTCAGTTCCAAATGGTTGTCCCTTCACTCTGAGGCTGCGCCCTTGGGTATTAGTCTCTCCTATTAGTCGAAACATCTTCTCCACGTCCACTCTCTCCAGGACCCTCAGTGTTGTGTAGATTCCAATGAGATTCCCCTCATCCTTCTAAACTCCATTGAGTGCAGACCAGAGTCCTCAAATGCTCCTCATATGACAAGCCTTTCATCTCCAGAATCATTCTCCAAGGCTGCCTCCAAGACCAGCACATCTTTCCTTAGATATGGGGCCCAAAACTGTTCACAATGTTCCAAAGGCAGTCTGCCCAGAATCTTGTACCACCTCAGCGGTACATGCCTGATCTTGTACTCTAGCCCTCTCAAAATGAATGCCAACACTGTATTTGCTGTCCTAACTGACAACTGAATCTGCATGTTAACCTTAAGAGAATCCTGAACCAGGATTCCCAAGCCCTTTTTTTATTTGAGATTTCTGAAGCTTTTCCCATTTAGAAAATCTTCTATGGCTCTAAGCTTCCTACCAAAGTGCATATCCTCATACTTCCCCACATTGTATTCCATCTGCCAATTCTTTGCCCACTTTCCTAGCCTGTTCAAGTCCTTCTGCAGCCTCCCCACTTCCTCAATACTATCTGTCCCTTTATTTAGCTTTGTGTCATCTGCAAACTGAGCAACAATGTCCTCAGTTCCTTCGTTTAGCTTGTTAAAGTATAACATGAAGAGCTGCTGTCCTATTACTGACCCCTGTGGAGCTCCTCTAGTCATCAGCTGCCATCATGAAAATGGTTCCTCACTCTCTGCCTTGTGTCAGTCAGCCAATCCTCTATCCATGCCAATACCTTGCATCTAACACCACAGGATCATCTTATTTAGCACCCTCCTGCACGGCACTTTGTCAAAGGCTTTTTGAAAATCCACATAGATCACATTCACTGGCTCTCCTTTGTCTAACTTGCCTGATTCCTCCTCCAAGAAATCTAATAGATTTGTCAGACATGACCTCCCCTTGACAAAGTCATACCGACTTCTCCCTGTGTTACTGTGCACTTCCAGGTATTCCACAATCCCATCCTTAATAATGGATGGCAACATCTTACCAATGGCTGAGGTCAGGCCATCCAGCCTATGATTTCTCATCTTTTGCGTCACTCCTTTCTTAACCAGTGTTATTACATTAGCCATTTTTCAGTCCTCGGAATCACCATCAATTCCTCCACAATCTCCTCTGCTATCTCCTTCAGAACTCTGGGATGCAGTCCATCTGGTCCAAGTGATATATCCACATTCAGACCTTTCACCTTCCCCAGCACATTTTCCTTAGTGATGGCCACAATGCTTATCTCTGCCCCCGACTCTCTTGAAGTCCTGATATACTTGCTAGTGTCTTGTACCATGAAGATTGACGCAAAGTACCTATTCAGTTCCTCCCTCATTTCTTCGTTCCCCATTATACTTCTCCAGCCTCATTTTCCAGCAATCCAATGTCTGCTTTTGCCTCTCTCTTAACTTTTATGTATTTAAAAAAACTCTTGCAATCTTCTTTTATATCACTAGCTAGCTAACTCTCATATTTCATCTTCTCCCTCCTTATTGCTTTTTTAGTTGTCCTCTGATTTTTTTTAAAGACTTCCCAATTCTCAAATTTCTACTAATCTTCACCATGTTGTAGACTGTCCCCGATTTCCCTTGTTAGCCATTGTCATCTCATCCTCCCCTTAGAATGTTTTTTCTTCCTTAAGTTGATATTGTATGATAGTCACTGCCCCCTAGGAGTTCCTTCACCTTAAGCTCTGCTATCAAGTCTGTCACATTACACATCACCAAATCTAGAATAGCCTGGTCCTTGTGGGTTCTACCACAAGCTCCAAAAACCATCTTATAGATGCCACACAAATTCCTTTCCTGGGGATCTACTTCCAACCTGATTTTCCCAGTTCACCTGCAAATTGAAGTCCCCTATGTCTATTGTAATAGTGCCTTTCTTACATGCCTTTTCTATCTCCTGATTTATTTTCTGCCTTACATCCTTACTCCTGCTAGGAGGCTTGAACGTAACTCCCATCAGGGGCTTTTCTTCTTTGCAGTTCCTTGACTCTACTTACACAGATTCTACACTTTCTGACCCTATATCTCTTCTTGCTATTGATTTATTTCATTTCTTACGAACTATGCAACCCAGGCCCCTCCATCTGCCTGTCCTTTCGATAGGACATACATCCTTGGATATTTAGTTCCCAGCCTTGAACCCCATGTAGCCACATCTCTGTAATACCCAAAACATCATATCTTCCAACTTCAATCACTGCTACAGGCTCATTTTACCTTGTTTCTATACTGTATGTATTTAAGTACAAAACCCTTCATCCTGTACTGACTGCCCTTTACTCATAGCTGTCCCCATATCTGTTGTGCCTGAGGTTAGATTCCTGTTCCTTTCCATACTTTCTGTCCTATTACTTGTTCTGGAAACTTTAATAACCTTTGTTGAGCCCTGCCCCTTTCATTAGTTTAAAGTCCTTGAGACCATCCTATTTAGCCTTTCCACTGGGATCCTGTTCCCTGATTGGCTCAGGTGGAGCTTGTCCCAGCCATACTATTCCTTCCTGACCTAATACTGATATCAGTGAGTGGGTGGCATGGTGGTTCAGTGGTTAGCATGACTGCCTCACAGCACCAGAGACCTGGGTTCAATTCCACCCTCAGGCAACTGTCCGTGTGGAGTTTGCACATTTTGCCTGTGTTTGCTCTGGGTGCTCTGGTTTCCTCCCACTGTCCAAAGATGTGCAAGCTAGGTGGATTGGCCATGCTAAATTGCCTGTAGTGTTTGGGGCTTAGGTGGGTTATAGGGGAATGGTTTGGTGTGGACTTGTTGGGCCAAAAGGCCTGTTTTCACACTGTAGGGATTCTATGATCTAAAATGAAATCCCGCTCTCCTGCTCTATTCCTTTAACCACATGGTTACTTCCCTAATTCTCTTATCTCTATGCCAGTTTGCACATGGCTCAGCTAGTAATGCACAGATTATAACCCTCAAGGTCCTGTTCTTTCATTTTTTCTTCCTAATTCCATATATTCCCCAAACACGACCTCTTGCCTACTCGTGTCTGTGTTGTTGGTGACATCGCGAACCACAACAACTGGATTGTCCCCCTCCCTCTCCAATATCCTTTCAAGCTGTTTCAAGATGTCCCTTACCTTGGCACCAGGTAGGCAACACACCATTGATCCGGCTGACAAAAGAATCCTCTAGTTATTGAATCCCCCACCATCATCTCTTTTCATTTTGCTCCCCCTGTTTGAATAGCCTCCTGTACCACAGTGCAATGGTCAATTTGTCCATCGTCCCTATACTCTTTTCCCTCGTTCATACAGCAAGCAAGTACTTCATACCTATTGGACAAGGTCAAAAGCTGAGGCTCCTCCAATGCTAATATCAGGATCCCTCCGCCTGCCTCACTTGTAGTCATGCCCTCCTGTCCCTGACCACTGGTCAAATTCGAAGTAATTAACCTACAGAGTGTGACTTCTTCCTAAAACATATCATCCAGGTAATTCCCCTTCCCTGATGTGTCGCAGTGTTTGAAACTCAAACTCCAGCTCATTAACTCTGAGCCAGAGCTCCTCAAGCAACCAACACTTGCTACTGATGTGGTCAGTCACAATGGGGATCCCCATCTCCCACATCATGAAATTACAACACATTGCCTGGCCCTCCATCTCCAAATTATTAAATTAGTTTTTAATTTATATTTTGAAATTTCTACTGGTATTTCATCTTTAATCTGTAAAATATTTCTCCAATTTACCTTAAATCTTAAAGCAACTTAGAATAGGTATTTGCCTTGCAAATAATGATTCAGCTTCCTTTTGAAAACCTTGACTGACCCACATTCTCAGACAGTGCATTGCAGATCCTGACATCAGAATGGTTTCGTCTTGGCTCTTTTGCTTCTGCCTTTTAGCTCCAGATCTAATTCCTCCTTGAAGGCATCCAATGCATTGGCCTCAACCATGTTTAGAGGAATATTTGCAATCAAACACATTGATGTGGGTCTGGAGTCACGTATAGGGCATACAGGGCAAGGGTGGCAGATTTCCTTCTTTAAAGGACATTAGTGAATCAGAAGTACCTTTGAATCCCTACAGTGTGGAAATAGGCCCTTCGGCCCAGCAAGTCCAACCGACCCTCAGAGCACCCACCCAAACCCATCCCCTATAACCCACTTAATCTACACATTCCTGAACACTACGGGCAATTTAGCATGGCCAATCCACCTAGCCTACACATCTTTGGACTGTGGGAGGAAACCGGAGCACCCAGAGGAAACCCACGCAGACACGGGGAGAATGTGCAAACTCCACACAGACAGTCGCCCGAGGTTGGAATCAAACCTGGGTCCCTGGCACTGTGAGGCAGCAGTGCTAACCACTGTGCCACCATGCCATCCCATTTTTTAAATAAAATTTGACTTAAGACCAGCTTTTAATTCTAGACTTTTTTTATTAACTGAATTCCACCATCTACTGCAGTGGGATTTGAACACATGACTCTAGAGCATTATTCTGGGCTCCAAGATTATTGATCTAGTTAAGGAACTACCAAGCCACCATCTCCCCAAAAATGAAGGTTAACTAAGAAGGACTTGTAACAAGAAGAGTCACAAGGTGGGATCAAATGAATGAGTCTGGAGCCCGAGATTTGAAGATTATGCTCTTCCACTATTTAATATGTGTATAGGTTTATGGACTAAGAAAATTCAAATCTTTAATTGGAAAAATGTTTATATCCCCATGAAAGGAATGGACAAGTCGTTATGATCAAACACAAAACATTCGAAGCACAGTAAATAAACTTTCAGGTGTCAAGATCATGTGCTGCTCCCCAGTGTTTCATTGAAAGAACAATATCACCATCTGCTGGTTGAATGTTGCTTTGTCTTAACAAAGTAAAATACTTGAGCAAGACGAGGCCACTCAGCCCTGCATCTCTGTTACACAGGAACAAGAAGAGACCATTCAACCCTTCTTCAATCTTCTTACGCAGGAAATGGAGGAAGGTATTGAGTCCCTAACTCTGTTATAAGGAACAGGAAAAGGCCATTCAGCCCTCAACCCTGTTACATAGAAGCAAAATGATGCCATTCAGTGCCTCCATGCTGATACACAGGAACAGGAGGAGGCCATTCAGCCCTTCTTCAACAATCTTGTTGCACAGGAAATAGAGGAAGGTATTGAGCCCCTAACTCTGTTATAATGAACAGGAAAAGGCCATTCAGCCCTCAACCCTGTTACATTGGAACAAAATGATGCCATTCAGCGCCTCAGTGCTGTTACACAAGAAAAGGAGGAGGCCATTCAACCCCTCAACCCTGTTACACAGGAACAGCAAAAGGCAATCAAGAGCAGTTTGAGGTCACCAGCCCTTTCAAACTTGTTAAAGAGAAAAAGGATGAGGCCAAAAATCTATTCATCACTTTGTCTGTCTATCTATCCATCTATCTTTTTAATTACCTGTCTATTTATGTGTCTGTCTAACTAACTGTCTGTCAATTCAACTACCTCCAGCTATCTGTCTGTTTAACTACCTCTATTTAACTATCTACCTATCTATCTATTTATCTATCTATCTGTCTATTTAATTACTTCTCTCTTTGTCTCTGTCCGTCACAAATATGTAACTTTATTCCAGTTGGACCTGGAATCTCCTGACCTTGATGTTTAGGAGTGCTATGTGGTTGGGTGACCTACTGCATTGAGGCAAAGTTTGGATCAGGGCAACTCTCACATTCAATGAAACGAAAGGATTGTATGTGGCAGCCTGCACTGTGCAAGCGATCAATTCTCCACCCTTTCAAACTGTTGAAAATTCACCACTTTTTTAACGAAGGAAGTTGACAGTTTTTAAGGGAGGAGAACAGGGCCCTGGGGAACGGACCATGAGATCAAGAAGGAGACAAGGGAAGCTCTGAGTGGCATAAAGAAAGAATTGTATTTGTTTAGCGCCTTGTACAGGGTACAGTGCTTTTACTGCCAATGATATAACTTTTAATTGTGGTTCCAGTTGTTATGCAGAAAATATGATGTCCAAATTTGTGTACAACAAGCTTTCACAAGCAGTAATATCATATCAACCAGAAAATCTGTTCTTTATTTAGAACATTAGCAATAAATGAATGTGGGTCAAATATTGCTTTGGATATCAGGAAGAATTCCAGGCATTTCCACTTCGAAATGGAGTTGTAAATCTTTCACTTGGGACAACAAGACTCCATTTAGAGCTTATTCTGAAAAGCAGAAGCACCAGCAGTGCAGTGCTCCTTCAATATCAGAGAGACCTGTACAGTCTTGGTACTGATTCTTGAGCCCCCGTCCTCCTGAGAAGTGAGAGTGCTACGCAGAGAGCCGTGGCTGCTTTTCTCCGATGCGAGAGAAAAAAATCAACACAAGACGATCTGCTCAAAGATAGGAAGAACTGCATATGCTGGAGTCAGAGACAACACAGGGTGGAGCTGGAGGAACGCAGAAGGCCAGGCAGCATCAGAGGAACGGGAAAGCTAATGTTTTGGGTCGGGACCCTTCTTCAGAAATGGGGATGGGGAAGGGAGCTCAGAAATAAATAGAGAGGAGGGGTGGGCCAGGATAGGTAGGTGGGATGGTGATAGGTGAGTGCAGGTAGGGAGTGGTGGGGATTGGTCAGTGAGGTGGGAGGGGCGGATAGGTGGGAGAGAAGATGGACAGGTTGTGTCAGGTCAAGGCGGTGGGGATGAGAGGGAGGGTTGGATATGGGATGAGGTTGGGGGTGGGGAGATTTTGAAACTGGTAAAATCCATGTTTAGGCCACCGGGCTCCCGAGGCGGAATATGAGGTGCTACTCCTCCAGTTTGCAGGTGGCGTCCATATGACACTGGAGGAGGCCCAGGGTATAATTGTGACCCCCCAACTGCCTACCTGCACTCACCTATCACCATCCCACCTACCTTCCCCAGCCCCACCTCTCCTCTCTCTATTTATTTCTGAGATCCCTTCCCCCTCCCCCATTTCTGAAGAAGGGTCCTGACCCGAAACGTCAACTTTCCTGCTCCTCTGATGCTGCCTGGCCTGCTGTGTTCCTCCAGCTCCACACTGTGTTATCATAGGATGATCTGCTACTGTTTCAGCTCCACGCCCACCACCCCCACCATCTCCACCCACACCCCCCCACCTACTTACAGATGAATGGTCTGTCCCATTTGTGCTGCTAACCAGAATACTGTGTGACAAAGATGCAGCTAGAGGAGACTTGGATGGATTGTAACGTCTCCTAAAAGCAGTTCTTCAACAGGCTCGTACATCAATGCTGTAATGACATAACGACAATGCTGGAACACAAGGGCAGGCTCCTTGAACCTCATCCACCTGTTTGGACAACCTTGGTGGCTTCTGTGCGTTGTAGACAGGAACAACAGAGGCTCATTGGTTCTCTTTTTGTAAGGTGGAGCCAGCTGGAAGCAGTTTTGCAACCATCGGGCAAGAGAAAATGATTTGCATTCCCATAGCGCCGTTTACCACCTCAAGGCAGCCTCGACCACTTCGCAGCCAATGAGCTACTTTTGCAGCACAGCGACTGTTGTAATATCAGGAAATGTAACAGCCCACAGCAAGATCCCACAAATAGGGATTCTATGATTCTATGAATAACAATATGATAATGGCCAGTTCATCTAGATTTTTAGCGATGCTGATTGAGAGAATAAACATTGGCCCCACAAGGTGAAGGAGGGAGGGGGCAGAGGGGGTAGAATTTCCCTGCTCTTCTTTGAAATAGTGACTTTGGGGTGGCTCAGTGGTTAGCACTGCTACCTCACAGTTTGATTCTAGCCTCACGCGACTGTCTGTGTGGAGTTACCACATTGTCTGCAGGGCTTCCCTCCGGGTGCTCCAGTTTCCTCCCACAGTCCAAAGATGTGCAAGTTAGGTGGAGTGGCCATGCTAAATTGCCCATAGTGTCCAGGAATGTGCAGGCTAAGTGGATTAGCCATGGGCAATGCAGGGTTATAGGGATGGGGTGGATCTGAGTGGGATGCTCTTTGGAGGAGCAGTGTGGACTCTTTGGGCTGAATAGCCTAATTCCACACCATAGAGATTCTATGAATGACATTGTGATACCAGCCAGATCGTCTATATTTTTAATGATGCTGATTGAGGGAATAAACATTGGCCCCACAAAGTGGTGTGTGGTGGGGTACAGAGGAGGTAGAATTTCCCTGTTCTTCTTTGAAATAGTGGCCTTATGGTAATTTGTACTCAGCGAGTAGGGAGACTCTTTTCAGGCAGGAAGGGATTTTGGGAAGGGGTGGCTGGTCTTGGTCTCATGTACAAAGTTCAATTACTTATCAAGTTGTCTACATTTTAGACATTTTCCAGCCTGGGATTTCCACAAGGAAAAGAAAGAAGGGGCCCCTGTGAACTCTGGCTATCCCAGAGTGACCTGGATAAGTGTCCTTGGGCGCATGTAGCCTGTTGGGAATTGATGCTTCCTGTGACAGGATGTGGGTTAGACAGAAGCCAAGCACAAAGTAAAACAAACAGCTCTGTTCAGATCAGAGGAGGGAGGAGAGGGAATTGATAGAGGGGAGAGACACCAGGACTCTACTGAGAACAAATTGCAGGTTCAAAGGGAGTGCAACAGAGCAAAGTGAGAAAAATATGGGCTAAAAGAAAGAACTCACAAACCTGAACTGAAACACAATCTGATTGTGAATCTCACTGAGCAACAGCAAGTTGCATTTATATAGCACCTTTAACGCAACAGAGTTAAGGTTGCCAATTGAGATTGTTGTATTTCTGGACCACAGGACCTTCAAACATTGGTTCCCCAACCTATCTACCTCATGGTGTTCTACATACACACAAACACAAACACACACACAGACACACACACACACACACACACACACAGACACACACAGACACTCGCCATGTGACAGCCAACATGTATGTTTTATGGTGCCCTGCCTTCATTCACCAATTAGAGAGCAAACAGAGTCTTAGATATCTGGTCATTACTGATTAATCAAAAAAGGTCCTCTTCATCCTCCAATGTGTTTCATAGCAACCAAGGCAAAGAATAAGGTGCATAACTATTCATACACCTGATGGTTTTTCTCCAGGATTATTCCCAGCCATGCCCAGGAGATGAAACTTCAATTCCTGGAGACCTGACAACCCTTAACAGAACACCCCAAGTATTTCAAGGGGGCATTACAAAATAAAACACCGAATCGCACATTAAAAAAGGAAAGCTCAGGTTGGTTTAAGGAGCATGTTTAAACATGCATAGGGAGGTAACAAGGTGGAGGGGTTTAGAGAGGAAATGGCAGAATTTAAGACCCAAGTCACTGAAGCCATGGCCCCCAGCAGTGGAGTGGTTAAAAATCCAGCTTTCTCAAGACACCAGAATACAAGGGGCTGGAGGGGACGACGTAGTCAGGGGAGGACAATGAGGCCACAGAGGGATTTGTAAGAAGACTGGGAATTTTAAGATCGAGACATTACATGACGTGGATACAATGTCGGTCCAAGGGCACAGGGGTGGGAGGGGAACAGCTTTTCTCTGAGACACGCCCAGTAGTGGTTTGGATGACGCCAAGTTTACAGAGAGTATGGTGTGGGACACCTGCCAGGAATGATTTGAAATGCCCAAATCTGGGAATTAATGAAGGTATTACAATCATAGAATCCCTACAGTGTGAAAGCAGGCCATTTGGCCCATTGAATTCACATGGACCCTTCAAAGAGCCCACACCCACCACCCCCTCCACCCTATCTCTGTAACCCCACATTTACCATGGCTAACCCAACTAGCCTATACATCCCTGTACACTACAGGCAATTTATCATGGCTAATCCACCTAACCTGCACATCTTTGGGAGGAAACCAGAGCACCCGGAGGAAACCCGTGCAGACACGGGGAGAATGTGTAAATTCCACACAGACAGTCGCCTGAAGTTGGAATCGAACCCAGTTGCACAAAGGTGATCCTGGTGATCAGAAGTTCCTCTTGAGATCAGATATGCCAAGTCTGGTTCAGCCCGGGGCAGTTGCCAGGGGGATCTGATAGTCATGGAACAATAGGTTGGACCTTCCCAACATTTAATTGGAGAGAATTTCTGACGATTGATAATTGAAAGGCTGCAGAGGAGTCGAGAGCAGTCATAGAGTCAGAGTCAGAGTCACAGCACAGAAACAGACCCTTCTGTCCAACTTGTCCATGCCAACCAGATGTCCTAAATAAATCTAGTCCCATTTGCCAGCATTTGGCCCATATCCCTCTAAAACCTTGCTATTCATGTACCAGATGCCTTTTAAATGTTGTAATTGTACCAGCCTCCACCACTTCCACTGGCAGCTCATTCTATACACACACCACCCTCTGTGTGAAAAAGTTACCCCTCAGAACCCTTTTAAATCTTTTCCCTCTCACTTTAACCTATGCCCTCTAGGTTTGGACTCGCCTACTCTGAGAAAAAGACATTGGCTATTCACTCTAGTGAAAGAATTATTGGGCATTCCATTCCAGGAATGGGGCCTGACATTGTGGACACTTCTGGGTCTCACCCTGCAGTTTGGCATCAGAAGAGGATTAGAACTTTTGGAATGGAAGAGCTGCTAATTGACCACGTTCGTGTTTATTGACTGATTAGTGATGGCAGGAACAAAGGGTGGGGGCGTATGTCACAGGCAGCGACGATCTGGTTTTAAAGGCTGGTGGCAATTTCCACCTTTCTCCTTCTAGACCCCCGCCCAGCAGCCCATTGGTGAAGAATCTCAGTTCTTTACTTTGTGGGGCTGTCAAGTATTCAATTGGCTGCTATTTCTCTTGCAGATACGTCCACCCTGAAGACGTTTGGCTCTTCTCTCTGACAGGGTTTCCATTTTAATCTTTTAGCTTGTTCACTTTCTATCTCCCTCCTAGTTTGGGATGAGGCTCTGAGTCTCTGTCAAAAGTATCTAAAATTTGGTAGCGATTACTGAGACATGGTTACAAGGAGACCAGGTCTGGGAATTGAATATCCAAGGATACTTGGCATTTCAGAAAGATAGACTGAAAGGAAAAGGAGGCAGCATAGCTTTGCTTGTGAAGGTAGGGATCAGCGCTATAATGAAAAGTGACATAAGCATGGGAGATCAAGATGTGGAATCAGTCTGGGTAGAAATACAAAATAGCAAAGAGAAGAAGTACTTGGAGTACTGTAGGTCCCCCTACAGTAGTTCTGCAGTGGGGCACAGTATAAACCAGGAAATATTAGAAGCTTGCAAGAAAGGTATGGCAATAATCATAGGTGATTTTAACATGCACATAGATTGGAAGAATCAAATTGGCAAGGGTAGCATGGAGGTAGAGTTGATTGAATGTATTGGAGATTGTTTCTTGGAGCAGTCTGTTGTGGAACCAACCAGGGTACAGGCTGCTCTGGATTTGCTATTGTGTAACGAGGAGAGATTAATTGACGATATCATAGTTAAGGATTCTCGAGGGAGTAGTGACCATACTATGATAGAATTCACAATCCAGTTTATTGATGAGAAAGTTCAGTCCCACAGTGGTGTTCTGGAAATAAACAAAGGGAATTACATAGACATGAGGACAGATTTGGCCTGTATAAATTGGCCAGGAAGGCTAACAGTTAAGATATTGGATGAGCAGTGGCAGTTGTTTAAGGAGCTACTCAATACCTCACAACTAAAATATATCTCTGTGAGGAAGAAAGATGGTAAGGGGGTTAAAAAAACATCCATGGCTAAACAAGGAGGTCAAAGACAATATAAAGTCAAAAACTAAGTTGCAAAGGCCAGTGGCAGGCAGGAGGATTGGGAAACTTTCAAATATTAACAAAGGGATACTAAAAAATAAATAAAAAGAGCTAAGGTAAATTACGAAAGAAAACTAGCACAAGATATCAAAAAGGGTAGCAAAATCTTCTATAGGTATATAAATGGGAAGAGAGTCGCTGAGGTGAATGTTGGTCCCTTGGAAGAATAAACTGGAGAGTTAATGGTGGGGAACACTGAAATGGCAGAGATGCTAAATCAATACTTTGCCTCAGTTTTCATGGTGGAGAACAATAATACCATTCCTATTAGATGGGCAAGCCAGAGGCAATAGAAAGGATGGAACTTAGAACAATCAACTTCGATAGGGAAAAGGTAGTCAGCAAACTGTTAGGATTGAGGGCAGACAAGTCCCCCGGGCTTGATGGTCTATATCCTAGGGTATTAAAGAAAGTGGCCACTTTGGATCCATTGGTTACTATACTCCAAAATTCTCTGGGCATGGGAAAGGTTCCAGTGAATTGGAAAAATGCGCAGAAAGGAAGGGAGGCAATATGCGGGAAATTACAGACCAATTAGTTTAACATCTGTTGTTGGCAAAGTGTTAGAATCAATTATCACGGAAGCAATCTCAGGACATTTAGAAAGTCAAAACATTATCCATTAGAATCAGAATGGTTTCATGAAGGGCAAATCATGTTTGACTAATTTGCTAGACTTCTTTGAAGATGTAACAAGCAAAGTGGATAATGGGGTTCCTGTAGATGTAATATATCTGGACTTTTGGAAGGCGGATGATAAGGTGCCACAAAAGGTTCATTCACAAAGTTGGATCATATGGGATTAGAAGTAATTTATTAGCTTGGATAGGTGACTGGCTGATGAACAGAAGGCAGAGAGACGGAATAAATGTTTTTTTTTCTGGAAGGCAAGAAGTAACAAGTGGGGTGCCACAGTGTTTGGTCCTTGGACCCCAGCTATTTACAATCTACATTAATGACTTGGATACAGGGATAGCCAAATTTGTGAGCGACACAAAAATAGGTGGGACAGTAAATTGCAATGAGGAAATAAAAACCTTACAAATAGCTAGAATGAGAGAGTGGTCCAAAATGTGGCAGATGGAGTTTAATGTGGGTAAGTGTGAGGTCATGCATTTTGATCAGAAAAATACGAAGGTGACATATTATCTAAATGGGGAGAGGCTTTGAGGTGCTCCAGTGCAGAGGGATCTGGGAGTCCTTGTTCATGAGTCACAGAAAACTGGCATGCAGGTACAGCAGATAATAAAGAAAGTGAATGGAACGTTGGCTTTTATAGCTAAAGGAATAGAATATAAAGGTAAGGAAGTATTGTTGCAGCTATACAAGGCATTGGTGAGACAGCACCTGGAGTACTGTGCACAGTTTTGGTTCCCTTATTTGAGGAAACATATTGTGGCATTGCAGGCAGTTCAGAGGAGGTTCACTAGATTGATCCCAGAGATGAAGGGTTTGTCATATGAAGAGAGATTGAACAGTTTAGGCCAATACTCTCTGGAATTTAGAAGAATGAGGGGAGATCAAATTGAAGTATTCAAGATGATAAAAGGTACGGATAAAATAGATGTGGAGCGGATGCTTCCTCTTGTGGGGCATTCTCGGATGAAGGGCCATAGTCTTAGGTTAAGGGGTAGCAAATTTAAAACAGAGTTGAGGAGAAACAACTTCTCCCAAAGGGTTATGAATCTGTGGAATTCACTACCTCAAAGTGTGGTGGATACTGGGACAGTGAGTAAATTTAAGGAGGAGTTAGACAGATTTTTAATTGGTAATGGGTTGAAGGGTTATAATCATAGAATCCCTACAGTGTGGAAACAGGCCCTTTGGCCTAACAAGTCCGCACCAACCACCCAGACCCATCCCCCTATAACCCATCTAATCTACACATCCCTGAACACTATGAGCAATTTAGCATGGCCAATCCACCTAGCCTGCATATCTTTGGACTGTGGGAGGAAACTGGAGTACCCAGAGGAAACCCATGCAGACAGGGGGAGAATGTGCAAACTCCACACAAGCAGTTGCTCGAGGGTGGAATCAAACCTGAGATCCTGGTGCTGTGAGGCAGCAGGGCTAACCACTGAGCCACCATGCCAACCCAAGAAGAAGGCAGGAAAATGGGGGTGAGGAGCCTATCAACCATGATCAAATGGCAGAGCAGCCTTTGATAGGCCGAATGGCCTAATTCTGCCCCTATATCTTATGAACTTAACGAAAAATTTTCCAACACCTTTTGGTTCTGAAAAGAGTCACATCAGACTCGAAACTTGAATTGTGTTCCTCTTTCCACAGATGCTGCCAGACCTGCAGACTTTCTCCAGCATTCTCCCAGGTTTGCCAGTGTTTCTCCTCCACCACAGTACCGCTGCCTCAGAGGAGCATGAGAAACCATGACCCCAACGCGGTAAAGGCTCAGAGAGATGTAACAAAGGCTGCAGGAAAGACACATGTAGTGCATGGGCCACTGGTGAATATGTCTGTTTTCCCTTGAGTGTTCATTCAAAACGCAATGCATTTTAAAAGCAATATGATTCACCACAGTCACTCTGTCTGTGGTTGAGAGTTCCACATTCTCACCACACTCTAGGGAAAGTGGTTTCTTCTGAATTCCCCATCTGATGAGTATGAATGAATAATTTATTGGCTCTCCATCAAGTGAAAATCAACCTAAAGTTCCACCAACTTCAATAGAATCACCAGGCAAATTCCTTTGATATTTCCCACTACAGCTAGTCGCAACTTCAAATCGTTTGCAATCAGCTGTCAAGCTCTTCAGTCAGGGGTTAATCTTCAATGTGGTAACAGTTCCACAGCTCTGGGAAAGCTGCCCAATGTTTAACAGACTGATATCCGTAGGCTGAATGAGGCAACAAAAGAAGTTTCAGAGATTTTCAAGGGTCTTATTGTGAATCTATAGCTTAGGCACAAACAGCAGTTTCCACTGTTCTCCTTCTGAATGCTTTCTCTGCCCTGCAGACAACTCTTCAATGGTGAAGAACCTCAGTGCTTTATTTTTAAAAAAACAAAAACTGCCCATTAGGGGGCATAGTAATGAAAGCCTAAAACAAAAACTAAAAGGAAAAACTAGGGGGAGACAAAGAACGCAGCTTTTTTTTCAAAAGGATAAGCCCAATAAGCAACTAAATAAATTGCGCAGATAACAAATAACAAACACTGCCTCAACCCAGGGCTACCTCACAGTGCCAGGGACCCGAGCCCGATTCCAGCCTCAGCTGACTGTCTGTGTGGACTTTGCATGCTCTCTCTGTGTATTTGCGGCTTTCCTTTGTGTGTTCCAGTTTCCTCTCACAGTCCAAAAATGTGCAGTTTAGGTGGATTGACTAGGGACATACAGACTATGTGGTTTAGCCATGGGAAATGCAGGGTTATAGCATTAAACTTAAACCAAAGGTGGAATAGCAAGCAGGTTGGGACTTAATCAAAATAGTATTGGAGGGGAAATACTGTAGCCCAGTGTCCATGGTGCCCACCTATCCCTAAAAGCTTCAAAGCTACTCATGTGAATCATATAGTCCTTCCTCAAGGATACCCAGATACAGACATAGCCACGGAAGAGAGGTAGGCAGCTAGGAATTATGACCTCTTCCATGGCCTTCTGCCTGAATCTGTTGAGGACCCAGGATCAGGCCCACAAGAAAATCTAAGAACCCAGTTTCCTTTTATTTTAAGAGCCCACCACTGATTTATCAATTCACCTGATTAAGAGGTACCAACACTGCCCACCAGCAGCAGTGTGAAAATAATGGAATTCAAAAGATGCATGAAAACAAGGAGGGGACTAAATCAAAATGGTGCTATTAAGTGAAATAACATACCCTAGTCCCCCATGGTGCCCACTTATCTCAAAAAGTTTTGAGGAGGAACTCAGCTCGATTTTTTGTATATTTTTAATCAACTTGTCCAGGCATGCTATGACACACCTCCGGAGTGGGTGGAACTTGAACAGAGGCATTTATCCCTGAGGAAGAGACACTACCAATGCCCTGCAAGAGCTTGGAAACCAGCCTTTTTTTTGCAAGTAAACCACCACCAAATCATTCGTTTGAGCAGTTAAAATGGATTTGGAGGAGAAACAATGTGCCCCAGACCTCGCGGTGCCCACCTCTATCTCTCAATGCGAACCCAGCTGTTTTACAAAATCCACCACTCAATCGCCCATGTCACCAGGAAATTGTTATTTTAACAAGCACTGTCCCAGCTGTGGAGAACCCAGCTCTTTTTTTTAATTAAACAACCATCAAATCATCTGTGTTATTTAACTAAACAATTAATGAATACTGTTGGCCAGGGGCAGTGTAACAATAACAAATATAAGGCAGGGTAGGAAGACAGGGAGGAGATTACATTAAAATGAAGTTGGAGGGAGGAGCCCAGTTCTTAAATACAGAGTCCAATGAGCACACCGCCTCAATCAATTCTGGAGCTGTTCTGTTTGATCCTTAAGGCAACCAGCATTTCTAACACTGACTCCTTACGGGTGCAAGCCAAAAACAGCTTAAAGGGAATTCTAGGCTGGAAGGGTTAAACCACACCATCGGTGTGTGTGCATTGACACAACTCCCTTCAAAGGCACACAGAGTAGGAAATGGAGCTTTCTCAGCTTTGACACAGGAAGCAGGTCTGTCGTGTCAACATTGGCCGGTGAAGCACCAGCCCCAGGTCCAGCTTCCTTTGGGCTGGGCTCAAAATTCAGCCAAAAAGCTTCCGACTCGTGATCCTGTTACTTTAGATCCATGGGCAGGAGTATGCCCAGGAGAAAGCTCAGCTGACTTTCCATTTAGTTCTTTGCATAATATTTTCCAATTTCCATTTTTTTTCATCCAAGGGTTGTGGATGCCACTGATATTCTCGACTCATTTCAGAGTTGGTGACGATGGCTGTCTCCTACAGCCACTGGATTGGCTGTGCTTGAGACACTTCAGACAGGCCTTATAGAGTTAGCAGCTTTGCTGCAGGACTGGAGTCACATATAGGCCCAGAAAGGATAAGTCCAGCAGGTCTTTTTCACAACAAGGACAATAATATCAATTTCAAACCAATCCTTCTGCCCTTTTCCTTCTTGTTCATCTGGTATCTTCCTAATGAAGACCATCCCATATCTTTGAGTGGTTCTCGATATATCCTACTTCCAGGAGCTGGTAGTAACGCCAAGTCAGGGCACCTGCTCATAAAAGTCAGGATGAAGTGCCCAATTTCTTACCCAGGTCTCAATTCCAAATTAATTCCATTGCCCCACGCTTCCCAAAGCCCTGTGATTAAAATCAAAGATTTGCAAGAGGTTGGAAGTGTATGAGTAAAGAGATTTCGGAGGTCTGGAAGAGATTACAGAGAAACAGAGCTAGGGGTTATGCCTGGAAGGGATTTGGAGAGAGTGAGGATATTGAAATCTACATGCCCCTGCGCCAGGAGTTAAAGTAGGTCAACAAAGGTCAGAGGGGTGAATGGGACTCAGTGACTTAGGACACAGACAGCAGAGGCTTTAGAGTCATTGAGATGTATAGCACGGAAATAGACCCTTTGGTCCAACTTGTCCACGCTGACCAGATATTCTAAATTAATCTAGCCCTATTTGCCAGCACTTGGCCCTTATCCCTCTAAACCCTTCCTATTCATATAGCCATCCAGGTGCCTTTTAAATGTTGTAATTGTACCAGCCTCCATCACTTCCTCATGCAGCACATTCCAAACATGTACTACCCTTAGGTCCCTTTTAAATCTTTTCCCTCTCACCTTAAACCTATGCCCTTTAGACTTGGACTTCCCTATCCTAGGGAAAGGACCTTGACTATTCACCCTATCCATGCCCCTCATGATTTTATAAACTTCTATGCTGTCACCTCTCCGCCTTTGATGCCTCAGGTAAAATAGACCCAGTTTATTGGTTTTGGATAAGCTGATGTTTATAGAGTATGGAAGGCAGGAGACAGGTCAGGAAAATACTGTAATAGCCCACTCTGGATTGGTAACAGTGGCATCTGTTTTGGAACTTCAAAGAGTTGGTATTCCTCCAGGATGATGACTGATAGGTTGTCCTCACTGGCTCCATTGTATCGGAAATTAATAAAAGATACTGCCTCCACTGCCAGTGCAGTCCCTGCCTCCAGTATCTTGTTGGAATCAGAAACGTGGGGGTGGAAGTCAGCGTCCACTCAAGATGGGCAATAAATGCTGAGTATGAAGGGAGAAAATTCCTGTTGGGTAGGTGAAGAGTTTCCACTTGGAGACTATATGGTATTGGACAGAATGGGAACAGAAGATGTCCCTGTTAAGGAAGCAGGCAGGAGAGCTAGAGAATAGGGAGGCAAATTAGAGGAAGGGAACAGTGAAAAGAGCTGACCAATTGGAGTGGAGGAACAAAAAGGAGTAGAGATTGCACTGAGTGGGTAGAAGATCAATCAAATCATCTCTGATATTCTGGTTCAAAGCAAGCATAGGTGCATTAAACTGCAGCGACAAACTATATCTGGAATCAATTCACAAGATCTCATCTGTTTGAATTATTCACAGAAGAGGATGTTTAGGATTGAAACTGTGGAGGCAGATACTGCACAGATTTTTATTTTTAGCAATTTTGATAAACAGGACATTAAAGTAAAGGCTGTAGCTAAAAATACCTCCGTCAGCAATTCACAAATTGTTTGTAAGCCTTTTTCTAATAAGCAAACTCAGAAATCTATGAATGAATATCCGCCCAGGCTTTTGCTTTTAGCTAACATTTTGTCCTTTATCCTGTTGTTGGTGTGTCTTTAGAATCATAGAATCTTACAGCTGGGAAAGGTTATTTGGCCCATTAAGCCTGCATTGGCTTTTGAAAAGAGCTAACTAATTAGTCCCATTCACCCACTGTTCTTTCCCCGTAGCCTGGTAACTTTCTGTCTCTTGAGTTATCCAATTCCCTTTTGAATTTTACTGCTGAATCTGCTTCCACAAACTTTTTCAGGCAGCACATCCCAGGTCATTACAACACAATGTTTAAAATCACCTCATCTTTAGTTAATTTACGAATGACCTTAATTTGAGTATTGCTGTGAAAAAAAACACTTCATCAAAGCTTCTTGTTTTATGTTTAACAGGACATTTTATACTCTAGAAGAAGTGATTGCTGATTGGTTGAGGTGTTAACATGGTGAAGTACAGTTAGATGATGACAGACAGTTAGCTGCCAACTTTGTTCAAATTTAATCCAGGCAGTTTGTTCTTTATCGATCGATGCATTGCTATGAGAAATGAACCACAGGATGGCTGTACCCTATTTTGCTAAATTGAAGTGGGCACAATGCATGTGAATGTTGTTTTTGTTTGCAAAGAACAGGGCACTCTATTTTCTGCGCATAATCATTCCTGATTTCTGTTTACTCTGATTACAAATCATCTTGCCAATTAAAACTCTTTCTCTTTATTTACTCCTTCTCTTAGGGTTACATGGCCATTTTATTCTGTCATAGAATCATAGAATCCCTACTGTGTGGAAGTAGGCCTTTTGGCCCATCGAGTTACACTGACCCTCTGAAGAATATCCCACCCAGACCCACCTCATCCCTGTAACCCTGCATTTCCCATGGCTAATCCACCTAGCCTGCACTTCCCTGGATACTGTGGCCAATCCACCTAAACTACACATCTTTGGACTGTGGGAGGAAACCAGACCACCTGGAGGAAACCCACGCAGACACAAGGAGAACATGTAAACTCCACACAGACAGCAGCCCGAGGTTGGAATCAAAGCTGGGTCCCTGGCGCTATGAGGCAGCAATGCTAACCACTGAGCCACCGTGCTGCCCATCATGAGATGCGGGTGTTGTTGGCACATCTAATCAATGTTAGTTTTGTGGCAACTATTACTGAGGCTAATTTCAGATTTACTGATTGAATTGAAATTAAACTAGCTGCTGTGGTGAGATTTGAATCTGTATTCCCATAGCATTAGTCTGGATCTCTGGATTACTACTCAAATGGCATTAGCACCATGGGACTGCTTCCCCTCCCTCCCCATTTCTAAGTAAAACTATTGTGGTGGTCAATGCTGCTTTATGTTATGGAGAAAATTTCATGATTGCCTCCATTGAGAAGGTTACTACCCTGGCACAGATGAAGGTTTCACTAAAATTATGAAAAAGGTGGCTTAGAGTGCAGTGTGATTCGGAAAAGTGCAGATGCCAAAGCCCAATTCCCCCCACTACACTTTGACTGTAAAGAAAAATAAACCTGTATTTCTACAGTACCTCGATAACCTCAGGATGTAGCAAAGTGCTGCTTTTTATGGGATCTAGGTGCTGTTAGCAAGGCCATCCATTGTTGCCCTTGATCTGAATGGCTTTCTTGGTCATTTCAGAAGGCAATTAAGCATCAACCACATTGGTCTGGGTGTGGAGTCACATGTAGGCCTGACTTCTTGTAGATTTCATTCCCTAAAGGGAACCAGATAGCTGTTTATAACAATCAATGATTGTTATCACAGTCACCATAAATAGATAGCTTCATATTCCAGATTTATTAATCTAATTGAAAATTCCATGAGCAGAATGTGAACCCATGTCCCCTCAGCATTTTTCTGAATTACTAGTGACATTATTACTACACCACCATCTCCCCATTGTTTACAGCCAACAAAGTACCTCTTGGAGTGTAGAGACTATAGTAATGTAGGAAATTTGATGATCAGTCTGCACATAGCAAGATCCCACAAAGAGCAATGTGATAAAAAATCTAGATAATCAGTTATGTGTGCTGTGGGCAGGGCATTGAGGAACAAGCCCCTGTTGCTCTTCAGCATATGGTGACCATCTTTGACATACAATTAAGAGGCAGACAGAGGGCCTTCATTTAACATCTAATCTGGGAAAAGTGAAACAGACACACCAACATTAAACCTTACTACACTGGCCTGGGATATCAACTCAAGAGTTCATGAATCAGTGATGCTGCCAAGTAATACAAGTGAACTGTCATCAATTGAGTATTGTCCAGGTCGTTGTACAGAAATAGTAGGAACTGCAGATGCTGGAGAATCCGAGACAACAAGGTGCAGGGCTGGATGAACACAGCAGGCCAAGCAGCATCATAGGAGCAGAGAGGCTGACGTTTCGGGCCTAGTCTTGTTTTGATGGTAAAGTGGAAACTGATGGTCTTCTCAACATTAGACTCTAGAACAGATCAATTGCAGAATGAGGGAATCACCTTCAGCTTTAGAATTACTTTTAATGAAAGGAATGCGGGAGAAATATCATTGAATTCCTCGCGACCTACATCCTGGGGTTTACCATTGACCAGAAACTGAACTGGACTAGCCATATAAATACTGTGACTACAAGAGCAGATCAGAGGCTAGGTATCCAGCAGGAATAATCTGACTCCTGAAAACCTGTCCACCATCTAGAAGGTACAAGTCAGGAGGGTGATGGAATACTCCCCACTTGCTTGGACGAGTGCAGCTCAAACAACATTCAAGAAACTTGACACCATCCAGGAGAATGCAGCCCATTTAATTGGGTCCACATTCACAAACATTCACTCCCTCTACCACCGGTGCTCAGTAGTGGCAGTGTGCACCATAATAAGATGCACTGCTGAAATTCATCAAGGTTCTTTAGATGGAATCTTTCAAACTCGCAACCACTTCCGTCTAGAAGGACAACGGCAGCAGATACATGGGAACACCAACATCTGCAAGTTCCCCTCCAAGCCACTGACTTGGAAATATATCACTGATCCTTCAGTGTTGTTGGGGTCAAAATCTTGAAATTCCCTCCATCGCAGTATTGTGGGCCTACCTACTGAAAATGGGACTTCAACTGTTCAACAGCTCATTATCACCTTCTCCAGGCAACACACCCTCTAACTTTGTTACTTGATGCACAGAACTCCAAGATCTATGTGCAGCATTGGCATCTGAAACCGGAGGTCAATTGCCAGAAAAACTTTGGAGTACCAGTGTAGAGTAGAGAGAATGTTGTCTCCACAGCAATTAGGAATGGACAATAAACACTTGTCCAGCCAGTGAATAATAGGAATCAATGAATAAAAGGAAGCTACTGACATATAGTTAGTTTAATTTTAATTGTGGGAAAGTTTCCAGAGTCCATCATAAGACTGAATGAATCAGCATTTGGACAAGAATGAGCCGATTAAAGAAGGCAAGACTAGATTTGTGAAGATATCATTTCTTAGTAAACAATTGACAATTTTCAGGAGGGTGCTATATGGTGGATGGGGGTGAATGTGGATATTATCTGTGTTGATTTACAGACAGCATTTGATAAACTTCACACATGAACTTATCAGAAAAAAGAAGAATTTGCATTTTGTAGAAGTTTCAATGAGGCATGCCCAAAGTGTCTTACAACCAATGATATACTTTAGTGTAGCCACTGCTATAATGTAGGAAACACAGCAGCCAATTTGCACACGGGAAGATCCCACAAACAGTAACAAGAGGATGACCAGATTATCTGTTCTTCAGAGTTCTTGGTTGAGGTTCAAATATTGGTCCAGGGAGAATTCTCATGGTCTTCTTTGAAATAGTGACTGAGGGATCTTTGTTTGCCAGTGTAGTGGAAGAATGGTACCACCACAGTGCAGCATTGACAGTGTCACGTTTTTGCGTGGAACTTGAATCCATGACTTTCTGACTCAGTACATGCTGTGTCAAGCCCCAGCTGTGATCAAAAACAAAACTATATGTTCATGGGGTCAGAGATAATCCTGCAAAATGGGTTGGAAATTTCGTGAGAGATCAGAGAGCTAGATTAAGGTAAAGATTACATGATCTGATTGGCAAATTTTGACGAGAAATCTTCCCCTGTGATTTGCATTGATAATTACTGACTTTCCCCATATACTTAAAAAGAATGGAGAGTTATAAAAATAAAGTTGCAGACATGTTAGAACATGGACAGAATAAGTGAGTGGATAAAACTATGGCAGATGGAATTCAATGTAAAGAAATATGAGGTTATTCACTTTGAACCCCAAACAGTTGAGTATTAAAGTATTTTCTTAATGATGAGTGGCTGTGTGCAGGAGCCGTTAGTTTTTTAGTGTCTATGTATATATACATCAATAAAAACCAGGACAGAGCTACAAGAGAGTAATCAAAACATTGAATGAAGTTGAGACATTTATCTCAAAGTGGCCTGGCTTACAAACATAAGAAAATTCTTCAATTACTTTGATTGGGTTGTGTCTGGTGTAAAAAAAGGTTCCAGCTAGCACTGCACCTCAGGAAGGAAATGTTAGCCTTGTGGATGGGATTGGGCTGGAACACAGATTCACTGAAATTAATATGGAGCTGAAAGGGTTATATTATGTGGTGTGATTATCCAAAATGTTGAAATGTCCTCTGCACATGCGCAAATGTGGCCCATGATGTCAGCTGTCCTTTTATTGGCTCATGGGATGTGAACATCCCCGGCAAGACCCATATTGTCGACCATCTCTAGTTGCCCTATGATCCGAGTGGCTTTCTAGGGCCATTTCAGAGGGCAGTTAAGAGTCAATCACATCGGTTGTGGGTTTGGAGTCACATGTAGGGCAGACCAGGTAAAGAAATTTCCTTCCCTAAAGGGCATTAGTGAAATAGATGGGTTTTTACACAATTGACAGTGGCTACATCATTGCCATTAATCCAGCTTTTAATTCCAGACCTTTCTGGAATTCAAATTTCACCATTTGCCATGGTGGGATTTGCACCCATGTCCCCAGAACATTAGGCTGGGGTGCTAGATTACTAATTCTGTAACATTATCAATGCCTCCCTAGCTGGCTACAGAAAATGCCACTGAGCGTCATGATGCAAAGTTAGGGGGATGGGATGTAGGGCAGGCTCGAGTCGAGGGGAGGCAGTGCTGACAGAGAGGAAATTCCCCTTCCTGCTGGTGACTGTCCAGTAGGTCCATCTGGTTGCTCCTCCTTTGCTGTGCATGCCCCACTGCAGCCAGGCTGTTTTCAGCACTGTGTTACCCAGTCAGGGAGTCTACCTGGAGCTCAGAGGCTATCTCAGGAGCCAAGGCTAATGCTGTTGCGATTATACCTGTTTCCTCAAACTACTGCTCCCACTCACATCGCTCTTGAAGGAGTGAACCACAGGCCAAAAGAAGCAGTTTCTGTATATTCCAGTCAGAGACTACAAGTTGCATGCTGCAGTCACAGTGCAGTTCCTGTTAATCCTGTTATAGAGTCCTATTATAGTTTCTGTTATAGAGTCATAGAGTTATATAGCACAGAAATAGACCATTTGGTCCGACTTGTTAGTGCTGACCAGATATCCCAAACTGATCTATGCCCATTTGCCAGCAGTTAGGAAGGCAAATGCAATGTTAGCATTCATTTCAAGACGGCTAGAATACAAGAGCAGGGATGTACTGCTGAGGCTGTATAAGGCTCTGGTCAGACTGCATTCAGAATATTGTGACCAGTTTTGGGCATTGGAGGGGGTTCAGAGGATTGTAAGAATGAGACTGGAGATGCAGGGCTTGTCACATGAGGAGTGGTTGAGGATTTGGTCTATACTTGATGGAGTTTAGAAGGATAAGGGGAAGGGGATCTCACTGAAACTGACAGAATACTGAGAGGTATAGGAGGAGTGTGGCATAATAGAGGTGGCATACCGTTTAGCACTGCTG
Organism: Rhincodon typus; assembly: GCF_021869965.1. Lineage (NCBI taxonomy): Eukaryota > Metazoa > Chordata > Chondrichthyes > Orectolobiformes > Rhincodontidae > Rhincodon > Rhincodon typus. The sequence continues at coordinate 63,735,015 of NC_063343.1, forward strand.
CCTCACAACACCAGGGATCCAGGTTGGATTCCAGCCTTGGGTGACTGTCTGTGTGGAGTTTGCACATTATCCCCATGTCTGCATGGGTTTCCTTTGGGTGCTCCGGTTTCCTCCCACAGTCCAAAGATGTGTAGGTTAGGTGAATTGGCCACGCTAAATTGCCCATATTGTCCTGCGATATGCAGGTTATATGGATTAGCCATGGGAAACACAGGGATAGGTTAGGGGCCTGGGTCAGCCACAGAGTGAATGGATGATCATTTACAACTGAGATGGGAAGGAATTTCTTCAGCCAGAGTGAATCTGTGGAACTCATTGCTGCAGAGAGCTGTGAAGGTTGAGTCATTGAGTGTAGTTAAGATAGATAGGTTCTTGATTAGTATGGGGATCAAGGGTTCTGGGAAAAAGACAGGAGAACAGGGTTGAGAAAAACATCAGCCACGATTGAATGGTGGAGCAGACTTTATTGGATGAGAAACCTAAAACTTATCTTTATTTTGTAGTCTTATAATCTGATTCTAACCTAAACTTTACGTTCCTACATATTCTCAGTAATCTTTCATAATATCATGACTGATGTGATAACCTCAACCCCACTTTCCTAACTTTCCCCATTACCTTTGATTAAAAATCTCTCTATCTCAGGTTTGAATAGACTTAATGACTCAACCTCGACGGCCCTCTGCGATAAAGAATTCAATAGATTCATTATCCTTTGGGAGAATAAATTCCTCCTTGTCTCCATTTTAAACGTGTGACCCATATTTCTGAGATTAAGGATACTAGACTGTCCCACAGGAGGAAACAACTTTTCCACACATGACTTGTCAAGTCCCTAACACTTGATACGAAACGTTAACTCTGTTTCCCTCTCTACAGAAGCTGCCCTGACTTGCTGCCTTTTTCCAGCTTTCTCTCGTGATAGATTTGGATTTGGATAAAGTATTTAAGCATACTAGAGCTGAGGCTGGTAAATGGAGTCAAGGTACATAACAGCCATAATCTAATTGAATGGTAGAGTAGCCTCTAGATGAATGGCCTCCTCCTTATGCAATGCTTTACTGAATGCGAAGCTGAAGCTATTCTAAGAATCACACAGTTGGCCATACTTTAAAGACTTGGCCACAAGTTAACCCTAACCCCAACCCAATGAGTTGAGCCAATATTTATTCCTCAATTAATATCGCCATTGATGCTTGCAGGAGCTTGTTGTGTGTGTAAAGGACCTGTTGTGTTTCTGACATTACAGTGGTGACTGCACTGCAAAAAACTTTGTTTAATTTTGATCCATGACTGCATTATTAACACCTTAACATATTCCTTCAGATGTCCTGAGGTCATGACAGGCTCCATCAAAATGTAAGTCTTGCTTTGTGTACTGGAACATCGCGTGTTGCTGCGGGGAATGATTTTTATTTGCAAGCCAGCACCTGCGGGATGGGCATGGAACTCAGTGTTTTAAAGCTGGACAGCAGAATAATGGTTGCACACAGCTGTGCAGGAAGCAAGGACTTTGTCAAAGAGTCAACAGTGTAGTCATTGATAACATTTAAACAATAGATTTTTTTTTCTCCACGGTCCCTTTTAAGTTTTGATGAATTTTTCTTTGCATAAATCACCACTGCGTTTTAAAAATCCTGGTCTGCTTTGTCCTGCTTTCTTCACCTGACAGGCCCCCGAGGAAGGGGTTCGGGCATGGGTGGGGGAGGGAGATGGGAGAGAGTGAGAGTGCAGTGTGTGGGACACATTATTGCACTCCTCCAGCTTTCATGTTCAAAGCATTCTCCTTTGAATGTGGAAACTGAAGAGAAAATGAAAGCTCAAGGACACAGGGTGGAAAAATAAAAGCTGGATGGGTTACCTGCACGGTGTATTGTGTAATCAAACTGCACAGATGAATGGTAAACTCCCACACTGCAATAGCTAACAATGCTCTTCATGATCTCATTTCTCCATCTATCTGTAAACCACCCTGCTCCAGCCTCACAACCCTCTAAGATGTCTGCACTACAGTCATTTAGGATATTTTACCTTCTTTCCAATTTTAATCACCATACCAGTGGCTGTCGTGTATTCAGTCACTTGGTTGTTAAACTCCAGACTTCTCTCCTTCAACCTGTCTTCTCTTCATTTGCCTTACAAACCTACCTCTTTGACAAAGCTTTTCATCACTTTGTGTGACTCAGCTTTCAATTTTTGATTACTGTTACTGTAGAACAGCAAGGTCAGGGTGATTTTTATTTTTATTAATTCACAAGATGCGGCCAATGTTGGTTGGGCCAGCACTTTTGTTGCCTAGAGGGCAGTTAAGAGCCAACCACATTGCTGTGGGTCTGGAGTCACGTAGGCCAGACCAGGTAAGGATGGCAGTTTCCTGTGTACCAGATAGCTTTTTACCAACAATCAAAGTTAATTCCAGATTTTTATTGAATTTAAATTCCACCATCTGCCGTGAGATTAGAACCTGGGTCCTCAGAACATTACCTGGGTCTCTAGATTCACAGTCCAAAAAAAATACCACTTGGCCATTACCTCCCCTAAAGCCACATGATAAATACCAGTGGTTGGTGAATCATTCACGGAGCTTCCTGAAGCAGTTTGATTTTAGTGAAGATGTCTGCAATGCGATGTGTTGTGAATGGGGCTTCTGTCAACTTTTCCTTCCCAGAATGCTTTGCAGGTAATGCCAAGATGACAAAGCTCATTACCCACATACAGTGACTTGAATCTCAGCTATGAGATTAAAACCATGAATCACAGGATGTTCCCACTCCCAGAGATTTGACTTTGTTGCGGATATTTAGTGTCAGCAGTAGCTCGGTGTGGAGCAGCTTCACCCCTCCCAGGTGTGAACTGTTGTGGATGGTGTGGGAGGTAAGTCCAGGGTCTCTGACACAATATTTTAATTCCTCTCTGTACACAGGGAAGGTCCCAGACGACTGCAGGACAGCTAATGTGGTTCCACTTTTCAAGAAGTGTGGTAGACATTAACCAGGGAATTACAGACCAGTGAGTTTTACATCAATGGTGGGGAAACTGTTGGAAAATAAATTCTGAAGGAGAGAATTAATTTTTAAATGAAGAGGCAAGCATTGATCACAGACAGTCAGCATGGCTTTGTCAGGGGAATCTTATGCTTAAAAAAACTTGATAGAATTTTTCAAAGCAGTGATCAGGCATGTACATATGGTTGACATAGTTTATATGGATTTCAGCAAAGCCTTTGACAAAGTGCCACATGAGAAACTGAGAAAGAAGGCAAGAGCTCATGGTATCCAAGATAACTTGGTAAGTTGGGACCAAATTTGGCTCAAAGGTAGGAGACAGAGAGTGGTGGGAGAAGGCTGTTTGTGTAACTGGAGGCTGGTATCCAGTGACATCCCACAGGGATCAGTGTTGGGTCCTTTATTGTATGTGATAACAATATAGATGGGAATGTGGGCGGATGACAAGTAAGTCTGCGGATGACACGAAGATTAGTTAGATGGTTAATAGTGAGGAAGAAGGTCTTAGGTTACAGGAAGATATAGACAGATTGTTCAGATGGACAGATCAGTGGTAGAATGGAGGTGTGTAATAGTGGTGCCTGATGGTGGTGTGTAAGATAATGAAAGGCATGGACAGTGTGGATAGGGAGCAGCTGTTTCCCTTAACTGAGGGGTCAATAATGAGATGACGTAATTTTAAAGTGAAAGGCAGAGGATTCAAGGAAAACCTTTCTCACCCAGAGGGTGGTGAGAACTTTGAAATGCACTGCTTGAGAGAGTAGTTGAGATAGGAGGCCTCACAATCTTTGAAAAGTATGTGGATGAGTATTTGACATGTCATAACATTCACAGCAATGGGCCAAGTGCTGGAAAGTGGGATTAGTGTTGATAAGTATAGCTGATGGGCCTGTTATGGACTAGACCAAACACCCTCAAAATATATTAAGAAGATGGCCTAGACTCCAACTTTTTCTCATTTTTACAGTTAAGTATAAAGTGCTGTGTTGCAGATGCAATTCGATTGGTCAAACTACCACATTTGAAGCAAAACACACACTTTATTCTTACAACAAGGTGCAGAGCTGGATGAACACAGCAGGCCAAGCAGCATCATAGGAGGAGAAAGGCTGATGTTTCGGGCCTAGACCCTTCATCAGAAA
>NC_063343.1:63749161-63819604 GCF_021869965.1 Rhincodon typus
CGACCTGTTTGTTTCCTCTCCACCTATCCTCTCCTCTATCCATCTTCTATCCGCCTCCCACTCTCTCCCTATTTATTTCAGAACCCCCTTCCCCTCCCCCTTTTCTGATGAAGGGTCTAGGCCTGAAACGTCAGCCTCTCTGCTCCTATAATGCTGCTTGGCCTGCTGTGTTCATCCAGCCCTGCACCTTGTTGTCTCGGATTCACCAGCATCTGCAGTTCCTACTATCTCAGGTAGAGTCATACAGTCTACAACACAGAAACAGACTTTTTGGTCCAATTCGTGCATCCTGACCAGATATCCCAAACTTAACTAGTTCTATTTGCCTGTGCTTGGTCCATATCCCTCAAAACCTTTCCTATTCATTTATCTATCCAAATGTCTTTCAAATGTTGTAATTGTACCTGCCTCTATCACTTCCTCTGGCAACTCATTCCATATATGCACCACCCTCTATGTGAAAAAAATTGCCCCTCAGGTTCCTCTTAAACCTCTCTCCTCTCACCTTAAACCTATGCTGTCTAGTTTGAGGCTCCCCTACCCTGGGGAAATAAAGACCTCAGCTATTCACCTTATCTTTGCCCATCATGATGTTATAAACATATATAGGGTCACCCATCAGCCTCTGACACTCCAGGGAGAAAAGTCTTAGTCTATCCAGCCTCTCCTTATAACTCAAACCCTACAGTGCTGACAACATCCTTGTAAATTATTTCTGACCCTTTCTAGTTTAACAACATCCTTCCTAAAGCAGGGCAATCAGAATTGTATGCAGTATTCCAAATGTGGCTTTACCAATGTCCTATACAGGTGCAACATGACATCCCAACTCCTGTCTGCTCCTATGATGCTGCTTGGCCTGCTGTGTTCATCCAGCCCTGCACCTTGTTGTCCTGTACTCAATGCTCTGACTGATGAAGGCAAGTGTGCCAAATGCCTTGCCAGTTAGTTTAATACCTGTTTTTGTGAAAATATTAGGGTCTATCATAAAGGGCGTAATAGCAAAACATTTAGAAATACAAAATATGACCGAGCAAAGTCAGCATGGCATCATTAATGTGAAATTGTGCCTGACAAATTTACTAGAATTCTTTGAGGAGGTAACAAGCAGCATAGATGAAAGGGAAACAGTGGAGATAAAAGGTTTGGATTTGGAATTGTGCTGGGAACATGATCATTTATAATGTATATCAGTGACTTGAATGAGAAAAGTGGATGTACTAAAGTCAAGTTTGTGGATGACACAAAAACAGATGGGATGACATGTGATGAAGATGACAGAAAGATTCTGCAGAGGGATGTAGACAGATTAAGTGAGTGGGCAAAAACCTTTCAGATGGAAAAATGCACTTTGGCAGGAAGAATAGAGGAGCTGAATATTATTTAAATGGAGAAAGACTGCAGGAAGCTACAGGATTTGGGAGTCCTTGTCCATGAGTCACAAAAAGCTAGCATTCAAGTCCAACGAGTAATAGGGAAGGCAGGTAGAATGTTGGCCTTTACTTCAAAAGGGAATGGAGTATAAAAGGAGGAGTTTTTGCTAAAACTATTCAAGGCACTAGTCAAACCAAAGGTTGAAATACTGTGAACAGTTTTGGACCCCTTATCTAAGGAAAGATATACTGCAATTGGAGGCAGTCCAGAGAATGTTCACTAGGCTGATACCATATATGGAGGAATTGCCTTATGAGTGGAGGTTCAGTAGATTGGGCCTGTACCCGTTGGAATATTGACGAATGCTAAGCAACCTTATTGAAACATACAAGATTCTCACAGGAATTGACAGCGTAGATGTCCAAAGATTGTTTCACCTTGCATAAGAGTCTAGGACCACGGGGCATAATTTCAGAATAAGGGGTTGAATATTTTAGGCAGAGGGTTGTGAATCTGTGGAATCCTTTATTAAAGGGGGCTGGTGAGGTTGGGTTGTGAAATATATTCAAGGCTGAGATAGATTTTTAATCAATAAGAAAATCACAGGTTATCGGGGGAAAAGCAGGAAAGCGGAGTGGGGGTTTCACAAATTAGCCATGATCTCAAACAATAAGCTGAATGGTCTACTTCTGCACCTTTGTCTCATGGTCTTATTCCATGGCTGTATCAGCCTGGCTCACATGCGCATGTTTCAAGAATGGGACTTGAACTCATGGATGTCATTCTCAGAGAGAACAGTGCTACCAACTGAGCTAACATTGACACCCAAACAGAGTCATTAACCATAATTAGTCACGGAAGGTCAATCTTTCTACAATAGCTCTGTTTAGGCAAACATTGCTTCACATTGGTAGAGATCGACAGTCCACACTTGGTCCCTCTGAACCGCTTACTTGGCGGATTGCCAGTATAGACAATCTGACTAAGTCGCCTTGTTATGTCTGTGACTTTGAGTCATTAACTCATTCTAATAGGTTTGGAGGAAAAATAACAATTCACGCATTGTGTTTCTCAAATAGCTTCCAGCTCTAAAAACAAACCATCTGTCAGAATTAGAAATAAACCAATCATTGATCCTGCAATTAGAAGGATTATATTACAAGATGAATTCAACAAAGGGGGAACTGCAACAATTAGTAGATTTCAAGATAAGATTCTTAAAAGTTATTATAAGATGTTTGTCAATTAAAGAAAGCTTTGTGTTTATATAACACCTTACATGTTTTCAGATAATCCCAAAACAATACAATACCAAATTAAATTTATACAGCGGTTTTAATGCGGTAAAAGTTCAAAAGGTGCTGTGTGGGAAGGTTTTCAAACAGGTTTTTGACATTATTATACATAAGGAGATATTATGGCAAGGCAAGAATAATCTTGTTGTTTGGCAGAGCAGTCTCGAAAGCCAAATGGCTTATGTGTTCATTATATGTTCTTATTAGGACAGGGGGCCAGAATTTGTACAAAGAGGTGGGCTTTGAGGAGTTTCTTGAGGGTAAGGGGAGAACATTCAGGGAGTGAATTGCACAATTAAGGACCCAGACTGCTGAATGTACATCTATGACTGGTCAGTGACAAAAAATTGGGGGATTCTCAAAAAGCCAGAATCGGAAGAGATCGGAGAGTTGTTAGGCTTAAAGAGATAGATAGGATTGAAGCTATAGAAGGAGGTTTTAAAGTGCAGGCTTTTAAAATTGAGGTGTTACTGGTCAGAGTCAATGCCGATCAGTGAGCACAGGAATTGATGGGTGAATGGAACTTGGTGTGAGTTAGAATATGGTTGGCATGAGTTTTGGTTGAGCTAAAGTTTATGCAGGGTGGAAGAGAGAAGACTGCCTAGGAGAGGGTTGAAGTAATCAAGTCTACAGATAACAAAGGCTTGAATGAAGATTTTGGAAGCAGATGAACTGAGGTAGGAATGGAGTCAGATGATTTTATATACAAATGTACAAATTAGGAGCAGGAGTAAGCAACTCAGCCCCTCAAGCCTGTTCTGTCATTCAATAAGATCATGCTGATGTAACTACTACACACTCCCCCATCCCTGATAAACTTTCACCTCCTTGTTTAATAAGATTCTATCTCCCTTTGCCTTACAAATATTCAAAGACCGTGCTTCCACTGCCTTTTGAGAGAGAAATTTTCAATGGCTCATCACCCTCCTTGAGAAAAAATTTGCTTAATTGCTGTCTTGAGTGGATAACCCACTATTTTCAAACAGTGACTCATAGGTCGGGGTAGGATTTACTGTGACATCAAGATTCCAAGCGGTCTATTTCAGCCTCAGAAATTGCTACAGAGAAGGCTGTCAATTAGGTACTTTTGAAGTTTGGTTGCTATTTCAATGTTGGGAACTTGGTAGTTAACTTGCACAGAGCAAGGGCCCATAAACAGCAATGAGACATGTAAGGAGACAATCCGTATTTAGGCATTAGTTGAGGAATGAATATTATGCAAGACGAGTGGAGATGCTATGATCTCAGTTTATGGTGAAATGTTTGAGTGTGGTAGGTCAATAACGTGGGAAACAGGAAGTGAAGGATCTAAATAATATCATCATCAATGTGACTGCTTTGCCTGAAGGCTGGTTCTTGGCTCTTAGTCTCCATATCTCTGTTATCGAGTCATAGAATCATACAGCATGGAAACAGACCCTTCAGTCCAACACATCTGCATCGACCAGACATCCCAAACTGATCTAATCCCATTTGCCAGCATTTGACCCTTATCTCTCTAAACCCCTCCTATTCATGTACCCATCCAGATGCCTTTTAAATGTTGCAATTGTACCAGCCTCCCCACTTGGTTTGGCAGCTCGTTCCATACATGCACCATCCTCTGCGTGAAAAAGTTGCCCCTCAGGTCCTTTTTAAATCTTTCAGCTCTCACTTTAAACCTATGCCCTCTAGTCTTAGACTTCCCTACCCTAGGGGAAAGACCCTAGCTATTCATCCTATCTATGCCCCTCATGATACTATAAACCTCTGTAAGGTCACCCCTCAGCCACTGACGTTCCAGGAAGAAAGCAACAGTCTATTCAGCCTCTCCCTATAGCTCCAACCCTCCAATCCTGGCAACATTCTTGTAAATATTTTCAGTACCCTGTCAGGTTTAACAACATCTTTCCTATAGAAGGGTGATCAGAATTGTACACAGTATTCTGAAAGTAACCTCACCAATGTTCAGTACAGCTGCCATATGACATCCCAACCCCTATGCACAATGTAATGACCAATGAAGGCAAACGTGCCAAACGCATTCTTCACCACCCTGTCTACCTGCGACTCCACTTTCAAGGAACTATGCAGCTGTGCCAGTCTGTTCATTTGCCAATAACTTCCTTCAATTTTCAAGCCATCCAGCACTGACATTCTCTGTCTTCCTCTTCTCCTGCTTTTTTCCTTTATAATGTCTGTTACATGTCTGTTTCAGCTGCAAATGGAAGGTGTAACAAAAAACTAAGAACAAAGGAAAAGGCTTGCAAGTGGCAAGAGACATTGGTAAGACAACTGAACAAAAAGACAACTTCAGAAGTAACTTGGAAAGAGCTTGATTTGGAATAGCATTCAGTGTAGACATGTGATTTGACCCTTTTGGAAGGTGGAGGCCAACTTGTTAAGTAATTTCAAAATGTCGGTTTGAGGAGAATGGAGAGGATAAATTAGATAGAAAAAAATGACAGGTTATGAAATGTAGAGAGAAAGAATGAACAAAGAAATTTGCTGAACATAATTAAGAAGAAGGGGAAATCTTGAGATTTGAATGTCCCTTTAGAACCCTCAAAAACAATAGCAGGGTACAATATCTGAATGGAGGGTCCCTCTATCCGTAAAACATTGACCTATCTGATATCTACTCTTCTCAGAGACAGTGTCCTGTTCATAATAATCTCAAACCCTCCCAGTAGCGACCTCCTCCACCCAACGCTCTCATCCCCTTCAATATCCCTAATTAGAGTTAAACAGATGTACAGCATGGAAATAGTTCCTTCTGTCCATCTCATCCACGCCGACCAGATATACTAAATTAATCCAGTCCCATTTGCCAACATTTGGCCCACTAAATCCTTCCTTCATATACCTATCCAGATGTCTTTTAAATGTTGTAATTGTACCAGCCTCCACCATTTCCTCTGGCAGGTCATTCCATACAAGCACCACCCTCTGCGTGAAATGTTGCCTCTTAGGTACCTTTTAAATCTTTCGACCTCACCTTAAACCTATGCTGTATAGTTTTGGACTCCCCTACCCTGGGGAAAAGACCTTGACTATTCACCCTATCCATGGCCCTCATGATTTTATAAATTTCAGCCTCCAAAGCTCCAAGGAAAATAGCCCCAGTCTAATCAGCCTGTCCTTATAGCTGAAACCCTCCAACCGTATCAACATCCTTGTATTCTTTTCTAAACCCTTTCAAGTAAAACAACATCTTTCCTATAGCAGAGAGACCAGAATTGAACGTTGTATTCCAAATGTGATCTAACCAATGTCCTGTACAGCTGCAACATGATGTCTCAACTCCAATACTCAATGCATTGACTAATAAAGGCGAGCATGCCAAATGCCTTCTTCACTACCCTGACTACCTGTGACTCCACATTCAAGGAAGTGGAATTGTTGAATATTGCTGAAAAAAATACACATTTTGTTGAAGCTTTTCACTTTGCACTTATTTGCAAGAATACCAGTGTGAAGGGGAACAATATTTTTATGTTGTACGAGCAGAACCTGACAATTGGTTGGACTTACATTGGTAGTGACATTACCATGGAGAACGTTCCACTTAAATTATGAATGACATTAAACTGCTCATCCTTGCTTAATTTTAAACCAGGAATTTGACTCCAATTAGTCATGTCATTAGTCATGGACACTGTGCCTGTCTGTAAAAATACAGGGCCTGGTGCATTAATATGTGAAGGTATCGGTAAGCACAAATCTGCCACATTATGGGCCTGACTGAAAATCCTAAATTGGTACTGTTTTAATTTTAGCGCACTTGGAAGTACTGCACGTGGACCATCAAATCTTGGAATTACATCCAATATTAAATTCTGTATTTGGGGTTTTGCCAGATGGTCACAGTCAGTAATTTGCCTTTCGTGAACAGCTAAATGAACATGCTGCTTGATATGATCTGCCAATCTTTAGGACATATCTTCCATTGCACTAGCAGCGTAATTCATATACCACATTATCTATTTGTGCAATAACCCGAACATATTGTTGTCTTGGTGACAGCAACTGCACTGTAGAAAAACTGTGATTCTGTCACTGTAAGACAAAAAAAACTTTAAACAAAATGTATTTTCTGTCAGCAATATCCAAATTATGTGTGACAAAACAATCACCCCAAATTTTTGTTCTCTTACATTCAGAGATTCTGAAGAAGAGTCCCAACCCGAAATGTCAGCTTTCCTGCTCCTCTGATGCTGCCTGGCCTGCTGTGTTCCTCCAGCTCCACACTGTTGTATCAGATAATCACTCTGCTCCATTTTTATGTTAAAAAAAATCAAGGTTTCTTACAGGACTTTCCAATCAGGACTCCTTCAGAAATGTGTGGCTGTACTTAATATCAGAGGTGCAGGGTAGTGAGGGGAAAGCAAACTGTGGCCCCTTTTTCCACTGCTGTCAGTTGCCATACTCTGTGATTTAAATGTCTAGCGTTACAGACAGCCACTTTGACAGCTTCTGAAAAAAAGACAAGTATGTTAGAATGTGCCACGTAGCTAGGGTGATATGGTGTCAGACAAGTGGACTGTCAGGTAAGTAAGGGGCCAGGTGAGTATGATGCCAGGGCACAACGAGGGAAGGGGCTCAGATAAGTGATGGACTGTTTGGGTTAGGTCAGGGTGGGTGGGAGATAACTGGTCCAGTGCAGGAGGGAGAATGTCAGGTCCCCGTGGAAGGGGTGGGGGTGTGTTAGGTCCTTGGCACACATGGGTGTAAGCAGTGACAGCGGGTGGGAAGGGAGGTTTGGTTAGGATCTGAGAGAAGGAAGGGGTCTGTGGGAAATGTGTGGTAGGCAGTTCAGTTATTAGTTACCCAGCAGTTAGAACTTGTCCGGGGCCGGGGGTGGGGGCACTGTTATCTCAACTGCAGCAGGATTGACAGAATTCACAGATTTAAATGGAAATTGCTGGGAAAACTCAGCAGGTCTAGCAGCATCTGTGGAGAGAAAGCAAAGTTAACGTTTCGGGTCCAGTGACCCTTCTTCGTTTAAATGGATCCACTGAGAGGGCTCCAGGCATAGGGGAATTGCTGAGCGGAATGTTTCACTTCCTGGGACAATTCCCTGAGCATCTACCATCAGGGCTTCAGTGGGCACTGAAAGTACAGGTTGTTTATTGCTAGCAGCTCCAATGTTAACTGTGAGGTGGGGTGAGGAGCTGCTCGAAGCGGCCCCGCCCCTTGCCTTTTAAGCCCCGCCCTTGTCTTCAATCTGTTCCTGGATTGGATCAAAGTTTCCCTTGGCTGGCTGCAGAGGCGCTGATTGGTCAGAGCTGCGGGGAGGTATCAAAATTAAAACTTTGGAGAAAGTTTGGGATGAGAGGCGGCACCTGGAGGCGGAGATGGGGCGGAAAACAGGCGGAGCGGCAGCTAGAGGAGGCGGAGCTGCCAGGTCCGGGGTACCGGTTCCTTCCTCGCATGGTACAGGGATTCCTGTCCCATACTGAGCTGCTCAACTCCGGCACCGCCGTCATGGGACAGGCGCTGCTGCTCATTTGCTGCCTTGTCATTACAGCCTGTCCCTGGGATGTGTCGGTGGCGGGGGCCGCTTACCGGCACCATCACCAGCAGCGGGAGGACCGGGGCGAGGACGCTGGGGTCCGGCCGCTGCCCCCGACCCGGGAGCCCGCGGACTGGAGACGCCGAGAGCAGGAACCCGGAGCCCGGGAGGACGGTGGTTCCGCTCACTGCCGACTCGGGCGGAGAGGTAACGGTTTCAGCGGTCCTGAGGTTAACTGGGAGAGGATGGGATCAGGGTCCGGGCGGGGGCTGCGGTCATTCGGAATTCTGCTGAAGAATAAAAGCCCTTTCAATCAGGCACCGAACCATCCGAAACAGCCCAAATTTTTTACCCACCCAACCCAGGGAATTTGCGACATTTCTCTCTCTTTCATCCCCCACCCAACTTCCTCCCAGAAATACCCCGGTCCCCAAGCACCCTCCCCCCCCCACCCCCAATCTAAACCCTTTTCTCCTGATAACCCCACTCTTTCCCCATCCCGTCTCACTTACTTTACCGCCCTCCCATTCCTTCTTGCCAGATCTTCCAATCTGAGACTACCTCTTCCATCCACCGTTCCACCACATTTTCCCAGTGGTGTTGGACAGCCTGGGTGAGGATGGAAATGTGAGAGAAGCTGATTTCAGGACAGAACAGACCGGGTCCAAGAAGGGACGCAGACCAATGGAGGGAGGACACCAATCTGTAAGGGGTCGCTGATCCAGGGAATGGTGAGGGTGGGGTGTCTGAGGCGCGGGGACGATAACACAGAGAAATGGCCAAATAATGGACCCTCTAAGTTAGCACGGTAACGCCAAGGGAGGTCTACAGAAGGCTTGTGATTGTGGGTCACTTGTCTGGTATAATTTTGTATGGAGTGTAAAGCCAGCCAGGTGTTTCCTGGTAGTTTCACAGTGATCGCTACCCACCCACCAGCGACAGGAAATGCCCAGGAAATATAACTGACCTCAGCATGTGCTCGCTAGCAGGAGGATCTTGTAGTCTTGCACTTAGGTGGCATTATCCAACCTATTGGCAAAAGCAATGCCCCATCTATTTTGTGAAAGAGTGAACTTCTGGCACAGGCAGGAGCGATGCCCATTGTACACACCCACCTAACTTTCCATCAACTACCCTGTCATGGGATATAAGAACTCAAAGGACTTACAATTCAGAGGGCCTGTGACAGCCCTTTGAAGAGCTGTTTCAGGTATAAAAACAAATGCATTTGCTGTTAAGTTAGGAAAACTAAGCAGAAATGTTATGCACATCAAGACTATGTGCGATTGGTAATCTTACTGTTGGTGCTTCATGAAAGAGGACTGTGAAGAGAATACTGATTTACTAAATTCTACAAGCCTGTTATGACAGATAATTAAATGGTGCTGATATCTTATAGAGAGTACAGCAGACAAAAGATTTATTTCACATCTGACAACGTATGATGATATGGATGATAGTATACGGTAGGGGTGGAGGTTAGATAGATCTTAGGATTCGGATAAAAGTTTGGCACAACATCGTGGGCCAAAGGGCCGGAACTGTGCTGTACTGTTCTATGTTCTATGTTCTATGTATGGCCACTGGCTCTGTTATAGAGTGTACCATCAATAGGGACCCACCTTGATTTGATTTGATTTATTATAGTCACATGTATCTAAGTACAGTGAAAAGCTTTGTTTTGTGAGCAGTACAGGCACATCATAGCAAACAAGGACAGAAAAGATTGCCTGTTGACATAGTTTCCCAATACTTCATCTAACATCTAGTTTTACAACTGAAATGTTATCGTATCATTCTTCCATGTAATTGAAGGAAAAGATTTTGGCTCAGGAATAAACAGATACATTATGATTAGCTCCTGCGTGAAAGATGTCAATAACTTATTATCACAGTTAATTGTGTTTAACAGGCTAGGACATCTGGCAATAATTTTAAAATAACTGTGTGGAGGAAAAAAGCTCCCATGTGTTGTACTGAACTAGTAATGTTAGACCTCTTTGTGTTTGTGCCATTGCCTTGTTGACTAAACAGTTTGGCCAGCACAGTAAATGTGTGGTCATTCAAAGTTTTTTTTGTAGAGGATATTTCCCACAAATGGAGAGTCAGACAAAGCTGGAATCGTTCTCCTTGGAGCAGAGAAGGTGAAGGGAAGGTTTAATTATGACTTTTAAAATAGTGAAAAGTTTTGATTAGATAAATCAAGGTAAAATTTCCAATAGCAGATCAGATTTAGTCAAAAGTATCAGAGATAATATTGACTTTTTATGATTTGAAATCTTCAGTCTGGAAGATTATTCACTTGTAACTTAAAAGGAAAAATTTCTAAATGGTTGAAGAGGTCAGACTCCCTGGTCTATGGGGCAAGAGTGGGTTAATTCTTTCAAATGGCATTGAGGTGATGGGCTGAACAGCCTCCTGTTTGTTCTGTACAATTCCTGATCCATACTGGACAGGAATATTTCACTGGATTGAAATCAACAGCATAGATTTGGGATTTAACTGACAAAAGTGCAGGAATCCCATTGACTCTATATTTAGATTCTTAACTCTATATCCTGAAAGTAAGTGACGTTTCTGATGCTGACGTAGTCCAGGATTTCCTGCTCACTTTTACAGGCTCTGACTGCCAAGAAAAGTTTTGTCAACTTTATGACCTTTAATGTACACTGATTTTCATTGCTCCACCTTTGGCAGTCAGTTGTATGGGCCCCAAGATCTGGAATTCCCTTCCAAAACCTCACCACTTCTCTCTTTCATGTAGAGATAGTAAGAACTGCAGATGCTGGAATCAGAGATAACAATCCCTACTTGCACTCACCTATCACCATCCCATCTACCTTCCCCAGCCCCACCCCTCTTCCCTCCACTTATTTCTGAGCCCCCACCCCCCCACAATTTCTGAAGAAGCGTTCCAACTTGAAATGTCAACTTTCCCACTCCTTTGATGCTGCCTGGACTGCTGTGTTCCTCCAGCTCCACACTGTTATCTGTCTCTCTTTCCCATTCTTTGTTTTAAGACACTCTGTTTAAATCTGCTTTGTTTACCAAGCTTTTGTCATTGGTCCTAATCTCACCATGTGTGGCTCTGTGTTAATTTTGCTGTATTCGTTCATGTTCGTGGGCTGTGCTAATTGCATCGAGATGGTGGTACTGAGCTGCTGCCTTGTACCATTTATGTTCATGTGCTGTAGGGACGCTCACATTGCTGTTGGAAGGAAATTCCAGAACTTTGTACGCAGAAACAGTGAATGGATAGTGATTGAGTTTCAAATCAAGATTGTGTATGAATTGGAGGGGAACCTAGTGGTGGTCCTATTGTTTCTCGGACCCTCTGCCCGTATCCTTATAGGTCATAGAGGTTGAGAGTTTAGAAGGTGCTTTCAAAGCAGCCATCGAGAGTTACTGCAATGCATCTTGTCGATAATACATACTGCTGCTACTGTGTGTTGATAGTGGAGGGAGTGTGTGTTAAAGATGTTGGCTAGAGTGGCAATAAAATGGGCTGCTTTGCCTCAGATGGCTTCAAGTTTCTTGGGTGGTGTTGGATTTGCACTTATCCAGGCAAGTGGAGAATTTTCCATCACACTCATGACTGTGTCTTATGGATGGTGAACAGGCTTTTGGGAGTCAGGGTGCGAGTTACTCATGGCAGGATTTCTAGCCCCGATCTGCTGTTGCAGCAATAATTGCCCAGTCAAGGTTTTGGCCATAGTAGCCTCTAGAATTTTGTTAATGGGGAGTTAGGTGATAGTAATATTACTGAATGTCAAGAGAAAGTGCTTAGATTCTCTCTTAGGAGGTTACCATGGTCTGGTACAATGGTTATGGATGAATGGGACAGTGAGAGTTAACCAATAGGACAGCACAGGTTTGGATGAGCTCAGTTTTAGAAGGTAAGAGGTTGGTGGGAGAGTGTTTTGGGGATTCTTGGCAATTGTGTCTGTGGTAGGAGTTGAAGTGTTACGTTGAGGCTAGGACCTTGGCAGTTGGTGGGGCTGGTGTGCGGATGTGGCCAGGTTTGCTCAGTCTGAATTGTGAGGATAAGATGGCTTTGTTGACACAATTAGTGGATGCCTGAGGTTCGGGGTAGGGTCTAGTAGGTCTTCATGCTGCAGTTTCAGCCAATGTAGTTGACCAATCTGATTATTGCACTGTCTCTGCTCTAACTATTGCTTCTGACATCTGTCTGCCCTCCCTGTTCGAGTCACCATTCTACAATGCCAACAAGTTGGTTACCTGGACCAAG
Organism: Rhincodon typus; assembly: GCF_021869965.1. Lineage (NCBI taxonomy): Eukaryota > Metazoa > Chordata > Chondrichthyes > Orectolobiformes > Rhincodontidae > Rhincodon > Rhincodon typus. Next base: position 63,761,574 of record NC_063343.1, read on the forward strand.
AAGTGTTGCTAGCTCTAGTTGCAAATGTTCCTGGAGGTCTGGCCCTGGTTAACATCCCAGTGTACTGCTGTAGGAGTACTGCACTTTTGGTGGTCTGTCTTTCAGATGCAAAGTTAAACTGCGATCCTGTTTGCCCTCAAAAATTAACATTAAAGTTTTCGTCACACTGTTTTGAAAAAGACCAGTGGAGCGCTCAGTTGGCCACTATTTATTTCTTGGGCAGCATCTAATCAAGTCTGTGCTGTACATCTGTATGACTCTGACTCTATTATCACTGTCTGAGGTTTCTGTCCCCCCCTCCATATGGTGAGATTTTTATGGATTTTGTTTTGTGTGTGCAAACTGGCTGTTGCATTTCCTACATTCTAATGTTGACTACATTTCCTAAAGTAACTTAATTATATGTCAAATTCTTTGGAAAGTCCTGAGGTTTTGGTATATAGTGCTATAGAAATGTAAGCTGTTCTTTAAAAAGTTATGGAAAAATTCGAAAGAGGGCATTCAAAATCATGAATGGTTTTGTTGGAGTAAATAAGGAGGAAACATTTTCAGTCAAAGGGTTGCAAAGTTAAGAGGTTTAGCAAAAGTGAAAAAATTGCTGGATATGAAGAAACTCGTTTTTACACAGTGAGTTGTTTGATCTGGAATGTGCTGCCTGATAGAGCGGCACAAGCAGGAACAATAAGAACTCAAAAGGAAATTGGATAAAAATTATGGAGAAATCAGCAAGACCATCGTGTCTGGCACTAATTGCTAACTCTTTCAAAAAGCTGATGCACGTGTAGTGGTTTGTTCTTGTTACATTCGTCAATAAGGGAGAGTAATGAGATGTATACACACATACAGAGTGTAATGGGAATTGAGCAGAAGTAGAATATGGAGGAAGGGCAGGGTGATAATCATATTAGAGGTCATACTTGACCTCTGTTGTACAGTGGCAGACCTGCACAGTGGGGACTCAAGTGGAAAGTTTGAAAAGTGCACTCGCCCACTATTAGACTTTGGGGATGTGTACATATAACATCTATTACATTAAGTCTATGCAAATTGGCAGAGATTTCTAAATTCACATCCTTCCTTCCAAATTCCTCATCACTAAGATCCCCTTCAGATCCCTGTGCGCATCCAATTCAACCTCTTGAGCATCCCTGATTTCTATCACTTCCCCATTGCAGCCAATGTCTTCTGCTCTGGAATTCTCCCCTCGAGCCTCTTTTGTCATTCCCCTCCTTAAAACTAACCACATTGTCCTCTCCCATCTACACACACCCCACAACACCTCCAAATCTCCTGATGTGGTTCATGTCAGCTTTAGTTTGACCATCATTCCTGGAGGACCTTGGGAATTGCTTTAGAAACATGAAGTACCCTTGTTAACTCAAATCACATCTTTGTTTTAACATATTTCTATAATCTCCTAGCTCCAGGTGATGGAGTCAGACCGTCACTCGCTGGCCCTGAGATTATCTTGGTGCCTGAGGGAGTTGCAGCAAACACAGCCATTGCTCTGGTCGAGGCTGGGAGCCGGCGCAAGTGCCAGCTTGACGTCCAGGGTGATTTTAAGCTTGTGGAAACTTACCAGGGGAACTACCTGATTGTGACCCAGGCCAGCCTGGACCGGGAGAAGAGGGCTGAGTATCACCTGAGGCTGGTCACCCTGAAGGACGGGAGTGTAGTCTTCACCTCGCCTATCCACATCACCGTAAAGGTCATCGACATGAACGATAACGCCCCAGTGTTTGGAGAGAGTGCCTACCAAGTGTCCATTCTCGAGAATGAAGCTCCCAACACAACAATCCTGACTGTGAGGGCCTCTGACAGGGACCTGGGTGCCAATGGCCAAATCACTTACTCCATTCTGGACTCTTCCTCCTCGGGGGTTCCCGTCTCCTCTTTGATTGGCATTCACCCCAAACTGGGCACCGTTTACACCCGGGTGTCGTTTGATTATGAGCAAGTGAGCGCCGTGGACTTTGTGGTGGAGGCCAGAGACAATGGTGACCCGCCCACCAGGTCCATGGTGCCGGTCAGGCTGGACATCGGGGACCTAAACGACAACCGGCCGGTCTTCACCTCCCCGGAGTCACCAGGGATCACCGTCCCGGTCGGACCGGCAATGGCAGCGGCTGGGGAGTGCGAGCCAGGGACCGTTGGAACCCCGAGTAGACCGCCATCGCAGCGCAGCGTCTACGCGGTGACCACGGTAAAGGCAGAGGATGCCGACTCGTCTGCAAACGGTGAGGTGCTCTACGAACTGCTGGAAGGAGTGGGAGTCTTCGACATTGACAGCAGCACTGGGGAGATCCGCGCTACCGTCTGCAGTCCCGACAAGCTGCTGTCTGGAGACTGGGCCATCACGGTGCGGGCTTGGGATTGCGGGAACCCGCCCCTCTCCTCCGAGGCTGCCTTCACCCTGTCTTTTGTCCCCGCCAGTGACCCAACGCTCGCAGGCCAGCAGCTGGGCTCTCCGACTGTCACGGTGCTGTCTCTTGGGGCGCTGGGGCTCACCGTGTTGCTGCTGTCTGTCCTGCTTGCTGTCCGGGCCCGGTGCGCGGCCGAGAAGCGGGACTCCCGAGCCTACAACTGCCGCCAAGCCGAGACCGCCTACCGGCTGCAACCGAAGAGGCCCCCCCGGCAGATCCAGAAGGCAGACATCACCCTCCTCCACCCGGGTGGGCGGAACAGACAAAGGGCTGCCGCCGGGCCACCTTCTTCCCCACCTCCCCCACCGCCCCAGCAAATCCCGGAGGAGAGACCGGAGCCGGAGAAAGCTTATCCCACCCTGCGGAGGGAGCGGGACTCCCAGCACCGTCAGCTGCTAAGGGAGCTGGTTCGGTTGTCCATGGCTGGCTTCTCGGATTGCACCCTGGAGCTCACATCTGTCTCACCACATGTTCAGGTAAGAGAAGCTGGTCCCAAAATCGGACACCAACCGAGTGGGAATTACTGTCTAATTCAGAGACGTTGTTACTGGATTTGAGCATCCCCCGGCCCAGAGGTAGAGAACTTCCACAGCACCTTAAGAGCCGCTAAATGCTTACCAGTATTTTTATTGTCTGAGCAGTGAGCCCACAGTCTAGATATTTTCCATTCAGAGATGTTATGATATACCCTTTGGGTCAGATGGGACTTGACCTCCTGGCTCAGAGGGAGGGACACCACAAGTGACAGATTGAGCTGGAAACTGCTGCCAGTGTGGGATCTGCATCTCTGATTGAGGAGAAGGCGACACAGAGGGCCCAGCTAAACCACTACTCACCAGTCCCACCATGCCAGCTGGTGCAAATTCAGTTCAATTCATTAAAGCTGGCCTCAATGGTGACAGTGACAATGATCATCAATTTGTTGTAAAAATCCCTCTGCTTCACTTATGTCCTTAAGGGAAGGAAATCTACCACCCTTACCTGGTCTGGCCTACATGTGACTCCCGATCCACAGCAATGTGGTTGACTCTTGGGTGCCCTCTGAACTGGCTGAGTGAGCCAGACAGTTCAAGAACAATTAAGAAGGGGCAACAAATGCTGGTTTTGCCGCACATCCCACAAAAGAAAATGTGCGGCATTTGTGAATGATATGTTTTGGAGTTTCAGATGCCTTTTTATGATTGGAAAGGGTTTTGAAATTCTGGAGCAATGATGCTGGTGCATGAAATCTCTGGGCTGGCTGGTTGTAGGCTTCGCTGAGGCTTTATTATCATTTTAATAATCACAACAGGAGGAAATGAGGGTATCCAGAATTCATCCTGACTTGAGTCAGTGGATTTCTAATATTGCATGGTCTCTGTGTCACAGCGTGATTTTTATTATTTAAAAGTTTTTAAATGGTATTTCAGTGTTGCCAGTGAGATTTGTGTTTACCCCCCAGCTGCTTTCTCATAATCCTGTATAGAATTTACACATTATCCTTGTCTTGTGGATGAAGCTAGATAGATTGTTACCTTGCATTCTCTTTCCCTCTACCTCATTTGAAATGAATATCAGATCATTGAAAATCTGGATCCATGGAGGGTCAAAGAAATGTGGAGATCAAGGGACACATCTCCTCTCGTTCTTTGTATTCACAAAATTATATGGCTGGTCATTTCAGTTCCTGGTCCATGGCAACTCTGCCTTTCTCTCCTCGTCTGTCTCTTTTTCTCTCCCCACCCACGCTCCATTTCCCCCCTCACTCCACCAAAGATATTGAGAGTGAAGAAATCAGAGTTGGTAATAGCAGTGAAAGTCATTGGGGAGTCACTTGTCATGTGAATATTTACAACATTCACTCTTACTGTACTAAAAGTTAGTACATGATTACAAACAGTAATCAAAAGCACTGGTAGAATGTTGCGTCTAACTCCTGGACTGGAATGCAAAGAAGTGATAATTCCCCATCCGAAATGCAACATGCATTTCTGGACAGTGCCCTTTGTGAGGTTTGTTGATGTTGCACAGAATGCAGTTCAGAAGTACCAAAATTATACTGGGACTAAAAGGGTTAATTTACAGACCAGGACATGAAGATTAGGCTTGTAGTCCCTTAAGTACAGTAGATGAAGTGTTTAAAATGCTAAAAGGTTCAACAAAGATAAACACAATGTGGCACAAACTGTTTTTGAAATAAAGTGTCAGGAAACACATCTTCATGAAAAGATAGTGGAAAACTGGAACTTTCTTTTCCTCAAAAGAACCTCTTAATATTTGGATTCATCTGGCTTTTGACAATTGAGATGATTGGATTTTTGTTGGGCCAAGGTATTAAGGGATATGGAGCTAAGGTTAGAACATTTTAAATTAGAATTAGAACTTTTTAAAATCACTGTTGGGACGTGACATTGGCTGGGCCAGTATTTATTGCCCATTCCTGGTTGCCCTTGAGAAAGAGGTGATGAGCTGCATTCTTGAACCACAGCAGTCAATGTGCTGTCAGTTGACCCACTATGTTCTTAGGGATTTGACCCAGTGACAGTGAAGGAATGGCAATATATTTCCAAGTCTGGATGGCGAGTGGCTTGGAGGGGTACCTGCAGGTGGTGGTGTTCCCATGTGTCTGCTGCCCTTGTCCTTCTAGATGGAATTGGCTGTAGGTTTGGAAGATGCTACCTAAGGATCTTTGGTGAATTTCTGCAGTGCAACTTGTAGATAGTACACACTGCTGTTACTGAGTATCAGTGGTGGAGGGAGTGAATGCTTGTGGAAGTAGTGACAATCAAGTGGGCTGCTTTGTCCTGGATAGTGTCAAACTTCTTCAGTATGAGACCTGCACTCTTCCAGACAAGTGGGGAGTATTCCATCACACTCCTGACTTGTGCCTTGTCAATTGGTGGACAGGCTTTGGGGGATCAGGAGGTGAGTTACTCGCCTCAATATTCCTAGCTTCCCTCCTGCTGTTGAAGCCACTATATTGATATAGTGAGTCCAGTTCAATTTTGGGTCGATGGTAACCCCAAGGATGTTGATAGTTGGGGATTCAGTGATGGGAGCACTGTCAAGTGGTGATCGTTAGATTGTCTCTTCTTGGAGATAGTTGTTGTATGGCGTGAAACTTACTTGAAACATTGAGTAGCTCCACCATTCAATACGATCATGACTGATCAAACACTTCAATGCTTTTACACACTCTATCCCCATAACTCTTTACGTGGTTGGTAATCAAAAAAATCTATTGATCCCCATCTTAACTCAGTCTTTGAGTGAGTACATTTAAGGATCAGCCATTATCTAATTGATTGGGAGAACAAGATAAAGACAGCTCACTCATCTCCATTTTTCCCTTGTACCAGCGATGTTATAGTTCATTCAGAGTACTACTTGCTGTAACAACTATTCAAGTTGCGGTCTGGAGCTATGGATTGTGATGGTTAAATGCTCCAATATCTTTCCATCTGATAATGGGCCAGGAGAGTCTTCTGCTCTCGCTGTCTGCCATCGGAGTGTATTGTAACGACTTACAAGTTGATACTCAACCTGTTTGGCCTTTCTTTGTCTATGATGTCCTGAGGTGGGACTTGAACTGAAAATGTCTGACTCATGGGCAGGGATAGTACCCACTGCACTACAAGAACACACCCCCGTTCCTGTGCGGCAAATGGAAAATGTTATAATGTCTGGTTAACTGTTTCTGGATAACATCAACGTTTGGAAAATCCCACCTTGATTCCAAACGCTTTTTACTTCATGTGCTTTATTAACTCACTTCACTAACAAAACACTGGCAGGATCGATGGTCAGGGAATTGACCCTGCAGGAGTCCCCGTACAAAGCAGGATACGCTCTCCACGTTGTTCTCCTAGCAGTGAATCTCCACTCCAGATGTGTACAAATAAAGTTCTGCCAAGGCCAGGGGAGGTTAATTAAATTTCCTGCAGCTCACGGCCTCATGTCCCAGTGTCAACATTGCGCTGGCTGCGGGTATAGATAATCTAATTGAGGTGTTTAAGGTAATTAAAGGAGTTGATGGGTGGATACAGAGAAAGTGTTTCCTCTGGGGGGATATCCAGAATGAGGGGACATACCCTTAAAATTAAAGCTAGGCCATCAGAGGTCATGTCAGGACGCACTTCTTCATACAAAGGGGAGTGGAAATCAGGAACACACTCTTTCTCACATCGTTCCCCTCCCCCGCCCCTTTTAAAAATAAAAAAGCAAAAAGCTGTTAAAGCTGGGGGCCAAGTCTCCCCTTCGATACTCAAGGGACCGCAAATCCAGTTAACATGACCTGGCCTGTATTTAATCTTTTTAGCTTTGGCATCATTATGATGAACCACGCCCTTCTTGAGGTACAGTGCCCGGGAATGCAATATTCCAGATGGGGCTAACCAGAGTTCTAAACGGCTTTAACACAACTTACACCCATTGTTGTATTTGTATTCCAGTCCCTTTTTAAGGTTAAAACCCAATGTTCCAGTTGCTTTTTCAATTATTTCCCTTGCCCAATTGTCCTTAACATTTTCCGTACGTGGGCCTCTTCCTACAAAGGTCACTAGAATTTATTGATCAGGTTTAACGTGACTCATGTGAGGTGGATAATGCCACCTTTTTAAAGAAGCAAGTTGAGGTTAACCATGATGAAAATATTTCCATGCTGGAGATCTCACTACAGCCACCTCATCTGGATTGACCGACACCCTGATCAGAAACCATAAGAGATAGGAGCAGAATTAGGCCATTTGGACCATTGAGTTTGCTCCATCATTTGATCATGGCTGATATGTTTCTCAACCCCATTCTCCTGCCTTCTCATAACCCTTACTAATCAAGAACCTATCTATCTCTGTCTTAAATACACTAAATGTCTTGGTCTCCACAGCCTTCCGCAGCAATGAGTTCCACAGATTCACCACCATCTGAAGAAGTTCCTCCTTATCTCAGTTCTAAAGGGCTGTTCCTTCACTCTGAGGCTGGGCCGTCAGGTCCTAGTCTGTCCTACTAGTGGAAACATCTTTTCCACATTCTCTGTAACCAGGCCCCTCAGTATTCTGTGTATTTTAATGAGATCACCCCTCATCCTTCTAAACTCCATTGAGTGCAGACTCAGAGTCCTCAGTCGCTCCTCGTGTGACAAGCCCTTCATTCCTGGGATCATTCTTGTAAACCTCTTCCAGACCCTCTCCAATGCCAGTACGTCCTTCCTTAGATACAGTGTCTGAACCTACTCTCACTATTCCAAATATGGTTAGAACAATACCTTATACAGCGTCAGCAGTACCCCCTGCACTTGCATTCATTTCAAGAGGGCTAGAATACTAATATTGCATTTGCCTTTCAATTGTCAACTGAATGCACGGTAACCTTTAACAGAATCCTTAACTAAGACTTCTAAGTCCCTTTGTGAGTCAGCTTTCTGAAGCCTTTCACCATGCAGAAAATAATCCATGCCTCTCTTATTCCTACCAAAGTGCACAATCTCACACTTTACTACATCTGCCCACTCTCCTGGCCTGTCCAAGTCCTTATGTAGCTTCCTTGTCACCTCCACACTATCTGTGCCTCCACCTGCCCTTGTGCCACTTGCAAACCTAGCAGAAATACCCCCAGTTCCTTTGTCGAGATTGTTAATGTATAATATGAATAGGTGATGTCCTAACACTGACCCCTGCGGAACTCCACTAGTCACCGGCTGCCATCCTGGAAAAGGACCCCTTTAACCCCACTCTCTGCCTTCTGCCCCTCAGCCACTCTTCCATTCATGCCAGTACTTTATCCCCAGCATCATGGACGCTATCTTATTTAATAGCCTCCTATGTGGTACCTTATCAAAGGCCCTCTGGAAATCGAAATAGATCATGTCCACTGACTCTCCTTTGTTTAACTTGCTCAATACCTCCTCAAAGAATTTTAACAGATTTGTCAGACATGACCTCCCTTGACATACTGACTCAGCCTATTACCACGCACTTCCAAGTATTCCACAATCTCATCCTTAATGGACTGTCGCATCTTAGGCGGGAGGCGATGGCCTAGTGGTATTATTGCTGGACTGTTAATCCAGAAACCCAGATAACATTCTGGGGACCTGGGTTCAAGTCCTGCCATGGCAGATGGAAGAATGTGAATTCAATAAATATCCGGAATTAAGAATCTAATGATGACTGTGAATCCATTGCTGGTTGTCAGGGGAAAAAAAAACCCCATCTGGTTCACTAATGACTTTGAGGGAAGGAAACTGCCATTCTTACCTGGTCTGGCCTGCATGTGATTCCAGACTCTCAGCAATATGGTTGACTCTTAACTGCCCTCTGGGCAATAAATGCTGCCTAGCCAGCAACGCCCTCATCCCGTTAATGAATAAAGAAAAAAAGAAAAATCTTGCCAATAATCAATGTAAGTTCTAACTGGCCCATCTTTTGCCGCCTTCCCTTCTTAAATGGATGTTACATTAACTATTTTTCTGTCTTCTGGAACCCTCCCTGACACCAGTGATTCTTGAAAGATCACCACCAATGATAATCCATAATCTCCTCAGCTATCTCCTTCAGATCCCTGCGCTGCAGTCCATCTGGTCCAGGCAATTTATCCAACTTCTGACCTTTCAGCTTCTCCATCACCACCTCCTTAGTGATTGCCACTACACTCATCTCTGCCCTCGACTTACGTGAAGTTCTGGTATGTTGCCGGTGTCTTCTACCATGAAGACTGAGGCAAAGTACATATTCAGTTCCTCCATCATTTCTTTGTTCCCTATTACTACTTCTCTATCCTTATTTTCCAGCTGTCCAATGTCAACTCTCTCTTACCTTTCTTTTTAAAAAAACCTCTTGCGCTCTTATCTAGCTGACTGTTGTTGAGCTGGCCCTTGTATTTCATTGTCTCATTTCCCCAAACCCCCACTGCTTTCTTTTTAAGTTATCCTCTGATGGTTTCTAAGGTCTTGTCAATCTTCTGTTTTCTCACTAATCTTCACCACATTGTATGCTTTTCCTTTTGCCTTTATGCTGTCCCTGGATTCTCTTGTCAGCCATGGATACCTCCTCCTCCCCTTAGTATGCTTCTTCTTTCTTGGAATGAATTTCTGCTATGCCTCCTGAATTACCCCCAGAAACTCTTGCTGCTCTACTGTCTTCCTTACTAGGCGCCCCTTCCAATCAACTCCCCCCAGTACCTCCCTCATATCTGCTTGTAGGGTGGGTATTTGAAGGTTATCCTGTGTTTTGGTATTTCCAATGTGGTAACGGAGAGTATTTGAAAGAGCTTCTGCGTTTTGCCAAATGCTATTCCTGAATAGTGAGGGAGAATATGATGTGTTTTCTGATTATCGCCTTTCCTGTACAACTCTTGACACCATTAATCTTCCTCAACTCCTCTGTTTCCTTTGAATTAAAAAAAGATATAATGCTTTGAGTCATAATGTGAAAGGTCCTGTATGAATTTAAGTGCTTTCGTCATGAGAGATTGCCACTGTGAGGTCAAGGTTTGGTCAGAATGGATGAGCAAGCTCTTTGTGTGTCTCTGTGTCTGTGTGTGTGTGTGTGTGTGTGTGTGTGCATTCAGTGTTCCTGATTTTTAACATCCGTTCCCTGTATGCAGGCTACACTGCTGCCAATAATTTGATTTCCTTTTCCTCCCTTCATTCTCTTCCACCCAGCCTCTGGCTGTTCTTCATGTTAAAAGGAAAACTTAATTAGGAGGAGGGTAGAGTTCAGAACTGAGCTGCTTGTAGCCCTTTACCACCAGCTCTGGGCAAAAAAAAATGGATGAAACTAACTTGGCCCTGATTGATCTGTGTGTTTCTATTTTTTTTAAGAATTCATTCTCACTGTATGTGTTAATTCATTCATGGGCTCTGGGTGTCACTGGCTGGGCCAATATTTATTGCTCAGCCTCCAATTGCTGTTGAAATGAGTGGCTTGCTGAGCCAGTTGAGGAGGGGCAGTTAGAGTCAATCACATTGAGGCTGGAGTCACATGATCCATAAGGATGAGACAGTATGTTGGCAATTTTACTTTAGTTAAGGAGACAGTGAAGCAGATGGTTATTTCTGAGAATCAACAACAGTTACCTTTTTAAATTCGTTATGGGACGTGGATGTTATGTTTTTGCCCTTGATTGTGGTGAGCTGCCTTCCTGAACTGCTGAAATCCGTATGCTGTGTGTAGACGCAATATGCTGTTTGGCAGGCACTTCTTAGGATGTTGAGCCGGTGATGCTGAAGAAATGGTGCTATATTTCCAAGTCAGGATGGTGAGTGGCTCGGAGGGGAACTTTCAGGTGGTGCTGTTACCATGTATCTGCTGCCTTTGTACTTGCTGGTGGTAGTGGTTATGGGTTTGGACAACTGTGTGTTTTTTTTTTATTGTTGCCATTAGACTAGCTTTTTAATTCCAAACTTTTATTGAATTCAGGTTTCATCATCTGCCATTGATTCAAACCCATGTCCCTAGAATGAGAGCTTGGGACTCTGGATTAACCCCATTGGTGTTAACACTATGCCATTGGCTTCCCTTCCCTATTGGTAGTTACCCGCAGAAGGTGTTGGTGGGCCATACTCTTAAAACATTGGTAACAGGTTTGATTTCAGTTGTCTTGCCAGATGTTAGGCAAGAGTGACACACATTGTGTATAGCTGCAGTCCTTCGTCAGATTCAGGCCAGGCTAGGTTCCTTCCCTAAAAGGACATTAAAGATCCACCTGGGATTTAGAGACCATCCAATACTTCCTGATCACTTTGGCTAACACTGACTATTTTATTTCCAGAGTTTTTTTTTTTTAAAGTTGTATTTCCCGACTAACATGGTAGGATTTGAAATGTGGTCCTCTGTCTTGGGATTCTCCAGTATTAGAGATGGTTCCAATACATGGTAAGACTCATACCTACCAAGCTGCTAGTTTTGAGCAAGCTTTTAAAAGGTAAGATGCTGTGAAGTTATTGTTTCCAGGAATGAATAGGCTGTGTGTGTAGGGAGGGATGTAGCAACATTTAAGTCATTTTTTCCTTTTCTGTTTTGTAGCAAATCTCCCAGCTGCTCTCCTTATTACACCAAGGACAGTTCCAAGCTAAGCCAAATTTTCGAGGAAATAAATATTTGAAGAACTACAGGTATGTTCTCCTATAAAATCTCCTTCCCTTTGGAAAATGCAGGATTACAGGGATAGGATTGGGGGGGGCGGTGGGTCTAGGTAGAATGCTCTTTGAAGGGGCTGTGTGGACTCGATGGGCCGAATGGCCTGCTTCCACACAGTAGGGATTCTATGATTCTCTACTGAAAGATACTGTTTGCAATGCTGGAATACTTTTATAATTCAAGGAGACACAATGTGAGATTTACACACATTGAAAGTGGTTAGGATGTGGAATTATAATGCAGTGGTTACAGGGCCCAGGTTAGGGAGTACATGGAACATGGACAATGGAACATGGAACATTACAGCGCAGTACAGGCCCTTCGGCCCTCGATGTTGCGCCGACCTGTGAAACCAATCTGAAGCTCATCTAACCTAAACTATTCCATTATCATCCATATGTTTATCCAATGACCATTTAAATGCCCTTAAAGTGGGCGAGTCTACTATTTTTGCAGGCAGGGCATTCCACGCCCTTACTACTCTCTGAGTAAAGAACCTACCTCTGACATCTGTCCTATATCTATCACCCCTCAATTTAAAGCTATGTCCCCTCGTGCTAGCCATCACCATCCGAGGAAAAAGGCTCCCACTGTCCACCCTATCTAATCCTCTGATCATCTTGTATGTCTCTATCAAGTCACCTCTTAACCTTCTTCTCTCTAACGAAAACAGCCTCAAAACCCTCAGCCTTTCCTCATAAGACCTTCCCTCCATACCAGGCAACATCCTGGTAAATCTCCTCTGCACCCTTTCCAATGCTTCCACATCCTTCCTATAATGCGGTGACCAGAACTGTACGCAATACTCCAAGTGCGGCCGCACCAGAGTTTTGTACAGCTGCAACGTGACCTCATGGCTCCGAAACTCAATCCCTCTACCAATAAAACCTAACACACCGTACGCCTTCTTAACAACGCTATCAACCTGGGTGGCAACTTTCAGTGATCTATGCACATGGACACCGAGATCTTTCTGCTCATCCACACTACCAAGAATCTGACCATTAGCCCAGTACTCTGTATTCCTGTTATTCCTTCCAAAGTGAATCACCTCACACTTTTCCGCATTAAACTCCATTTGCCACCTCTCAGCCCAGCTCTGCAGCTTATCTATGTCCCTCTGTAACCTGCAACATCCTTCCGCACTATCCACAACTCCATTAACTTTGGTGTCATCCGCAAATTTACTAACCCATCCTTCTACGCCCTCATCCAGGTCATTTATAAAAATGACAAACAGCAGTGGCCCCAAAACAGATCCTTGAGGTACACCACTAGTAACTGAACTCCAGGATGAACATTTCCCATCAACCACCACCCTCTGTCTTCTTACAGCTAGCCAATTTCTGATCCAAACCGCTAAATCATCCTCAATCCCATGCCTCCGTATTTTCTGCAATAGCCTACCATGGGGAACCTTATCAAACGCTTTACTGAAATCCATATACACCACATCAACCGCTTTACCCTCATCTACCTGTTTGGTCACCTTCTCAAAGAACTCAATAAGGTTTGTGAGGCACGACCTTCCCTTCACAAAACCGTGTTGACTATTCCTAATCAAATTATTCCTTTCCAGATGATTATAAATCCTATCTCTTATAATCCTTTCCAACACTTTACCCACAACCGAAGTAAGGCTCACTGGTCTATAATTACCAGGGTTGTCTCTACTCCCCTTCTTGAACAAGGGGACAACATTTGCTAGTCTCCAGTCTTCTGGCACTATTCCTGAAGACAATGACGACATAAAGATCAAAGCCAAAGGCTCTGCAATCTCCTCTCTAGCTTCCCAGAGAATCCTAGGATAAATCCCATCCGGCCCAGGGGACTTATCTATTTTCACACCTTCCAGAATTGCTAACACCTCCTCCTTATGAACCTCAATCCCGTCTAGTCTAATAGACTGTATCTCAGTATTCTCCTCGACAACATTGTCTTTTTCCTGTGTGAATACTGACGAAAAATATTCATTTAGCACCTCTCCTATCTCTTCGGACTCCACGCACAACTTCCCACTACTGTCCTTGACCGGCCCCAATCTTACTCTAGTCATTCTTTTATTCCTGACATACCTATAGAAAGCTTTAGGGTTTTCCTTGATCCTACCTGCTAAAGACTTCTCATGTCCCCTCCTGGCTCTTCTTAGCTCTCTCTTTAGGTCCTTCCTGGCTAACTTGTAACTCTCAAGCGCCCTCACTGAGCCTTCACGCCTCATCTCTACATAAGCCTCCTTCTTCCTCTTGACAAGAGATTCAACTTCTTTCGTAAACCATGGTTCCCTCGCTCGACCACTTCCTCCCTGCCTGACAGGTACATACTTCTCAAGGACACGCAGTAGCTGTTCCTTGAACAAGCTCCACATTTCAATTGTGCCCAGCCCCTGCAGTTTCCTTCTCCATCCTATGCATCCTAAATCTTGCCTCATCGCCTCATAATTGCCTTTCCCCCAGCTATAACTCTTGCCCTGCGGTATATACCGATTCCTTTCCATCGCTAAAGTAAACGTAACCGAATTGTGGTCACTATCACCAAAGTGCTCACCTACCTCCAAATCTAACACCTGGCCTGGTTCATTACCCAGTACCAAATCCAATGTGGCCTCGCCTCTTGTTGGCCTACCTACATACTGTGTCAGGAAACCCTCCTGCACACATTGGACAAAAACTGACCCATCTGAAGTACTTGAACTATAGCGTTTCCAGTCAATATTTGGAAAGTTAAAGTCCCCCATAACAACTACCCTGTTACTTTCGCTCCTATCCAGAATCATCTTTGCAATCTTTTCCTCTGCATCTCTGGAACTTTTCGGAGGCCTATAGAAAACTCCCAACAGGGTGACCTCTCCTTTCCTGGTTCTAACCTCAGCCCATACTACCTCAGTAGACGAGTTGTCATCAAATGTCCTTTCTGCCACCGTAATACTGTCCTTGACTAACAATGCCACACTTCCCCCTCTTTTACCACCTTCCCTGATCTTACTGAAACATCTAAACCCCGGAACCTGCAACAACCATTCCTGTCCCTGCTCTATCCATGTCTCCGAAATGGCCACAACATCGAAGTCCCAGTTACCAACCCATCCTGCAAGTTCACCCACCTTATTCCGGATGCTCCTGGCATTGAAGTAGACACACTTCAAACCACCTTCCTGCCTGCCGGTACACTCCTGCGACCTTGAAACTTTCAGGACACCCTGGTTCACTCCTCCTCCACTCCCAACACCTCCCCACACCCCTACAGCACCTTCCCATGCAATCACAGAAGCTGTAAAATGTGCTGTTTACTTCCTCCTTCTTCACTATCCAAGGTCCCAAACATACATACCTTCCAGCCGAAGGAGCAATTTATCTATACTTCACTCAATCTCGTCTACTGTACTCACTGCTCAACGCTGTCTCCTCTATATTGGACAGACAAAACACAGACTGGACAACCATGTTTGCAGAACACCTACGTTCTATCCGTTAAAAACAACCCTGAAGTTTCAGTTGCCTGCCACTTCAACACACCACCCTGTTCCCTGGTCAATATCTGTCCCTGACCTGCTGCAGTGCTCCAGCGAAGCTCAGTGAAGGCTGGAAGAACAACAACCTCTTTTCCATTTGGGGACCTTGCAGCTTTCAGGAGTCAATATTGAGTTCAAAACTTTTATGGCCTGAACACCTCCAATGTCCTTTACCCACCCCTCACATCCCTAGCCATGTTATCTCATTGGCTGCTTTCAAATGATCCCCAGTAGCAACTTTTCTTCCTCCCTGGCTCACCATTATCCATTCCTTAGTCTGCCCAACTGGGGGTGTTCTCATTCTCTCGTGCTGTCACACTTGCTCCACCTATTTGTGCACTCTTTCTACCACCCCTGTCCCCATCCTAAGTGTATATACTATCTTTTCTTAGCTGCAATCAGTTCTGAAGAAGGGTGACTAGATCCAAAATGTTGACTCTGATTTCTCTCCACAGATGCTGCCAGACCTGCTGAGTTTCTCTAGCAATTTCTGTTTCTGTTTCTGCTGCTAGGCAAGTGTTTTTCACAATTTACATAACGATTTGAACTTATTAGAAGTTCAATTTGAAAATAGGCATTATCTGAAAATTTAAGGTATCCATACAATGGAAGATTGTGACAAAATACAGGTGTTAATAACATTGTGGAATGACTAATTGGCAAATGGATTTCAACATAAGTGAGTTAGTAGATTCTGGTTGGTAGAAAAAGAAACCAACATAATTGCTGAGAAATAAGGGTCTAAATAGGGTAAAGGTGCAAAGTGATTTTGGAGTTGCAGAAACACAAGTCATAAAGTAGCAATTCTGTTCATAGGGCTAAAGAAAGTGCAAGTAAAAACTGGGAGGGAATGAACTGAAAGGCAAAGAAGTTACTTTAAGGTCCTATAGTACCTTGGTTAAACCACACATGGGGTACTATAAATGGTTCTGCTCTCCACTTTACAAAACGGATGTAGAGACCTGGAAATATAGCAAAGAAGAATCACTTGGATAATACCAGAACTAAAAAGAGATTCCTATCAGGAACTATTGAGCAGGCTGAAACTGGTGCCTCTGGGACTTGAAGGGACCTAATGGGTGTCTTTGTCCTGACAAACCCTTCCATGATTTTAAAGGTAGAGAAGAATTTTATTCTTATGGGGAGTCCAAATCTTAGGTCATAAATACAAGATTGTAACAAATAAATTCATCAATGGAGAGACTAACGATGCTGAACCAGTAATTCAGAGGTTCAGTCTATGAATATTTGATGTGGGATTATGGGTTCAAATCCTACCACAGCAGCTGGTGGAATTTAAGTTCAAATTGCCTATAACTATCAGTAATGGTGACTGTGAAGCTATCAATGATTGTTGTAAAAACCCATCTGATTCACTAATGATGTTTAGGTAAGAAAATCTAATCCAGTCTGGGCTACATGTGGCACTAGACCCACAATACTGGATATTTTACAGAAGGGTAGATGACACTTAATAACTGAGCATGGCACTCAGTTCAAGGACAATTAGATAATCAATGCTGGAATAAAAACAAACTGCTGGATAAACTCGAGTCTGGCAGCATCTGTGGAGAGAAAACAGAGTTAATGTTTTGGGTCCAGTGACCTTTCTTCAGAACTTGCCAATGCCTCCCACATCCCAGGAGAGAGCTTTGTTTTATATTTTAAAAAAATTCTCGAGTGAGTGAGAATGGGCCTTGGATGCTTTGGTCCTGTTGATAAGGAAATGGGACTTTGGAAGGGATTGGGATGAAGACGGAATCCAGTTTGCCTGAGAGGACTTGGAAGAAGCTGAATGGTGAAAGATTTTTTTTCTAAAAATTTGTTTATGGGATGTGAGGTCTAATTGCCCAGAGGGTCAGTTCAGTCTCGAGTTAGCAGATTCCTTCTATGAAGAATGTTAGTGAATCAGATTGTCATTTTATGGTTACGTGGTCACCATTAAGTCAGATTTCATTAATTTCAAATTTTACCATTGGCCACAGTAGGACTCAAACCCTTGGAACATTAGCCTGGGGTTTTTAATTGCTAGTCCAGTGACATTACCATTTCCTCAGTGAAGTTGCTGTATTAGTTCTCTATCGATGTCTGCATAGTGTGATGTGTTTTGATTTTCAATATTTATGGCACAAATATTTAAACAAAGGAATATTATCATGAATAACAACTTGTAAGAACTTCAAAGATTTTTATTTTGAGCCATTTCTGAGAATGAAGAAAACCGCTCAATAAAAACATACTGACCACTTTTCCCTAACTCCAGGAGAGATGTGAGGTACGACTTAATTTCTTTTTCCATCGTCCTTGAGGAAAACCAACTCTTCCATTCCATCTGCGATGTCTTTCTCGTAAGGAGCTGGGCAGGGGTGGAATGAGGTGCGATAGTGAGGGTCACCACGGACCGTGCTGAGGAATCCAGCTGCCCCTGAGCAAGTTATACAGTTGGCCAGGATCACCGAGCCTTTTGACAGCAGTCTCTCTTCCTCCAGCAGACGCAGGTTCTTCAAATAGTCTGCACCTTGCCCCTGGTTCAGAAACACAAAATCGAATGTCTCCACCCCGAGCCATTTCTTGAATCGAGGAATGACCTCACAAAGAGATCCAGTGATCACTTGGAACTGGGGAGATGAGACACGTGTCAGAACTGAATGTACAGTGGGCCCCCATTTACTTCAATGAGAGGGGCCTTCAGCAGATCGGCACTTGACAGGAGATAAGAGGATTCAGTGGATGGGAAGACAGATTTGTCAAGGTGGCTGGTTCCCATGGTTCAGTAAGCAGCGCTCGCCTCTCAGCCAGGAAGTCATGGGTTCAATCCCTATTCCAGAGATTGGAGCATGACACTGCAGTAGGGGAAAGCTGCACTGACAAAAATGCAAGTTTGATGCCAAGTTCAAATGAGACCCATATGTAATGAACAAGTGAATGGAATGCCTTCCTCCTGTTACTGTGTAACAGGTTTGACTGGGCTGAATGGCCTCCTCCTGCCAACGTTCCTCTTCACGAGAACTAGGAGACAGGACAGGGGTATGTTTTTACGATTAGCTCCCCACCCCGCAAAACCCCAAACCTCCAGCATTGGGACTCTGGTAACAGACAATCTTAGTTACCTGCGTGTGTTTCAGTCCTGCCACCAGCATCATTTCCTCAGCCACTTCAGCAGTTTTGGGATCTTGCTCCAATGTATACAGCTTTGCTCCGGGTGTGAGGAGCCTTGCAATGCGAATTGCTGAGTAACCACAATTTGTTCCCAGCTCAAGAGCCCTGACCGGGCCACTGCGCTGTACCACTGATTCGAGGATCTGACCTGCAACACATCCACAATTACAAACAGCAGCCTGTGATCAGTTTTACACAGGCTAGAAGGAGGCTCTTTCGGCCCATTATGGCTGTGCTGGCACTTTGAAAAAGCTAGTCAATTAAACTCACTTCCCCTGTATTTTCAGTGGGTGACACTGTCTTTCACCTCTGAGGCAGAAGGTTGTGTGTTCCAATCCCACTTTGGAGGCTCTGAGCACTGGAGGCGGACATGCCCAATGTAGTACTGAAGGAGTGCTGCACTGTCAGAGGTGCTGACCTTCGGATCAGACAATAAAGTAAAACCACAGTTGGTCTCTTAGGTCATGTGATTACTTTATGGAAAAGAGCAAGAATGTTCCCTGAACACTCCAGGGCCAATATTAATCCCTCAGCCTGCATCACTACAACTGCTTTGTATTATATTGTTGTCTTTGGCAGTTTGCTATGCACACATTACTTGCTCTTTTATGCACATTATGACTGTGACCAGCTTTATTACGGAAAGTGGAATAAATATGAGGCACGGGAAGATACAAAACTATGGGGAGAAAACTGGGGCAGTGGGATTAGTTTTAGGATTAATACAGGTTTTGTGGAAGAGAGTGGGATTAGTTTTATGATTCAGATAGATTTACAGGGAGAGGGCAGTGGGATTGGTTTTTGGGATTGATGCAGAGCTATGGGGAGAGTTTGGGATTAATTTTGTGATTCATATAGGTTTATAGGGAGAGGTTGGGGTAGTGGGATTGACATAGGGCTAAAGGGAAAGCAAGGGACAGTTTGATTAATTATGGAATTGATGTATGGCTACAGGGCAATGGGATCAGTTTGGTATTGATACAAGGTTATAGGGAGGGTGTGGAGCAGTGGGATCAATTTTGGAATTGCCATCGGTCTATTTTTTTTTCCTTTATTCATTATTGGAATGAGGATGTCATTGGCTGGGCAGCATTTATTGTCCATCCCTAATTGCCCAGAGGGCAACATCAGAGTCAACCACATTGCTGAGGGTCTGGAGTCACATGTAGGCCAGGCCAGGTAAGGATGGCAGTTTCCTTCCCTAAAGGACATTAGTGAACCAGATGGGTTTTTCCTGACAATCAGCAATGGATTCATGGACATCATTGGATTCTTAATTCCAGATTTTTTTTTAATCAAATTCAATCTCCACCATCTTCTGTGGCAGGATTCAAACCCGGGTCCACCGGAATGTTATCCGGGTCTCTGGATTAACAGCCCAGCGTTAATACCACTAGGCTATTGCCTCCACAGTGGGGAGTGAGATTAGTTTGGGTTTCATACAAGGCTTTGTGGAGAGTGTGGGACCGTGGGATGAGTCTGTAATTGAGACACGGCTATGGGAAGAGCGTGGGGCAGTTGAATTTATTGCGGAATTTATGTAAGGCTATGTGGCAGGGGAATTATTTTGGATTGATACAAGGCTACGGAGAAAATGTGAGGCAGTGGGATTGTTTTGGGATCAGTCTGTAAAGCATTAGCGCAGGGCTGAAAGTCCTGAATAGTTTTATGACCCTGTCATCTTCCGGGATAGTCGAAAGGTTTTGATACAGTGGTGTACAGGGATACAGTGACTAAGTGACTGGACCTAACCTTTGGCGGGGCCGGTGCTTGTCACACACTCGTATTTGCCACACCACTCGTCCAATGTGCTTAGTACACTCTCGGGCTTCCCGTGTGTCGAGTTGGTCAAAACGTAACGGAACGCCCGTTCTTCCGGGGACATTCCGGTCAGGCAGGTCTTAAACCAGCCCAGGAATCGGTGACGGTAGAAGCGGATCAGCCGGTGGTGATATCGGTTCGCCAGGGCAGTGCAGACGGGCACCAGGATTGCAGCCAGAACAGGAAGCCACGTCTTCAGCTGAGAGGAGCAGGATACACGGAGCGTTATTAAATCTCTGCGGAAACTCAACATCCTGTAGCAATCATTCGCCAAATCATTTTCTGCTCAAGGTATCCAATGTTGCTCCGTGAGCAGAACTCTCTCACCCTCTAGCTCACAGGGCGTGTATTGCACATATGTTTAACTAACCTCGGATATCGTGTCCAGGCCTGCTGTGTTCCTCCAGCTCCGCACTGTGTTACCTACATCTAACTAACCTGTTCAGAGGTGAACAGATAGTCACATCTTGAATCTGTTCTGATGGCCGGACAGGGAGTACAGAAGATCAGAAGGACCTTGGTGTGTATGTCCATGGATCCTTGAAGGCGGAAGGACAAGTAGATAAAGTGGCTAAGAAGGCAGAGGGGATTCTTGCCTTTATTAGTTAAGGCACTGAATATAAGAGCAAGGATGTCTTGATGGAGCTGGAGTACTGTGTGCAGTTCTGACCACCACACTACAGGAAGGATGTAATTGTGCTGGAGAGGGTGCAGTGGAGATTCACCAGGATGTGGCCTGGCCTGGAGCAATTCAGCAATGAAGAGAGACTAGAGAGTCTAGTGTTGTCGTCCTGACAGCAGAGTAGGTGGGGTGACTTGATTGGGGTGTACAAAGTTATGAGGGGCATGGGTAGGGTAGATAGGGGGAATTTTTCCCCTGGCAGAGGGGTCAGTAACCACGAGGCTCAGTTTTAAGGTAAGGAGCAGAAGATTTGAACAGTAAAGGAATTAAGGGTTATGGGGAGTGGGCGGGTAAATGGAGCTGAGTCTCAAAAAGATCAGCCATGATCTTATTAAATGGCGGGGCAGGCTCGAGGGGCCAGATGGCCTACTCCTGCTCCTAGTTCTTATGTTCTTATTTAGAGGGGATTTGAGGAAATGTCTTTTCACCCAGAGAGTGTTATCTAGAACATGCTGCCCATAAGGGTACTAGGGGCAGGAAACCTGGACTATGGGCCAAGTGCTAGAAAATGCAATTCCAATAGATAGATGTTATTGACTAGCACAGACACGATGGGCCGAAGTGCCTGTTTGTGTACTGTAAAAACTTTGATGGTATTTGTTATGACACATCTCTCAAGCAGGTGGGACTTGAATCTGGACCTTCTGGTTCAGAATTAGGGACACTAACACTGTACTACACCAACCCTCTTTCATATGTAAAGACCAAAGGAGTGCTGCACTGTCCTAGGTCAGTACTGAAGGAGTGCTTCATTGTTGATTTGATTTGATTTGATTTATTGTTGTACCTCAGTACAGTGAAATGTTTTGTTTTGCGAGCAGTACAGGTAGATCATAACATACAAGGACAGACAGATCATAGGGTGTTTAGACAGAGCGAGGCATACAAGGTTATGGCTGCACAGGAGGTACACAAAAGCAAGAGCAACATTAGATTTGAAATTAGAGAAGTCCATTCAGCAGTCTAATAAGAGCAAGGAAGAAGGGATAGTACTGGGAGAGTGCTAAATTGTCAGACAGTCAGAACTGAGTGGGTGCTGCACCATTGGATGGTCAGAACTGAGGGACTGCTGCACTGTTGGACAGCCAGTATTGAGGGAGTGCTGCACTGTTGGAAGTTCTGTCTTTTTAGCGAGGCATTGAGCTCAAGCCTCAAAAGGATATAAAACTGCATTTGCCAAACTGTGGATCAGGACCCCATTGGGCTGGCAATGAATACCACGGAGCTCAGATTGCTTTTGGTTAGGTGTGAAACTGTTTTAAACCCTGGTATTTCTTTGTTGTTGGTGAACATGGCCTAATGGGTTATTCTCTGACATCCAATTGCTGCTGCAAAAAAGCCAGTGAAAAGGATTCTTTGTTTCTTTCATAGAAACCTGCCTGTACATTCATGTCCAAAGAGTTCAACCCTGTTCTCCCACATCCAGCCCTAGCCAAGAATAAAGACTCCCGAACCCCCATCCGCTTAAATTGGAGGCATTAAAATGGACCCAGGAAAATATTTTGTATTGAAATAAACAATCCTGTTTTGATGAAGACCAGAAATATTGCTTGAACTTGATTCAGTTTCAGTCACTACACTGCACATCCTTAAGTGCTGAAATATGAAAATCTAACATGCTAACATGAACTATGTAACATTATTGTACCATAAAGCTTTCACAAGAAACTTGAGCCATTAAACAAATACTTTGTTACTCCCTTCATAGTAGAAGACAGAAGAAACATTAATGAAATAACGAGGAACCAAGTTGAACAAGATTAAGAGGCACATCAAGTCCTTACCCTGAATGAGATAAGAATATTCACAGAGTAGTCTGTCAACCTTTACTCTCTCACTGGCTGGGATTTGTTCTATCTGGGACAGTTTGGGCTCAGAAACCAGTTTAATTGCTGTGCTTGTTAGCTCTGAGGACCCTTTCTGGCCTGCATACCTTCAGCTCAAAGCAGCATCAGGTACAGCTGACAGCTAGTGTCAGAACTTGAACAGAGATAACTGGCAATTCCATCTGCACCCATTGTGCAGTCTTTCATGAACAGAGCCAGGAATTGGACAATGAAAAGGCCATTTCAAACCCTTGGGTCTGTTCAAACATCTTATTGGATCATAACTGATCTGTAATTTATATCTATTTATCCACATTTGAACCATATTTATTAATATCCTGGATGAGCAATAAACCGTTTCATTCATGAACGCTGTAATTTGCAGCTTTCTCAAGACAGACAGTTCCAGATTTACACCACTGTGTTCAGAATTCTTTTCTCTCAGGAATAGTGGGGGCTAGGTCATTGAATATGTTCAAAGCTGAGTTAGATGGATTTTGGATTGACAGGAGAGTCCAGAGATACGTGGGGTAGGGAAGGCTGGTGGTGTGGTAGACAGTAATGTGGTGTTGAGGCCAAATCAGATCAGCCATAATTTTATCAATGGTGGGGCAAGGTCAAGGGGCTGAATGGAGCCCTTCTGACCCTATTTCTTGTGTGTGCCTGAGAACCTTGATCCATCTTGATCCATCTTGATCCCTAGCTAATGTCCCCACATGTAATAGTCACGTGAAACGCACAAGCTTTGATAGCAAGAAGATTGTCAATCTAGTGTAGCATCACATCCAAAGCCACTCTCTGTCTATGTGCACAACCCTCTGCAAGCAAGAGCACCTTTCACATATTGAAGTCTCTCCAGGCACTTAACAGGACCAAAACAAAATTTGACTCTGAGTCACATATTAGGTCAGGCAACCAAAATTTGATTGATGAAAGAGGTCATTTTTAATAAACATCTTAAAAGAGGAAAAAGGTAGAGAGATTTAAGGAGGAAACTCTTAAACTATGTCCCCTAGTTTTTAGTCTAATTTTTGGAATAAGATGTCTCCCTCTTAAGACAGAGATGAGGAGAAACATTTTCTCTCAGATGTTTGATGGAGTGTGGAATTCTCTCGTTCAGCGGGAACGGAAGGCTGGATCTTGAAATTTATCCAAGGTTGAGTTAGGTAGGTTTTGATAATCAAGGGAGTTAAGGGTTATGGAGCTTAGACAGGAAGTTGAGCTTAGACAACAATCTGATCAACCACAATCTTATTGAATGGTGGAGCAAGTTCGAAGGGCCATGTGGCCTATTTCTGCTCTGTTTCTTCGTAGGACCCAGGCAGTTGAAAGTGCAGGGCATTGGTGAAATCACACCTTGAATACAATGTTCAGTTTTGGTCTCCCTATTTAAGAAAGGATGAGAATGCATTGGAGATGGTTCAGAGGAGCTTTACTCAATGCGTGGGTTAGAACACAGAACATAGAACAATACGACACAGGAATGGGCCCTTCGGCCCACGATGTTGTGCCGAACATGATGCCAGATTAAACTAATCCCTTCTCTCTTCGTTGGTCCCTATCCCTCCATCCCTTGCATATTCATGTGCTTATCCAAAAGTCCCTTAAACACCCCTATCATATCTGCCTCCACCACTATCCCTGGCAGCGTGATCCAGACTCCTACCATTCTCTGTGTAAAAAACTTTCCCCCCCACTCACCTTAAATGCATTCCACCTAGTATTAGACACTTCAACTCTGGGAAAAAGATTCTTACTGTCAACCCTATCTATGCATCTCATAATTTTATAGACTTCTATCATGTCACTGCCCCCTCCTCCTCAGCCTCTGCTGCTCCAGAGAAAACAACGTGAGTTTTTCTAGCCTTCCTTATAACTCATACCTTCTACTTCAGGCAGAATCTTGGTAAACCTCTTCTGCACCCTCTCCAAAGCCTCCACATCCTTCCTATAATGTGGCAACCAGAATTGAATGCAATACTCTAACTGTGGCCTAACCAAAGTCTTATAAAGCTGCAACATGACATCCTGACTCTTGTATTCAATTCCCTGATGAATGAAGGCACACATGCCAAAAGCCTTCTTTATCACTCTCTCTACTTGTGTTGCCACTTTCAGAAAGCTAAAGACTTGAATCCCAAGATCCCTCTGTACATCAATGCTGCTCAGGGTCCTGCCATTAACTGTATACTTTTCCTTAACATTTGATCTCCCAAAGTGCAGCACCTCACACTTATCTGGATTAAACTCCATCTGCCAATTCTCTGTCCATATCTGCAACTAATCTGTATCCTGCTGTATCCTTTGACAACATTTTACACTATCCACAACTCCACCAATCTTTGTGTTGTCTGCAAACTTACTATCCCACCCATCTACATTTTCATCCAAGTCATTTATATATCACAAACAGCAGAGGTCCCAGTATGGATCTCTGCAGAACACCACTAGTCACTGACCTCCAGCCTGAAATACACCCTTCCATCACTACCCTCTGCCTTCAATGGGCAAGCCAATTCTGAACCCAAGCAGCCAAGTCACCATGGATCCCACACATCTTTAGCTGCTGGATGGGCCTACCACGAGGGACCTCATTGAAAACTTACTAAAATCCATGTAGACATCATCCATTGTTCTACCCTCATCGACTACCTTCGTCACCTCCTTAAAAAATTCAATCAAGTTAGTAAGACATGACCTGCCCCTCTCATAGCCATGCTGACTGTCCCTAATTAGGCCATGTTTATCCAAATGCGTGTAAATCCAAACCCTGAGAATTCTCTCCAATAGCTTCTCAATCACCAATGTGAGAGTTACTAGGACTTCTCCAGTGGCTCACTAGGATGCAAAGATCTTGGTCAAGGTCCTAGCAATCTGCTGTCTTGCCTCTCTCAGTAACCTGGGGTAGGTACGTGGAGATGCCAGTACTGGACTGGACTTCACCTGATGAAACAGCAGTGCTTCGAAAGCTTGTGATTTTAAATAAACCTGTTGGACTATAACACCTGCTTTCATGTGATATCTGACTTTGTGGTAGATACCATCAGGCCCTGGGGACTTATCTGCCTCAATGCTCTTCAAGAGATCCAATACCACTTTTTTCTTGATCTCAAATGCCCTAGCATGTTAGGATGCTCCACACTAATTTCAATATCCTCCATATCCTTCTCCTGGGTGAATACCAATATGAAGTACTCATTTAGGATCTTGCTCACATCCTCTGCCTCCAAGCACAAGTTCCCTCCTTTATCCATGAGTGGTCCTACTTTCTCCCTCGTCATCCTCTTGTTTTTAATGTATGTATAGAATGCCTTTGGATTCTCTTTAACCCTAGTTGCCAAGGTCATTTCATAGCCCATTCTTGTTCTCCAGTTTCCTGCTTATGGGTTGTCTGAGGACAGACTGGGCAGCCTGGGCTTCTTTCCATTGGAGTTTGGAAGAGTGGGGTCAATTTAGTTGAAATGTATAAGCTCCTGAATGGTATTCACAAGGTGGATGAGGAAAGAATGTTTCCTGTTATGGGTCTGTCACAAAACTAGGGGGCACTGTTTTAAAATTAGGGTCGCCCTTTCAGGACAGAAATGAGGAGAACTGTTATTCCCTCAGAGAGTTGTGTGACTTTGAAACTTTCTGCCTCAGAAGTCGATGGAGTTGGGGTTATTGAATAGTTTTAAGACAGAGTTGGATAGATTTTTATGACACAGGGGAAACCAAGAGTTATTGGGAGTTGATGAGAACATGGAATTTGAAATAGAGATTAGCCATGATCTTATTGAATGGTTGAGAAGTATCAAAGGGCTGAAAGGTCCACTTGTGTTCCTACCTTGCATGTTCCTTTATTGATACAGTAGCCAATCATGACGCGATTAAAATCTGGGGGCACATAAGAAGCCAGAATTGGTCAGGTGCTGATGCCTCAGAAGGCTGTAGAGCAGGAAAGATATGACAAAGATCAGGAAGGTTGGGAAACAAAAGATATATGAACACAAAAGATTTTAAAATTGAGTTTTTTTTTGGAGCAGGATTCAATGCTTTCCTGGGTTTTCCATGATCCAGACGAGAGAGGGAGATGTGAGATTGCCTGGCTGAAGATTCAGGAAGATGTACAATCTACATAGTTTCCCTTCCACAGTCAGGTGGAGGCTGCTTTGTGAATGAAATGTGCGCATGCGCCACAGCCAAAGCACCAATTCACCATCGCGCTGCCTTCTGGGATATGAAGTCCGCCATTAACACCGTGGGCAGGCCGAACAGCAAACATTCCTCCCGCTTTCGAAACTACGATCGTTGGACCGGAGCACCAACTGGAAGCAACTGCTGGACTCTTTGTACACTAAGTATTTTCATGTATTTCTAAATAAATAATTTATATTTTCAATTCTATATAAATAAACATGAATAAAAAAGAACAGCCCTGTCAGCGGTACATAAAACAATTGGACTCAAAAGCAATTCCAACATTTCAGTAGCCTTGCTGGGTAAGAAGAGATCAGTCTGACTGGAACAGGTTCGAGGGGATGCTCACTTCTGTCATCAAGAGTGTTTAGAGAAAACTGCTCCTCGGATAATAGGAACAGGAGTAAGCCATTCAGTTCCCCGAGCCTGTTTCGCCATGCAACGAAAACTTGACTGATCTATGGCTTAACTCCAAATACCATGGACCATAGACCAACTCGTGGACTTTGGCCCATATCCTTTGGTATCTTTGTTTAACATAAAAATAAATTAAATTAAATTTTAAATTAACAATCGATCTAGCATCCGCTTAGGAAATCCCGAATTTAGATCAATTGGTAAAGATTAAAATTCATCGCTTGAAAATAGTATTAAAACCTCTATTTAAAACTCGAAAGGTGAAACTTACCGTTTAGGTCCGGTTGCTACGGGGGATTCCTCAGACGGAAGAGCCATACAACATGACAGACCGCAAGGCTTATCAAGTTAAAAATGATCCGGGAACATCAGGCGCCCTCCAGCCGAAAGTGGTGGAATAAATTTGTCCCTTCACGGCCATTCGCGAATTTTAATTATTCTATGAACTTTCCAAAGGAAACTTCAACTTCTATCGGCAAAAGTACAATATTGATGATCTGTGCAGAAGTTATTAGCCTTGAGCAATTCGACAGAAATGACTGAATTAGTTTTATTGTCACTTATACTCAAAAGCATACAAGTGTACAACGTGACAGACCGGAAGGCTTGTCGAGTTAAAAATGTTCCGGGAACATCAGGCGCCTTCCAGCTGAACGTGGCGGAAATAAATCGCAGAATTGTTATAGTGCAATGGAGGAGGAGGCCATTTCGCCTATCGCGTCTGTATCGGCTCTTAGCGTTTTAACCTCGTGCCAGTCTTCTGCCTTTTCCCTGCGACTCTGCACATTGTTTCTATTTAAATAATCATCTAATACCCTCGAATGCCTGCATGTACACTTCCAGACAGTGTATTCCAAACCCTAACTGCACATGGTGAGAACTTTCTGCTCATCTTGCATTTGCTTCTTTACTAACTTTCGTTTCTTTATGATTGTGCTGTCTGGTTCTCGATCCTTTTATGAATGGAAAAGTTTCTCCTCATCAAATCTGTCCAGACTGCTTGTGATTTTGAAAATTTATATCTAATCTCTAAGCCTTGTCTTCTCCACTCTTTTCTCAGGGCTGACGTGTTTCATCCATGAAACCATTCTAGTAAACCTTTTCTGAATTCTCTCCACTGTTTTCATATTCTTCCTATAGTGTCAAATTCAGAACTGTACATAATACCCCAGTTGAAGTCTAACCAGTGCCCTTTGTGTGTACAGCATAACTTCAAAGAAGGTCAACTGGCTGGATGGGTGGTTAGAGAAATTATAATGAAGAAATTGATAGATTGAAGGTTGATAAATCCCTCGGGCCTGATAATCTACACACCAGAGTACCGAGGGAAGTGGCCCTAGAAATAATGGATGCGTTGGTGGTCACCTTCCAAAATTCTTTAGACTCTGGATGGCTAGTTTGTGATGCTGAGTGATGCCAACAGCATGGGTTCAATTCCCACACTGGCTGAGGTCACCACCAATGTCTCAACTGGAACAACTTGGCCAGGACACAGCTAATTTTGAAACACCAGCCTTCAGGACTAAGACAGATGTTTCCATGAAGGAGCCTTGCAGTTTTCCATGCCTTCAGCCAATCCTTGATATTATATGAAGTGAATCAAATTGGTTAAAGATACATCAGTGTCTGGCACTTGTGTAGCATGCATGTTATTTGCCATTAATCAACCCAAGCCTGAATGTTAATATCTGAGGGCTTGTAGATGGTAATAAATACTGAAATCATCAGCGAAGATCATTGCTGTAGATGCTGAATGTGTTTGGGCCTAAGACTCTACCCTGAGGAACTTGTGCAGCAACAGCCTGTGGTGTAGTGACTCTCGAGTTAAATTTACCACTCTCTAATGTTAAAGATTTGTTGCGCTTATGACTAATAGACCTCTCTACTAATCCTGCTCCCTTTAATGACTTGTGTACCTACACATCCAGGTCTTTCTGCTTGTGCTCTCCTATTCTATGATTCATCTTGGCCTCCTTCTGAGGTTCCAGCATCACTAATGAATCTTTAGCCAATTTGATGCACTTCACATAATATCAATGGCAATGGAAGCAGTCATCAACAGCGCTGTTAAACAATACTTGCTCAGTAATAAGCTGCTCACTGATGCTTATTTCTGCTTCTACCAGGGCCACCATGGTTTGTTCAAACCCTAACAAGAGAGTTGAATTGAGTGTAACTGCCTTTGACATCATGGCATCATTTTGACTGAGTGTGGCATTAAATAGCCAACAATAGTGAAGTCAATGGTAATTGGGGGAAAACTCTCCACTGTATAGAGTCATATCTAGCACAAAGGAAGATGGTTGTTGTTGGAGATCAGTCTTCTGAACCCCTAAATGTTGCTGCAAGAATTCCTCAGGGTAGTGTCCTCGGCCAAAACACATTCAGTTGCTTCATCAATAACCTTTGTTTATGATTTCAGTATTTATTATCATTCACAACTCCTCAGAAATTAACATTCAGGCTTGGGTTAATCAATGGCAAGTAATGTTCATGCCACACAAGTGCCTGCCATGACCATCTCCCCTTGCCATTCAATAGCATTACTATCATTTAATTTCATGTTGTCAACATCTTTGGGTTGGAGGGATGTTCCTATCATTTAACAAGGACATAACTGGATTAGCCATAAAAGAACTGTGGCTATGACAGACAGTCAAGGGCTAGGTATGCTGCAATGAGTAACTCAATAAATTTTGCAACAACACCAAGTTGTATTTCTAAGCCCTTTAATGTCGTAAAACTTCACAGGTACAATTATCAAACAAATCCTGATCAGAGCCACAAAAAGACTTATTGCACAGGTAATGCGAAGCTTGATCCAAATAGCTGGCTTTAAGTAGTGTCTTAAAGGAGGAAGAGGGAAATGCAGAGGTATTTAGGGAGAGAATTCCAGAACTGACAGGAGTTCAAATAAAGAAATCTGTTACTCTTACACAGATCAGTCTGAACGCAACTCGTGTTCCACGAAGAGCCACGTAACAAAGGATGAGCAATTCATTCATTTTGGTGACTTCTTCAAAGACTACAGACCAAAGCTGGAGTGCAAGAACACAGCACTCAGCAGCAGAAATTCATCAGCAACTGTTAGTTACAATTGAGAATTTACAAAATAAATGCACACGATTGGCATTCAGCAGCATTAGCATTAACGGTTATGTTTGATATTTCAACAGTAACCAAAACAGAAACATCTTATTACCCATTGGTATTCCAATAGAGTGCAAGCCATCAACAATGCAGCATTGTTTTAGCACAAACATTTAATTCTAAATTCCAACCAAACTAATTGCTACAGTGAAATTTTAGTTCAGATACAGTTATTAGGAACAAACAAAATGTGAAAATGCGTATTGCTTTAACTGATGGAAGATATTCCAGGTTTGGATGGCACAAACTTTAGTTTGTTTGATTCCTTCCTTTCAGGATAGGAATTTCAGGTTGCTGATTTGCTTGCCGAGCTGGCTTGTTTTTGTTCAGACATTTCGTCACCATGCTAGGTAACATCAGTGGTGAGGCCTCCGATGAAGCAATGTTGTTCTACTGCACTTGGAATCTATACTGACCGGTCTGTTATGGTGAGTAGTGTCATTTCCGGTTTTGTTCTGAATGGGTTTGTATATGAGGTTCAATTCTATATGTTTATTGATTGCATTATGGGTTAAGAACCATGCCTCTAGGAATTCCCAGGACAATGAAGGCCATCAGTTTAACTGCGACAACATAACCATAGTGGCCCAAGCCAAACATGGACACGCACGGGAATTCCTAGAGGCATGGTTCTCAACACATAATGCAATCAACAAACATACAGAATTGGAGCCCATATACAAACTCATACAGAACAAACCCGGAAATGACACTACTCACCTTAATGGACCGGACAGTATAAATTCCAAGCCGAGTACAACAACATTGCCTCGTTGGAGGCCTCACTGATGACGTTACCTAGCATGGTGACGAAACGTCTGAATGAAAACAAGCCAGCTCGGCGAGCAAATCAATAACCTTACCCACAACCCTAGCTACATATCTTTGTTAAAACCTTAAATAGGAATTTCACTTTTGTCTCATTACAGCTACTGCTATCTGTATGATGCGAGCATTAACTCATCTTAGATGAAGTCCTGTAGTCCTCACAGTGTAGCACTCCTAAAGTAGTGTTCTACCCCAGGGACCATACAAGACTACTCCTGGAACTCAAGCATCTTATTTTAATGTAAAATAAAGAACTAAGGATGCTGGAGATCTGAAACAGAAACAAGTTACTGGAGAAACTCAGCAGGTCTGGCAGTATGTGTGAGAAGAAAGCAGAGTTAATATTTCAAGATCACTGACTCTTCATCAGAACAGTTCTGACAAAGAGTTACCGGTCTTGAGTTGTAACTCTGCTTTCTTCCCACAGGTGCTGCCAGACCTCTTGAGGTCCACAGCCTTATTATAATGTACAAAATCTAAATCATTATTAATTAGACATGAGGCAATTTGTAAAGTAGACATTTATTAAGGAATGATGTAAACAGTGTCATTCAATACGGATTGCATCATTGCAGTTTCCAGGGTCATCTCCTGGTGCAGCACGTACTGGGTTGTCTTTTGCCTGACAGATGTTTATGTGTATACTGCACATTAGGTGCATAATAGGAACAAGAAAGGGCAGCCTGATAAATTGTTTGTATTGGAGAGAAGACTTCTAAATTAAATGAGGGTGACATTTTCCAACATTAATTGAGCAGCCATCAAACAGAAAAGAAGCTGGTTTCATTACTGTCATCACCATTTGATCAGTATTTTTTACTATGTAAAGATTAGGTCAACTGTACAATACATTAACAGATCATTCAGCTCCATTCACTGGCATTTTTTTGCTCTGCTAATGCCACCTCCCAGCCTACTTCATCTCACCTAAAGAACTGGAGGAGGCACAACTGGGTAGATGCCGAGAAGAAGCTTCCTCTCATAGGGGAATTTTCCCCCTTGGGTCACTGTTTGAAAATAAGTGGTCTCCCATTTAAGTCAGAGACGAGGAGCAATTTCTTCCCCTGGACGGCCATTAGTGTTTGCAATTCTTGGCCCTAGCTAGCAATGGAGACTGGGTCACTGAAAATACATTGAAGGAGTTGGACAGATTTTTAATGGGAAATCAGCAGTCTCAGAGCGGAGTCACCAAGTGAAGAGGAAGTATGTGAATATTATTATAATCCTGGGAGGGGTAGAAGATTAGTGCAGAGCAGTAGGATCAGTTTTCAAATTGCATTAATAAAGAGCAGGGAATGATAGTCAACTGAACATCATCCTGTTGTGCGTAAATCTCTGTGGGAAGAGCCATTTTGCTTCCCCAATAGCTAAGCGTGTACCAGTCTGCAGTCTGGTATTTTATAGCAACAGCTAGTGGCGGTCATGGCAGAATGAGAACATTTGTTGCAGAAATCCATCCACCATAGCCCGCTCTGCTGTTCTTCAATAGTTGTGCAATCTTTGGTGTTGGACAAGCTGTACATACACTTAGAACAAGTATAAGCCTTGTGGCACAAGAATGGTCCAGTCACAGAACACAGAGCAGGATGAGGCCACCTCTCTATTCAGATCATCCCACACCTGTGACTCCACTGTGGGATGCGAGCCTGCCTGCCAGGGCTTCCGAACGATGGTCCAAGCAGATGGTACTCGCTGATCTCAGTCGTCCATCCTTGGCGAGTAGGCTTCTATTGCTAAGTGGTGAGACATGAAGACTGCCCATGCTCCACGAGTGTGTTAGATCTGAAGCCATGCCTGCCTGCAGCTGGGAACCTCCCCAGTCTTCACTGACTTCACGTGGACGTTCCTGAGGGATTGGCAATCTGGGACTGGCCAAAGAAGGAAGACAAGGGGAGGACATCACCGACCTCAGGACACTGTGCTCATTGGAGAAACTGAAACTTCCTGGCAAGGAAAGATATATTATTGGTAACAACTAATTCAGTCTCCTCAGCCTTACTTATTGGAATTTATACTTGAAATTCCTTGGGTCTTCCACCTCTCTGTTCACCTTGAAAAATGATCCTTTTTTTCCTCACTTAACCTTTGTGGATTGGTCTGTACCCATCCCTCACCAACACCCATCCACAAAATACACATGCACACCATCCCCCACCCACTGCTGATATCCTGAATTCCCCAGGCCCCATTCCTGTGCCAAACTAGTTCATCAGAAACTGAAACATTAACTCTTTTTTCATTCTCCATTGATGCAATCTGACCATTTTCTCTTAATTTTAGATCCTTCCAGCATCTGTAGTATTCTTTTGATGTTTTTTGAATCATCAGATTTCATATTTGAATAGTGATTTAGCAATGCAGCAAAATATCCTAAGGCACTTCACTGGCAGCGTTACCAAACAATTAGGGACCAAGACACACAAGGAAATATTTGGACAGGTGACTACTGACAGAAATTCATGTAATCAGTGCCTTAACTAAAGAAGGAGGATGGTAGAGAGATGAGACGTTTAGGAAGGAAATTCCAGAGCTCTAGGCCTAGGCAGCTGAAGACACCAATTATAAGTGATTAAAGAACTGAAGAAACACAGAGCTCCTGAGGGTTTCTCGGAGATAGATCAAAGAGGCAAGAAACAAAATGACAAAATATTACAGATGCTGGAAATCTGAAACAAACACAGAATGCTAGAGAGATTCAGCAGAATCTTTGGAGGGAGAAACAGACAATGTTTCGAGTCTGGAATGACTCTTCAGAAGACTCTTCTTCAGAGTCTCTGAAGAAGACTTATACTAGATTTGAAACATTAATTCTGTTACTCTTCCCAAAGCAGCTGCCAGACCTGCTGAGTTTCTCCAAGATGTGAAAGGGAGCATTTGGAAAGACAAACAGTGAAAAGTTGGAAATCTGAACAAAAAAAAACACAGAAAAACACTGGAAATATGCAGCTGGTCAGTGTGCATCTGGAAAGGTAGGAAACTACCTAATAATTTGCATCCTGATTAATGACTGCATCTTTTTCAACATCGTCCGAACCACAGTACAATTCTAGTCTATACCTGTATGAATAACGCTACAGAGTTGATAATGCCGCGTAAAATATTCATCACCATAAGTGGCATACCGTGGTGGTCAATTCTGTGTTAAGCATTGCCTGTACGGCTCAAGGGCTTCACTCAAGCATGGTGTTTTCTGCGGCATTTGCTACTGAGAAACATAAATATCATAGCTAACATGCTCATTCCTTTACTCCCTGAATTTATACTGGATCATTTATCTTCCCTAAACTCAACTTTCAGAGCACAAAGGGTCAGCTCCCTCAACCCTTAGGGAGGAAATTCAAGAGCTCTAGGCTTAGGCAGCTGAGGACACCAATTAGAACTGAAGAAACACAGAGCTCCTGGGGGTTTCAAGGAGATAGATCAAAGATGCAAGAAACAAAACGGCAAAGTATTACAGATGCTGGAAATCTGAAACAAGTACAAAATGCTAGACAGATTCAGCAGCATTGGAGGGAGAAACTGACAATCATTACTATTCCCAACACATCAAGAAATAATTTCAATGTAGTGGTGAAAACTGATTGCCAATTATTTCAGAAATCCTAACAATGTATTACCTCTTAGCACACCAATTCTTTTACTTTTCATTTAATTTTTATATTGCATCTTCTCATTTATCCTACCTGGGAAGCATTCTGAAGGGGGAAGATAAATAGCTAGAGGTCATGATCGCATGCAAGAAAAAGAAAAGAGATCTTGCAAACAGTCTTTAGGGAGTTAGGTAGGAAATTCAAAAACAGGAATTCATACATAGTAAAACCTCTGGATTACTTCTGGTAACACGCATTAGTGAATAAAGGAACAGAAGGACAGAGTGGATGAATGTGTAGCTGGAGGGACAGTGAGGGAGGGAGGATTTTAAATTCCTGGGGTATTGGGACTATTTCTGAGGGAGGTGGGACCTGTACAAATCAGCCAGGTTACATCTGTACAGGAATGGGATAAGCAACCTTGCAGGGAGGTTTACTTATTCTGTGGGGGTGGATCTAAATGAGATTGACACTGGATGAGATCCTGATGAGTAATTCAGACAGGATAGAAGCTGAGATGGAATCAGAATTTAACACATGGCGAGGAAAGTCTGGAGGTTAGAGGAAACATAGCTTAGTTAAGAAAGAATTGAGCTTTCAAGGCAAAACGGAATATAACGCAAAGAGCCTAGGGAATAAGGTAGATAAGCTGAGGGTACAGATAGGCACACGTGAGTACGATACCATAGCTGTGACCAAGGCTTGTAAGAAAGATGAGCAGAACTGGGAGGTCAACATTCCTGGTTATTCAGAGGAGTTGGAGATGGGGATGAAAGAGTGTGGCCCAGTGTGTCGGTTTCGTCCCAGCATGGCGTTCTTGTCATGGATTGATCAGCTTCCTCCGAAACCAGGAGCCGTAAATGGACTGTGATGAACTTTTGTGTTAAATTTACTATTTATTGTTACTTCTGAATTTACATATAACTTCTGTCATTAATACAGGCACCATGGTAAGGTGACTTATAACACTTTCCATTGTATTTTTCTTGTAAAAGTACATGACAATAAATTCTAAAAAAAATGATGTAGGTGCTGTACAATATTGATTGAGGAATCAATTCTAGCAGTGAGGAAGGATGCTATTTTAGAAAAATCATCAAATGAGGTCATATGGGTAGAAGTAAAAATCTCTGAAGAGACAAACATGCTGTTGGGTGTTTACTACAGGCCCCCAAACAATCAGGGAGAAATAAGAGGGTCAATGTGTCATCAAATTCCAGAGAAATGTAAGAATAATAAGGCAGTGATAGTTCCAGATTTTAAGTAAACAGATATTAACTGGGTTAGTTGCAGTGTGCAAGATAGGGAGGGAACAACATTCTTAACTTGCATCCAAGAGAACCCTTTACAAATACGCAAGTAAGCCAACAAGCTAGGAGGCAGTTCTGGATCTAATATTTGGAAATGAGCTCAGGCAGGAAGAAGGCATATCAGTAGGGCCTTGTGTATCTTTAAGGCTGAGATAAATATATTCTTGGTCTGTAGGGGAATCAAGAGTTACATGGAAAGGGAAGAAAAGTGAAAATGAGGAACGTCAGATCAACCATGATCCTATTGAATGGCGGAACATGCCCGAGGGGCCAAATGGCTTTCTCCTGTTCCAATTTCTTATGGTCTTATGGACATTGACTTTAGCAAGGCTTTTGATAAGATCCCTTGTGGTAGACTGGTTAAGAAAGTTAGAGTCCACAGGTTAAGGGAAAGTGACTCGCTGGATCCAAAACTGGCTGAAAGGCATAATGCAGAGTGTAGTGGTTGAAGGGCATTTCATTGACTGGAAGTCAGTTTCCAGTGGGGTTCCTCAAGGCTCGGTTCTGGGATCCTTGCTGCTGATGGTGTACATTAATGATTTGGACTTAAATGTAGGAGGAATGATCAAGAATTTTGTGTACGACATGGGAATTGGTGGGTGGTAAATAGGAGGAGGATAGCTGTAAATTGCAGGAGGATATTAATGGACTGGTCAGCTGGGCACAGCAGTAGTGAATGGAATTCAACCCGGAAAAGTGACAGGTAATCTACTTTGGGACAGCTAACAAGGCAAATGGTTACACTATGAACAGTTGGATCCTGAAAAGTATACGGAATACCAGTATAACCTTGGTGTGCATATTCATAGATCCCTAAATGTAGCAGGGTAAGTATACAAGTTAGTTGACAAGGCACACGGGGTATCTGCCTTTATTCGCTGAGGCACAGAATACAACAGCAGGATGGTTATGTTGGAACTACATAAAATGCTGGTTAGGCTACATTTGGAGTACTGCGTGCAGTTCTGGTCACCACATTGCAGGAAGGATATGACTGCACTTGAGAAGGTAAAGTGGAAATTTACCAGTATGCTGTCTGGGCTGGAGGGTCTGAACTATGAGGAAAGATTGAATAGACTGGGTTGTTTTCCTTGCAACAATGAAGGATAAAAGGGGCCTGGCTAGAGGTATATAAGATGATGAGGGGCAGAGGTAGGGTGAATAGGAAGTATGTTTTTTATTTGTAGAAGGGTCAATAACAACGGGGCATAGAGGTACAAGGCTTGGAGGGGAGTTGAGGAGAATGCTTTTCCACTCAGAGTTCGGTGGGATCCTTTTACTCATTGCCTGAAAGCGTGATTGTATCAGAAACTCTCATAATACGACTGTGTTTAGATATTCACTTGCATCGTCATTGCTTCCAGGGCCATGGGCCAAGAACTGGAAAACAGGACTAGTTTAGGCAGATTTTCGTTGACTGACATTGACACAATGGGCCAAATAGCCTCCTTCTGTGTTATAAGAGTCTATTAGAATATAGAAATTGTCTGACACAGTAGAAGCCTGAGGCTAGCATCTACAAGCCCCTTGTCACAAGGGGGATGAAAGCTACTTCCAGATCTTTGACTAGAACCTGATGGACATCATTTACCTTTGATCTGGAGATCTTCCATCAGGCACTGCAGGTTACGTGTAGCCTCGTCACTGCCTGAGTGAGCTGCTCTCCAATACAACTCAATGGCTTTTGAAAAACTTACTGGGAGGCCTGAGGAAAGGGAAAGAAGAGTTTTGTTAGATTGGTTTGATGAAAGGAATTGTTTGTTTGCTTGCTAATCTGGAAAACCTGCGCTAAAGCAGGGGAGGGGTTGCTGAGCTAGGGTGCCATCAACAAGCCACAGCCACAGTCACACCCCATTAGGGAGACAGTGATGCAAAAACAAAGGAAAAAGGATTACAGTAATTCACTCCCAGTTTTGAATCCCAAAGGAGGCTCCTATTACATAGTCAAATCCAGCACTATGCACCTTAAAGCAAACAATATTAAGGGAAAATTTAATAGGGATGTTTTGAACAGCCAGTTCAAAAATACCAGAATGGACAACTTGGGGTAAATAACATTAAAACAATGATAAAATATGGTAAAGCACTGGATATCTTCTGTGCTTATTCAAGTGAAGGACGTGGGTGCTGGAGAATTGGAAACTTGTGGGTCTCAGTCCTGTTTGCTCCTGTGATTTCTGATTTGCTGGGATCCCTGTTTCCCCTCACTACCTTGATGAAGGTTTAATGCTCTGTGATAGTACAGTACCTCCTAGTCCTTGCTGGTACAACACTCCCAGAGCACACTGCGCGTCAGCATGTTCAAGGGCTGCAGCCTTCTGATAGAGTTCAGCAGCTTGTCGCAAGTCCATCATCACACCCCAGCCTTTCTCGTAGCAAATACCCAGGTTGTAGTGACTTGCAGGATCCTGCAAAGGACAGGAAATAACTCATTCTGCTGAAAGTCAATGTAGTCAATAAAAACAAAATATGTTGATATGGACACCAACCATATTGACAGGTTGGGGCCCCAGGGGCTTCAATGGGTAGGAGTGTGCAGTGCAGCACTGGGGATCAAATACTGTGTTCTACATCCCTCCAATTCTTGCCAGAATTCTACTCATTTCACTCCATTAGCAACGGCTGTGTTTTCAGTAAGTCAAAGCCCTAAAACTTCTGGAATTCAATTAACCTGTGAGAATTAGTGTTTCATGATGACATAGCCCCTGGAAAGATGACTCCAACATAGGAAATATAGTAGTTAGAATAAGATAATCAAATCCTTCAACCATCTTAAAGGTCTCAAACACAGGAAGTTCTTCACACTGCTCTGGAATTTTGGAACGCATTGTGGGTGCAGTATGAGGAAAAGCTTTGTTTTTTTTGAGGGATTAACAGTGCTCCAAAATGTGGACATTTTCTAATTGATATGAATGACCTCCAGAAGGAGGCCATTTAGCCCATCTCCTTAAACCTTTAAAGTAAAGGTAAAGTCATCATAGTCTTACCAGACCACTGGGTTGCTCTCTCAGACAGAGAAGACTAATGGTGGTTTGACTGGAGGGTCATCAGGCCTCAGGTGAGGGAGAGGTTGAGAAGGATGGTCCTTCATGGTAACCTCAGCTGGTGAGGGAATTGAATTAACCAATGCTGTTGGTGTCACTCTGCATCACAAACTAGCTATTCAACCAACTGAGCTAACTGACCTACCAAACAAAACATCTTACCCCACTTTCCGATGCCATCATCAGGTATCTGGCAGCTTGATATAGATCTTTGTGGGGTTCTTTTGTAAAGAATACACCAAGATAGGCTTGGGCCTGAAATGACAAGAGGATAAATTGCATTTTTTTTCACTTCAGAGCAGTACTTTCACTGAGATTATTTCTTCCCCATCTCCTAGTCCTTCCTTCCAGATTCTGTTTTATTTTCTCTGGCATGTCAGAGAAAACTTCCATTTCTACAGCGCAGGTCACAACCTCAGGACATCCCTAAGCGCATTAAAGTCAATGAGTAGTTTTGAAATGCAATCAGTTATAAGAATTACTGTTTTTTTTTCCATTTAAGGGGAACTTTCAGTTGGTGGTGTTTCCAAATATCTGCTGTCCATGTGCTTCATGTAGTGGGTTTGGAAGGAAGCCACGTTTGGCAGGAATCTTATGCACAACAAAACAGCCACAAACAATGTCATAATGACCAGGTAATCTATTATAAGCGATGCTGCTGGAGTCCAGAACACTCTGGATGTCTGCCTTAGTCTTCTTCAAAGATTTCTGTGGGAGCTTTTACACACACCTGAGGGAGGGAGGGAGGGAGGGAGGGAGGTGGGGGGGGTGGTGGTGGTGGGTGGGTGGGAGCAGATACAGCCTTAGTTTAACTTCTTTCAGATGAGCTGGCATCTCAGATAGTGTAGCATCCGAATCCCTCCATAGATGCACTAGGTGTGCCATTCTAGTTTTTTTTTAATCTCATAGGGCTGGGGTAGATGCAGGGAGCTGGACAGAGGCATGTGAAAATGTCTATGTTAAGCAGCAGACAAGGAGGTTGGATGAACTTTTCCCAGCATCTTTAATTAGGATTGTCAGATAAGTATAGGTTGACCTTCATGGTAATAGTAAACTACCATGTTAGAAGTCATCAAAGGCAGAGATAATTCGACTACTGTTCGACATAACCTCAGTCTCTTTGAAAAAGGAGAATGAGGACAATAAAATAAAAGTAAAAAGAAGTTTAATAGACGCAGTCTTTTTGTAGAGGCTTATGTTCCACAAGAGCTTCCTCTGAACAGGAGCAAGACTCTTCAAATTAATGCAGCCCTCTTGAAGAAGCTTAGCAACATACCTGAACTTTTCTGTATATACGCAGCATTTTTTTAAATTAAAAGATGATCTCTTGCCTCTTTGAGTCCAGATTTTGCTGCCTTTTCCAACTGTCCTACAGCTTCTTGGGTATCCCTGGTCTGTTTTTCTGGCTTGACATGCAATAGGTACTGGGCCCAACGGAACTGGGCCATGTTGTGTCCTTGGGCAGCAGCATAACTGTAATACAAAGCAGCCTGGAAGGACAGGGGAGGAAAGTGAATAGGATTGGACTTGATTGCAATACATCTGAGAGATTGTCCTACTTTTGAAATACAAAAGACACAAAACACATGGTGGAGATTTCAGTAGTTTATGTGTTCAGTGTTTCAGTGTTCAATGGTTTGTGGGAATGTGGTTCATTGCGCACTTGTTAATGAGTTTTTGAAATTAAAAGACAGTAAAAGAGTGCCAACACTTTTTACCAATCCCTAGCTGCCTTGAGAAGGTGGTGGTGGGAACTGAGTGTCTTGTTGGTCTATATCAGAGGCCTGTTAAAAGTCAGACATGTTGATATGGACCTGTAGTCATAGGAATGTTAGCTCATTGCCCATTTTGTTGGTCTAGAACATAGAACTGTACAGCACTGTACAGGCCCTTCGGCCCATGATGTTGTGCCGACCTATTATCCTACTAAGATCAATCTACCCTGCATACCCCACATCTTAGTCTAGTAATCCAAATGTTTGCGCTAATAATACAGGGATAGGAATATGAGTCCCAGTAGGACCTGACAATTTAAATTCAGATAATTAAATAAATTGGCAATAAAAACCTAGTATCCGTAATACTGCAAATGAAAATACCTGACAGCCTAGGGAAGGAAATGGGCTGTCCTTACCCTGTCTGACCTATGAGTGACTCCAGACCTACAGCAATGTGGTTGGGCAGTAAATGTCAGTGACAACCACATTCCATAAATTAATAAGTAAATAAAACACAAACTACATTTTGTACGGGCAACAAGTTTCTTTCTCAGTTGATGTGGTGAGATTTGATCTCAGTTCAAAATAACCATATTAAGTGGGTGAAGGAGGAAAGTTGACTAGGGCATCCAGAGAACTCCTTGCGGGCTCAACAAATAGTGTAAGGGAACTTTAACATTCATCTCAATTACAGATGTCCTGATTTAGTGTTTATCCAAAAGATAAACATCTACTACTAAGCAGCACTTCTGTAGTACTAGAGGGGAAATTTCCATCTCCATTTTGTACTCAAGACTCAAGTGAGGTTCAAATCTACAAACGCCTTGTCAATGACATACTGTATGGCAAGAAAAGCGATCAAAACAAAGTTAATATATAAAAGGCAAGTTTTTTTTTTAAACAGATTCCTACCTTCTTGATATCTTTGACAGTGCCTTTCCCCAGTTCATAGCAGACTCCGACATTGTACTGGGCTTTGCTGTAGCCTTGGTTGGCTGCTACCATGAAATAGGAGAAAGCCATATCGTAGTCTTTGGCTTTCATATTTTTCAGTCCTGTTCAGAAGAGATTTAACAAATAGGAAGATCAGGGGAGTATAGCTCGCCGGAGAGGAGATTCTTTAGAAGTTAAAGTAAACATTGTATATGGATTTCAGTAAAGCGTTTGATAAGGTTCCTCACGATAGGCTATTGCAGAAAATACGGAGGCATGGGATAGAGGGTGATTTAGCGGTTTGGATCAGAAATTGGCTAACTGTAAGAAGACAGAGGGTGGTGGTTGATGGGAAATGTTCATCCTGGAGTTCAGTTACTAGTGGTGTACCTCAAGGATCTGTTTTGGGGCCACTGCTGTTTGTCACTTTTATAAGTGGCCTGGATGAGGGCGTAGAAGGATGGGTTAGTAAATTTGCGGATGACACTAAAGTTGGTGGAGTTGTGGATAGTGTGGAAGGATGTTGCAGGTTACAGAGGGACATAGATAAGCTGCAGAGCTGGGCTGAGAGGTGGCAAATGGAGTTTAATGCAGAAAAGTGTGAGGTGATTCACTTTGGAAGGAGTAACAGGAATACAGAGGACTGGGCTAATGGTAAGATTCTTGGTAGTGTGGATAAGCAGAGAGATCTCGGTGTCCATGTGCATAGATCACTGAAAGTTGCCACCCAGGTTGATAGCGTTGTTAAGAAGGCGCACGGTGTGTTAGGTTTTATTGGTAGAGGGATTGAGTTTTGGAGCCATGAGATCATGTTGCAGCTGTACAAAACTCTGGTGCGGCCGCACTTGGAGTATTGCATACAGTTCTGGTCGCTGCATTATAGGAAGGATGTGGAAGCATTGGAAAGGGTGCACAGGAGCTTTACCAGGATGTTGCCTGGTATGGAGGGAAGGGCTTATGAGGAAAGGCTGAGGGACTTGAGGCTGTTTTTGTTAGAGAGAAGAAGGTTAAGAAGTGACTTAATAGAGACATACAAGATGATCAGAAGATTAGATAGGGTGAACAGTGAGAGCCTTTTTGCTCGGATGGTGATGGCTAGCACGAGGAGACATAGCTTTAAATTGAGGGGTGATAGATATAGGACAGATGTCAGAGGTAGGTTCTTTACTCAGAGAGTAGTAAGGGCGTGGAATGCCCCGCCGTCTCCATTCTATAAATTGCAAACAGCAATCAGAGACTTTGTGTACGTATTTGTGGTTATTCAGTAAGAAAAGGGTCTGTTTTGCTTATAATGCCCTTCATGGCTAAATGGCCAACAAATGGTCATTGCTTTGACAGGCATTTTAATATCCTCTGCTGATATGGGCACCACTGGCAAGGGTGGCTATTGCTCATCCGCTGGCTCATCCTTTTTGAGAACTGTTGGCCTGTCTTCTGAATTTCTGCAACCACTGTCTGAAGGCGGCACAGCCACAGTGTTGTTAGATGTCAACATTAAGTATGTTCATTTCCATAAGGTATCTTGTACAGTATATCTTAAACAAGCAATTCAGGACAGAGAGGATTCTCGTCAGTAAAATGACTTACCAATAATGTTTAAAATTGAAGAAACGCTGGAATTTGCAGCTCCCTGCAAGTTAGATGTGGCTTGGTTTAAAATTTCTTCTGGATTTGGGTCCTCTCTCTGAATAAACGGATCAGACAGTGGTGATTAACAGTTAACCGAGCCAAGCTCAATACATTTGTGGAATCACTCAAGTTGAAATTGGTATTAAGTCACTAATGGAACAAGTTACCTGTAGGTCTCCTTGCTGGCCATTTTCACTTGTTGAACCAGAGCATAATGAGCCTTGTATATCTTTTATAAACAGTGGCTCATCTGCAACACAGAAGAAAATCTATGGATATACACACTCTGAAACTGATAGAATACTGTGCAAGGTACTTGTGGTATAAAAGCAGAAATGCAGATGAGACTGCATGGAACTGCTAAGCTACAATTGAACTCCCAAAAAATATTCTAGAAATCCTTAAAAGAACAAGAGGACAACTTAGGAAAGAGCAGAGTCAATAGGAGATGGAAAAGGTAATGTGTTGATACAGAAGACGTACCATGGTTCAGAATGAATATTTTGCTTTTGTTTTTGTACAGGAGTGAAAATTAGACAGCTAAGGAGGACAAGTGTGGATTACTGGATGGGGTAAATATAGTGAGGGAGAAATTATTGGAGTGTCTAGCGAGGTCTAGATGAATTGTATCCCAGGCTCCAAAGAAAAGCAAAGGGAGAAAAGTTGAAGCTTACACCATCTTTTTTCCAGACACAGGCATTGTGCTGGAGGAACGCAGGACAGCTAATGTTATACTATTGTTTTAAAAGACTGGAGGGGATAGACTAAGTGATTTCAGTCCAGTCAGCCTAACCTTGGCGATAAGCTAGTTATTGGGAAATAAAATTCTGAGGAACAGCATAAATCATCATTTAGTGAGGCACAGAATAATCAAGGAGAGTCAGCTAGATTTGGTAAGGGATGGCTACATCTGACTAACCTGATTGGGATTTTTGAGGGAGTAACAATGAGGATCAATGACAGTAACGCATCTGTAGTCTAAATGGGTTTTAGCAAGACTATTGGCAAGGGCCTACATTGCACAAAGCTCACAGCATCTCTGGGAAAGAAGTTATCAAATTCCATCCCACTTACCTCACAGATAACAATTTGATGGACTGTATATGACTAGCTGCCTCAAACTACCACCCATACTTCATGTATAGTCACGTGTCATACTGTGCTTTGGGAAGTAGAGTAAGAAATGAATTATTATATATACTTGGTTTTAGACTTGTATAACATTAAAAGTAAACTATTTATTCTATATGTTCCTAGGATTTGCACTTAAATTCAAAAAGTGATTTTGTGCTAATAACGTTGGAGATGACTGGTGTATGGGGTAACATATTAGCATGGATAGAAGGTTGACTGGCTGATAAAGTTTCATAAATGGGTCTTTTTTCTGATTGGCAGAATGCTATGACACATAGGCGTTTGTGCTGAGGCCTTTTCACAATTTGAATCAGTGAATTAGATATGGGAATTGAAGGCATGACAGCTAAATTTGCAGACAACATCAACTCAGG
Source organism: Rhincodon typus (assembly GCF_021869965.1). Classification (NCBI taxonomy): domain Eukaryota; kingdom Metazoa; phylum Chordata; class Chondrichthyes; order Orectolobiformes; family Rhincodontidae; genus Rhincodon; species Rhincodon typus. The sequence continues at coordinate 63,806,412 of NC_063343.1, forward strand.
TGGAAAAGCATGTTGTAAAGAAGACATAAGGAAGTTGCAGATGGATATAAATAGATTGAGCAAAAATCAGGCAAATGGAGTATAATTGAAATAACTCAGAGAGGCTGGCATCCAAACATCGAATCACCCTTTATTTACATGTGGAGAGTCCTTGACACTGATCCAGCTTCCTCAGAGTCAGCACTCAGAGTGAACAGAATCTCTGACACTCCTGTTTATATCTGTCAGTCAGGGCTCCCTGATTGGACCAGATTAACAGCCCCAATCAGGGAACTCATATTCCATGAGGTCCAACTGGCTAACCTCATTACAATCACTACAATAATGTTGGAAATTGTGAAGCAGTTCAATTTGGCAGAAAAAAATTTAAAAATGCAGAGTACTACTTAAATAGCGAACATCTACAGAATTTCAAGGAGCAGTGAGATATAGGTATTCTAATGCAGCAGTGACAAAAAAGTTAGAATAGAGATACAGCGAGTATTTAGAGTCATATAGCAAAGAAACAGACCCTTTGGCGCACCATATCTATGCCAACCAACAAACATCAAACTACACTAATCCCATATATCAGTACTTGGTCCATCGTCTACAATGCCTTAGCATTTTAAATACTCATCCAGATGCTTCTTGAATGTTGCAAGAATACTCGCCTCCACACCCACTCAGGCAGCAAGTTTCATGTATCTACCATACTCGAGGTGAAGAAAAATTTCCTCAGATTTCCTCTAAACCATTTACTCCTCACCTTAAAGTTATGCCCTTGGTCTTACACATGGCTGCCATGGGGAAAAGATTCTCATGATCTATTTTGTCTGTGCCCCTCATAATTTTGTATACCTCAATCAGAACCCCCCTCAACCTCCTCTGCTCTAAGTAAAACAAATCCAGCATATCCAATCTCTCCTCATAACTGGGACTTTTCATCTCAGACTACATCCTGGTCAATCTCCTCTGCACCCTGCCCAGTATAATCACGTCCTTCTGATAGTGTGGTGACCAGAACTGCACACGGTATTGCACCTGTCCCTAACCAATGTTTTATAAAGTTGTAACAAGACCTCTTTGTTCCTATACTCTATGTCTCAGCTAATGAAGGTTAGCATCGAATAAGCCTTCTTCAGCATCCTATTCACCTGTGCTGACACTTTCAGGGGTCTATGGGCTTATACACTGAAGTCCATTTGTTCCTGAGTTTTCCCTAGAAACCTAGCGATCCTTCCTTATTAAACCTCCCAAAATGCATCACCTCACACTTATTGGGATTAAATTCCATCTGCCCAATTTACCAGCGGATCAATATCAGATGGCAGCTTGCAAACATCCTTCTCACTATCTCCAACAACGTGAATTTTCACATCATCTGCAAATCTTCTAATTATACCTTCTACATTCACATCCAAGTCGTTAATGTACATAACAAACAGCAAGGGTCCCAGCACTGGAAACTGTGGCATACTGCTGGTCACAGGCTTCCAATTACAAAAGCAAATCTCCATCATCCCCCTTTGCCTCCTATTTCTAAGACAATTTTGGATCTAGTTTGCCAACTTGCCTTGGATTCCATGGGCTCCTACGTGGGTAATTAAGTCATCTAATGAAATTCTGTCTTTTATTACAAAAGACATTAAATATAAGAGTATGTTTTGTTTAGTTATACAGGGCATTGGTGTGACGAAATCTGCTTACCGTATGTAGTTTTTGTATTCTTATTTATGTGAAGCATGTGGTTCAGTGGTTTATGGGATGATACTTGAGATGAGCAGCTTGTTTTATGAGGAAAAATTGGACAGACAAGGTTTGTTTTCACTGAAGTATAGTTAAGTGAGAAATGACTTCATTGAAGTATAAAAGATCCAGAATGGTCTCGACAAGGTGGACTTGGAAATGCTGTGCCCAGAACTGGGGCACATTGTTTTAGAATTAGGGATCTCCCTTTTAGGACAGAGATGAGGAGAAATATTTTCTCTTAGAGGGTTGTGTGACTCTGGAACTCCAACTCTGAATTTTTTTTTTAAGTTGGATGAAGATGGGCAAGGGAATCAAAGGTTATCGGGGGTGGATGGGAATGTGGAATTCGAAACATTAGGAGATCAGTCGTGATTCTATTGAATAATTGAGGCACCAAATCACTTTTGCTCCTCTTTCATATGCACAAATATATATATGCATGTACATAGCGAGGCAAGGCACTACCTCCTCAACGGCAATTAGGGATAGCTAACAAATACTCACTTTGCCATTGACATCCACATTCCATGAGTGGATTCTATGATTTTGCAGCATCACTAAGAAAATTCTTCATGACCCGTACCTTGCTCAACGCTTTCATTGTGCTCCTGTTGCTTGGTCCTTGAATACACGGGTTTGACATTTGCAGGAGGGGTTGATCTGGTTGATACAGAATTCTCAACTCTCGAGTTATTGATGGAGTGTGGAGTTACACATTGAGGCAAAATGTACTGTTTGAACTCTAACAACCAAGCAAAAAAATACTAACAGTCAGAGAGAGATAATACAAGAAGGGACAAGGTTTCTGCAAAACAAACATTGAGGGTGGTAGCACTTGGCTGCAGAACCTGAATTTAAATATACAAAAAAACATTTAATTATTTTAAAATTTGCATGTCAAAGCATCTCATACCATCAATTACTTAAGGTGCAGTGACAGCTAGAGTGAAACATGCAATAGTTTAAATGTGATCTCAACTCTGTGGAAAGAATGTTTACAGTGATGGATTTATGTATTGAAGTGTGTCAATTATTTTATTTTAGAAAAGCATGTGGTGTTAATTTGTGCCTTTTGTGTTGTGTCAGTTTAAGTATTGCAGTATACAGGAAATTAATACCTTCCTTCCCAAGTTTAATACAGCAGTGACAATCTTTGGGGAAATTGATGAATACTTCTACTTCTGACAGCCCAAATCCCAGAAATGAAACCACAAAACCCTGAAACTCATGTAACCCAGAAGTATCATAACAGTGTTACATCTGTGGTGCAAAGCCAAAAACTTGCAAGGCTGTGGTCTCAGGAAGCCACTAACAGTTTCAGTTGTTCCAGCCGATCAAACTAACTGCATTAACATGATTCATTGTCCTGGTCTGGTAGGAATGCAAATTCTGGAAATGAGAAAATAAGATCCAAGAAACTGCCATGTTACATGCACATAATTAAAACTCACAATCACCAGCTGAGGCTCGACTTGGGGGAGGGGTATAGGAGACTCCAGTTGGTGTGGTGTCAGATAATGAAGAATTGAGTGTAATCCCTGACAGCTATCTAATGGCTCTTGATACAAAATGCATGTATGTTGAGATTTTATTTTTTAAAATGGGGTATGGAACAGAGAAAGGATGTGTAATTACTAAAAGAAGACAGATTAGTCTGGAGTTAGATGAGTACACCTAGTGTTGGGCACCTCTCTTTTGGTGGGATACAAAGTCATGGGTGTTGAAGAGATTCAGAGATAATCCCAGGGATCAGAAGATTTTGTAATGAGGACAAACTAAAGACACCAAGTACATTTCCATGTGAGCACAATCTAAAAACAGATCTGATGTGACTGTTTGAAATTATCAGGGGTGCCCATAGTTGAATCAGGAAAATACTATTTGCACTGTCTGTTAGGTAATTATCATCATCAACTTACAAACGTCACAAAAAGGGAAGAGGCGAGATAAAGAGGATAATAAATGTTGGCCATTTGGTGGATACAGGGACACTGAATATTTTATAAGGCAGAGGTCAATAGATTTTTAACTAAAAGAGTGTAAGGGTAGGCAGCAAAGTAGGATTGAGGCCACAATCAGCTCAAACATGATCTTAGTGAATGGCAGAGTAGGCTCGAGGCTCTGAATAGACTATCCCCACACCAATTAATGCATTTTTCAGAATGAAAAGCAAGTGTTGCTGAACCCCTCTCTCAAATCAGGTCAGCTGACCATTGATGCTTATTTTCTTCACCCATATGAAAATGGGAGATTTAGGTCCGGTATAGAAAGCTCAGAAGCCCATTACTTATCCCAGCCTGAAATAGTACCCTAAGGAAGGGTGAAAGCGTTAAAGTGTGCAGGATATCATTTACACCTCTATGCATTTAGGTGATGGAATTCTTTGTAAAGCATCCTACTGTTTCCAAAGAGATAGTAAGAACTGCCGATGCTGGAGTCTGAGATAACACAGTGTGGAACTAGAGGAACACAGCAGGCCAGGCAGCATCAGAGGAGCAGGAAAGCTGACGTTTCGGGTCGGGACCCTTCTTCAGAAATGGGAGAGGGGAAGGGGGCTCCGAAATAAATAGAGAGAGGGGAGCGCAGAGATAGCAGTTAGCTAGTGGAGCCGATAGGTGGGAGAGAAGACGGACAGGTCAAGGAGCCAGGGATGAAGCTAGTAAAGGTGCGTGTAGGTAGGCAGTGGGGAGGGGGATTAGTCAGTGAGGTGGGAGGAGCAGATAGGTGGGAGAGAAGATGGACAGGTCAAGGAGAGGAGGGTCTGGTATTGGGATGAGGTCGGGGGTGGGGAGATTTTAAAGTCCACGTTGAGACCATTGGGTTGTAGGCTTCCAAGGCAGAATATGAGGTGCTGTTCCTCCAGTTTCCAGTTGGCATCGTTGTGACACTGGAGGCGGCCCAGGATGGACATGTCGTCCAGGGAGTGGGAGGGGGAGTTGAAGTGGTTCGCGACTGGGAAGTGTTGTCGTTTGTTGCGAACCGAACATAGGTGCTCCACAAAGCGGTCTCTGAGCCTCCGCTTGGTCTCCCCGACGTAGAGGCCACATTGGGAACAGCGGATACAATAGGCCACATTAGCGGATGTGCAGGTGAACATCTATTTGATGTGGAAAGTTTTTTTGGGGCCTGGGATGGAGGTGAGGGGAGAGGTGTAGGGACAGGTGTAGCACCTCCTGCGGTTGCAGTGAAAGGTGCCAGGAGTGGTGGGGCTAGTGGGGAGTGTGGAGCAGATGAGGGAGTCATGGAGAGAGCGTTCCCTCCGGAAGGCAGATAAGGGTGGGGAGGGAAATATATCCTTTGTAGTGGGGTCAGATTGCAGGTAGCGGAAGTGGCGGACAATGATGCGTTGAATTCGGAGGTTGATGGGGTGATACATGAACACAAGGGGAATTCTGTCTTTGTTTTTATTGTGGGGAGGGGGTGTGAGGGCTGAGGCGCAGGAAACACAAGAGATGTGGTCGAGGGCATTTTCAACCACTGAGGGGGGGAAATTGCGGTCTTTGAAATACGAGGACATCTGGGATGTCCGGGAGTGGAATGCCTCATCTTGAGAGCAGATGCGGCAGAGGCGGAGGAATTGGGAATAGGGGATCGCATTCTTGCAGGAAGGTGGGCTTGAAATAGATATCAGTTTCAAGGTGGTCACCAGAGATGGAGACAGAGAGGTCGAGGAAGGAGAGAGAGGTATCAGAGATGGTCCAGGTGAACTTGAGGTTGGGGTGGAAGGTGTTAGTAAAGTTGATGAACTGTTCGAGCTCCTTGTGGGAGCATGAGGTGGCGCCGATACAGCCATTGATGTAGCTGAGGAAGAAGTGGGGGATGGGGCCAGTGTAGTGGCAGAAGAGGCACTGTTCCACGTATCCTAAAAAGAGGCAGGCATAGTTTGGGCCCATGTGGGTACCCATGGCCACCCCATTCTTCTGTAGGAAGTGGGAGGAATTGAAGAAGAAGTTGTTAAGGGTAAGGATGAGTTTGGTTAGGCGGATAAGGGTGTTGGTGGAGGGAGACTGGTTGAGCCTGCGGGAAAACTGTTTCCAAAAACAGGTGCTGTGCATTGCGACTGCTGTAGTCACCTTATTAACAGCATACTCTGGACACATTTTATTTGCTCAGACTTATGAATATCTAATAAACTGTGCACTTACTTATTCTGGCTGGTCCCAGTGTAGATGTAATGATGCTCTGGACAGAGAAAGACAAGGCTGCATCACTCTCCTGGGGACCATTGCGGTGACAGAACTGACGATGAAGATGTCTTGCAAACTGTAAAATCACCACAGCAGCAGCACCCTGGAGGAAGGAAAGCAGAGTAGGAACCACAGTCAGTGAAGCTTGTACAAAGATCAACTATGGAAGTGCACAACACAGTTTATTGGGCACTGCAGCAGGTATGACACTGCCGTGGTTAAATTACTGATTCACAGCACAGAACTGAAGAGTTCATATCCAGCCAAGGCAAGCTGCTGAGCTGAATTCCACAAATCTGGGAGCTGCAGAAAGACTGACCAACTGGTTCACTAAATGTCCTTCAGGGAGGGAACCTCTCATCACTTCCCAATCTCGTCATTGGTCCAATATCACTCTCTGTGGATGACTCTGAGCTGGCCTTCCTAATTGGTCAGTTGTAAAGGTTGATGAAACAGTTCTCTGCTTTATTCAGGTAATTGAATTAGGCCATTTGGTCCATCAAGTCTGTTCTGCCATTCAATCATAGGAGATATGTTTCTTAACCCCATTTTCCTGCCTTGTCCCCCTACCCTTCGATTCCCTTACTAATTAAGAACCTATCCACCTCTGTCTTAAATATACTCAATGACTTGGCCTCCACCTCCCACTGTGACAATGAGTTACCCAGACTTACCACCCTCTGGTTGAAGAAATTCTTCCTCATCTCAGTTCTAAAGGGTCATCCCTTCATTCTGAGGCCATGCCCTTGGGTCCTTGTCTCACCAACCAGAGGAAACATTTTCTCCACTTTCACGTAATCTAGGTCCCTCAGTATTGTGCAAGTTTCAACAAGATCAACCCTCATTCTTCTAAACTCCATCGAGTACAAACCCATAGTCCTCAACTACTCCTCATATGACAAGCCCTATGTTACAATGTACTTAACATAGAAAATAGAACAGTATAGCACAGGAACAGGCCCTTCTGTTTGCCCTTGGTTCATATCTCTCCATTCCTTGCATATTTATGTGCTCATCTAAAAGTTCCTTAAACGCCCAAATTGTATCTGCCTCCACCACCACCGCTGACAGCCCGTTCCAGACTCCTACAACTCTCTGTGTAAAAGACTTCCCCCACATCTCCTTTGAACTTACCCTCTCATCTTAAATGCGTGCTCTCTAGTATTAGACATTTTAACTCTGGGAAAAAGATTCCGACTGTCAACCCTACCAATGCATCTCATAATTTTATAGACTTCTATCAAATCTCTCCTCAGCCTTTGCCGCTTCAGAGAAAACAACACGAGTTTTTCTAGCCTCTCCTAATAGCTCATACCCTCTAATCGCAGCAGGATCCTGGCAAACTTCTCCTGAGTACTCTGCAATCCCATCCTTGATAACCAACAACCGAGGTCAGACTAACTGGCCTACAGTTTCTTGTCTTTTACCTCCCCACCTTCTAAACAGGGTTGTTACATTAACCATTTTTCAGTCCTCTGGGACCCTGCCTGACTTCAGCGATTCCTGAAAGATTACTACCACTGTCGCCACAATCTCCTGAGATGAGGAGAAATTTCTTCTCTCAAGAGAGTTGAGTATCTTTGGAACTCCCTGTCACAGTGAGCTGTGGGAGCAGAGACGTTGTGTATATCTATGGCTGAGATAGATTCTTGATCAATAGGGGAATCAAAGGTTACGGGAAAGGGCAGGAAAGTGGACGTGAGGAATGTTGGATCAGCCATGATCTCATTGAACAGCAGAGCAGTTTCAGGGAGAAATGGCCTATTTCTGTTCCTATTTCTTTTGGTCTTGTGGACTGATGGCTCCCAGATAGGAGAGTCACCTTTATAACAAAAAAAGACAAAGACCAACTGACCATGACAGGAAATGAACTGGAAATGACCAGGCTGAATCGTTAAAATTTTGCAGATTGGCGAGTAATTAGAGACCAATAAAGATCTTAAATTTTCTTGAAGAGAGGCTAAAGAAAGAGTTAGCGATATTTACATTCTCCACTCAGAGGGATAGTTGGCAATATTGTTACTTTCTCTGTGAATATTGCCTAGTCATTGAATGGATCAAGAAATCAGTTGAACACTAAAAATTATTGCAACCAAGACTGGTGATGAATCCAAGAACTGAAAACAATATTCTGTTGTTTGTGTTCTCACCCATCCTACAGCATCCAATCCAGAAAAACGAGGTAACTGCTTGGAACAAAATCGAGCGTTCTGCTCTTTTTCTCTCTTCTCTCGCTCTTCTCCATTTTGAGAATCTGTTGAGCTGAGGAACATATAAAAAAGAGAATTAAAGCTGTAGGATCAGGATGGTGATAGATAAGATATATGTCACAAAAAAACAAGGCATTCAGCCCAAATGAATGAACATGAGTCGCCACATATTCCACCTGCCCCATCTCAACCTTCTAGCATCTTTCCACTTCACTTTTTGTTACATACTTATCTAGTTTACTTCTAAAATAATCCAAGCTGTTCCTTTCAACCATTTCCTGCGGTAGCAAGTTCTACATTTTTACTACTTGTTGAGTAAAGAAGAAACTTCACAAGAACATAAGAAATAGGAAAAGAACACTGCTTAGCTCCTCAAGCTTGCTCCACCATTTAATATGATGATTACTGATCAACATTCACCTTGCTCTCTGCTCCCCATAATACACAATGCCCCTATGGTTCAAGAAGTGGTCTCTCTCAGTCCTAAATACCGTCAATGAATCAGCCTTCACAGCTCACAGGGGTACAGAAGTTTCAACCCTCAGCCATCTGACAGAAGGAATTTCTTCTCATCTCTATCTTAAATGGGTGACCTCAAGTGATGAAATTAAGTCCACTAGTTCTGAATTTCTCCATGAAGGGTAATATTTTTTTCAGCATCCACATCGTTAAACTCTCTTCAAACCTACATGTTTCAATAAAATCTCCTTTCATTCTTCTCTAAATTCCAGGCACAAGTCAGGAGTGCTGAGGCTAATGTGCTGTAGGCACACTCAGTGCAGTTAGGGAGAAAGTTCCAAGATTTTAATCCAATGACAGTGAAGGAATGGTGACATACCTCCAAGTCAGGATAGTGAATGGCTTGGAGGGAAATTTGCTGGAGGTGGTATTCCCATGTATCTACTGCCCTTGTCCTTCTAGACAGTACATGTCATGAGTTTGGAAGTGGTTTGGAACAGCAGTGCCTTTTGTAGATGGAAAACGCTGCAAAAAGTGTGTGGCAACAACAAACGGAGTGAGTGGTGAAGGCAGGGGGTGCCAATCAAGCAGGCTGCTTTGTCTTGGATGGTGTTGAGATCCTCGAGTGTTGTTGGAGCTGTACTCATCCAGGCAACACTTAGGGAAATATTCAATTATACTCCTGATGTGCACCTTAAAATAACTGTCAATCGCATGTGGTAGATTAATGACTTACCTGCTTTTGAAGTGAGAGTGAGTTGAAACCAGAGGGGAGTTTATCACATCATCTTCAGCAGAGTGAGTAGGAGGCAGGCGCAGTGAGGATGATGGGCCAGTAACAGTCCAACGGTGAAATACTAAGTGGAAGAAGAGCGAACCAGTAAATGAAACAGCTTTTGGTAAACAAGCCACCTGGTGGTATGCAAAGTTTGCAACAATTCAAGACAGAATCCCTTCACCAATTTCCCAGGTCCCAATGTGTTAATTTATTTCAGTGGATATTGGTTGAGGGATAAATATCACTCCAGGACCAGTGGGAGGGGATAGTTCTTCTTTAAATAGTATCATAGGATCTGTTACATCCATCTGAGAGGGCAAACACTGCCTTGGTTTGATCCAGAAGACAGCACCTCCATCACGCAGCACTCCCTCAGTACTGTGTTGATGTGCCAGCTTAGATTTTCTGCTCAAAGCTCTACTTTGTGATTTGAACCCATGATATTTTGAGATGGCCACCCACTGATCCACAGCCAACACAATTCACTATTATGAGGACGAGTTGTCAAATGCAGACTTTTTTGGTCATTCGATGTGAGTTGGGTGTTCCAATAGCAAGATTGGCATTTCTCATTACAGTACAGCACCCCCACCTAGTGGTAACGGACTGAATTCACCAGGAACAGGCTTCTCCAGACTCAGTGTTGTGTGCGTGTTAATAGGGGCTGATTAATTCCCTGGCTCTTCACACCCCAAACCATCCCAAAAAAATGGAAGCCACGATTTATAAACATTCATCATGTAAAGGTGAGATAACAAGGCGTAGAGCTGGATGAACACAGCAGGCCAAGCAGCATCAGAGGAGCAGGAAAGCTGATGTTTCAGGTCTAGACCCTTCTTCTGAAAATTTCATTTTCTGAAGAAGGGTCTAGACCCAAAATGTCAGCTTTTCTGCTCGGCCTGCTGTGTTCATCCAGCTTTACAACTTGTTATCTCAGATTCTCCAGCATCTGCAGTTCCTACTATCATGTAAAGGTTTTCACTGTTCCGCAGAATTAAGATGGACTGTAAGCTAGGTGACTCATGCAAGTCACCCTTTTCCCAATACTAATATGTGGTACAAAGGGTACTGCCCCTACCCCTTAGACCAAAGCTCCATGTGCAAGTTCCACACTGCGACTCAACTGCCAAAGAATGTACATTCACAACATGGTCAAGTAGATTATCAATATGCAAATCCTTCTGATACAAGTGGCAGATGGAATTCAATCTGGATAAATGTGAGGTATTGTATTTTGGTGCAACAAAAAGGGTAGGGCTTATACAATTAATGGTAGGGCTTTGCGTAGTATTGTAGAACAGAGGGACCTAGGAGTTCCGGTACATAATTCTTTGAAGTTTATGTCACATAAAGACAGGGTGGTTAAAAAGGCATTTAGCATGCTTGCCTTCTTTGCTCATTTCTTTGAGTGTATGAGTTGGGAAGTCATGTTGAGGTTGTTCAAGACATTGGTGAGGCCTCTTTTGGAATACTGTGTCTCATTGCGGTCACCCAGTTACAGGATGGATATTAAGCTAGAGAGGATTCAGAAGAGACTTACCAGGATGTTATCAGGTATGGAACGTTTGAGTTATAAAGAAAGGCTAGATAGGCTGGGGGCCTTTTTCACTTAAGCATTGGAACTTGTGACAAGACTTTATAGGGTCATGAGGGGTATAGATAGGGTTAATTGTAGTTGTCTTTTCCCTAGGATGGGGGATTTCAAGTTTAGGGGGCACATTTTTAAGGTGACAGTAGAGAGATTTACAAAAGACACGAGGGGCAAATTTTTAACAAAGAGGGTGGTTCAAAACATATGAATGGGAAAGATTTGGATGGATATGGGCCAGGAGCAGGCAGGTGGGAGTAGTTCAGCTTGGGATTATGGACTGGTTGGACTGAAAGGTCTGTTTCTGTGCTGTATGACTCTATAACAGGTAGTAAGTGTGGGAAACTCTCCTGGTCAGCTAGAGCAGTGTGGTAGCTGAGTATAGAAGCCTCTCCACATTAAAAGACTCCATGTGCAGGTTCTTGTCATTGTATAGCTTCCATGGCAAGTGCCTCCTTAACTGAGGTCATCTCTCAATCATACTGTACAAATATGTTAGAACTCACCTCTTGAGCAGGTGGGACTTGAACCTGAATCTTATGGCTCAGAGGTACAGGCACAACTACTGTGCCACAACAGCCCTTACTGTCCAATGAATAAGTTTGTCAAATCCAGTTCACAACAAAGTCCTTGCTTTAATAAACTCTACTCTGTCTCAATTAATGGATGGTGGAGGGGAACTTGCAGGTGGTCGTGTTCCCTTGTATCTGCTGCCCCTGTCCTTCTAGATGGGCACAGTCATGGGTTTGGAAGGAGCTATCGAAGGATCTTTGGTGAATTTTTGCAGTGTGTCTTGTGGATAGTATACACTGCTGCTACAGAGCATTGATGTTAGGCGGAGTAGATGTTTGTGGGCACAATGCCAATCAAGAAAGCTGCTCCGTGCTGGATGGTGTCAAGCTTGAGTGTTGCTGAAGCTGCATCGATCCAGGCAAGTGGGGAGTATTCAATCACACTCCCAGCTTGCGCCTTGGAGATGGTGGACAGGTTTTGGGGAGTCGGGTGGAGAGTTACTTGTTGCAGTACTCCAAGCCTCTGACCTGCTCTAGTAGTCACTCCGTTAATGTGGAGAGTCCAGTTGAGTTATAGGTCAATGGTAATCTCCAGGATGTTGACAGTGGGAGCTAATTTGATGGTAAAAACATCAAGTTAGCATAGCTAGAAAGTGACTGTATAAAAGAAAGAGATTTTAAAAGTTTATTATCAGTAAGAGTCAGCGTGAAGGAGACTTCACCAGGGCGAGCTAGAGGCCAACTGAGTATGTTGGACAATTTGGTTTAAAGCAGGAATCCAGTTAAAGCGGGAAGTGCATTTAAGTACAGTTTACTCCAAGAAGAAAAGTGTGCAGAGTGGGGAATTTGGTGAAAGGGGGGAGGTATTGTTAATCTTTCATCTACACTTTCTCATTAAAAGGTATTAAGGACTGTCTTTAAACTGCTGCCACAACAGACTTGTGGTTGTCAGGCCAAGAGGCCTAGGTTCAAGTCCCATCTGCTCAAGGCGGGTGTGGGGGGGGGTGTTGGGGGGGGGGGAGGTGAGAAAGGCACGAGGCAGAGAGGGGGGGCACGGGGGGGGGGGAGAAATGCACAAGGGGTGGGGGGGGGGGGGGGCGTGCAAGTGGTGTTCCCACATAGCCTTCAGGCCCCGGGCCTATCCCGGCCCCGTCCTCACCTCTCCCCGCCGCGGCCTTAATCCTCCACATTCCGCCGGCGCTCGATCGCCCGCGCGCCTCCGATCCCGCCCACCGCCCCGCTCTCCGCCAATCAGCGTCCGGGGTCGCCCGGCGTCTTGCGTCACCGGACGGGGGCCGCCCCGCCTCCTTACGTCACTTCCTCTACACCGTCGCCCCGCCGGACCGTATTCACGGTGACGTCACCCCTCCCCGCCCACCAGCTTCCGATCACCACACGCCCGATGAAAAGTGGTCGTGTTGGAACTGGAAAAAAGTTAACTTTTTTTTTCCTCTCTTTCCTTCCCCCACAGATGCCGCTCGCTTTGCTAAGATTCTCCAGCACTTTCTGTTGTCTCCCAGTACCTACGTTGTGGTTGTTCACTGGTTTCCCCTGCTCCCACCTTATCAATCAGAATGATGTTCAAGTCCCACCTGCTCCAAACATGAGTAATTCCATCTCTGACAACAAGGTGCAGGGCTGGATGAACACAGCAGGCCAAGCAGCATCATAGGAGCAGAGAGGCTGACGTTTCGGGCCTAGACTTTTTCTGATGAAGGGTCTAGGCCC
>NC_063343.1:63820004-63843578 GCF_021869965.1 Rhincodon typus
GGCCCGAAACGTCAGCCTCTCTGCTCCTATGATGCTGCTTGGCCTGCTGTGTTCATCCAGCCCTGCACCTTGTTGTCTCGGATTCTCCAGCATCTGCAGTTCCTACTATCTCTAATTCCATCTCTGAACGGGTTGATGAAAAAAACTTTCATAAAATGAAAACCGAAAGAACTGCCGATGCTGTAAATCAGGAACAAAAACAAAGTTGCTGGAAAAGCTCAACAGGTCTGGCAGTATCTGTGAAGGAGAAAACGGAGTTAACATTTCAGGTCCAGTGACCCTTCCTCAGAACTGATGGTGGCTGGGAAAACGTCAGTTTATGTGCAGAAAATAGGGAGGTGGGTGGGGTAGGGAGTAAATGATAGGATAGAGCCCAAAGAGAGAGAGAAAGACAATTGGACAGACAAAGGAGTTGCTAACGATCAGGCTGGGAGGGTGAATAGTTGTTAATGGGGGCTGTTTGTGACTAACAACAATGGGTGTGTAATGGCAGGCTATGTGGTAACAAGGCCTGGTGTGTGGGGTAGGGGGCTGGGACATGGGAGAGTTTAGGCCCTAAAATTATTGAATTCAATATTGAGTCCGGAGTGGAAAATGAGGTGTTGTTCCTCCAGCTTGTGTTGGGCTTTGATGTAACACTGCAGCCAGCCAGAGACAGAGATGTTTGCCAGGGAGCAGGGTGGTACGTTAAAGTGGAAGGCAACAGGTAGAATAGAACAGATCATAGAATAGAATCCCTACAGTGTGGAAACAGGCCATTCTGCCCAACAAGTTCACACTGCCCCTCCAAAGAGCATCCCACCCAGACCCATTCCCCTACCCCTGCATTTCCCTTGTCTAACCCACTTAATCTAAACATCCCTGGGCACTATGGGCAATTTAACATAGCTAGTCCACCTACCCTGCACATCTTTAGACTGTGGGAGGAAACCAGAGCACCCAGACACAGGGAGAACATTCAAACTCCACACAGACAGTCGCCTGAGGCTGGAATCAAACGCAGGTCCCTGGTGCTGTGAGGCAGCAGTGCTGACCACTCAGCCACTGTGCTGCCCAGGTAGTTCAGGGTCTTTTTCGTGAGTAGAATGTAGATGTTCTGCGAAGCGGTCGCCAAGTCTATGCTTCGTTTCTCCAATATAGAGGAGACCACGTTGTGAGCAGCGAATGCAGTAGACTAGATTCTGGGAAGTGCAGGTGAAGTGTTGCTTCACCTGGAAGGTATGTTTGGGCCCTTGGATACTGTGGAGGTAAGATGTAAATGGGCAGATGTTACACCTTCGCCGGGTACAGGGGAAGGTGCCGTAGGGCTGTGGGAAGGTGTTGGGGGTGAAGGAAGTGTGGACCAGGGTGTCCTGGAGGGAACGGGCCCCGCGGAAGGCGGACAAGGGAGGGGAGGGGAGGGGAATATGTGTCTGGTGGTGGCATCTTGCTGGAGGTGGCGGAAATGGTGTCTGATGATCTTCACAAAAACTTTCGTACTGTGTTCCTGACAAATACCCACCCGGAAAATACTGAACTCAGACGCCAGGGAAGATGGTTGCATAGCAGTAATGTCATCCAGAGGCCCAGTCTAATGCTTTGAATTTAAACCCCACCGTGGTAGCTGATGGAATTTAAATTCAACTAATAAGCCTGAAATTAAAACTGGTGACCCTTGATTGTTGTAGGAATCCATCTAGTTAATGCCCTCCCTTCAGGGAGAACAGTCCATTGCTCGTATTGGCATACATATGAATCCAGACTCACATGAATTTGGTTGACTCTTAACTGCCCTCTGAAACAGTCCTAGGAAGTCATCAGTTCAAAAGACAATTAGGGATTTCCAGAAAATGCTGGACTTACCAGTAATCCCACATCCTTGTGAAAAGTTTACAGAAAAAATATGTGATCCAATTGTGATGTTCACCTCTGCAATGTTATTTACAGGTACCTTCAGCTTCAATTGGAAATTGTGAACTATGATATTCTAATTTAATGAATCTTAAGCACAACAATCACCCAGCAAATTGGCAAAAGTGGAATGTAACTTTAATTGATTTGTTAAAGAATCTGGAATTTTAAGGAGGGAGTGTTGGGCAAGCTAATGGGGCTAAAGGTAGACGAGTGTCCTGGCCCTGATGAAATGCATCCCAGGTTAGTAAAAGAGATGGCAGTTCCAGAATATTGGAAAACAACAAATGTGATATCGCTGTTTAAAAAAAGGAGGTAGACAAAAGGCAGGTAACTATGGGCCTATTAGCTTAACTTCTGCAGTGGGGAAAATGCTTGAATTTTTAATCAAGGAATAAATAGTGAGACATCTGGATAGAAATTGTCCCATTGGGCAGACACAGCATAGGTTCATGAAAGGCAGGTCATGTTTAACTAATTTACTGGAAATCTTTGAAGACATTATGAGTGTGGTGGACAACAGGGAACCGGTGGATGTGGTGTATCTGGATGTCCAGAAGACATTTGACACAGTGCTGCACAAAAGGCTGCTGCATAAGATGAAGGTGCACAGTGTTATGGGCAATGTATTAGCAAGGATAGAAGATTGGTTTACAGAAAGCAAAAAGTGGGGATAAATGGGTGTTTTTCTGGTTGGCGACCAGTGGCGAGTGGTGTGCCTCAGGGATCAATGTTGGGGTTGCAATTGTTTACACTTTACATTGATGATTTTGAGTTGGGGACCAACTGTAGTGTGTCAAAGTTTGCAGATGATACTAACATGAGCGGTCGAGCAAAGTGTGCAGAGGACACTGGAAGTCTGCAGAGGGATATAATTAGGTTAAGTGAGTGGGCAAGGGTCTGGCCAATGGAGTATATGTTGGCAAATGTGAGATCATTCATTTTGGTAGGAATAATAGGAAAATAGACTATTACTTAAATGGTGAAAAACTGCAGCATGTTACTGTGCAAAGGAGCCTAGGTATCACTGTGCATGAATCACAAAAAGTTCAGTTGCAGGTGCAGCAGGTAATTAAGACAACAAATAGAATATTGTCCTTCATTGCTAGAGGAATGGAGTTTAAAAACAGGGGGGTTGTGCTGCAGTTGTAGAGGGTGCTGGTGAGGCCAAATCTGGAGTATTGTGTACAGTTTTGATCTCCTTACTTGAGAAATGATGTACTGGCACTGGAGGGGGTATGGAGGAGATTCATTAAATTGATTTCAGAATTGAGAAGGTTGGCTGATGAGGAGAGATTGAGTACAGTGGCACTGTTCTCATTGGTATTTAGAACAATCGGCGGGGGGGGGGGGGAGGAATCTTATAGAAACATATAAAATTATGAAGGGAATAGATAAGATAGAAGTAGGGAGGTTGTTTCCACTGGTGGGTGAAACTAGAACTAGGGGCATAGCCTCACAATAAGGGGGAGCAGATTTCGGACTGAGTTCAGGAGGAACTTCTTTACCCAAAGGGTTGTGAATCTCTGGAATTCCCTGTGAGAAAAGTAGTTGAGGCTACCTCGTCAAATGTTTTTAAGGCAAAGATACATAGATTTTTGAACAGTAAAGGATTTAAGGGTTCATAGAATCCCTACAGTGTGGAAAGAGGCCATTTGGCTGAACAAGTCCTCACTGCCCCTCTGACGAGCATCTCACCCAGACCCATTCCCCTACATTTCCCATGTCTAACCCACCTAACTTAAACATCCCTGGGCACTGTGGGCAATTTAGCATAGCCAATCCACCTACCCTCCACATCTTTGGACTGTGGGAGGAAACCTGTGCAGACACGGTGGGGGTGGGGGCGGGGAAGGTGCAAACTCCAGGTGCCCGAGTCTGGAACCAAACCTGGGTCCCTGGCGCTGTGAGGCAGCGGTGCTAAACACTGAGCCACCATGCTGCCCTGATTATGATAAGCAGGCGGATTAGTGGAACTGAGTCTACGAAAAGATCAGCCATGATCTTATTGAATGACAGAGTAGGCTCAATGTTATTTTTGCGCTTTTTAAAACTTTGGAATGAAATGACAAAGAACTGTTTAAAACCAAGTATTTACAAGGATGGCTGCATGATTTGAAAGCAAGGAATTTGATGCCTTTTGTGAACCATGTTTGTGTAGCTGTGAGTTCTAGAAATGTGCAGATAAACTGGAGTTAAGGAGCTGTTTACAAATGAAGCTGGCCCAATGTCAATTTATATTTGATTGCTTCCTTGGGAATTAAATTAGGACATTTTTACACATTAAAACACCAGAAAATACAATTTGTTGCAGTGACAGTTTTTGCTAGTGCCCATGGTACCCATATTTGAACCAAGGTACACGAATGGTCATTTCTGAACCAAATTTTAAACATCAATTATTTAAGAGAAACAAGAAAAAAGTGCTAGAAAATAACATGTTTATTTAATAGTGAATAAGGTAGATGAAAAGTATATTACTGACCAACAGCACATATATCTAAATACTTTTCACAACCAACACACATATGCACATTCAGAATTAACATTCAATGTTAAAACTCATTTAAAAATATTGATCTGTACCATTACTGATAAAGAATATCCATGTGAACACATTGAAACCTCCCATTTTGTACACAGTCATCTTAGATCATTCACAAATAAACCTAATTCAAGGCAGTTTATTGCTGTGCTTTTAAGGTTGATGCAAAGAAACCATAAGTCTGAATTTTCAGATGACTAGCAGCTGGAGAAGAACAGGATAAGAAGCTATACTATTAAGCCTGCATTGACATGAACAATAGCCCCAATTCTTCAATTGGAATCAATGCATTTTGTTTGGAGGGTCACACTTAACGTAATTGTGTATGATGACCCATAGAATGATGAGGGACACAAATGGCCCCTACATTTAAAGGGTGTGAGGGAATCCCAGTGAGGTTGACACATGAAGATTCTATTGGTTGTAATTTTTTTTGTTACAATTTCCTCTACCCACCTGATAACTGACCAAATTGAAGAAGGCTCACTGGACTTGAAAGGTTTATTCTGCTTTCTCTCCACAGGTGTTGCCAGATCTGCTGTGTTTCTCCTGCAATTTTTTTTTTGCTTCAGATTGACAGACTATTCAACTGCTAAGCAGGGAAACCAGATACAAAAGTTAAATTCAATCAAGCTCCCACTTGGAGGTATGCTTGGGCAGTTCAAGGGAGTGCTGTCTTGACCACATGTTTCTCCTCTTACCCCCAAAGGATAAACAAATGACACAGGTTAATCTGCAAGAAATCTGTAAAAGGGTTATGTCACAAATTGCCACAACTACAATAATTGGCACTAAGAAATTTGTTTCCTTTCTAATTGCCAACAGAAGACAGCAATACCTGTAGAATTAACCAATATTGTGCTGGGACGGAACAGTTTGAAAGGGGAGGTCTTGTAATAAAACCTCCAGGATTACATCCAATTGAAGGTGGAGATGTTTCATTAGAATTGACATAACATGCTTTACAACACAAAGAGTTCTATTGCTATTCACCAGAGGGTTGCTAGACAGGACATCAACTCAAGGCAATTAGTGAAAGAACCAAGGACGGCATGAGGGAAACCATGTTTCGGAACTGAAATGCCATGTCCGAGAGTGTGGTTGAGACAGATTCGATTGTGGCTTTCGAAAGGGAATTGGATTATTATCAGAAGAGAATGTTTTGCAGGGCTATGGGAAAAGGTGGAGGTCTGATACTGCTGAGTAGCAATCACAGAGAAACAGTCTGGAGAAAATAGATCAAATGGCCACCTTACTTCTGTGCTGTAGCCATTCTATGTTTCTAAACATCAACACCCTTTGCACCAACTAGAGAAAGGATAGAACAAAAGTGTGTAATTTATATCCCATCATAACATCACTCTATTTAAAACACAAACACACACACACACACACACACACACACACACACAATCTATGAAGAGGTTGCATTATTAGTGTGACATTTTCAATCAAGCAATGATTCTGAAGGCGTAAGGATAGATATCATTAAAAGAGATTTAAACAATAGTTTACAGAGCCAGATGGGATGGTGGGTTAGCATAATGACCTCTCATTCTTGTTTAGATAAAGATCCCATTATACACTCATGGGATGACAGTGCTCTGTGTTGCTAGAAGAGCCTTGTGAGACTCAACCAAGTTCGGCTGTGTACCCATTTTAAAAGGCTATCCATAACTGGGACAAGGGCTGAGATAGACCTATTTTCAATCAGTAAGTGAATCAGAGGTTAATGGAAGACAGCAGGAAAGTGGGGTTGAAGATTACCAGATCAGCCAAGATCCCATTGAGTGGAAGAGCAGACTCAACGCGCTGAATTGGCTACTTCTGCTCCTATGTCTTATGGAGAGTGGAGATTAAAATAGGAACAGAATGATGTAGTTCAGTTCCCTGTCAGTCAGTTAGATCATGGCTGGTGGGTATATCTCAAGTCTATTGAGCTACCTTGGTTCCATAAACCCCTATCAAACAACGCCTGTCAGCATGGTGGCTCAGTGGTTAGCACTGCTGCCTCACAACACCAGGGACCCAGTTATGATTCCAGCCTCACACAACTGTGTGGAGTTTGCACATTCTCTCCTTGTCTGTGTGTGTTTCTGTCCACAGTCCAAAGATATGCAGGTTAGGTGGATTAGTCATGGTAATTGCAGAGTTATAGCAATAGGATAGGGTGCTCTTTGGAGGGTTGGTATGGACTCAACGGGCCAAATGGCCGCTTCCACACTATAGGGATTCTATGACTCTATCAATTCCAATTTCCAGGTTGAAGCTGAGGCCCATTGCTGGGATAAAGGGAGATCTAGTCAGTGTTGAATTCCTGCGTACCTAATCTCAAACTGTGCTTGTTGCTGCTGGTGGGTGTGTCAACAAAATCCTCTCCACCTACATTCAGATGATCCACTCAAATGAATCAAATGATAAAGAACTGCAAATAAGGTAAATTTGAAGCAAAATGCACAGGAATCTAAAAATAATGAAACAAGAACAGCCATAGACCAAACTTCAGATAATTGCCAACAAATGCTCACAGAAATATCAGCAATCTTTGAATGGATGTTTTTTACATTCCTGATCTGTTCCCCTGTGCAACGGAATGGAGTTATTTTCGAACAAATGGAATTCTCCAAGGATTGACAGCTCAGAAAATGGCCATTCAGCCCAGTGTACCATTCTGGTGTTAATCCTCATCAAAAGCCTGCCCTTAATCTATCAGAAAAACCTTCCACTTTATTTCATTTGCTTCCCTTTCAGCATATCCACAATATTCAACTCATCAACTCTCTTCAGGAATCTTTGGTCGAGAGAAAAAAAATGACCTTACAGCTGCTGAAATCTGAGGCCTCCCCTACATGTGGTCTTGGTTATGATTCTTGACGGTTTAACTGCATGAGTTACATTATTAGTGTTTCATTTTGCACGGAGATTATGGTTAAATCTCCCCTGCATCTCACACACACAGACAAGAGCATCTGAAGACATTAACATCATGGAGCAACAACACTGCAAGATTTCAAAACAAATGAAATGGCACGACAAAAGTATACGTAAAATATTTGCTTAAAAAAAGTAAAATAATTCTTTTATATAGTCTCGATTGTGCAAACATTGCTACTTATAAGGTGAAAATGTAATGGAAAGGACTAATCTCAATAAAGGTAATATAATACAAATGTAATAACTGCTCCAGCTTCTATCTATATGATGTTGCCCTGAAAATATTTCTACCCTGGATCAGAACCAGAGTAAGGTCCCACTGTGAAGAAACAAACCATTCTGAAGTCGAGTTGCTACTAAAATACTTAAATGGCATTAAAATAGTTTCTCCTCATTTGGATCAGTGGGTTCAAAGTATTGTATAATAGCTCGTATTGCGCAGTGACCTCTTCATAGTCTCCATAAAACTATCCTGGGCCGAGCTACATGTATCTTAACAAAAGATAAGCATTCCAATTCAATGCCAAGTTTAAGTTTCACAGATTCCAAAACCAGGGAAGATTGGGATGGACTGGAGTTCTCCTAAGAAGATGGAGAAATCTTGACAACGACTCAAAGCCCGATAAGTGTAGGACACTGAGAGAAAATGCAACCAGACAGGGTGCAGAGCTGAATTGGTGACAAAGCTGGGTTTGAAAAGCTCACAAATTGCAAGAGGAAAGGAAGCTGAGGGACAAATGGAGTTTCATAATTTGGAGGGGAGACTGAGGGTGTTGAAGACAGGTCTGACAGTTTGGAGGTAGGAAGGAAGGGATGAGTTCAGAGAGTGGGAGATACAGTGAGACTCCAGGGAAAAGCAAGAGGGAGTAGGCTAAGGAGTTGGAAATTTCATTCAAACATTGTGACCCAATACAAAATCCTAGTCCGGTGACAATTTCATGTCCAGCGAATGATATATGAAATGAACGGTCATGTATTCCCCCACCCCGGATGCAGATGCACATTTTCATATCTAATGCCTGGTCCATGGGTGATGGAAATGTTTACAGAAGGGACTCATTGTGTCTTGAAGATTTTCTCATTATTATCTCAATATTCTACACATATTCAGCAATCCCTTTTAGCCTAGGGATTGCTCAGGCAATGCATTGAATTGGGATTTTCTCACAGAGTTTGTACTTTAAGTGAAGTTGAAAGTTCTGAGGAAGTTCTGCAGTGAAGGCAGTTCCAGAAGGTGAAGGTCACAGGAAACTGTCCTCGACATCGGGCAAACTAGTGTCAGCTTCAGTGTCCTCCTCAAGCTCCTTGGCGTCTTCAGTCACTGGCGCAGAATCACTGGAGTCAGCCAGCTCTCCATTCTCCCCACACACAAGGGAACTGAAAGGTGAGAACAGAGTAGACATGTCTCAGTAATCCCTGTTCATTCAGCAATGGAGTCAATGTTCTCTTTTGAATAATAACCTTCACACAAAGGACCAACACCTATAATTTGGGAGATTTTCAGTTTGCAAAGAACAGGAGAGAGAATATTGTTTCCGTCAGGACGCAATAATGAGAGCAGATCAACAAAAACAACAGAACTTATATTTCTATGGCATCTTTCACACCCTCACCACATTTTACAGCCGAAGGATTGATTCAACAAGGCAGCTCACCACCACCTTCTGAAGGTCATAAAGGGATGGGCAATAAATGCTGGTTCAGCTATGGACACTCATCTCCCACAAGTGAATAAAAAAGCACTGTTGTAAGAGACACAAAATGTCTACAAGCCAATTTGGCATAGCTAGCTCTCATAAATAGCAATATGATAATTACAAATAACGTATATTTTGTTTGCTAATGTTGGTTGAGACATCCATGATACCAGGAAGAGCTCTCCTGCTCTCCTGTGCCATGGGATCTTTTCCATCAACCTGCAACAGCAGAGAGTGCAATGCCTCCTTTGAAGTATGTGACCTCCAGCAGAGCAGCACTCCCTCAGTCCCACACTGGGGGGCAACTGGATTTTCTGGAGAGAAACCAAACCCACCACCTTCAAACCTAGAGCTGGGACAGAGTACTACTAACTTAGCCTGGAAATAATCAAATGAAATATTAGTGGCTGTTCACAACCTTGGTGCCGTTTTTGACCCAGAGAGGAGTGTTAAACCAAATACTAAGCCATCATGAAGATTGTGAAGTTTACTCCTCTATATCATCATCCACCTTTGTTCCTGTTTCAGTTGATCTGCTGCTCTTTCATGTCTTCATTTCTCTGCACTGGATTATTTTAATACACTCCTAGCTGGTCTCCCACACTGTCCCTGTCCTACCACATCCAGACTCATCTAACAAAGCAGTGCAGGGCAAAGCCAGGGCAAACCGAAAATCACTAAAAATATAAGAAGTAGCAATAAAGGAGTGAAAAGAAATAGAGAATTGATACAGCAGCGTGGGAGACAGCATAGGTACATTGGGCTGAATGGCCTCACATAAGGCTGTTTGAATTTTTATCACCCTGCAAAGCTTTGAGGATCCGTTGAATGTTGGCATGGTTCTTTACCTTGGCCTTGTTCCTGCAGCAGACTCACTTGGGGAATTCTCCATCGGAATGCTGGTGTCTGCTGATACCTCATGGGGCTCTGGGTCCGGCAGTGGGATGATATAGCCGTTATTGGTGCCATTGGGCAGGCTCTCTGTACAGTTGGAGTAGATCACGTTGTCGTTAACTTGGAAGAATTTAACCCCGGTGCGACCCATGGCTGGGTGATCACCCTTCAGAAAGTCCTGGTTAACCTGGGCGTATTTCTAGAGGAGGTATGGGAGGAGGGGAGGATAAGGGAGGAGAGGAGGGTGGGGCAGAAGACAATAACAAACAGAAAATAGATCAACTTTAAGGCATATGATAAATTTCACTCTATCTTTCCCCATCAACGGCACCATATTTCATCATTCATAGAATCACTACTGTGTGGAAGCAGGCATTCAGCCCATTAAGGCCACACTGACCTTCAAAAGAGCATATCACCCAGACCTGGGTTGCAGGTTTGGAAGGTGTTGTTGGAGGAGACTTGGCAAGTTACTGTAGTGCACCTTGTAGATGGTACATTCCTGCTACTGAGTGTCAGCAATGGAGGGAGTGAATGTAAGGTGATCAAGGGATTGAGTGTTGAGAGTGGTGGAGGGAGTGTGTGTTGAGGGTGGAGGACAGAGTGTGTGTTGAGGGTAGATGGAGGGAGTGAGTGTTGAAGGTGGTGAAGGGAGTGAGTGTTGAGGGTGGATGGAGGGAGTGCGTGTCAAAGATGGGGGAGGGAGTGAGTGTGGAGGATGGTAGGGGGAGTGAGCTTTGAAGGTGGTGGAGGGAGTGAGTGTTGAAGGTGGTGGAGGGAGTGAGAATTGAGGGTGGGAGACGGGGTGAGTGTTGAGGGTGGGAGAGGGCGTGAGTGTTGAGGGTGGTGGATGAGGTGCTGATCAAGAAGCTGCTTTGGCCTGAACATCCAATATATGAACGGTGTCAATACTGGCAAAGCTGGCAAGATAATATTCTAAAAATAAAATGTGCATTTCATTCAATATTATCATTACCTTCTTGTAGCCCTCACTGAGCTGGTTCCCCATGTAGGTTACTAAATTTGAAAATGAAGGTCTTTTCTCAAATTCATCATTCCAACATTTTTGCATAATTTGATATCTGAAAAATAGTTTCAAACACAAATTATTATATGCAAGTCCCAATAGTAGCTCTTGTAAACTTAGCATGGAGGTCAGGTCACTGTGAATGTTTATGGATCATGAGTAGTTTATTGTATTCCAAATATATTCTGGGGATGTGGGTCTCACCATCTTTCATTGTCTTGGACAAAGTGGGTACTTTATCTATGTACGAAGACCCGCAGTGCTGTTAGAATGAAAGTTGTAGGATTTTGACCCAGTGACACTGAGGGAATGGCAATATATTTCTAAGTCAGAAAGGTGTATGGCTCGGAGAGGAACTTGCAGGTGGTGGTGTTCTCACATATCTGCTGCCCTTGTCCTTTCAGATGGTATGGGTTTGGAAGCAGTTGTCTTTCCTTCTTTCTGTGGAATCCCTCCCTCTCCCTCAATCTCTCCTCTGAAGTGTGTGATGTTTCCCACTCCCTCAGCCCCCTCTCATTGCATCTCACTTTCCCTAAGTCTCCGCTTCTCTCTGCCTCCTTTTGCACAGTCTCATCAGATGAACCTCTCTCTCCTTCAGCCTCCCATCCCCTTAGGCCTCTCTCCCTTAGCTTCTGTGCCCCTCAGCTGCCCTCCTTCCTCAGCCACCCTCCTTCTGCAGCATGCCATTTCTGAAAACTGTAGGGCTTTCAGTCTCCCCCTCACTCTTATGACCTGCGGGCTTTTAGTAAATGGGACATGGTGACCTCCCCATCCTTCTCTCCCCCATCTGCTCCTTCAGGCTTTCTATTCCACCTTTTTCAATCCAAGGAGATCCTGGTGTGCCTTCTCTTGTTCCTAATTGTCAATCATTCTCGTCTAGTCTGCGCCTGAATCAGCAGCTCCTGACTTTTACTCACAATTCATCTGAGGCGTACTGAGGTTTGGGCATTCTGTACCCATGCCTGATAGCATTGTAGAATTGGTCATTGACAGGAAGGTCCGGATACGGTGTTCCACCTTGGAGAGAGATAGAAAGAAAAACGGCATAAATTTAAAAAGGAGACAGAGAGGGAGAGAGAAAGAAAGAAGATGAAGAAGTGAGAAAGAAAAGAGTAAAGGAGAATGGAATGAAGGCAGAAGATAAGGAAATCATTGTTATTTAGGGATTAACCACCAATTTGATGTCACCCACGTTGATGCAAGGCTCAGTCTAGTCATTAGATCTAATTCAGAAAAGCCTTACATTTATATAACACCTTTCACAGACTTAGGATACTTTGAAGCCCTGAAGCCAATTAGAAATCCTAGAAAGCCTAGAAATCTGGGTACTGCAGCCAATTTGTGTGCAGAAAGATCCCACAAAAGCTGAAGAGACATTTTTGTTATTTTAAACTCACATTGGTTGAGGGCTAAATATCGGTTCAAGATCTGGGGAGAAGGCATTTACGATTGTTTGAAATGTCAACGATGGGATCTTGTAAGCCAGCCGCATGGCTTTAGTTTAACCCCCTTTAATCTGGAAGCCCCTTTGACACTACTGCAGCCCTCCCTCAGTCCTGCACTCAATTATGATCTCAGGTCTCTAGAGTGGGGAAGAAAATCCACACTTTCCTGACTGAAAGAGAGTGCCGTCAATTGCACCACTGCTAGTCACCAACTCATTTCCAACCACTGGATGCATCTGTGGAGCTGAGATAGTCACCGTCAAAGGCCAATTGAGAACATAGGAACAGGAGGCCATTCAGCCCTCCAACACTGCTCTTCCATCTAATGGGAACGCGGTTGATCTGTATTTTAACTCCAAATGTTGCATGATGGAGATATAACACAAATTAAGGCCAGGAGGGTTGCAAAATCAGCCTGGTCTCCCAAACACTGAAGTGCCATTTATGATGAAGGAAGTCAGAGAGGGAAGACAGATGTTAGGTTTTTGACGGTCCTTACCAAGGGTGAAGATCTCCCAGAGGAGGACTGCGTAGGACCAGACATCGCTCAGTGTGGTGTATAGATTGTTGAAAATGCTCTCCGGTGCCATCCATTTCAGAGGCAAAAAGGTCTGGGAACCAGGTCAATAAATAGTTACTAATCTGGTGGTTTCTATTTAAACAAGTAATAGTTCATAACAATTACATAATACATGTCTTAAGTGTAACTTTAGCCTTTTTTTCATTTGTTCACAGAAAAGTGGGCATCACTGGCCGGGCCAGTATTTACCTTTCCTCAAAGAACATTGACAAATCAGATGAGCTGATTGATTTTTTTATTGTCCCGTGTACCGAAATACAGTGAAGGCACAGCAGCTAAAGTTGTAGCCAACACCAAGATAGGCAGGCAAGCATGTTTTGAAGAAAACATAAAGAGATTGCAAACAAAATTGCTGGAAAAGCTCAGCAGGTCTGGCAGCATCAGTTCTGAGGAAGGGTCATCGGACCTGAAACATTAACTCTGTTTTTCCCTTCACAGATGCTGCCAGACCTGCTGAGCTTTTCCAGCAACTTTGTTTTTGTTCCTGATTCACAGCATCCGCAGTTCTTTTGGTTTTTATTGCAGACAGAGATGGATAGATAGGTTGAGTGAGTGGCCAAAAGTCTGGCAGATAGAGTACAATGTGAGAAAATGTGAAGCTGTTCCTACTGTAGTAGGAAGATTAAAAAAGCAGGATGTTCCTTAAATAGAGAACGGCTGCAGAATTGCAAACTACAGAGGGATGAGTCACAAACTGTTAGTATACAGGCTCAGCATGTAATCAAGAAAGCTAATGGGGTGCTATCGTTTATTGTGAGTCGAACTGAACATAAAAGTAAGGATCAGTTCCGAAGAAGAGTCTCTGGACCTGAAACATTAAGTCTGCTTTCTCTGCATAGATGCTGCCAGGCCTGCTGAGATTTTCCAGCAATTTCTGATTTTGTTTATAAAAGTAAGGATGCTGTGCTTTATTTAAAATGGTCAATGGAGAGACCATATCTTGAATACTGTATGCAGTTTTGGTCTAAGAGACCTCCTCAGAGAAGGAGATAACTGCATTTGAGGCAGTTTATGGAGGTTTACTGGATTGATATCTGGAATGGGCTGGTTGTCTTATGAGAATAGGTTAGACAGGCTGGTATTGTTTTCCCTGCAGATTAGAAAAGTGAAGGGTGACCTGATTGAAGTGTGTAAGATCCTGAATGGTCTCCAAAAGGTGGAAAGGATGATTCCTCTAGTAGGTGAGTCCAGAGCTAGGAATTAATGGTTAGCCTTTTAGGACAAAGATGTGGAGAATTATTTTTTCCATAAAGGGGTTGTGCGATTTCAGGACTGTTTGCCTCAGAAGGTGGTGAAGGCAGAGTAATTGAATATTTTTAAGACAAGAGGTGGATAGATTCTTGCTTGGCAGAGAATAAAGGATTCTTAGCGTTAGATGGAAAGGTGGAATTCAAAACTCAAACAGATCAGTCTTGATCTTACTGAACAGCAGAGCAGGTATGAAGGGGCTGAATGGTCTACTTGTGTCACTAGTTGTTATATCCTCAAAATTGCAAGTCTAACTAGAGAGAGCAGAAGAAAAAGAGGGGAGAGAGGAAAGAGACAGATGGGGAGGGAAATAAGGAGGTAAAGAAAATGAAAGGGGGAAGGAGAAAGGGGGAGAGAAAGGATGGAGGACAAAAGGCAGAGGGAATAAAGGGGGGAAAGAAAGAAAAAGAAACAGATGGAGGGTGTGTATGAGAGATCTGGTGGGAAAGATAGAAAGGGACAGATAAAGAGAGAAAGTGACAACTTACATTTCTATATCACATTTCACTACCTCTGGCCATTCCTCAGTGCTTTACAACAATGAACAGCAGAGTGAGACAGAGGAATGAGGGTACATGATTGATAAATATTTCCCAACAGTACAATTGGTGCATGATGTCATAAACCTCACAGGGATTAATTAACTCACTGCAATATTATATGAGTATAATGATAGAAACACATAAAAGCAAATTTGAATGACTAATCAAAAGAGCGATTGATCAATCAGTGAACTGATGGCTTGATTATTGATGGATCAACAAATTGAAGAATCACTGAACAGATTGATGAAGCAACGTTGGATTGATGGAGAGGTAACAACACAGGATTAATAAGGCTAGCCACCCATTATGGAACAGTTATATCACAGAAGGAAGCCATGCAGTGTCGCAGTGGTATTGTCCCTACCCTTGAACCAGGCGGCCAGTGTTCAAGTCTCATCTCCCATGGACGCGTGTAATAACATGTCTAAGCAGGTTGACTAAATATGGAGCAAGTGGGGTAAGCATCTGGCAAGATGATTGATAAAGAGAGGCCACAGTTTTCAGAGAAAAAAAATTAAAGTCAATGGGAAGGGCCCTCTTGTGGCACAATGGTACTGTGCCTACACCTAGACCGGGAGGACTATGTTCACGTCCCACTATCTTCAGGGGTGTCTATATCATCTCTGAATTAGTTAATTAGAAACACAAGTTCATAAAGAAAGGTCATTCAGCCCATCCTATCTGTTACTCCTTATGGATACTGTTTGACTTACATGTCAATGCAAACTGATGCAAGAAAGATATTCATATGGATCACAATACTTGTACAAACAGATTTTTAGAGATATCAATAGTTATACAAAATGTGATATTCATACATATGGACAGCAATACTTATACAGTCCACGATACTTAAGCAGGTCGCATTATTAAAACAGGACATGATATTCACACAGACGAGAATATTTCATGGATCGTGATAATAATACGATTTGTGATATTTGAGCAGATGACGAGATACTCACACTGCCTCTTGAAATATAATTGGAATCATTCATTATGTCCCGTGCTAATCCAAAGTCACAGATTTTTGCGAGTTTTCCTTCACAGATCAGTACATTCCTCGCAGCTAAATCCCGATGGACGCACTACCGAAACAAAAAAACTAAAATCAATCTATCACACCTTCACAATAATACTCCAGGAACCCAGTGACATCATCAGGAATTGGAAGAGGGGATCCCAGTGACATCATCAGGTCTGACAGCCAGGGGATTCCCCAGAAATCCAATGATGTCATCAGGAATGACAGCGTACCTGAGACTTTCGAGTGGTGCACTGCACTACCTGGTTCAACCTGGTTTTAATGTCCTTCAGGGAAGGAAATCTGCCATCCTCACCTGGTCTGGCCTACAGGTGAAATCCAGACCCATTGCAATGTGTTTTACTCTCAACTGCCCTCTGAAATGGCCTAATAAGCCATTCAGTTGTATGAATCGTGACAAAATCTCAACCAGACAAACCTGGCACTGAACTAGGCACCAGAAACAACAATGGTAGAAACAGCCCTGTTGACCCTGCAAAGTCCTCCTGACTAACATCTGGGGGATAGATCCAAAATGGGGAGAGCTGTCTCACAGAGTAATCAAGCAATAGCCTGACATAGTCATATTCACGGAATCATACCTTATATAGTGTCCCAGACACCACCATCACCATCCCTGGATATACACTGACCCATTGGCAGGACAGACCCAGCACAGGTGGTGGCACAGTGGTATACAGGGAGTTGCCCTGGTAGTCCTCAACTTTGACCCCACAAAGTCTCATGGGTTCAGGTAAACAATAGGCAAGGAAACCTCCTACTGATTGCCACGTACCGTTCTATCTCATCTGATGAATCGGTACTCTTCTATGCTGAACAACACTTGGAGGAAACACTGAGGATGGCAAAGGGGCAAATGTACTCTGGGTGGGGGATTTCAATATCCACCACCAAGAATAGCTTGGCATCAGTACTACTGATCGAGGACATAGTTGCTAGACTGGGTCTGTGTCAGGTGGTGAGTTAACCAACAAGATGGAAAAACATACTTGACCTCATCCTTACCAAACTGCCGACTGTGAATGCATCTGTCCATGACAGTATTGGTAAGAGTGACTACCGCATAGTCCTTGTGGGGATGAAGTCCTGCCTTCGCATTGAGAACAACCTCCATCGTGTTGTGTGGCACTATCACCGTGCTAAATGGGACAGATTTCAAACTGATCTAGCAATTCAAGACCAGGCTCTGTGAGGCGCTGTGGGCCATTAACAGCAGCAGAATTGTACTCCAGCACAATCTGTAACCTCATGGCCCGGCATATCCCGCACTCAACCATTACCATCAAGCCAGGGGATCAACCCTGGTTCAATGGAGAGTGCAGGAGGGCATGCCAGGGTCAGCGTCAGGCATACCTGAAAATGTGGTGTCAACCTGGTGAAGCCACCAAACAAGACTACATGCACGCCAAACAGCGAAAGCAGCAAGTGATAGACAGAGCTAAGTGATCCCACAATCAACAGATCAGATCCAAGCTCTGCAGTCCTGCCACATCCAGTCATGAATGGTGATGGAAAATTAAACAACTCACTGGAGGAGGAGGCTCCACAAATAGCCCCGTCATCAATGATGGAAGGTCCCAACACATAATTGCAAAAGATAAGGCTAAAGCATTCGCAGCAATCTTCAGCCGGAGGTGCCGAGTGGAATATCCATCTCGGCTCCTCCAGTGGTCCCCAAAATCAAATATACCAGTCTTCAGCCAATTTGATTCACTCCACGTGACATCAAGAAATGGTTGGAAGCACTGGACACTGCAAAAGGTATGGGCCCTGACAACATTCTGGCAACAGTACTGAAGACTTGTGCTCCAGAACTTGCTGCTCCCCTATCAAGCTCTTCCTGTACAGTTACAACACTGACATCTACCGGACAATGTGGAAAATTGCCCAGGTATGTCCTATACACAAACAGCAGGTCAAATCCAACCTGGCTAATTCCTGCCCCATCAGTCTACTCTCAATCATCATTAAAATGATGGAAGGTGTCATCAATAGTTCTATCAAGCAAAACCCGCTCAGCAATAACATGCTTAGTGTTGCCAAGTTTGGGTTCTGCCAAGGTCACTCAGCTCCTGACCTCATTACAGCCTTGGTCGAAACATGGATAAAAGAGCTGAATTCTAGAGGTCAGGTGAGAGTGACAGCCCTTGTCATCAAGGCTGCATTCAACTAATGTGGGATCAAAGAGCCCGACCAAAATGGAATCAATGGGAATCAGGGGGCAAACTTTCTGCTGGAGTGTGTCATAGCTGGCACATAGGAAGATGGTCGTGGTTGTTTGAGGTCAGCCATCTCAGCTCTACATCACTGCAGGAGTTCCTCAGGGTAGTGTCCTAGGCTCAACCATCCACAGCTACTTCATCAATGATCCTTCCTCCAACTTAAGGTCAGAAGTGTGGATGTTCGTCAATGGTTGCACAACATTCATCACCAATACGCCTGGGCTCAGTGCGTGAAAATGACAGCACAGACCCCATCAAACACACTAGGCAGCGGCAGAGACAAACACATACATAGGGGGCAGAGAGAGAGAGACAGGAACAGATACAGAAAGAAAGAGAGAGAGAAAGACAGAGACAGAAAGAGAAAAACAGAGAGAGAGAAAGAGGGAGATAGAGACAGAAAGAAAGGTAGAGAGATAGACAGACAGAAAGAGATAGACAGGGAGAGAGAAAGACAGGGAAAGTGAAAGAGAGAAACAGAAACAGAGACAGACAGACAAGGAGTGAAAGAGAAAGCAAGCAGAAAGATCGGAAGAGAGTGACAGACCGAGAAATTCAGAACATAGAAAGACAGTAGACAGGAAGACACAAATGGAAACACAAATGTGGAGACACAGATTTGAACGGCTTACATTTTTCAATGATAGGAATTCCATTCCTTGTGCCACCTGATAACTGATTCCAACCAGGTCCATGTAGCTCAGAACCGGAGACTCGCTGATCAGTAGTTTATCCTCTGTGACCTCGTGCTCTTTCAAAAAAAAAAGACAGGACTGTGTAAGGGCCTTGAAATCATGATGAAATTGCATCTTTCTGAAGCATATCAATTTATGCAACAAATAACCAATTAGTTTGACTTTGGTTGCTTGCTGTTATGTAGGGAGACCTATAGCCATCTTATGCATAGCAAGATCCCACAACCACCACATGCAGCTAACCTGTGCTTCACTGTTGCTGAGGTTGTCAGACACATCTTACCTCAGGATTTGGGGAGAATCAAAGGTTTCCTTCTCATTATACCTGGGGTCTTTAATGTCCTTTTAAACCCCCAGATGGGACCTTGTGTTAACAACTCAAGAAACAGCATATCCCATAATCAGGGTCACCACTCCTTCAGGAATGGACTGTGGTCTCTGGGAATTAATGATCAATCTTTGGGATGGCTGTGTGGAGAAACTAAGGACTAAAGTCTTGAAGGCATTACGTTTTTATACCTTAAGAAATGTTCCATTTGACTGAAAAGAAAATTGGGGCTGTCATAATGTCAGAATGATGATGTTCTTCATAATCACTTTGAAGTATACTGGATGTTCTAATGTAGGAAACAAAACAGCTAATCCGACAGAAGCAAACAGCAACACAATAATGACTAGATCATTTTATTTGATCAATATTGGTTAAATATTGACCAAGACCCTGGGAGGGAGCTCTCTTGTTTTCCTTGGTTTAGTGATAACACTCTCATATGTCTAAGTTAAAATGCTGTGGTCCCGTTCAAGCCCCACTCCAGGCCTCTGGGCACCAACTGCAGACTAACACCCTTGATACAGAATGCAACTCTGTCAGAGGTGCCCTCTCTTTCAGAAGAGATTTTTAACCAGTGCCCCTGCTACCCATGACTATAAAAGATCAGAAACTGAACTGGACCAGCCGTATGATTACAGGGTCAGGCCAGAGGCTGGGAATTCTGTCACAAGTAACTCA
The DNA here is from genome assembly GCF_021869965.1 of Rhincodon typus. NCBI lineage: Eukaryota > Metazoa > Chordata > Chondrichthyes > Orectolobiformes > Rhincodontidae > Rhincodon > Rhincodon typus. Next base: position 63,839,781 of record NC_063343.1, read on the forward strand.
CTTTTTGACTACTGAAAGTCTGCCCATCATTTACAAGGCACAGGTCAGGGGTGTGATGGTAATTTCCACTGCTTTGATGAATGAAGCTCCAGGAGCACTCAAGAAGCTCGAAACCAACCAGGACAAAGCAGCTTGCTTGATCGACATAACCGCCCAACACCTTCAACAATCACTCCCTCCACCATCAACACACAGTAGCAGCAGTGTGTGCCATCCACAAGATGCACTGCAGAAATTCGCTAAGTCTCCTTAGACAGAGACTTCCACAAATCTGTCATCTGGAAGGACAAGAGCAGCAGATACATGGCTACTCACCGTCCTGACTTGGAAATATATTGCCGTTCTTTCACTGTCATTGGGTCAGAATCCTGGAATTCCCTCCCTAAGGGCATTTTGGGTCAACCTACAGCACATCATGTACAACAGTTCAAGAAACAGCTCATCACCACCTTCTCAAGGGGACACACACATACCCCATGAAAAAATTAGAAGCATTGTTGATTGCGAGATTTTGCTCTGCAAAAAAACTGTCACATTTCCTACATTGTGACAGTGACTCCCTTTCAAAAAAAATACTCCATTGGTTGTGAAGTGCAGGAAAAGTTCCTGAAGATGTGAAAGGAATATAAAAATACAGATCTCTCTTTGACCCTCCAATTGTTCAGGTGGAGTTTGAAACTTCCCGGTTTCACACAGAGAGAAAGGATCTCTTTGAGCTTTAAAATATATTCATTAACATCTCTTGTTCATTAAATCTGTACAAGCAACAGCCTGCAGTATAAAGCAGCTGCCAGTTGGTGGCAGTCATGGTTTGTAGTTCAGGAGGAAAGGAGCAGAAACAATGGAGAAGGCACAGAGAGGGAGATAGAGAGATAGAGAGTCTGGTATAGGTAATGATTGAGAGAATGAGATTGAGATTGAGAGAGATAGAAATAGAGGGATAGAGAGAAAGGTAGGCATAGACAGGGATCGAAAGATTAAGAGAGAGAGAGAATTACCAGTGGCTCTCCTGTGAGTAGTTGCCTGTTCTGCACAAAACACTCGAACAAAATGGTACAAGATAAAGAGGTGGTGACAGAAAGTGAGTGGGGGAGATAAAGGAAATTGAGGAGGGAAGAGGCAGAGGGTGAGCTATCAGCGACAGAAGAGAGGGGTTGGGAGAGGATGTATGAGGAGGGGGTAGAGAGAGAAGGGTTTAGGACAGAGACAGGTGGGATAGAGAGGGTTTGGAGTGTGGGAGAGAGCAGCAGGAGAGAGAGAGGTTGGCGTGTGGAAAAGAGAGGGAGATAGGGGGCAGAGAGAGACAGAGAGCAGTGCTGGGGAGAGAGAGAGTGTGAGGGAGGGAGATGGGTGTAGGAGAGGGGAGGTGGGAGAGGAAGATAGGTCAGCACCTGATAACCAGGATTTGGGGCTTTAGGGGGCTCAGGTGCTCAGGTCAGGAGCTGGGAACCAGGATCTGTGAATTTTCTCTCTTACCCAGAGAGTAGTCAGGGGAGTACGGAGGGGAGAGGGAGAGGGAGTGGGAGAGAAGAATGAAGTGAAGGAGATAGGGGAAGATATAGGCAGTGGGTGAGGAAGCTGGAAGGGAACAGGAAAGAAGGGGCAGGATAGAGAGAAGTGGCAGGAGAGTACGGAGGGGCAGGTGACAGGACAGAGAGAGAGAGAAAAAAAGAGAGAAAAGATAGAAAAAGAGAAAGAAACATGACAAGGAGGTTTAGGAGGGAGGTTGAGGTGGAGGGAGTGAGGGGAGTTACCAGTGGGGGGGCTTGTCTCCTGTGAGTATGGCCTGTTGTAATCAGGGTGTTCGATATCAGCGTAGTTTGGTTCATGTTTAGCCTCCAGCATTGGCATGTACTCAAGCTGCTCATCTTTAGTCATGTCCATGTATCCTCCATCATTCTCAAATGACAGGGCCACGTAACTGTGGGTGAGAGTGAGAGGGGTGAAGGAGTGAGACACAGTACGAATTATCATTATCGTGAACAATACAGTACAAGGACCTGCTTCCACGTTGGTGAAATAAAAACCACAGAACAGGGCAGCACAGAATGAACCCACTCAATCCATTGTGTCTCTTTGGAAGGGCTGTCTAATGAGTCTCATACTCCTCTCTCCCTGCATCTCTGTAAATAATAATAATTTAACATTGAATGTATTCTGTTTTATCCAGTCCCCTTTTCAAAATTGTGATCTAATGTTTCCACTGCCCTTTCAGGCAGCACCTTCAAGATCACACCAACTCACTGGGTAAAACAAACCTTTCCCTCTCTGGTCCTTTGGTCATTTCCATCAAAAATTGGTTTGAGTGTGCCGTGGAGGGCCATGGCAAATGTGAATAAGTCAACCTCAGCTCTCTATGAATCTATGAGGAGGAGGGGGATTGAAATCAGGAAGCTTTCCCTGACCCTTCATCCACCAAGTCCCAGAATTGTCCCAGATTTTAGCAACACCAGCTGTTCGAAGGATGTGCTGGTGTATCTTCGTGGGCCTTTGGCAGGTTATGGCAATTGTGGATTTTAAGGTTTAGTGGAATTTCCTGTTGCAGTTCTCAAACTGTTAACTCCTAACATTTACTATATTGTGTACTGCAAACGTTGACTAGAATAAAGGACCGGGAGCATACCAGAGACCAGTGTACAGAGTGAGAGAGAGCGAGAAATGATTGCGCAGAAAGAGTGACAGCGCACAGAAAGACAAGTGGGGAAGTGATGGCCTAGTGGTATTACTGTTTGACTGTTAGTGCAGAGATCCAGATAATGTTCTGGGGAGCTGTGTTCAAATCCTGCCATGGCAGATGGTGGAATTTGAATTCAATTTAAGAAGAAAATCTGGAATTAAGAATCTAATGATGACCATGTATCCATTGTCGATTGTTTGAAAAACCCATCCAGTTCACTAATGTCCTTTAGGGAAGGAAACCTGCCTCCCTTACCCAGTCTGGCCTACATGTGACTCCAGAACCGCAGTGATGTTTTTGACACTTAACTGCCTTCTGGACAATTAGGGATGGGCAATAAATGCTGGCCTAGCCAGCGATACCCACATCCTGTAAATAAATAAAAAAAATGTGGACAGAGAGACAGACGACCACAAACAGAGAAGCAATTGCACAGAGAGGGCCCTGCACACTGAGAGATGTGTTGCAGCCTATAAAACATGAAGAGTGGTGTCTAACTGCAACTGCAGGAAGTCAGGAGGATGGGTTGGTCTCTCAAACCCATAGGGTTTGACACTGTTCTGGCTACTTCTGGAACAGAGCCAAAACAAATTCCAAGAAAAATAGAAATTGAGAATCGGAAACTATTTCCACAATTACACACAGGATAGAAATAACTGGTCATTTGCATAGGTTGTGTTAGGAATTCAAACGCCCTTCATTGTTACACTGAAGCCTGGTTTAGAAATGTTACTAATCCCTTCAGTTTGATCCACGAAATCCTCCCATAACAAAACTACTGCTGATGAGAGGGAATGTCACAACTTAAAATCTCAGTTATTTTCTGATTCCTCTTTATGCTAAATTTCCTTAAAGGATGATACTGTAAAACAGGAATGATTGAGAGGGACAAGGAAGAAACTTCCCATTGTCAGGAATTCAACATTAGGGCTGGCATTCAACTGTACAATATGTACAGTGCTAATCACAGTCAGTACAGTACTCAGCCAATTCTGGATACGATGGAGAATTGCATGCAGTTTTGCTCTCCCTGACTAAGAAATGACATCAGAGATAGTAGGAACTGCTGATGCTGGAGTCTGAGATAACAAGGTGTGGAGCTGGATGAACACAGTAGGCCA
>NC_063343.1:63853578-63857624 GCF_021869965.1 Rhincodon typus
TCAGAACCCCCTTCCCCTCCCCCTTTTCTGATGAAGGGTCTAGGCCCGAAACGTCAGCCTTTCTGCTCCTATGATGCTGCTTGGCCTGCTGTGTTCATCCAGCCCTGCACCTTGTTGTCTCGGATTCTCCAGCATCTGCAGTTCCTACTAGCTCTCTATTACCCTCACTGTCTTGATAACCCTTAGTCACTGTTAAACTCTTTAAATTCCTGGGAATACAAACCTTATTTATATAATCTCTCCTCGCATTTTTACGTGAGAATCTGGTAAATAAATCCTGCACTTCCTCCAAAGACAGTAGCTGCTTTCCAAGTCACTGAGAATGGTTTGCAGTGCTCCAGCTACGGTCTAACCAGTGTTTTGTTCAGTTAAAGCATGAATTTTTCCTCCTTTTTGCTTCCATTTTAATTCATCAAGTGGAATTTCAGGTAGGGGAAAGGGGCTCTTGAATGACATCTGCAGAGCCAGTGAGAGACCCATGTCACCTCCATTGGGAAATCTCTATTGGCCAGGTGAGGTGACTTTCAGTGGAACCTCATTCCGTTCCCAATCACAGACTGAACGAGGGGCTCCATTCCACCAGAGCAAGGTGAAGCAAGCAAACCCAAGTTTGGGATTCCCTTGTGGGAAAACTCCTCCTCCTGTCGATGGTTGAATATCAGTGATGATTCGATGAAGCCCTTAAGCGAGGCATACATGGAAGAAAACCATCAAAGAGAGCGCTTCTCCCAGACTCAATCGAGCAGAGAAGAGAAAATGACAGAGACCCCACCCTGCATCCTCCTGCCTTGATTAAATTCCACCTGCCTCAAAATTGGTCCCTCCAGATGTGGGGCATTAAATGGTGTTCCCAGGCATTATGTTAATTATTAAGTCCTATTGAGGTTGGAGGGTGGAGACTGAAAATATAAACAAGTTACTCTCTACTAACTGAATCCAGCTTGCAAACCACAAAAAACTCTGGAATGTAACCATATAGGCAGAGACAACATCTGGATGCAACTAGGTTCACCAGAGAGCAACATCTGGATGTGGGGACAAACTCCATGGTAAACATCTGGATACAGTCACATGATCTGCAGACACAGCTGGGCAAGGACAGACATGGCACAGGCAACATCTAAATGCAACTGCTCATGTACTGGTTGCAGCTGTAAAAACTGGGAGCACATCTTGATGTGGATATTTGCAGACAACCTGAAGAGAACGTGGGGAAGTGGAATCCAAAGTCTGATCTATCCTCACTCCAAGTGCGGCTCTGCACGTCAATAAATAGAGGAGGGAGAAAATGAGAGACGGATGTAGCCTTGCAGCTCTAATCCCATGGCTACCTCTCACATACCTTCTGTATTGTCAAACTGCTTGGCACTGAAATTTCATCCACATCCCTGCTGCTCTATCGCTTTTGTCTTGACTCTTCTCTTCCTTCCAGCTTTCAATTTCCATCTTCCATAAACATTATCACATACGAAACTCAACCTGGTCTACAAGCGTCAAGAATCAGCTCACTGACCTACACTGCTCACCATCACCCCCCACACCACCGCCCCCACACCCCGCCAAAGTAAGCCTGAGTCCTCCATTTAAAATTCTCATCCCTCCAACCTCCCACTCTTTCCCTATCTCTATAGTTTCCTCCAGAATTACAACTCCCTGTGCAACCTGCAATCCTACCATCTGTGTGCTCCTCCAATTCAGGCCTCTTGTGCATTCCTCAATTTAATCATTGCACTATCAACTCAGCAGACCAAGTTCTGGAATTACCTCACTCCCCAAACCTGTATAGAATGTACCGAAAAGGAACAGACCATTTAGTCTCAGTTCTGAGGAAGGGTCACTGGACCCGAAACGTTAACTCTGTTTTCTCCTTCACAGACGCTGCCAGACCTGCTGAGCTTTTCCAGCAACTTTGTTTTTGTTCCTGATTTACAGCATCCGCAGTTCTTTTGGTTTTTATTAGGCCATATAGCCTTGTCAGTTCATGTTGATTTTTAGGTTCCACTTGAGTCTTCTTCCATCTTTTCTCCTCTAAAACCACCATCAACTTCCTTCTCCTCATATGCTCACTAAATTTCCCTTAAATACATCCACAGTATAAGGTTCAACCACTCTTTGTTGGCAACAAGCTGCATGCTTATTTTTAATCATTTGAGGGACCTGGATATTGCTGCTGGTCAGCATTTATTGCCTGTACTTAGTTGCCCTGGAGAAGGTGGTGGTGAGCAGCCTTCTTGAACAGCTGCAATCTCATCACTCTCTGGGGAAAGACGTTTCTTCTGAGTTTAAAACAGAATTCTTTCACGGGGCACGCACATCGCTGGCTGGGCCACCATTTGAGACCCGTCACAAACTGCCTTTGAACTGAGTGGCTCAGAGGGCAGCTAAGAATCAATCACATTGCTGTGGGTCTGGAGGCACATGTAGGCCAGACCAGGTAAGGATGGTAGATTTCCTTCCCCTAAAGGACATCAGTGAACCAGATAGGTTTTCATGACAATCAATCTGTGTTTCATGGTCACCAACCCTGAGGCTAGCTTTGTGCTTCTGCATTATTATTGATTCATTGATTGAATTTCAATACTCCAGTTGCCTTGGTGAGTTTTGAACCCATGTCGTAGATCATTAGCCTGAGTCTCTGGATTACTAGCCCAGTGACATTATCACTGTGCCTCCACAAATTCCTTGTTGAGTTTTTTGGGTCTATCGTTTATTGATGGTCTCTAGTTAGGCTCTTCCCTACAAAATGAAACATTCTTTCTGCACTCACTTTATCAAAACCTTCTCATTCTATCAAATCCCTTTTCCTCTTTTAACCTCCTCTAACATCTATGCTCAACCTTCAGATTCTGCTCCCTGCATTACAAGATGACTTACTATGTTGAAGGCATTATACAAATACAAGTGATATTTATTTTCTTGGATGGATCACCGTGGTTTCATACCCAAAGACAGCTGGCTCCTGGGGAACTCCCAGCTTGAGTCGTACGGAAGCTGCATCGGGTCAACGTAAATGTACTCGTGTCCATCTGAACTTATGGATTCAATGACCTTCCAGCGAATTTCATAGCGAGGTTTCTGCACAAAGCATGGAGAAATAAAAAGTGGTTAAAGAGGCAAAATGAATAAGTGCCTGGAAGACCCCACTCCCACTCTTGAGCCTCCTCCGACAGTTAATTGATCTGTAACAACTCCATTTCCCCACCTTTGTGCCACAGGATTTTGTTCAATGAAGGTTAAAAGGGCTCTCAACCTCAGTTTTGAACATTTCAATTGACCCCTACCCTATCAAAACCCTTAGACACTTCAGTATGGTCACATCTTAATTCCTTTTACTCAAAACTAGCTTTTGCAACCTTTCAGTATAATTTTCACTCTTTTTGTTTTAAGTATATTCCATGGAATCTGCACTGTTTCTGATATGGCATCCAACAGTATTGCAGATGGGGTTTAACCACAGCTCTGCAACAACTGTAGTACAACCTCCATCCCTTTGTATTCCAACCCCTTTGCGATAAATGTCAATATTCCCTGAGCCTTCTTTACCAGAATCACTAAAGAGGTCTGGTGAGCGAGTGTGTGCGCGCACGCACACACACATGATAGTGGGTGAAGTGGAGCCAAGCTGGGTTACATTACCAAAGGAATTCATCAGTCAAGCCAAGGGGAGACAGGAATGGGTTGTATATGGTGGAATAAAAGTGCAATTAAGAGTCACTGTCCATAGAGTCTGTATCCTAGTGGCAGTCAGTGTCTGTCAAATGTGGACTGTAGCAGTTTCAGGAAGGTAGCTCACCACCATCTTCTTAAAGGCTTGCCCAGCAAGTGATAACTGCATACCCTGAGTGAATCAAAAAAAGTCAATGTGTGTGGAACGCATATCCCAGCGAGAATCAGTGTGCGAGTGGAATCGGTACCCCAGTGAGAATCAGTGTGTTTGTGGGACCCATACCCCAGTGACATTCAGTGTATGTGTGGGACCTGTGCTCCAGTGAGAGTCCATGTGTGTGGGACACCATACCCCAGTGAGAGTCAGTGTGTGTGGGACA
>NC_063343.1:63857634-63911121 GCF_021869965.1 Rhincodon typus
TGAGAGTCAGTGTGTGGAACGTGTACCCCAGTGAGAGTCAGTGTGTGGAACCTGTAACCCAGTGAGAGTGAGCGTGTGGGACACCATACCCCAGTGAGAGTCAGTGTGTGTGGGACCCCATACCCCAGTGAGAGTGAGTGTGTGGGACCCCATACCCCAGTGAGAGTGAGTGTGTGTGTGGAACCTGTACCCCAGTGAGAGTCAGTGTGTGTGGGACCCCATACCCCAGTGAGAGTGAGTGTGTGTGGGACTGGAACACATGTGAGAGTCAGTGCCTTTAACTGGAAAAGAAAAAAAATGTGTTTTTCATTAGTCAGTCCTGAAGAGGCTCTCAGCCAGAATTGAAACCTGCTGTTCTTGAAATAATGAATTTTTCTGCAACATTTTGGAATGATCAGCTGACTATCACTAGCATTGGTATCAAATTAAACAAAGTACCTCTTGTCATTTAACATTACACTCACAAATCAGAAAGAACTGAAATACTGGCTTTAAACCAGGTTCTTGCTCTTGAAAATATTACCATGAGGAAATGACTTTACTGGTCTGCAATGTACTGATTTTGTTACTGATAATATCAGTAGTGGAGGGGCAGATGCTGCACTAGTGCAATGAGGGATGATATCAGAGGGAGGCGCTGTGCTTGGCACGGTGAGGGATAATACCAGAGGGAGGTGCTATCTGGTGCAGTGGATGATAGTTTTAGTGAGCGATGTTGTATGAATGCTGCTGTGTTTCGTGTTTATATTCCAAAGAAATATTCCTTTGTGAAGTTTAACTTGCAAATGAGCCAAACACATACGACTACACACTCTCTGAACTGAAGCACTCAGGCACTTTTTCTGCAGATTACCCTGTGCTAGATACATCAGTTTAGCAGTAAATAAATTCACCAAATATCTTCAAGTGCAATGGCGCATAGTAACTGAAATAGGTCAATCAGTCTATTGAACCTGTGCCACCATTTAATACGATTGTGGCTGGTTGTACACTTCAATGCCTTTTATTAACAGTACCTCCGTAATCCTTTATGCCATTGGTCATCATAAATCTATCCATCTCTGCTTAGATGTGCTTAGCAAACAGAATCTACGTACCTCATTTGTGTTACACTTAGATAATGAAAGAATGTTACCACAAGGTGCCCAGCTGGGACTTTTTACAGAACAAAGAAGACAGAAGGATTATAAGGTTGAAGGTTAGGGTGAGCAACAGAAATCAAAACATAACAATGATCCACAAGTCCTCACTGTACAGAAATGGAGAAAAATAAGATTTATTCACAAACTGAGAGTATCCGAGTTGGCTAGGTTCAGGCAAGCAGACGGATGATTCTATTTCAAACTCACCTATTCATGGAGTGGTGAAGGCCTAGTGGTATTGTACTGTTAATAAGCTGATGCAGGTAAATGCTCTGGGGACCTGGGTTCTGATCCTACCACAGCAGATGGTGGGATTTGAATTTAATTTAAAAATACATTTGAATTAAGAGTCTAATGGTGTCCATGAGTCAATTGTCAGGAAAAACCCATTTAGTTCACTAATGCCCTTTAGGGAAGGAAACAGCCATCCTTATCTGGTCTGGCCTACATGTGATTCCAGACCCACAGCAATGTGGTTGACTCTGAACAATTAGGGATGAGCAATAAATGCTGGCCTAGCTAGTGATGCCCTCATCTCATGACTGAATAGAAAGAATCTATTTCAAATTTGAAAGGTTGTCTGGAGTCTGAACTAAGAAAAATCAAGGCTAGATTTGAACAATAATAAAAGCAGACTGCATTCAGGAACACAGCAGAACCAACTGAACAAACCTTAAAACAAGTTTTAAACCGATATTTATAAAGGAACATTAAACATCATGCTGAAAGCACAGAAGGAGTGCATTAAGTTAAATGTAATGTGAATTTATAAAAACAACAGAAGGAATAATACTAAATCTCCCACTGAACTGGAAAGCCATGAATCTCTCATCTGAGTTCAAACTTTTGAACCAAAGAATTCAGCTATACTTCACCAAGCAAGGAGATGAAGAACTGCTTAGGCAAGCTGAAATGTTATTCATTGCAGTTGGTAACAAGGACTTATACAGAGTTAATACATCAGAGTTATCTGAAGTGGGCCAGAAAGATTTGGAAAGTGCTAGAAGATCAGCTGCATGTAAGACCCAACTTTAGAATTCTTTGCTAAGAATTGATGCCCCACAGGCAAAACCACAAGAATTAATGGATCTGTTTGTCAGTAGATGCCATAAACAAGGGTAATGAATGAAATTTTTCAAAGGCTGAACTGTTGGACCAGATAATGGAGTTGGTGATTTCCTTAATTTCTATTGAAGTCTTCCAAAATGACCACATTGAATCAGTCCAGGATTTACACCCATTGTACTTAACCAGATTTGCTGCTACATGAAGTGAAACTACTCCACAGAAGCCAGTATCCCATCACCAAGTCACCCTTCATTTACATGTGGTGAGTACTTGACCCTGATCCCGCTCCGTCAGAGCCAGCTCTCAGAGTGAACAGAGCCTCTGACATTCCTGTTTATATCTGTCAGCCTGTGACTGGGCCAGATTAACAGCCCCAGTCAGGGAACTCTTATTCTATGAGGTCCACCTGGCTTATCTCATGGAAATCACTACATGAAGTTTCAAAAGGCAATGCCACCTTGCACCCCACAGAAGATGCAATCCATCAATTAATGTTCCCAGAGAGTGCACTGCTCACATACAAGAAAAGATTAAGCAGGAACTGGATTACATGGAATGCAATGGCATCATTTGCTATGTGGATCACTTCACAGATGGGTGCAGTACAATTATTTGCATATGAAAGAAGGAAAGTACAATAAAGGTATGGCAAGGTCTAAGACATCCAAAGCTCCCCTTAAAGTCCAGAAAGAAATTGAATCCCAAGTTCACAGGAACTGAATTCTTTTCCAACATGGACGCAAAACATGGATATTGGTCAATACAATCCATACAATATCGAAACAGGACATTTGGCCCATCAAGTCTATACCAACTCCCCAAAGAGTATCCTACCCAGAGTCACCTCATTGCTGTAACCCTGCATTTTCCATAACCAATCCGCCTAGCTTGCACATTATGGACAATTTAGCATGGCCAGTACACCTAACCTGTGTATCTTTAGACTGTGGGAGGAAACTGGAGTACCTGGAGGAAACTACACAGACACGGGGTGAATGTGCAAACTTCACACAGACAGTCACCTAATGAGCCACCGCGTCACCACACACTGAGCAATGCAATAACCATGGAATCTCAAGATTTGGAACACCATTTGGAAAGTATTGATTCTAATGACTACCTTTTGGTTTGTCTATCAGTTAAGGTTTATTCCAGCATGATTTGGACAGACTTGTAGAAAATATTCCTGGATGCTTGTGCATAATGATTAGTATTGCGTTAATTGACAAAACCAAAGAAGAACATGATCGGAGATAGTAGGAACTGCAGATGCTGGAGAATCCGAGACAACAAGGTGCAGGGCTGGATGAACACAGCAGGCCAAGCAGCATCATAGGAGCAGGGAACATGATCGGGATGTTCACACCCTATTGGCAATTGCTCATTTTCAAGAAGTGTTGGGTGAATGCAAGTTAAATCAATATTTTCAATATAATCAGGTTGTAGAATGTGTCCTGACCCAGGCAAAGTTGAAGAAATGTCACAAATGCCTACTCCACAAGACAAAGTAGAACAGCAGAGGTGGCGTGGATCTTTCTTGGACCAATACATTCCCAAATTTTCTGACAATACATCATCAATGAGAGAGCCCCTAAAGAAGAACTTACATGTATGGCAGGAAGAGCCAGCAACATATGTTCAAATTTCACAAACAGACACATTCAGCAGAAAACTGCACGCTGCGGTACTACAATTCCGCAAGGGCAATCCTGAAACTCAATGTTTCACTGATCAGGCTAAGAACATTCATCACGCAAGATTACAAAGGAACTGTTTTTAGATCCAAAAGTCAGTTGTAAGGATTTATTCCCACTAGAACATGAAACAGTTGATCTAATATTTGGCATCGCAGGATTCCATATGTACCTGTTAAGTCAGTAATTCACTCTGGGAACAGATTACGAACCACAGGAAATGATTCAGTACAACCACTGTCAAGTGCACTACCTTTTACCACAAGGACTTCTGGTAAAACTACAGGGATATGACTTTGACATTTGCTGCAAACCTAGCACCAAAATAAGCTCGAATACGTGGAGAAAAATGCCTGTCCCGAATATGAATGCAGACACAGAAATAGAAGTTGCTGGAAAAGCTCAGCAGGTTTGGCAGCAGAGAAAACGTTTCAGGTTGAGTGACCCTTCCTCAGAACTTCCCAGAACAGTTCTGAGGAAGGGTCACTTGACCTGAAACGTTAACTCTGATTTCTCTTCACAGATGCCGCCAGACTTGCTGAGCTTTTCCAGCAATTTCTATTTTTATTTCGGATTTACAGCATCCACAGTTCTTTCAGTTTGTGTTTTGGATGCAGACACTGCTGACATTCCATTGGATCTACAAGAGTTAGCTTGGACATCAGGTGGAAGATGTGCTCAAAACCAGTCTGCTGCACTTTGGTCAACATGAGTATGTGCAGCTTCAACTGGAATTAGATAATGACCCAGAACTGAAGACACTGTGGAATGTTAATATAGAAGGATGGCCTGCCCTTTTATCCCCATTTTGATTTAGTCCCTTACCCTTCTCCCTCCCCTTTGATGATCTGCATTGCACACCTAATGGGCTTTGCATGTAAATTGATCAGTTGGAAATACGGGTGATTTACTGGTGATGGTTAATCAACGAAAAAAATCACCATGGGTGATTTGGTGATGGGAAAAACAACAGTGTGTAAGAGCACTTCTAGTTATAGACATAAATCCAAGCATGGTCAGAGGGCTCTTATGGCCCAGTGATAGTTCCCCAACCCCTGAGTCAGAAGGCCTGGGTTCAAATCCCACCTGTTCCAGAGATGTGCTAAAATGCATCTTAATAGGTTGATTGGGAAAGTATCTATAAAAGGAGGGTCTGACATGATAAAGGAGTTGCCAAACATCCTCCAATGCTTTTGGCCTTACTGAGATGAGCTTGATATCTCAAGTGGCATTACTTTAAAAGAAAAACAAGTCCTTGTGTCAAAGTTCTTTGCCAGGATGTATTGTTGTGAGTGGACGAAGGGCATGTGGGCATAGGTGGCTAACCCATGATACTGTCTGTTGGGCAGTTGACATTGAAACATGTGGGCCATGCCCGAACTGTCAGGTCATTTTGACCCATCAAATCTCTTGTGGACCATGTAAGATAGACAGTGGGAGCACTGAATAATAAACTGAAGAGGAACGTGGAGAGACAGGGAGTAAGGTTAAAAGAAGAGCCATATGCAGAGCTAGAGTGAGAGAAAGGGATAGGGTAGAGGAGGGAGGAATTGAAAGTTAGAGGCCACAGAAGGGTTGTTCACTGCGCTGAGGATTATGGCTAGGGTTAAGGCTAGCCATTGTCAAGTCTAGTGAGTTTGCTCATTTTCATTATTTTTAAACATTAATCTCCTACCTTCCGCCAAACCACAACCAGGACCACTAATGAGATGACAATGATGACCAACAAAACCAGGATGGTGGCCACGGTGACCAGTTGAGACTGGATACCTAAAGGAGGAACAATTGGGAAAGATGAATTGTTTCACTCCGTAAGGAAGTTTGTTCGATGTTGTAAATGACCAACAGTGGTTCTGTGCTATGAAACACAGGGAGATATACATTACAGAAAAGAAAAATCTTGCATTGATGGCATGCACAAACGCCCTGCTATACTTTTCAGCTAAAGTTGTAATATCAAAAATGGGACAGCTCAATTTGCACTCAGCAAACTGCCCAAATAACAACTTTTTCCCAAGAACCTGTGCAACACTGGTTGTGGACTAAATATTAGCTCCAGGACAGCAGGGAGACCACACCGACTCATCTTCAACCAGCAGCCATGGGATCATCCACATAAGAGGGCAGATAGAATATTTGTTAACTCATTCTAAAGGCAGTGCGGCACTCTCCCTGTACTACACTGGAGTGTCAGCCTGGAATAGTCACTGAGGTTTCCAAAGTAGGCCATGAACTCAGAACTGACTGGTTTAGAAACAAGAGGTCTACTTTCACTGAATCACTGAAAGGCCTGAATATTTGGATAATTTTATCATTTTGCTTTTTTGGTGAGGAACCTCACCCATTATTGTTCGGTATCAAACACTGCGTTCTCTGTTCTGGAGCAGTATGGGTACAGGCACTGATCTACCCACAAGGGCCACACATAAAGGATAAAAATGGTTAGAAACACTGATTGGATGAGAGAGTTCAGTATCTGTTCAAACAATGAAGATCATCATGACATATGGAGACTTTTATCATTTATACCTAGTCTCACAGCATTGGGATCACAACACACACCCAATATTTAATTATATTTGGCAATAGAATCTATACAATGACATTCTGTTAAGTCTGGGGCCACAATACCAAACAATGAGTTGTGTTACTACTCACTGTCAGACATTTTCACACAGGATTTTGGGATGTGGGTGTGTCATTCTTCTTCCTATCCAACATAAGTGACCCCAGTTGGGCTGCTGATAGTTGCCAATTGGAGGCCAGACAGTTCCACATGAGGAAGATGAAGAATTGCACACTCCATAGTTACATTAAGGTGGCATGTCCATACAATCTGCTTTCATAAAGCAACTCTTTTAGCTCCTGTAAAACTGCACTGGACTCCCTCAAAGGATAATATATCTATCCCGAGGTCCAGAGTCAAGAATTGAATGCAGTAATTCCAGATGGGATATCACCAGAGCTTTGTATGGCTGTGATTTAACTTTCAGATCTTGGTATTCCAACTTTGTGAGTGGGAGCTGACCCATTCCTTCTCTCCAGGTCTGTCATTATTCGCTAGTCCCTGTGATCTATCACTCTACTCTTCGCACCTCTGTTTTCTCCTGCCATCTCTCCTTACCACTCCACCATTTCGGTCCCCCCCACCCCACCCACAGCCTGTGGCATCTCCATTCCTATTCCCAGCCTAGAGTATTGTACTCACCATGGGAAATAAGTTTGACATCTCGGCTCACGATCCCAAAGCCATTCGTGGCAGAACAGCGCATCGCAGCAGTTTCATCCAAATTCTTCCGAATTAGGACACTCTCTACATGGAAGACTCGGTTTCCTGGCAGCTCAGAGATCCGTTTCTTCACCTGGATTCCACTCGAGTTGATTTTCAGTGGAGTCCACCTCCCCACCTTATTGTTGCACCTGGAATAATTAATCAGATTCCATGGGAGGGGAATGACTGTAGTTGAGGTAAGTTGGATCTAAGGAAGAATGGCCAATGCTCAGCACACCCTCTAACACAAGCTGGCAGAAGCTCAACAAAGGAGCAGGGACCAGGAAGGGCCTATTCCAACCTTTGAGCCCATGTTGTATCCAATTCAATCATGGCTGACCTGTATCTCAACTTCTTCTGCCTATCTTCATTCCATTATCCTTAATACCCTTACCCTAACACAAATGATCATTCTCAGTTTTAAATTTTTCAACTGACCCTCTTTTTAAAAACTTTCAAAATTTCCGAGAACCTTTGTGAAAAGATTGTCTTGAACATCCTGGCTCTGAGTATTAAATAATGTCTCTTTATTCTGCACTACTGTTGAAAATGTAGTGTTTTTCTCTTTCCAGCCAATCAATTCTATCAACATCTAAAACACCTCAATTAAATCTGCATCCTAACCTGCTAAACATGAAGGAATACAAGTCCAGGATATGCAACCTGCCCTCTGATTTTAACCTGTTTGGCCCTGGTATCATTTGGGTACATGTGATTAATAAAATTAAGAAATAAATTTTATTAGCAAATTTCAAAAGAAACATGAGAAAGAGAAACCCATGGATAGGGATTTCTAGTCAAAGTTCTCTTCCTCCTTATCCCAATTCAATTATGAGAAGATTGAACATGTATGACCTGCAGTCTGAGCAGGGAATTTTGGTAGAATCTGCAAACCGTGACAACTTTACCCCAGGTGCCTTGTGTTGTGGGCTAGAAAGAGGAGAGGGTACACTGTCTAACCCCAAAACGTCTTACAGTGCCTTGGAACAGCAGAACTTTTAAGTTCATTCTCAGGATGTGTATATCTCTGGCAAGTGCAACATTTATTGTTCATTCCTAGGTTCTCCAAGAGAAAGTGGTGGTAAGCTGTCTTCTTGAACTTCTGCAGTCTGTGTGATGTAGGGACACCCAGAGTGCCATTAGGGAGAGAGTTCCAGGATTTTGACCCATTGATGATAAACTTAGCTATTGGTATTTGTCCAGTTCAGGATTTAGATGGGAGCTTGGTATTTCTTACTTCATCTGTCTGTTTCGCCCTTGTCTTTCTCAATTGATAGTCAAATAGCAGATAACTTGGGAATTTTCAAACTTGCTTACCTTTTTAGGTCATGGCATGTATACCAAGTGACTTCTGGTAAAGGCGATCCCTCAGTAACACAGGTCACAGTTTGGATACCACTGGGTTGGTGAAAGTCGTTGAGTTCCAGGATCCTTGCTGGCACTGTGTGTCAAAGGAAAGGCAAGAGGAATGATAAACCAACATATCAGATCCCATTCACTGTCTTAGATTCTCGTTATATATTACTCTCTATTTTCTCCTTTTGAATTCTCTGGACTCGGAAACTGATGAGATTGTTTAAAGCTTGATGTGCAGAGAACAGCAGCGGTGGAATCAGCAGGATTCACTTAGTTCACATAAAATCTGGTATTTTTACAAAACCCTGGATTGTAGAACTAATGGGAAAAGTCAGGGAGAGGAAGAGTCCCATAGTCTGGAGGGAAGATTGATGGAGTGGTCCCACATTTGGAGGGAAGATTGATGGAGGGGTCCGACAGGTTGGAGGGGAGAATAACAGAGGGGTAACAGAATAACAGTTTGGAGGGAAGGTTGAATGAGGGAAATAATCCCGCAGTTGTAGGGCAGCATTTGCTGCCCATCCCTAGTTGCTTGAGAAGGTAGTGATGACCTGTCTTGTTCAACCACTGCAGTGAAGCAACAGTGATATATCTCCAAGTCAGAATGGTGGGTGGCTTGGAAAGGAACTTGTGGATTGTGTTGTTCCCATGTATCTGCTTCCCCTGTCCTTCTAGGTGTCAGAGATTGGGGATTGGAAGGTGCTCTCTGAAGATTTTTGGTGAATTTCTGCACTGCATCTTGTAGCTCATCCACACTGATACTACTGACTGTCATTAGTGGAGGGAATGGATGTTTGTGGACGTGGTACAATCAAAAGGGATGCCTTGTCGCGGATGGAGTCAAGCTTCTTGTGTGTTGGTTGGATCTGCACCCATTCAGGCGAGTAGAGAGTATCATAGAATCCCTACAGTGTGAAAACAGTCCATTTGACCCATCAAGACATACCGACCAGCATCCCACCTAGACCCATCCCTTTCCCTATCCCTGTAACCCTGTGTTTCCCATGGCTAACCCACCTAGCCTGAATATCCCTGGACACTATGGGCAATTTAGCATGGCCAATCCAACCACCTTGCACATCTTTGGACTGTGGACAAAACTGGAGCACCCACAGGAAACACATTGCTGCTACCGAACGTAGGTGGTGGAGGGAATGGATGCTTGTGAATGCAGTGCCAATCAAGCGGGCTGCTTTGTTCTGAATGGTGTCAAGCTTCTTGAGTGTTGTTGGAGCTGCACTCACCCAGGTAAGTGGGGAGCATTTGTCACACTCCTGACTTGTGCCTTGTAGCTGACAGACAGGCTTTGGGGAGTGAGGAGGTAAGTTACATGCTGCAATATTCCAAGCTTCTGGCCTGCTTTTGCAGCCAGTGTATTTTTTAAGGTGAGTCTTGGTGTTAGAGGTCACGGCATTGCAAATCATTTCACAATAAAGTATTTTGTGAAGTGTTGTTGACAACATAATCAAGGAAATTAAACAGCCAATTTGTGCATGGTAGGATCCCACAAAGTGTAATGTGATAAACAACCTCTTCCCTGCTGGATACTGTTTTAAGTGAATAAGATAAAGAATTGAAGAGAAAGAGTTTGCAGGACTATGGGAAAAGAAGAGGGTGTGGGGCTAATTGGATAGTCTCTTCAAAGAACCATCACCAACAGCGATGGCCAAGAGGCCACTTCTTTCTGTGCTAAATGGTAATTGCTTGAAGAATGAACATGAGTCAGGGCACTTCTATAATAAACTGTGAGGGTATCTTTTATGTTTCCCTGGGAGAGGCACCATCTCTGTTCCCCCTAGCAGCCAGAGTTGTGAAAGGTAATGGATTCTTTCACAGCGAAGCAGTGTAAATTTCTTACCATTTACTCTTAAAGAGAAAGTAAACTCCTTTTTGCTGTCAGCATTCCAGACTTGAATGCTGTAATTCCCAAAGTCTTCCTCCTTCACACGGATGAGGTGGAGCACGCACTGATACCTGGTGATGGAGGGGAGAGGGCAGGGAATGATATGAGTTAGTGTGATAATGGAGGATTTAGCAGGAGAGGGATAGGATACTGTGACCGAGATTAAAACAGTTTACTCTAACCGAGACTTAAAGACATACTTTGATTACAATGTTACCTTTCTCAAACTTCTCCACAGTCTCCATACAAAGGGAGACATTTAACTCACTGGGCAGGAAACGTGCAGACTGGGATGGAATTACCAACAATGCCCTTTATTGATTCCTTTCTGTCCACTCTCTCTCCCCATTGTTACCCTGTCCACTTCTTTTTACCTTTCACAACATATTCATGTACGTTATCTTCCCTTTGACGTACAGAGGGGAAATGGTGAAAGGCTTTGCAGGCTGATCAGACTGTTCAACTGCATCATGAATACTCCTTTGGTGTCAACATGTTCCGCAGGGACTTGAATCCAGAGATTCTGGCACCGAGGCAGCGATGCTACCAGTGTGCCTAAGACCTCTGCACCCTACCCCCATTACCATTTGTGGATTTCAATGGAACATAAAATTATGCAGGTGTAAAACCATTGTCAGATTGAATCCATGAGGTGAGTGTTAATTCCCCTCAAATATATTATTTTTAGAATGCAATACCCTGACAAAAAAATACAGCAATCTTAGTCTTGAAAGCTCCTGTTAACACCAAGCATCCATAGTCTTTGTAGGAAGAGCGTTCTCAACATTGTGGAATCTTATAAGTCAGTATGAGACCGTTCTCATAGAAAGTGCGATTTACTGCCTCACTCTTTCTCCATAGCTCTGCAATGCTTCTATTCTGTTCCCTCTCATGTGTTTATCCGGTTTCCTCTTAATTGCATCTATACTGTTTGCCATAACTACTCCCCATGGTGACGACTTCCACATTTTTGCCAATCTTTGGGTAAAAAACAATTTCTCCTGAATTCACTATTGGATTGATTATTGATTATCGTGCATTTTTTGCCCCACGAACTGTATGGAACAAGTGGAAATAATACAAACATTTACCTGTTTTTGCTCAGGGATTTGTTGCTAAATGTCACTTGATTGGACTTTTCGTTGAATGGTATGTTGTTCTTCATCCACATGACAGTGGGGGCTGGGTAGGCCGTTATATTAACCACAAACATTTTCACCTCTGACAGCTCTGCATACTCAGTGGCACTCAGATTGGTGCTGAGATGAACAAATCCATTTGCTGTAAAGCATTACACAGTATTACAACACAGAATAATGCCATTCATTGTGCCTATCCTCGACCAGTATAGACCAGATTAGACAGTTACCCAATTAGTTCCACAGCCACTATCCTTTTCTCTATGCTGTTCAGCAAAGATTCTCCTTCCAAGTGTTGATTCATTTCCCCTTCAAAATTTACAAATAATCCCACCTTCACTACCCTTTCAGATCACAACAACTTGTTGAGTGAAAAATATATCTATTCATTTTCTCTCCGATTCTTTTGCCAATTATTTTAACTTGGTGGGCCCTGTTTACTAATTGATCTGCCACTGAATACAGCTTCTCCCCATCAAAATGCTGAATGATTTTGACTACTTCCAACAAAACTCCTTTTACCTTCCTCTGACCGAGAAGGACAGCCCGGATTCTCAAGATGGTTTCACCCCATTTAAGATCTTGTGTAGCACTGGGGTGTACAGGGTTACAGTTCATTAGTATTCAACATAAAGCTGTCTAAACTAGGAACATCTGAAAGATAGTGTTTTGTCTTCTGGTCATTGTGATGGGAGATCTTACTGACTCTGAAATTATTCTGCAGTGGACCGGGGATATTTTAACAAGAACTTTCATTCTGGGATGAAAGAAAGATCACTTGAGTTCACAGGGCTTTCTCATCTTGACTGATCTAAATTCGACGAATCCACCTTTGAACTTATTCTCCAATTCCTACAGAAAAACGTGGGTGGTCTCTTTGCCCGAGTTATACTATCCTCTTTGGTATGCTTCCCTGGTTGCCTAAACCACAACAGGGTGCTTACTGGGGAGGCAATGACCTAGTGATATTATCGCTGGACTGTTAATCCAGAGACCCAGGTAATGTTCTGGGGATCCAGGTTCAATAAATTCTGGAATTAAGAGTCTAATGATGGCCATGAATCCATTGCTGATTGTTGGAAAAGCCCATCTGGTTGACAAATGTCCTTTAGGGAAGGAAACTGCTATCCTTACCTGGTCAGACATACATATGACTCCAGGCTCACAGCAATGAGGTTGACTCTTAACTGCCCTCTGAGCAATTAGGGATGAGCAATAAACCCTGGCCAACCAGTGACACCTTCGTCCCATGAACGAATTTTTAAAAAGTTACCCCATCTAAAGTCTCCAATCATTAAGTTACATTCTGATGATTTCTGAACACTTCCGTCAGCATTTTAGGAAAAATGTTTAAATTGTGTATGTTAAGAAGATGAAGACTTGGTTCAGTCATTTTTTAAAGTTTCATTCATGAACTTAGATGATGGTGATGAGATGCCTGGAGATCTGTTTTAAACCATTGAGGTGAAGAGTTCAGGGCATTAAAAAGGAATGTGGAGAAAACAACTGTGCTGTTGCTTAGTGACAGGGGTCCAATAACATCTGATGAAAGGCAAAACAATCCAGAAAAATCAGTCAGTCAGTCATGTGATGCATGCCAGAAAATGTAGAAGTGCTGAACACTAAGTTTAGGGCACTTACATAGGTGATCTGAAACTAAAGTAATAGTGAGTTTAGTTTGTAGATTACTTGCACAGTCTCAGGCAGAGACTCTAGGTGAAGGGACAAAATGTTCAGCGGTTGCACAGAAATTCGCTGGGAGGAAGCCAATTGCAGCTGTCCCAGCTGGAGTCTGACTGAGAAACCTGAGCGTGGAGATGGTGGTGGATCTTTGCTGAGCTTTGGGTCTTTGCAGGGATCGTGCTTACATAAGAGAAAGGGGCAGTACGAGTTAAATCTTTTTCTGATATTTGTAATGAAATCTTTCCAAATTTTTGTCTAGTTCAAATAGCTTCATTTTTTTTCTCTCGTTTAATAAATATTTTATTCTTCATGTTAAAAATACATAGGTAGCCTCTTATGAACGTGTTCAGAAAGTGACCTCTACTGTTTTACAAAATTAGGACCTAACAAGCCAAGTTTTACTCTGATCTCTGACTTGTCCAGTATTGACATCAGCTGGGATCATTCTGCATGTGACAGAAAGAAACATTGTGGATATTTCAACAAAGTGCATAATGATCAAATCACTATTAGAAGCAGGAGTCCACAGTGTTAATTATTTTATATTTCATAATCAACCTGTTCAGAGACATTATTGAACACCTCTGGAGCACGTGGGACATAAGGCCAGGCCACCTGCCCTGTGATAGGGACACTACCACTGTGCCACTAGCAACCTAATATATTGTTAACGATATCATTGATGTTAAGTATATAAAGTTGGAGGCATTGATTAATTGTAACTTTACTGACACAGGGTGAGAGTTAAGTTACTTGTACAGATTCACACTGAATAAATCTTTAGTTGTTTGGTAATACAGAATATGTGGTTTGTTAGATAAAGACACATTTTGAAGTCTATTCTTGTTGTTAATTAAAACATATATGTATATATTTTTGTCTGATGAGTGAAAGATGAAAAATTTTGATGAGTTGTGTCTTTTTTCAGCAATGCTCAAATCTTGACTGACAAAGATTATTTCTAGTTTCTTCCTTCTGTCAGGATGGCTGATGGAAAACTCGGGCAAAGTAAAACAACTTATGTTTAACATGAAACCAAGCCAACTCAATCGATAACCAGACAGATTTACTAGTACAGCATTTACAATAATTCCCACCCAGACTGACCACTATCCCCCACAATCTACATGCTTGAAGGGATATCAGTGAAGCTGCCAATTTCATTGAAAAAAGGTTACTCACTGACAACAGTAATTTGCAGAGCCTTCTCTTCAAATTGATTTTGAGCGTAGTAGCCTGTGACGCTGCAGTTGTACCATCCAGAATCTTCCAGTGTGGCGCTTTCCAAGTAGATGGTTGAGTTCACTTCCTGAGCCCCATCAGACACAGTTACTTGAGCTTCCTGAACAAGTAAGGGTAGAGAGTTTTGGTTTTAATTCTACTACTAGGAAGTACCAGCTGGCAAAATATAAAAGGAAAAGGAAGCTCTGTGGGAGAGTCGGAGGGTCAGTATGAAGTCAGTGCTGATTTGTTGCAGGCTCTACTGAGGGAACGCTGCACAGTCAGAGGGTCAGTACTGAGGGAGTGCCGCACTGTCAGGGGGTCAGTACTGAGGGAGTGCCGCACTGTCAGGGGGTCAGTACTGAGGGAGTGCCGCACTGTCAGGGGGTCAGTACTGAGGGAATGCTGCACTGTCAGAGGGTCAATACTGAGGGAGAGCCGTACTGTCAGAGGGCCTGTACTCAGAGGGTGCTGCACTTCAGACAGTAAGTGCAGAGAGAGTGCTGCATTGTTGTTGTTGCTGTGGGAGTGGGGTTAATACTGAGGTACAGCTGCACTGTTGGAGTTGCTGTCTTTTAGTTAACATGCTAAACCATGAAACAGTGTCTCTTCTTGGATGATGTTAAAGAACCAAAGCATTATTTCTAAAAGCGAGTGCCCTGACTATTATATCTGCTGTGGCAATGTTTAGTGGAATGGTGTAGAGGAAGCTTTGCTCTGTTTCTAACCCTGTGCTGTACCTGTCTGGGGAGCGTTTGATAGGAACAGTATCGGGATAGCTTTACTCTGTTTCATATCCCATGCTTTCCTTGCACAGGGTGTGTTTGATGGGGTCAATATAGGGGTTACTTTACTCTGTACCTAATCCCACGTTTTTCTTGGCCTGGGAATGTTTGCTGGAACCAGCTGATATATTTGAGATATTATTGCTTAATCTTTTCAACTTAGCTGGTTATGTTGATAAACAAGTCAATTTTCCCTGAAGACTTTTAACTATTTTTAAAGTATTTCACTGTTGTCACATAATGATTATGGCACGGTGGCTCAGTGGATAGCAAAGCTGTTGCACAGTGCAAGGCACCTCAGTTTGATTCCAGCCTTAGGCAACTGACTGTGTGGAGCTTGCAAATTCTCCCCAAGTCCGTATGGGTTTCTTTCAAAGATGTGCATGTTAGGTGGATTGGCTATGCTAAATTGCCCTGGAGTGTGCAGGCTAGTGGATTAGCCATTGTAAATGTGGCATTACAGGGAAATGTGGGAGGCTTGGTCAGGGTGGTTTGCTTTCTGGAGGGTTGGTGCAGACTTGATGGGCCAAATGGCTTCTTTCCACATTTTATGATGAGTATGCTAAAGGTGTATAGTATACATTATTATCATTTGGGAATTTGGATTATATTAAAATGAAGATGGACAGATTTTGATTTTGGTTATGTGAAGGAATTTTTAAATGAGATCAGAAAGTCATTTGGCAAAATGTCCTAAATACATCATTTTCAAGAATGCATGTGACTTAGTAAATGTCTGGCCAGATAGCTGTGCAGATAATTGATGATGTGAATAAGTTGCTGAGTTTATAACATACAGAGAAAACAAATGATCAGGAAACACTTGCACTTTTGTTTGAGTTCAGTTCAGAGAATGAGATTCCAGTTTCATCCCAGCAGAAGAAGTGCAGAGATCTGGTTTCATTCTAGCCACAGGACAACTTGTTAGGCTTGTAGAATCTCCAGGTTTTGAGAGTTTATAGCAATGTTTCCCTGTCAGATCTAAAATGTAATCCCTGCCATCAAAACTAGAAAGAAGTCTTAAAACTTGCAGCATATTGAAAACTGGAAGTGTTACTTAAATAAGAAATAAAGAGTTAAGATTGGTTTGATATTTCCCTAGGATTGAGCATCTGAAAAAGATGTTGCTGGGTAAAAGTTTGAATCACTGCTTTTGCTGTTAAGATTCTTTCACATTGACTTACATGTATATGGTTTTGCTTGCTTTTTCTTTTGTGTCTTTTGTAGTATTATTCTGTTTAAAAAAACAGCCTCATGACAATATGTTCAATGGGTGGTTACTGTGGGAGATCTTTTCTAAGTCAACCTGCTCAGAGATGTCATAACACACTTCTGGAGTACAGCAGATGGGAATTGACCCCAGCCCTCCTGGCCCAGAGGTAGGGACATGACTGTACTACAAGTACCCTTTCACCACTATGGTAACCCCATTGAAGACATAAAATACATGATCTATCAAATCAGGTTTCAGTGCGAGATCTGATTGATCTTACCAACAATTGGGACCATAACACTCACTAAACCTTTCACAAACTCACCTTCAACCTCGGACAGTTCCACTTAAAGTCCAGCAAGTTGGTATTTGCGGTACAGGTGACACTGATGGGTTCTCCCAGTTTGACCACGGTGCTTGAAGCATGAAGTTCAATATAAAGATCATCAGGTGCTGAGAAAGGGAAATGACAATGGTCTTTACATTGTGGACAGATTATATGTTGTTGTCAATGCAATGTAAAATATTGTTAGCTGCTTTGCTGGAGTGTTATCAGAGAAACTTTGCCCCACCTAGAATGAAGTTTCCTGTAAGTGGTTGTGCGGCTACTTAGAGGTTCCATAAACAGTGATTGACATGAGAACGCATTTCAGAAGTCACTGCCATACACAGACATTGAGATCCCTGCATCAGCAGGAACAATGACAGGGAATGCAGATAAGGAAATGTCAGGATTGGTGACAATAAGCAAAACCAAATAAGCCCTGGCTTTAAGGGCCTACCTAAAGGAGGAGAGAGAAGCAGTGATGTTTAGCAAGGAAATTCCTGAGCTAAGGGTCCAGGCAGATTAAGGCGGTTCCCGTTAATGGTGCTGTAAATAAACTGGGGATGAGAAAGAGGCCAGAATCGGAAGAGTGTGGAAACCTTGGATGACTGGACAAGATTACAGAAATAGGTTCAGAGGGAGCGAGGCAATGGAGGCAATTTAAAAAGGGATGTAAATTTTAACTTGGACCTACTGCCAGACCAGAAGCCAATGTAGGTCACTGAGTATTGGGGCGATGGATGATGGGGCTTAGTGTGACTGAGGCCATGGGAGGCACAGGTTTTGGATGAGTTCAGGATTACAGAGAGTGGAAGATAGCAGGCCACCCAGCAGCACTCAAATCTGGAGGGATGAGGGCTCCATAGGCACGATGGGTGATGTTACAGATATGAATGTCTCTGAGTGGGCACAGGATATTTTGAAAGGGGAGGGTGAGAAGCCAGAGGTCATGGTCCATATAGGTACTAACGACATAGGCAGAAAGGGAGATGAGGCCCTGCAAAGGGAATTTATGGAGTTAGGTAGAACGTTGAAAAGCACAATCTCCAGAGTTGTATGTGTGAGATTACTCCCTGTACCATGTGTTAGTGGTGCCAGAAATAACAAGATACTAAATGATGAATGTGTGGCTGAAGAGCTAGTGTAGGAGAGTGGGCTTCAGATAACTGAATCATTGGGATATCTTCCAAGGCAGGTGGGACCTGTATGAGAAGGACAGGTTGCACTTAAACTGGAGAGGCACTAATTTCCTGGTAGGGAGGTTTGCTAGTGCCACTTGGGGAGGGTTTAAATTAGTGTGGCAGTGGGCAGGAAGCAGGGCAGAGGGTCAGAATGTGCAGTTACTGAAGAGAAGGTAGAGGTTAAGCCAATTAAGTCTAATAGGAAGAATAGACAGGGCCAGGTTAATGAATACAGCGGAACAAGTGGTCTGAAGAATATTTATTTTAATGCAAGGAGTAAGTAAAGCAGATGAGCATAGAGTCTGGATTAGTACATGGGACTATGGTATGGTAGCCATTATACAAACTTGGTTGAGAGAAAGGTATGTCTGACAGCTGAATGTCTTAGGATTTAGATGTTTCAGGTGTGATAGAGAACGATGTAAAAGGCATGGGGAAATTACAATACTGATGAAGGAGAATGTCACAGCTGGTACTGAGAGAGGGCTCATACAGTGAGGCAATATGGATAGAACTCAGGAATAAGAAATGTGCAATCACTACGATGGGATTATAATACAGGCCTCCCAATAGCCAGCAGGAGATGGAGGAACAGTTATGTAAGCAGATCAGGGAAAGATGTAAAAACAACAGTGTTGTTGTTGGTGATTTTAACTTCCCCAACATTGACTGGGACTCACTTAGTACTAGGAGCTTAGATGAAGAAGAATTTGTTAGGTGCATTCAGGAGGGTTTCTTGAAACAACAATGTAGACAGTTCAACCAGGGAAGGGGCCATACTGGACCTTGTATTAGAGTATGAACCTGGCTAGGAGACTGAAATTTTAGTGGGGGAGCATTTTGAGAACAGTGATCATAATTCAGTAAGATCTAAGATAGTAATGGATAAGATAAGACTGGTCCTGGGGTGGAAGTGCTAAATTGGGGGAAGGCTATTTACAATGGTATTAGGCAAGAATTGGAGAAATTAGATTGGGCGTAACTCTTTGAGAGTAAATCCATATCTGACATGTGGGAATCTTTTAAAGGCCGGTGGATCAGAGCTCAGGACCAGCATGTTCCTGTGAAGATGAAAAATAAGGATGGCAAGATTTGGGAACCTTGGATGACAAGACATGCTGTAAGTTTAGTCAAAAGGAAAAAGGAAGAATATGGAACGTTTAGGAA
This sequence comes from Rhincodon typus, assembly GCF_021869965.1. NCBI lineage: Eukaryota > Metazoa > Chordata > Chondrichthyes > Orectolobiformes > Rhincodontidae > Rhincodon > Rhincodon typus. The sequence continues at coordinate 63,876,783 of NC_063343.1, forward strand.
ACTGAAATCAAACAAGGCCCTTGAGGAATATAAAGGAAACAGAAAAGAACTTAAACAAGAAATTAGGAGGGCTAGAAGGGGCCACGCAATGTCCTTGGCAAGCAGGATTAAGGAGAACCCCAAGGCAATTTATACCTATATTAGGAGCAAGAAGGGAACTAAGGAAAGGGTAGGTCTACTCAAGGACAAAGGAAGGAATTTTTGCACGGAACAGGAGGATGTGGGGTGAGGTCCTTAATAAGTCCTTCACATTGGTAATCACTAAGGGGAGAGACATGGATGATGGTAAAAGTAGGGAGGGGTATACTGATATTCTGGGGCATGTCAATATTAAGAAGGAGGTGGTGTTTGGTGCCTTGGAAAACATTAACGTAGGTAAGTCCCCAAGGCCTAATGGGATATATCCCAGGATACTGAGGGAGGCAAGGGAGGAGATTGCTGGGGCCTTGAAAGAGATCTTTGTATCTTCTTTAGCCATAGGCAAAGTCACAGAGGACTAGAGAATAGCCAATGTTGTTTAATAAGGGCAACAGGGATAATCCAAGAAATTACAGGCCGATGAGCCTTACATCAATGGTACCGAAATTAATCGGGAAGATTCTTAGGCATAGGATTTACTTGCATTTGGAAAAGAATGGACATAACATAGAACATAGAAAAATACAGCAGAGCTTCACGCCCTTCGACACACTTAATAGGGATAGACAGCATGGATTTTTCCAGGGGAGGTCTTGTCTTATGACTTGATTGAGTTTTTTGAGGAAGTGACAAAAATGATTGTTGAGGGTAGGGCACTGGATGTTGTCTACATGGACTTTATTAAAGCATTTGATAGGATTTCTTATGGTAGGCTGGTCCAGAAGATCAAACGGAATCCACAGTGAGTAGTCAATTGAATACAAAATTGGCTTGGCCTTAGAAGACCAAGGGTACTTGTGGAGGGGTGTTTTCTTGACTGGAGGTCTATGGCCAGTGGTGTTCTGAAAAGATCAGTGCTGGGACCTCTGTTGTTTGTAATATATATATGACTTAGATGAAAGTGTAGAAGATCTGATTAGTAAGTTTACAGATGACATGAAATCTGGCGGAGTTGTAGATAGTGAGGAAGGTTATCAAAAGATATAGGTTATAGATATGGAAAGTTGGATGAAGAAATGGCAGATAGAGTTTAATTTGGACAAGTGTGAGGTGTTGCATTTTAGAGGTCAAATGCAAAAGGAAAGTATACAGTTAATGGCAGGACCCTTAAGAGCATAGATATACAGAGGTGTCTTGGGATGCAAGTTCATAGCTCCCTGAAAGTGGTAACTCAAGTGGATAAGGTAGTAAAAAAGGTGTACAGCATGATTACCTTCATTGGTCGGGGCATTGCGTATAAAAGCTGGCAAGTCATATTGCAGCTGTATAAAACTTCAGTTGGGCCACATTTGGAAAACTGTGTGCAGTTCTAATAGCCACACTATGGGAAGAATGTGGAGGATCTGGAGAGGGTGCAGAAGATGTTTACCAGGATGTTGTCTGGATTGGGGTGTTTTAGGTATAAGGCGAGGTTGGAGAAATGTGGATTGTTTTCGCTAGAGCGTTGGAGATTGAAGGGTGACCTGATAGAAGCATGTAAATCTACAAGAGGCATGGATAAAATGCATAGTTGGAGTCTTTTTCCCAGGGTGGAAATGTCAAAACTTGGAGGCATAGGTTTAAGGTGAGAGGGGAAATGTTTAAGGGAGAGGTGCGAGGGAAGTCTTTTTATGCAGAGGGTGGTAGGTGCCTGGAACGCACTTGGAGGTAATAGAAGCTGATACGTTAGCAATGTCTAAGAGCCATTTAGAAAGACACATGAACAGGCAGAGAATAGAGGGATACAGACCGTATGTAGGCAAATGGGATTAGTTTAGAATGGCGTCATGGTTGGTACAGACATGGTGGACTGAAGGGCCTGTTCCTGTGCTCTGTTTGATGTTCTATACAATCCTTGATAAGGGTTACCTTCATATGTTTCCACAATATATTCCTCAGACTCTCGTTCCACTCCGTTTAGCGTGGCTTTGCATACATAGGTCCCATCATTGAATTTGCCAAAAAAGCCTTGCTTGTTGTTGTATGGCAGGTCTATGAGGATGTTAGTTTCCACGTGTAGTAGAGTGACCTGGAGATCCGGGTTGGACACCAGGCACGGGATGTTAAAAGGCACTGATCTTTCCATTAGGATGATCATTTCGTCCGGGCGTTGTGGGAGGAACCACATGTCAGGATCTGTAAAAGAAACACAATTTATGAGGTTTTGTTTTCCTTTCAGAGTGCTGGAGCTGCTGAGAGATTTGGGTGTCCAAGAACAGAAATTACTAAAAGCTAGAGTGCGGCTACAAAAAGAAAAAATATAGCAAGGCTAATGGAATGTTGGCCTTTACCTCAAGAAAACTGAACTACAAAGGGGGCAGCTATGTTAACAGCTATATCAAGCTCTGCTTAGACACCGTCTGGAATGACTGTGTTCGGTTCTGGATGCCATGTCTCAAAAAGGATACATCTGGCCTTGGACAGAATGCAGTCTAGATTCAACAGAATGACAACAAGTTAAAAATTTTGAGATTTCGCAGCCTAGATATGATTTCCTTTGTGGTTATGAGATGGAGGGGTAATTTAATTAAGGCATTTAGACATTTTCTAACCAACCTGTTCAGAGACGCCCCTGCACACTTCTGGAGCAGCTAGAATTGAACCCGCACACCATGACTCAGAGGTAAGGACACTACCACTGTACCACAAGAGTTTGGATTTGATTTATACTTGTGGGAGAAGTCTATAATAACACAAAAATTACAGCTAGGCAGTTCAAGGGTCATGGCATGAAACAATCTTTCACACAAAGGGGAACTCTGTATTTGAAAATGGTATTGAAATTGAAATAAAACAAAAAGTGCTGGAGAAGTTTGGCAGGCTTGGCAACATCTACGGAGGGAGAAACAGAGTTACGATTTTAAATCCAATATGACTCTTCTCTGGAAGCTGGGGTAGACGTACAGTTGAACATTTCAAAACTAAGACTCATATATTTTCATATAGTAAGTCTCTAAAGAGATTTGGAACCAATGTAGATGGAGCTGATACAGATCAACAGCAATTGAATGGAATAGGGGACAGGCTCAAGGGGGCTGAATGGCCATCTCCTGTGTATAGGCTCCTGTGATATCCATGACTGTTTGTGTGAAAAATTGCTTCCTCGTTTCATTCCTGAAGCCTAATGTTAAAGGAAGAGAATTCAGCCGACTGAGATGGAACAACTTCACTGACCTGGCACAAAGACGTAGAAGCTAATTATCTCAGTTTTATTACAGGAGCAGACATACTCTCTGTTGTGATAAATTGTTGCGCTGTGTATGTGCAGAAAATGGCCATCAGGATAGACATCGGCGACTTTCTCATAACTCCAATCAATGTGGCCGTTCCCAAAACATTTCAGAGTGATATTGGAAGAAGGTTGCAGAATGATCTCTTTCGATTCCAACTGACTTTGAGAACCTTCACCAAGTGTGGATGTCAGTAGGTATACTAGAATAAATACAGACATTACAAACAAACAGTTATTATATCATTGTGGATCTCTGCCTCTGATTAAAAGGAGAAACTCAGTGTCACTGACATAATACCAAACATCAATACTTGAGGATATAACTTGTTTACAATTTAGTCATTCATGGGATTTGGCATCAATCAATTGTTGGCAATCCTTAATTGCTCCTTGATCTGAGTGGCTTGCTCAGCCATTTCAGAGGGCAGTTAACAGTCAGCCGCATTTGCTGTGGGTCTTGCATGTAGGTCAGACCAGGTTAGGATGGCAGATTTCCTTCCCTGAAGGCCGTTAGTGAACCAGATTAATTTTTATGACAATCAATGATAGCTTTATGGCATCATGACAGGTGACTAACTTTATATTCCAGATTTACTTATTTAAATGCAAAATCCAACAGTGGCCACCATGGTTAGATTTGAAGCTGTGTCCCTGCAGCTTTGGGATGGGTCTCTGTATTGACAGGCCCATTGACATTAGAACTGCGCCACCACTAACTGGCACTTAACTCTGGCACATATACCTCGACCTGAGTCTGTCATTGACCATCTACTCCCACATTCCAACCCACGGACATGGTTGCCAGACAGAAAAAGAGCAATATTGCTTCTTAGTCTGAGCACTTCATCCCCAAAAGATACGTACCGGCAATAAAAAGACTCCATTGAGAGGGGGATGTCCTCAAATATGACCATGGGAACCAGATGCTGAAAACCATAAGAGAATATTCTTAGTTTCATTCTGTCAACCATGAAAATTCAATTTTACAGTTACCATGAGGAACAGCAGCAATTTGCTAGGACATTATTAGGGTAGAACTTGGGGGAATATTTACCTAGTAAAGCAACAACATCTTGCAATTATATGCCATCTTTATTGTAACATTATTACATTAAACTCTACTGCCCACATGTTAAACCACAGAAAGCCCCAACTCCCTTTCATCACTGTGTTTACTGCCTTACATTGGGTCCTGATCTTGTCTTTAAAATTCTCATCCTAATAATCAATGAAGGTAGAGCAGTGGATGTGGTGTATAGGGATTTTAGCCAAGCATTTGATAAGGTTCCACATGGTAGGCTCATTCAGAAAGTAAGGAGGCATGGGATTCAGGGAAATTTGGTTGTCTGGATACAAAACTGGCATTCCAATAGAAGACAGAGTGTGGTACTAGATGGAAAGTATTCAGCCTGGAGCTCGGGGACCAGTGGTGTGTCGCAGGGACCTATTCTGGGACCCCTGCTCTTTGTGATCTTTATAAATGACTTGGATGAGGAAGTGGAAGGGTGGGTTAGTAAGTTTGCTGATGACACAAAGGTTGGTGGAGTTGTGGACAGCGTGGAGGGCTGTTGCAGGTTGCAACGGGATATTGACCGGATGCAGAGCTGGGCAAAGAAGTGGCAGATGGAATTCAACCAGAAAAGTGTGAAGTGATTCATTTTTGAAGGTCGAATTTGAATGCAGAATACAGGGTTAATGGCAGGATTCTCGGCAGTGTGGAGGAACAGGGGGATCTTGGGGTCCACGTCCATAGATCCCTCAAAATTGCTACCCAAGTTGATAGGGTTGTAAAGAAGGCATATGGTGTGTTGGCTTTCATTGGCAGGGGAATTGAGTTTAAGAGCCATGAGGTCATGCTGCAGCTCTATAAAACTCTGGTTAGACTACATTTGGAATAGTGTGTTCAATTCTGGTCACCTTATTATAGGAAAGATGTGGAAGCTTTAGAGAGGGTGCAGAGGAAATTTATCTGGATGCTGCCTGGACTGGACGGCAGGTCTTATAAGGAAAGGTTGAGGGAGCTAGGGCTTTTTTTATTGGAGCACAGAAAGATGAGAGGTGACTTGATAGAGGTGTACAAGATGATGAGAGGCATAGATAGAGTGGTTAGTCAGAGACTTTTTCCCAGGGTGGAAATGACTATTACAAGGGGACATAATTTTAAGGTTATTGGAGGAAGGTATAGGGGAGATGTCAGAGGTAAGTTCCTCACACAGAGAGTGGTGGGTGTGTGGAATGCGCTGCCAGCAGTGGTAGTGGAGTCAGATAATTTAGAGACTTTTAAGCGACTCTTGGATAGACACATGGAGGACAGTAAAATTTAGGATATACAGGGTAGATTGATCTTAGTGGGATAATAGGTCGGCACAACATCGTGGGCTGAAGGCCCTGTACTGTGCTGTATTGTTCTGTTTTCTATGTTTATCTTCAAATCCATTCATTACCTCACCCCTCACTATCTCTATGATCTCCTCCAACCTCATAATCTTCTGACAGGAATCTACACTTCACTAATTCTGGCCTCATGCAGCCCCAGTTATAATTGCTTCACCATTGGTAGCTGAGCCTTGAGTTATCCAGGCCCAGTCTGTGGGATTCCCTCTCTATACCTCTCCAGCTCACAATCCTCCTTTAATCACTCGTTAAAATCTACCTCTTTGACCAAGCATTTTGTCATCTGATGTAATAGTGCCTTCTGGGTTTGGGCTCAAGATAGGTTAGTTCAAGGAGAAGGCAAAGTGAAGAACTATCCTTAGACTTGAGCTTCTTTATAACACAAAGGCCAACGTACCATTTGCTTGGATCAATAGTTTAGAGACAGGATTTAATGAATATGCAAATGAGCATCTGAGGGGTGTTGTGTTGTAACTGTGACCTTGGTAACCATGTGAGAGAGACTCTGCTAGAAGGTTGGAACTAAAACAGCTTGAGACAGAGATGCCTGTTGCTAAGTCATATCAATATTGATCATAAGTTCACATCGAGGTCTGATCTGAACTTCTCTGAGGAACAGGTGAACTCATAGCATAACAGTGAGCCACAATGATACTCAGGACAAGTCACTCTACTTTTTAATGGGTAGGTTAGGACCCGAGTTCTAGCTGAGAGGGGAGCACTTGTGTCTCTGGGTCAGAGGGTTGTGGGTTTAAAACCTTCTCTAGAGGCATTGCCTTTCAAAGGTGATGCCAAACCCTCTGATGTTTGCTCTCTCAGCTGGAGGAAGATGATTCTCTAGCAATTACTTCAATGAAGAGCAGTAGACTTCATTCCAGAACCAAAATTTAACCAACATCATGAAGAGGACATGACATGGCTATTAGCATAACTACTGAGATGTGAGAGCTTGATGTTTGCAAATTTGCTGCTACTTTTCAACAACTTGTCTTTGTATGTCACTTTTTAACATAAGGTGACCTTCCAGGGCACTTAACAGGAAGATTATCAAATAAAATGTGTCGCTGAATCACATTAGTGCATATAAACATAAAGCTGGGTCAAAGAGGTTGCTTTTAAGAAATGCTTTCAAGGACTAAATGGAGACAGAGCTTTAGGGAGGGAATGCCAGAAACTAAGACTTCAGGATCTCAAAGTACAGCCTCCAATTGTGGATGGAAACTGTGGATACTCAAGAAGCCAGAATTGGAGGACCATAGTTATCTGGGGCAGGGGATCTTGTGGTGCAGAGGATAATGGCACCACCTCTGGACCAGATTCTGTGGGCTCGCAGTACTGCACCAGGACTTGTTGGCCATGTACGGTGCATTTGCGACATGCCCAAACAGCCCGTACAATGATCATCAGCTTGTAAATCCTTCCAATAGGCATGGAGACAGGTGGTAAGCATGGGCAACTTTTCTGCTCAGTCCACGCAGAAGGCAATGGCAAACCACTTTGCCCATAAGTATGGGCCAAACCAATGAGCATTGTGGCCCCAACCTTAACAATCTGGTTAGGCGAAGGGATGACTAGACAATCACCCAGGAGAGTTGCGGGGCTGGAGGAGGATGGAGGGATGTGAAAACAAGGTTAAAACGTTTAACATCGAGGTGTTGCTGGATGAGTGAGCTCAGGGGCGAGGAGTGAAGAGACCTGAGATGACCTAGACCGCAGGCAGCAGAAGTTCAGATCAATTGAAGCCCATGAAAGTTAAGGAAGATTGGAGCATGGAATAGTTAAGTATGTAGGCAACAAGGTTTGGAAGAAGATTTGTGGATCAGCTAAAATGCACTTGGATGAGCATTTAAAATGTCATAACATTCAAGGCTACAGGTCAAGTGCTGGAAAGTGGGACTAGTATAGATTTGGCAGTACAGACTTGATGGGATGAAAAGTACTATATGATTCTAAGCCTCTAAATTGAGAGTTGGTGGGTAAGGTTTTGAAGGTTGAAGCAGGAAGTCTTGATGATAGACTGAACAAATGGTTAGAAGTGCATCTCAGGATCAAAAAAGTCACCAAATTCACAAACATTTTTGTAGTTTCTTACAACAGTGACTGTGCCTCTTTAAAAATTGCCTTAATTAGCTGGAAAGCCATTTTGGAAGTCCTGAGGATTGGAAAGTTACTATATAAATGTAAGACTAATCTATGAATCTAATCCATGGCTTTCCTTGCTTTGAGTGTTCAGTACAGCAGGGGGAGGTCCGAGACACAGGACTGATCCTCCCTGTAGATTCAGACTTGGCTTTGTATCAGCTTCAGTGGGAAATTCACAGATTCCCAAAATTCCTTGGCCTCTCTGTAAAAACACACAGTGTGACTCAAGAACACATTGATTGCCAGAAGTGCCTCACAATCCCACATCCTCTGTTAGTGTATTTCTTTCCCCTTTGACTGATCTCCCTCACCACGGCCGCTACTTTGCATTCTCCTCCGCTGGTCTTTATTTTCATTAGAGAGGCAGAAACCTCTCAAAATCACGTAAGCTTGCGGTTGCCATGACAATCACAGTAAAATTCAACCTTAGCCAAAGCTTTGAACCCTCTTCAAACTCTTTCGTACTTTGCTACACTTCCAACTGCTCATAGCAGGGGTCAGGGGAACTGCACTTAATTACTTCCTGCCTTCGATATATATAACCTAATGATTGTTCCCTGAAGTCCAGCAGCAACAACCCAGATTCCTTATACGTTTTCCCTTTCCCTTCGATCTCCAGAACCCCTCATAAAAATAAGAATACTCCAGTTAAGTGCCAAATTGGTTTGCTTTCATTCTGTATTAGAAGGGGGTGTGAGTTGCTTCTCTTACAAAAATAATTTGTTCCCAGGATGAGGGCTTCACTGGCAAGAGAGCGTTTATTGCATATCCCTCATAATTGCTCTTGAGAAGGACAGTGACACCATTGAATGTATAACTAGGCTGCTTCAGCAGGCAACTAAGAGATCATCACCTCGGTATAGGATTGGAGTTACATATTGGCTCAAACTGTGTGAGGATGGCAGGTCACCTTCCTGAAAAGAATCAGTGAAATTGTGTTTTCTTAAGACAATAATTGGACAGTTGCCCAGTCATTTTTACTGATGCCAATTCCTTTTTAATTTTCAGAATTCAGGTTCTGAAATGCCCCCATGGTCATATTTGAACTCCCATAATGTCTAGACTTCATCCACTCTGCTAAGCAAAGCCTCTTTTGGGGAGAAATTTAACACCAGCCTTCCATTTTGTGCATGAAAATTAGATGTCACGATTTTGAAATCAAGAGGGTTGGTAGGTCTCAGTTCATCCAAAAAACCGTTTGATGTAGAAGTGTACCATTCAGTCCATCAAGTCTGCTCTGCCATTCAATAAGATCATGATTGATCTGATTATCCTCAACTCCATTTTCCTGCTTTGTCCCCATAACCCTTGATCCCCTCACTGATTAAAAATCTGTCTCAGCCTTGAATATACTTAATGACCCAGCCTTGACAGTCCTCTGTAATAAACAATTCCACAGTTTCACTACCCACTGAGAGAAGCAGTCCTTTCCAGCCTCTGTCTTAAATGGGTGATCCCTTATTCTGAGACTGCACCCTCTGATCTTTTTTCATTCACTAGTGGAATGTGGGCATCACTGGCTGGCCTGAAATTTTTTAATTGTCCGTCCCTAGTTGCCCTTGAGAAGGTAGTGGTGAGCTGCCCTTTTGAACTGCTGCAGTCCATGTGCTGTAAGTTGACTCACAATTCTCCAACGGAGAGAGTTCAACAATTTTGACCCAGCGACACTGAAGCAACAGTGATATATTTCCAAATCAGGATAGTGAGTGGCTTGGAGGGGAACTTGCAGGTGCTGATGTTTCCATGTACCTGCTGCCATTGTCCTTCTAGGTGGAAGTGGTTGTGGGCTTGGAAGGCACTATATAAGGACCTTTGGTGAATTTCTGTAGTACACCTTGTAGGAAGTACACACTGCTGCTACTGAGCATCAGTGGTGGAGGGAGTTGATGTATGTGGATGTGGTTCCAACCAAGTGGGTTGCTTTTTTCTGGATGGTGTGAAGCTTCTTGTGTGTTGTTGGAGGCAAGTGGGGAGTATTCCATCACATGCCTGACTTGTGCCTTGTAGCTGGTAGACAGGCTTTGAAGAGTCAGGAGGTTAAGTTACTTGTCACAGTATTCCTAGCCTCTGACCTGCACTTGTAACCATTGTATTTATATGCTAAGTCAACTTGAGTTTCTGGTCAATGGTAACCCCCAGGACAATGGGGATAGTGGGGGATTCAGCGATGGTAACACCACTGAATGTCAAGTTGGTTTGTCTCTTACTGCAGATGGCCATTGCCTGGCATTTGTGTGATGCAAACATTACCTGCCCCATTTGTCAGCCCAAACCTGGATACTGTCAGATCCTGTTGCATTTAGACATGGACTGCTTCAGTATCTGAGGAATCACATGTGGTACTGAAAATTGTGCAACGATCAGCAGACAGCCTCACTTCTGACCTTATGGAGGGAGGGTCATTGATGAAGCAGCTGAAGGTGATTGGACCTAAGACACTACCCTGAAGAACTCCTGCAGAGATGTTCTGGAGCTGAGATGTCTGACCCCCAACAATAATAACCATCTTCCTATGTGCCATGTATGACTATAACCAGCACAGAGTTTGCCCTCTGAGACACGCTGATTCCAGTTTTGCTAGGGTTCCTTGATACCACACTGCAAAATTTCTTTTATTCATTCACGGATGAGGTGTTGCTGGCTAGGCCAGCATTTATTGCCCATCTCTAATTGCCCAGAGGGCAGTTAAAAGTTAACCACAATGCAGTGGAGTCTGGAGTCACATGTCGACCAGACCAGGTAAGGATGGCAGTTTCCCTCCCTTTCCTTTCATAAAAGTACATTCGTGAACCAGATGGGTTTTTCCTGACAATTGGCAATAGATTTATGGTCACCATTAGACTCTTAATTCCACATTATTTTATTTTATTGAATTCAAATCCCACCATTTGCAGTGATGGGTTTTGAACATGGGCTGTTGCTGAGCAGATCCCACTTGATAGCACTGTTGACAACACCTTTCACCACTTTACTGATGATCGAGAGTAGACCAATGGGACAGTAATTAGCTGGGTTGAATTTGTCCAGTTTTTTGTGTACAGAACATACCTGGGCAATTTTCCACATTGTCAGGTAGATGCCAGTGTTGTAACTGTACAGGAAGAGCTTGGCTAGGGGAGTGGCAAGTTCTGGAGCATAAGTCTTCAGTACTATTCCTGGAATGTTGTCAGGACCCGTAGCCTTTGCAGTATCCAGTGCCTCTAACCATTTCTTAAAATCATGTGGCGTGAATCAATTGGCTGAAGACTGGTATCTGTAATGCTGGGGACCACTGGAGGAGGCCAGAATGAATTATTCACTTGGTACTTCTGGTTAAAAATTGCTGCAAAAGCTTCAGTTTCATCTTTTGCACTGATGTGGTGGGCTCCCCCATCACTGAAGATGGGGATATTTATGGGGCCTCCTCCTCCAGTGAGTTGTTTAATTGTCCACTACCATTCACAACTGCATATGGTAGGACTACAGATCTTAGATCTGATCTGTTGGTTGTGAGATCATTTAGATCTGTCTATCACTTGCTGTTTTGCTTGTGAAGAGGCTCAAGGGTTATGGGGAGAAAGTGGGAGTATGGGGTTGAGAAACTTATCAGCCATGATTGAACGGCAGAGCAGACTCGATGGGCTGATTGGCCTAATTTCTGCTCCTATGTCTCATGGTCTTTCGCTGTTTGTAACAGAAACAGTCCTATTTGGTAGCTTCACCAAGTTGGCGCCTCAATTTTTAGGTATACCTGGTGCTGCTCCTGGCGTGCCCTCCCTGACTCTCCATTCAACCAGGGTTGATCCCCTGGCTTGATGGTAATGGTTGAATGGGAGATATGCCGGGCAATGAGGCTACAGATTATGTTGGAGTGCAAGATTCTGCTGCTGTTGATGGCCCACAGCACCTCATAATGCTCAGTCTTGAATTGCTAGATCTGTTTGAAGTCTGTTCCATTTAGCATGGTGATAATGCTGTATAATACAATGGAGGTTATTATAGAGTCATAGAGTCATAGAGATGTACATCGCGGAAACAGACCCTTTGGTCCAACTCGTCTCTGCCGACCAGATATCCTAGATAAATCTGGTCCCATTTGCCAGCATTTGGCCCATATCTCTCTGAACGCTTCCTACTCATGTACCCATCCAGATGCTTTTTAAAGGTTGTGACTGGACCAGCCTCCACAACTTCCTCTGGCAGCTCGTTCCATACATGCACCAGCCTCTGCGTGAAAAAGTTACCCCTTAGATCCCTTTTAAATCTTTCCCCTCTCACCTCAGGACTATGCCCTCTTGTTTTGGACTGCCCCACCCCAAGGAAAAGACTTTGTCTATTTACCCTATCCACGCCCCTCATGATTTTATAAGCCTCTATGAGGTCATCCCTCACCCTCCAATGCTTCAGGGAAAATAGCCTCAGCCTATTCAGCCTGTCCCTAAAACTCAAATCCTCCAACCCTGGCAACATCCTTGTACATTTTTTTTTAACCCTTTCAAGTTTCACAACATCTTTCCTAAATCAGGGAGGCCAGAATTGCACATAGTATTCCAAAAGTGGCCTAACCAAAGTCCTGTACAGCTGCAACATGACCTCCCAATTTCTATACTCAATGCACTGACCAATAAAGACAAGCATAGCAAACACCTTCTTCACTATTCCGTCTACCTGCAACTCCACTTTCAAGAAACTATGAACCTGTACTCTAAGGTCTCTTCATTCAGTAACACTCCCCAGGACGTTACCATTAAGTGTAGAAGTCCTGCCCTGATTTGCCTCTCCAAAACGCAGCCCCTTACATTTATCTAAATTAAAATCTATCTCCCATTCCTCGGCCCATTGGCCAAGCTGATCAAGATCCCATTGTAGTCTGAGGTAACCTTCATCGCTGTCCACTACACCTCCAAACCTACTAACCATACCTCCTATATTCACACCCAAAGGGACTTTGTCTCCACAAGGACTGTGCGGTAGTCACTCTTATCGACACACACACTCACACACAAACGCACACGCATCTATGGGGTGAATTTGTACTTGCAGATACATTCTATTTTGTTCAAAAAGCACACAATTTATAGACAGTCAATGTGGTGTTTTGTAAATTCCTACTTTAGAAATAAAACCAGTCTGACTCCATACCAAAATACAAACAGATTATAAATAAGGTCTCACAACAAACATGCATTGTCTGACCTCAAATGTCACCTCTTCTTTACACTGATAAAACTATTAGTTCTCATGGAACAACGGCTTGAAAGGAATTTGGGGATTTACATATACATATTAATCAATTAAAACTTTCTAATTGATTAAAGATTTAACAGTATCTTAAGTTTGTTTAGTACATCCTCATCAATGGTGTGAACCCTTGATCTCTTACTTATAAATTCTGTGTATGATACTACCTCTCTCATTAACACTTGAAGAAGGAGTAAGACTTAGAAAGCTTGTGTTTTCAAATCAATCTGTTGGACTATAACCTGGTGTCATGTGATTTCCAACCTGGTCCACCCCAGTCCAGCACTGGCACCTTCACATCATTTAACTGATACTGTCATGGACAGATGCATCTGCAGTCGGCAGATTGGTGAGGATGAGGTCAAGTATGTTTTTCCCTCTTGTTGGTTCCCTCACCACCTGCTGCAGACCCAATCTAGCAGCTATGTCCTTTAGGAGCCAACCAACTCGATAAGTAGTGTTGCTGCTGAGATGCTGTTGATGGTGGACGTTGAAATCTCCTGCCCAGAGTACATCTTGCACCCTTGAACACTCCTACAAGAGGAAACAAACTCTGCACATCCACCTTGTCAAGTCCTCTAAGAATCTTGTAGGTTGCAATAAAGTTGCCTCTTATTCCTCTATATTCCAATGAGTACAGACCCAATCTACTCAACCTCTCCTCATAAGACACTTTTTCCAAAGAAGCCTGAGTCTGACCTGATGCCGTATTTACAAGAGTCTGTAAGAGCTCACATGCCTGAGACTGAAGTGAAGCGGTAATCAGGAAGTTTTACATAATAACACATTTCCTCATTTTTCCACCACGGGAATCATTAGCCTAAGTATGTTTCAATTGTCTGGGCATTGAATCACTGGAATTCCATCTCTCTTCCTTTCAGGCCATCTATTAAAGGCTACTACCTTGAACCAAGCCCTTCATCACCTTTCTGAAAATCTGCTTGCTTAGTTTCAAATTTTTGTCTGATTTGGGATATTTCACTGTGCTGAAGGGCCTACACAAATGCAGGTTGGCATTTTTGTTGTTGTTGAGCATCACTGCCCAGTTTGGAATTCAATCCCCTTACTTTTGTATTGAACCTGCCCTGGAATATAGCCACTGGCCTGTGTGAAATGCAATTTGCTCCCCAGCACTGCATTATAAACAGATGTCACATTCACATACAACATAGACTGATATGGCATAGAAAGAGGTAGCAAACACAGGAACAAAAACAAAGTTGCTGGAAAAGCTCAGCAGGTCTGGCAGCATCTGTGAAGGAGAAAACAGAGTTAATGCTCCTGAGGAAGGGTCAACGGACCTGAAAAGTTAACTCTGTTTTCTCCTTCACAGGTGCTGCCAGACCTGCCGAGCTTTTCCAGCAACTTTGTTTTCGTTCCTGATTTACAGCATCTGCAGCTCTTTCTGCTTTTATTTAGAAAGAGGTAGCCATTGTTAGTGTGCTGCCTCTTTGAACAAACTGATCCCACTCTCCTGCTCTTTCAACATTATCCTGAAAATTATTTCCTTCAATTTATGTATCCAATTCCCTTTTAAAAATTACTACTGAACCTATTTCCACTGTCCTTCCAGGCAGGGGGTATCCCAGATCATAACAGCTTGCTGAGTAAATAAATACTTTCTCATGTCTCCTCTTTTGACAATCGCCTTACATCTATCCTTTGGTTACAGCCCCTCCTGCTGCTGAATAAAGTTACTCTTTATTTAATGTATCAAAACACTTCACAATTTTGAATACCTTCGTTAACTCTCCCCTTGGCTCTTCTCTGCCTTAGGGAGAACAAACCCAGCTTCGCCAATCTCTCCATGGACTTCAGTAAACACCAAGCAATGCGTCACTGGACAAAATTATCATGGAGACTCACAATCTCAGGATACAGATATCATTTGCATTTAGGAGACATTTAAATCTGAACAATGGTGAAGTATTTGGTTAGAAATCATTGGAATGCAATGAAATGATTAAAGATACAATCAACTTTCACAACGCCCGATTAGTCTAAGGGTGAGAGAGCTGGTGCTGGTTGGGGAAAAAGGTCAGGATTGAATTATGAAGCTGTGAAGATCGTTGAATATGGTGAAGCTTGGCTTGATTACCTTTGGAAATTTGTGATTAAAAGATTAAATAGGTGGTTAGAGACTGTATTGGGATACAAAGGTAAAGTCACCATAGTCCAACTGGATTATAACGTTGCTCTCGCATTAGAGAGCAATGACTTGCTAGCGATCTAACCTGAGGGTCACCATACCTCAAGTGAGGGAGAGGTTGAGAAGGAGAGTCCTCCACAGTAACCTCTGTTGCCGAGGGAATTGAACACATGCTGTTGGCATCACTCCGCATTATAAGCCAGCTATTCAGCCAACTAAGGTAACCAATGCAGGTAGTGGATAAATATTGGCCCAAGACATTGGGCAGCATTTCCTGTTCTTCCATGAATTATGCCACAGAATCTTACAGCCACCCGAGAGGCCAGTCTCATGCGAACAATAGCAAAGGAGATAGAGTCACACTCTATTGGTACTGCACTGAAGCAGCAGTCTTAAATTTGTGCTCAGTTCCCTGAAGTGTGACTTGAAGGTACAATTCTTCTTAAGTCAGTTCTTCATGCAATCACAGAATGTGATGAAATCATAAGGAAAATATCAAATAAATGCAGGAAACACTACACATGTTTAATCTTGGAGCATGGGAGAAAGAGGAGGCCATTCAGTCTCTTCAACCTACTTTGCTAATCCATCAAATTTCTGCTGATCTAAACTCCTATCCAAACTGAGTTAAGATGTTTGAAAAATGCTCGTGTACAGCACAGCAAGGATCAGTAACCAACCAGTTGGACAGAGTGGCCTGTTTCTGTTCTGTAAAGATAAAGTTGCTGCTCTCTCATTAGAGAGAGAGGGAAGGACAACTGCTGGTGGTTTAGCCTGAGGATCACCACTCCTTAGGTGAAGAACAAGATTGAGAAGGTAGTACCTTTTTGGCAAACTCATCCAGTGTAGGAATTGAATCCACACTGTTGGCATCACTTGCTAGTTGTCCAGTCAACTGAGCTAACTGACCTCCCAGTTCTGTAGTACTTTTAAAACGGGTTTCATTATTGATCTGACTTGAAAGTCCCAAATTTGATCCCAGCATCCATAAATCATTTGGGGATGGATTTCTGGATTTCTACTCCTCTATGTGTCACAAACTATTTCTTAGTACAACTGTTTAAGAAGGCAGCTCACCATTACCTTCTCAAGGGCAACTCGGGACATGCAGTAAATGCTGGTCCAGCCTGTGACAGCCATGACCCATCAGTGAATGAAAAGAAAAATCCGATGGGTCGAACTGTTGTCAGGAATACACATTCCTAGTTAAGGATTATGAGGAATTAGAATATGGAGCTGTACAAATATTCTGGATGGAAAGGAATTAGAAGAGAGACGTGATTCTGAGAGTTGTGTTCAGTAGTAACTCTGGAGTCAAAAGATGAAGTATGTTTTGAGTCATCTAATATTTACAAAAATCAATCAGCTGATTTTTTTGGAAAGAATGCAGCCTAAATCTTTTTAAAATGATTCAAGATGGGTTTTACGGCTTATAGTTGCTGAATTTGTGGGGGCCTATTTGCTGAAGGTTGTCTAGTAACAGCCTCTGAACTGAAGTTGCTGATTCTCAGTACACTTCTTTTTCTGAAGCAGGGTCCAGACCCAAAGCGTCGCCTTTCCTGCTCCTCTGATGCTGCCTGGCAAACTGTGTTCCTCCAGCTCCACACTGTGTTATCTCAGACTCCAGCATCGGCAGTTCCTACTATCTCTGGCATACCATTAGGGCAGTGATAAAATGTCAACTCAATTGATAGAATTTGGAATTGAAATCAATGAATTGGAAGATCGAGCGGGGGATCTCTTAGATACCTGTAACATTATAACATGAATGGGCAGGGTAAGCGAAGGGAAGATAATTCTCAACAAGCCTGTTCTGAACTCCCTGGTCACAGTCTGAGGATATATGATAGGCCATTTAGGATTGAGATAAGGAGAAATTTTCTTCACCCAGAGAGCGGTAAGCCTTTAGAATTCTCTTCTACAGAAAACATCTGAGGCTGAAACATTGTTTTCCAGAAGGTGTTAAGTACAATTCTTTGGGCTAAAGGGACCAAAGAGCATGGGGAGAAAGTGGGAACAGGAGATCGAGTTGTATGATCAGCCATGATCATACTGAGTGGCAAACCAGGCTGTAAGGGCAAATGAAACTGTCGTCATCATAGAAGCGTGGAAACATTGAAGATAGGAGCAGGAGTAGGCCATTCTACCCCTTAAACCTGTTCCACCATTCTTTACAATCATGGCAGATCATTGAGCTCAATGCCCTAATCCTGCCCTCCCCCCATTAACCTTTACTCTTTTAGCCACAAAAATGATATCTGCCTCCTTCTTGTAAACATTGTTTTGGCCTCAACCACTTTCTGTGGTAGTGAATTCTACAGGCTCACGTCTCTCTGGGTGAAGAAATTTCTCGCCCTCTTAGTCCTGAAAGGTTTACCTGTTATCCTTAAACTATGACCCCTGGTTCTGGATTCTCCCACCACTGGGAAAATCTTTCCTGCATCTAACCTGTCCAGTCCTGTTAGAATTTCAAAGGTTTCTATGAGATACCCCTCATTCTTCCAAACTTGAGTGAATACAATCAAAACCAACTCAGTCTCTCCTCATACATCAGTCTTGCCATCTCAGGAATCAATTTATTCAACCTTCACTGCACTCCCTGTATAGCAAGAACATCCTTCTTCAGATATGGAGACCAAAATTGCACAGAATATTCCAGGTGTTATCACACCAGTGCCCTGTATAACTTTAGCAAGATATCCTTGTTTCTGTGCTCGAATTCTTTCCCTATGAAGGCCAACAAATAGTTTGTCTTTTTTATGCTTGCTGCACCTGCACACTAACTCTCTGGGATTGGTGTACACGAACCCCCAGGTCTTGTTGAACATTCCCCTCTCTCAATTTACAGCCATTCAAATAATAATCTGCCTTCCTATTTTTGCTATCAAAGTGGGTACCCTCACATTTATCCATGTTATACTGCCATGCATTTGCCCTGTCACTCAGCCTGTCCAAATCACACTGCGACACCTCCACATAAATTGTCAGAAAACTACATCTGGTTCAAAAACACTTTTCGGAGGAAGAAATATGTTGCCCTTCACCCTATCTGGCCGTAAGGTGACTCCAGACCCAAAGCATCATGGCTGCCGAAATGGCCAAGCAAGACACTCACTTCAAGGAGCAATCAGGGATGGGCATCACGTGGTGACACAGTCAGCCCATCCCATGGGAAAGAAGAAAGAAAAGCTAAATTCTTATGTGAATTGGAAAAAGACATCTGTTCAGGCATCAGCCTTTCCCAATGTTTCAAATCATAGCTGCCTCCTTCCCACCCCCACTTACACTAACAAGCAACACTCTCTCACCCACATGGATGCTACTCATGCCAATCTTTCTCAAGAAAGACTCAGGGCTGGCAAATACCCTGGCAAGTATCCGAAAGATTTCTTGAATAAACTAACCTTTTCCTGACAAACACACAAGGAAAAGAAAACATGGGAAAAACTACAGGATCTGTCTTAAAAGAAAGAGAGAGAGAGAGAGATGTTGACACAGGCAATCTGTGGGGGTGACAAGCACACAAACAGTTAGTGTGCTTAACCGACTCATCAGTGTCTGGGAATAAAGTTAAAACCACAGGGACGTGGGAGTAAGGTTACTGTAAAGAAAAACAGCTGTTTTTCAACGTCCCAAGAGTCCATGTTTCTATTTAATGGCTGAATTAAAGAAAATGAGGTGTAAGGGGATTCGAAGCAAAGCAATTCCACTGAAAGTTTTGAGAGATGAGGGGGTGGGAAACCGCAGGGCGAGCAGGATTTGATCCTCACTCAGATCATCAAGATTTTATCAACAGACTTTAGGAGAGAGTGTAGAAGAGGTTTAAGAGGTTGGTTCCAGCGATGAGGTATTTCAAATAAATTGGAGGAGTTAGGACTGTCCTCCTTGGACAGGAGAAGGCTGAAAGGGGTTCTAATTGAAATAGTCCAAATCACAAGAGCTCCAGAGAGAGAAAATGTTCCCACTTGGTGAAGGGATGGAGAATGAGACGGCACAGATTTAAAGTAAGGAGCAAAACTGAAATATTTTCACGCAGTGGGTGGTAATGCACTGTCCAACAGTGTGGTGGAGGCAGGTTAAATTGGGACATTCAAATGAGGAATTAGTCGAATATTTGAAGAATCCACAGGATTATGGGGAGAAGGCAGTCGAATGGCACCAAGTGAGATGCTCGTCTGGAGAGCCGATGTAGACATGATTGGCTGAATGGCCTTCTTATGCACCACAATGATTCAATAATAAACCTGAGCTTGTGGGAAGTATGTTTCAGTTGTAAGGGGCTCATGGCAAACTTAATTACTTTCCTATTAAAAGTAAAAGCAGAGTTTCATCAACCACTCGCATTGAAATAAAGAATGAATTTGCATTTCTATATCATCTGTTGTGACGTCCACATCATTTTCCGGTAGCTAATGGGCTACCTCATTTTGAAATGTAGTCACTCTTGGAGCATAGGAATTCCTCAAAGGACACTTAGAGATAGAAGATCTAATCATCCAGCACATTGCTGTTTATGGGAGCTTGCTCTGCACAAATTGGCTTCTACATTTCACATATTTGAACACAATGTTCCCAATCACAACTCGGGGCTACCCTGAGCTTGTGAAACGTGTCATATAAAATGAAAACTATTTAGGGAGTTAGATTGTAATATCTGCACTTGTGCTCGTAAGTGTCTGAGAGTGTCTCAACTCCTTGACATCAGGGCAAGTGATATCTCAAAGCTACCAGAATGGAAGCTGGGAATGGAGAGTGAACAATGTTTTGTTGAATATATTCAGAAAAAAAAGAGAGAGAATGAGACAGGTGTATGGCCCATTAGCGATACTGCAATTGACATGCCCTCAAGACAAGCTCCAAATCCTGCTCCAACTCTAGTGTTGTTACAGAGTTGATATGGCACACAGGCAGCCCACAGAATAATCTAGTCAGTCACATTCTCCTGTTCGAGTGCTGCAGTCCTGACCTGCTATTTCCTTCAAATTCCCATCCAGTTCCGTTTTGAAAATCATTCATTATCCCCAGTTCCATCATCCTCATGGGCTGTCCAGTTTCAGGTCATTATCACTCGCGGTGTTAACAATGTTTTTCCTCACACCTCCATTCTCCATTACATTCTTTTCTCAAGATCTGTGCTACCCCCCACCAAACACCTCATACCATCAGCTTTATCCACCTTAATGGAACAAATCATTATCTATCTATCAAATCTTCCCTCAATCTTCTTTTTTTGAAATTCATTCACAGGACCTGGCCTAGCCAGCATTTATTACTCATCCCCAGATGCCCAGAAAGCAGTAAAGAATGAACCACATTACTGTGTGGTCTGGAGTCACATGTAGGCTCAGACCAGGTGAGGATGGTAGTTTGCTTCCCTAAAGGACAATCAGCAATGGTTACGTGGCCATCAATAGATTCCTAATATCAGATTTTTATTGAATTCAAATTCCACCTTCTGCTTCAAACCTGGGCTCCTAGACCATTATTTGCGTCTAATAGCTGAGTGATAATATCACTAGGCCAACACCTCTCCACAATCTCCTTTGCTCCAAGAAGAACAATCTCAGCTTCTCCATCTTAACTTTGTAACTAAAATCTCCTTAACCCGGAACCATTCTGGTACAACTCCTCCACAGCCTCTCGAAGACCTTCAGGTCCTTCCTAAAGTGCAGAGATCAAAGCAGGATGCAATGCACAGTTGTGGCTGAACCAGGATTTTTTCAATGGTTTAGCTTTAGTATCCAATGCCTCAATTTATGGACTCCAAGGCATCACATACTTCACTAATTTCTCTCTCAATATCTTCTGGCACCTTCAATGAACACCCACCCTGGTCCCTCTGTCTCTGCACACTGTTTTAGAATTATGACATTAAATCCAGATTGCCTCTCCTTACTCTTTCTACCAAAATGTGTAGCCTCAACAGTGAATTGTTTCTGTTCCCATCTGCCCATTCCACTAGATTGTCCAAGTCCTGTGCAAACTCCCAAACATTGTGGGTCAAAGCATGACCAGTAGCTTTCTGACATTTCCGGCAGTGGTTGAGGAGGGAGTGGAGTTGGGAGGATGGGCGGCAGGGGCTCAAGGGTCATGGAACTGCTTGCATCTCACATAGGCCTCAAACTGCATGATTTAAAATTGCAGTAACAGCCTTCAAGAGTATCTATTTATCTTAATCGTCTCTGATAATCACATGACTTCTGTCTGCAAAGGAATTGCAACTTAGAGCTGAATAAAGGCTCTAAATTTATTTCCTGTCATTACTGCCACCCACCCCCCCAATTAAATGAAGGAGTTGACTTGAGCATAGACAAAAACAAACTGTGATTTCACACAGAATTATTTAAAGTTTGCAGCGCCCATAAAGGATATTTGGCCCAACTGGTCCATGCCAGTATTTATTCCCCACAGCGTCTTCATCCATCTTTATTTCTTGCCTCACGCTTTTATCTAGCATCCCCTGACTTAAATACATCAATACTAATCACTTCAGCTATTCCTCTGTGGTCATGAGCTTCACTTTCTCTCTACTCTCTGGCTAAAGACATTTTGCCTGAATTCCCTGTGGATTTGCTATTATCCAACTTATACCTGTTTCCCTTAGTTTTGGTCTTCCCTGATAAATGGAAATACCTCTGTGTCTAATCAAACCCATCATCATTTTAAAGACCTTTATCAGATCATCTCTTGGTCTTCTCTCTCTTTTGAAAGACAGAGGGAGCTCCGGCCTGTTCCTTTTTTGAAGAGATGACGCTACATGTGACAGAACTACCTCACAATGCTTGTGCGATGTAGACACTGGAATCTGCAATTGGGGTGCCATCAGGGAGTGTGTGATCACGGAAAGGGCCCTGAACATCTGTAAAATCTGAAATACCCACCTCCCCTGAAATAAACATCTGCTTAGAAGAGTCAGAGAGGTGACCTAGTTGAGGGAACGTGACTGGGTGCATGTCGAAAAGGACATTTTGACTTGTGGGAGAATCTAGAACTAGGGGTCAGAGTTTAAAATTAAGGGTCGCCCATTTAAGACAGAGTTGCGAAAAGGGTTGAGAATTCCCTTCCTTCAAATGCAGTGGATGCAGAATGTTTAAATAATTTTAAGGCAGAGATAAAGAGATTCTTGATTGCTAAAGGGAATAAAAGATGATCAGGGATATGCAGGAATGTAGAGCTGACATTAAAATCAGATCAGTCATGATCTTATTGAATAGGGAAGCAGGCTTGAAGGGCCGAATGGTCTATTCGCACTCCTTATTCAGATCTTCATATGTTAGGGCTGAGATCTCAACTAAACCATTCAAACATGAGAATGATTGTGGGTTGAGTAAGAATTAGGGAGCCAAGGCAGGTAGGCAGAGTTATGACACAGCACAGCCACCATCTCAATGAATGATAATACAGGCTTGTGGGCTGAATGGCCTGTTCATGGTCCATGGATGATCATTGGTTTGCGTCTTTAACTATAACTCAGTGCTGATTAGCACTAGGATTTAATTTACAGTCAACCATTATCAGGCTGGGTCTGGAATAGAGTGCAGCAGTTTTCTACATGCCTGACTATACTCAGCTACTCTCTCTCACAGAGATGGGATTTCGCTTACAAATGCAACAAAATGTTCTCGGATGGAAGAATCCTCAGGACAGGCAGTACGGAGAGTGGGCAGTTTTGTTAACGATGAGATTTAAAAGACAGTCTGTCCTTGCTAAATCAGCTGCTGTGTACTTTGCATATCAGCGGCTGTGGGATTGGTGACAGATGAGATTCACTGAGTTAAATATCATTAAACTATTTGGTTTTTCAGTTGTTGCTGCAGCTGCCCAAGTCAGGAGAAGTAACAGACGCCAGGAGGAGTATCTTGCTTTTGGCCTAACCTTTGAAACAAGGTGAGGGGGTGATTTTAAGAGGTGGGGAAACACAGTCAAAGACCCAACACTATTGTGGGGGAGGCACAGGTACAGACCCACATCCCATCAGCGTATGGGGAAACTCAGATTCTGATATACCCTGTCCCATCTCTACTGGAGAATCACAGACACATATCCACATCCCATCACTGCCTGGTGGAACCATGGATCCAAATCCCTAAACATCACTGAGTGGGGAAATCAAAGACAAAAGCACTTTTTATCCAATCTTCATTAGGGAATCACAGACGTATACCCACATCACATCGAGTGGGTCAATCAAACACAGGGATACACCCGGTCTCATCTCCGATAGCCAAAAATTACAGAAATGGACCCCAAGCCTAACTCTACGTGGGAGAAATTGTAATGTCCAGAAGTTTAATCTCAAATTCTCAGACACTTTCAGAATTGTCGACAAGCAATAGCTGGAGCCCAGTTTTCATTTGCGTCAAACAGGGAACCCCCTTGGTTCAGCCAGCTATCAGAGGGAGTAGACAGCACCATCGAAGAGCAGTTGAGGAATCACATATCCCCTGCAATCCCTCTCTATCCAATCCTGGGGCTGGTGGCTGGAGACAACAGGAGTGGAAGAGTTAAGATTAAAAAGACAAAGACAGAAAGATCCCAATCACCGAATGCAGACAAGGGAGACAGGAGTGAGGCAACAGTAAAGATTTCCTTTCTCAGACTACAACTGGAGGGTAGGTTCTGACCTTGTGATTACTGAAACTTCAAACAGCCAGCTCCATGATACTGCAATGTGTTTGAAATCTTTTTCACTTTGTTCTCGACTGAGAACACAAAATTACACGGAGACAAAACATAAGCTGTACAAGGACACAGATTGCAGAAAGGGTTTAGGAGCCAATTACTGCAGATGCTGTCCCCTCCACACTTCATGTCAGCTCTAATGAAGAATCATCTAGACTCGAAACATTAGCTTGCTTTCTCTTCATGGGTGCTGTCTGATCCACTGTGATCTCCAGCATTTTTGTTTGCAGAAAGGATTATTCAGTTCAACTAGTGCAGAGAGATCAAAGTGTATGAGGAGAAAGTGGGAACAGGGGACTGAATTGGATGATCAGATTGAATGGTGGATCAGGCTAAAATAGCTGAATGGCCTACTCCTGTTCCTATTTCCATGTTTCTGTGTCTGTGTTGGGTCTCCTCCTACTTCCCTCTATCTCACCCTATTGGCAAATCCTTCTATTTCCCACATGTATTCATCCAGTTTCCCCTCAAATGCATCTATGCCTTTGGCCCCAAGCACACTGTATGGAGTTCCCTATTCTCACCATGGCCTTTGTTACATACATTCCCTCTTGGATTTATTAGGGATGGTCCTATATTTATGTCTCCTTAGTTTTTGCTTTCCCTTCACCGTGAACGCTCCGTGTCACTTGCTAGCCAAAGGAAAATCTAAATTTCTTTCCCAAACATTTCATCTTTAAATAAATCGAAACCCCAAACAAAAACGTCCTTTTTTTATGCAGATGAATTTTTTTTTTGGGGGGCGGGTCACAGTTTCAAATGATATGACATCTCCCAATTCAGATGGAGATAAGGAGGAATCTATTGCAGTCAGCGAGGATCATTACATTTTGGAATTCACAGGACTGAGGCTGGGTCATTCAATAGCTGAGTTAAAGTATTGATTGATAAAGGAATCAAGATTTGTGGGGAGGTAGACAAGAGAATGGAGTTGAGACCACAATCAGTTCAGCCATGATCTTATCGAATGGTAGTGCAGGCTCACAGGGTTGAATTGCTTTTAATTCCTATGATCGAATGTAATGATAGAATCTTACAGCACAGAAAGAGGCCATTTGGTCCATCCTGCCTGCACTAGCTCTTTGAGTGAGCTCTCCAATTTAGTCCCACACCACAGCCTTTTCACCCAATACACCGCAAATTAGCATCTTCAATCACATTGCCTTTCCCCGTGGAATGTCCTTGCGCAAAACTTTCAGATACATGTTCAGGATTTGTCACAAACCTCTCCGTGAACAGCTTGCCCTCAATTCCTCTCTTGGTCTTTTGCCAATGATCTTAAGTCTATGCCCACCTATTAGTTGAGGAAACTTCTAAAACCCATTAACATTTCTGAAGAATGGAGTGTAAACACCAGTTGGACTGAACAGCCTGTTTCAGTGCTGTAAGTACATCAGAATGGACATTTGAGACTACACAGTATGGAACTGGAGGAACACAGCAGGCCAGGCAGCATCAGAAGAACGGGAAAGTTGACATTTCAGGTTGGGACCCATTTGCAGTAGAAGGGCCCCAACCCGAAACATCAACTTTCCTGCTCCTCTGGTGCTACCTGGCCTGCTGTGTCCCTCCAGCTCCACGCTGTGCTATCTCTGACTCCAGCATCGGCAGTCCTTGCTGTCTCAGACTGGACACTTGGAAAGGTTTGCTGGACCTACAGCTCACACACAATTCAGTGGACTTTACCTTAAATTCTCTTTTTAAAATTATTTTCCTTCATTGTATTATTGTTATTCTGAACATTTATCTCTTTATTTTTCTAACTTATTACTATGATTCTGTCCTTTTGAAGGTCTGTAATGCTGTACTTTTTATTTTTTTATTTTTAATCTTTCCCTAATATTTTGTGCTCAAGAATCTGTACCTAAGATGGTGTTGTAAGTAGCGACTTGTAAAGTTTTCACTGTGCATAAGAACATAATCAGAAGTAGGACATCTGAGCTCATTGAACCTACATGAGGGGAGGTGATCGCCTAGTGGTAATATCGCTGGACTATTAATTCAGAGACCCAGATATTGTTCTGGGTACCTGGGCTCGAATCCTGCCATGGCAGATGGTGGAATTTGAATTCAATAAAATATCTGGAATTAAGAGTCTAATGATGACCGTGAATCAATTGTCAGAAAAACCCACTTGGTTCATTAATGTCCTTTAAGGAAAGAAACTGCCATCCTCATCTAGTCTAGCCTACATGTGACTCCAGACCCACAGCAATGTGGTTGACTCTTAACTGCCCTCTCGGCAATTAGGGATGGGCAACAAAATGCTGCCTGGTCAGTGACACCCTCATCCCGTGAATCAATAAAGGTAAAAAAAACCTGCTCTATCATTCAATAAGATCATCGCTGATCTTTTTGTGGACTCAGCTCCACTTACCCGCTCATCGTAACCCTTAATTCCTTTACTGTTCAAAAATCTATCTATCTTTGCCTTAAAAAATTTCAATGAGGCAGCCTCAACTGCTTCACTGGGCAGGGAATTCCACAGATTCACAACCCTTTGCGTGAAGAAGTTCCTCCTTAACTCCTTCCTAAATCTGTTCCCCCTATTTTGAGGCTATATCCCCTCGTTCTCATGTGAGTACATGTGATAATAAAGCTAATTCTAATTTTACAGGTTTTATGTCAGCTTTAGAGGATGGAGAAATACCACTTCTCTCCAGGGAGGAAGCTCAATCTCACTCTTTGTGATATATCCATGTCAGATAATGCTGTTTTAAACACTGTGTATATAAACCGAGTGGATGCACATGGTGTGTGTGTGCGTGTGTTTATGTGTGTGTGTGTGTGTAGGGAGTGTTGATATGTGGGAGATGGTATGTATGTGTTGGGGTGTGAGCACATGGCAGGGTGGTGGGAGTATAGGCATGTCATGCATATGTGGGAGGGAGGGGTGTGTATGTAGGATAGAGAGTTGTGCGTATGTAGGAGGAGGTGGGCACATATATGTGCATGTGTGCATGTAGGCAAGAGCGTGTGCATCGATTCACCCAGGCGAGGAGGGGTAAGCCACTCCCCTCTTTCCAACTCCCTTGGCCATTCTTACCAGATATTTAACAAAGTTTTGGACACATGGTTATATCAATTAAAACAAAGCTTGCCTGATATAAATGAAGGAGCCATGATGAAGTCTTGCTGAGTGCAAGTAAAAAAATACTTGTTATTTACTAATCCTGCAAATAACAATAAAATGTGATGTCAAACATGGAGGATTTTTTAAAATATTCATTCAAAGGACGCAGGTATCACTGGCTAGGCCATCATTTCTTGCCTATCCCTAATTGTCCAAAGGTAGTTAAGAGTCAACCACATTGGTGTGGGTTTGGAGTCACATGTGGGAACAGCAGTTACCTTCCCTTAAAGGGTATTGGGTTTCTATGATAATCAACAGTGGTAACTATGAGAGTTTTTTTTTAAATTCCAGATTTACATTGAACACAAACTTAAGCATGTACAATGGCGGGATTTGAATCCAAGTCCTCAGAATGTTAACCCGTCTTTCTGGATTGCTAGCTTAGTGACATTACCACTACACCATGGCCACTCCATGAAAGCTTAAGAGAGGAGAGTGTCAAGGACAACAGGCAGTTAAAGAATATATTGTTTGTTCATTAAACAAAGTTTGAGTCCTTAAGTTTTATAGCGAATCTGCGATCACAGCTATTCATTGATCTTATCTACAGCAGTAACAACATTCATAGAATCCTTGAGTTTTCAGTGAATGGGTATTTCTCCAATTTGTTTAGTCACCCAGGCTGGCTTTTGGGATGATGAAGAAGAAACATGGAGGAGACAGAGATAGAGAGAGAGAGAGAGAGAGAGACAGAGAGAGAGAGAGAGAGAGAGAGAGCTTTCTAGTTTTTTTATAAATGTATTTTTATTTTTTTCTCCTCTGCTGCATTGCCAAGCATCGACTGAAATATAGGTCATTTGTGCATTCCAAGCCTGGGTCCATTGTCTTTCCATGTTAGATTATGGCAGGCAACCCTTTCTGGTCCAATATCTGCAACTTCTCATACAAATGCAAATTAAAACATGAGATGAGTGTTTCTTTATGTCTAACTCAGTTAATTGCATTCAATGTCTTTAAGCAAAACGGTAATTTCAGTTCAGATTATTTAATTCATCCTACATTAGTTTCCTAAACTTCCTGGATATATGGTCAGGTGGTTGCTGTAAGTCATTTTATGCTCGCCTGGACATTCCCTCCATCATATGCTCAGACGTGGGTATGTTTGTTGAATTGCACGATGTTCAGTACCATTCATGACTCCTGAGATACTGAAGCAGTCTATATCCAAATGCAGCAAGACCCAGAAAACATCCAAGCTTAGACTGGCAAGTGGCAAATAACATTCATGCCATACAAGTGCTAGGCAATGGCCATCTTTAAACATGAGAGTATCTAACCATTGCCCTCTGACACTGAAAGGCAATACCATCGCTGAACACCCTACTATCAAGAACCTGGTTCTTACCATTGACCAGAAACCATCGGGACTAGCCACTTAAATACATATAAGTAAATAGTTATAAGAGTGGGTCAGAAGTTAGGAATCCTGCAGTGAGTATCTCATCTCCTTACTGCCCAAAGCCTGTCCACCATTTACAGTGGACCTCACTTGCCTGGATGAGTGCATCTCTAACAACTGTCCAGGACAAAACAGCCTGCTTGATTGGTACCATATCTACAAACATTCATTCCTTCTACCTCAACCACTGCTGTGTGTATGAGCTGCAAAATGCACTGCAGAAATTCATCAAAGAGCCTTAGACAGTACCTTCCACACCCACAGGCACTACCATTCAGAAGGACAAGGGCAGCAGATAGATGGGAACACCACCACCTGCAAGTTCCCTTCCAAGCCACTCACCATACTGCCTTTGAAATATATTGCTGATCCTTCACTCTTGCTGGGTCAAAAATCCTGGAATTTCCTCCTTAATAGCATTGTGGGTTTATCTGCAACACAGACTGCAGCTGTTCAAGAAGGCAGCTTTCACCTTCAGGTGACTGTCTGTGTGGAGTTTGCACATTCTCTCTGTGTCTGCGTGGGTTTCCTCTGGGTGCAGAGGTTTCCTCCCACAGTCCAAAGATGTGCAGGTTAGGTGGATTGGCCAGGTTAAATTGCCCACAGTGTCCAGGGGTGTGCAGGCTAGGTGGGTTAGCCATGAGAAATGAGGGGTTACAGGGATGGGGTAGGGAGGGTGGGATGTTCTTCTGGGAGTTGGTGTGCATTCCACGGGCTGAATGGCCTGCTTCCACACTGCAGGGATTCTATGATTCTATGATTTTCTTGTCTATGTATATCTATGTACGTGAGGGATAATGTGCAAGACAGCATATGTGCACAAGTGCGAGCAAATGAGGTGTGTGCATCATAAGAAAAGCAACATACTACAGATGCTGAAAGTCTGAAATAAAGAGAGAAAGTGCAGGAGAAACTCAGCAGATCTGGCAGCTTCTGTGGAGAGAGAAACAGAGTTAGTGTTTCAAGTCTGATATGGCGTCTTCAGAACCCCAGCTCTGAAAACGTTTCTCTTTCTCCACAGATGCTGCCAGATATGCTGAGTTTCTTCAAAACTTTCTGTTTTTTTCCATATAAATCCATCTTTTTTGCCTGCATTATTATTGTGCGTCAGGCTGTGCCCTTTGCTCGTTGTCATGTTTCTGTTCATCCATCTCACTTCCCCTCCCTCTCTCTCAGTCCCCTTAGCCTCGCTGCAGCTGTTTGCGCTGTTACCTTTTGAACCATCACTCTACAACCACGGTTTATATTTATATAGGTCCTTTCATGCAGAAAAGCATTTAATGAATAAAATTCAATGGAGTTAAGAGAAGGTAATAGGACTGGTGATCAAAAACTTTACAAAAGAGACAGGCTTTAATGAGTGTCTTAAAGGAGGAAAGAAAGGCAGCGAGATATTTAAGGAGGGAACGCCAGAGTTTATGGGGCTCAGGCAGCTGAGGACATGGCCACCTCTGATGGATCAATTAATCTCAACGATGCACAAGAGGCCAGAATTAGGGGGCTGCAGAGATCTTGGAAGGTTGTGGGGCTGGAGGAAGTAAGAGACAAAGGCAGGAGGGAGACCAGGGAGAGATTAGAATATCATTCTCTCTCTCACACACTCTCTGTCACAACCTAATTGTATCTATGCGTTTCTCCTGCATCATGTAGGGATTTTTCAAAAAAAAAGTCTCTGATCACACTTAGTATAGGAAATGAATTAACAAAAATAAATGAAAATGCCTAGAAGCAAAGAACACTGAACAACAGAATAACAGTGATTACAATGAGGGTGTTTTGAGAAAGAACAGTTCTGTCAGGCTGATGTTATTGTGTGAAAGGTTTCCCCATCACCAGGAATGTTTCATAAATCAGCAACTGATGGGCCTTTGCAGAACAAATATACACTTCCCAAGCCAGCCCCACCTCTCCATTTTTCTTAATGTGGGAACATGTAAGGACTGGGAGAGACAATTAGTCTTGTTGGAAGTGGCTCAGTTGACAGCACACTCACTTCTGAGTCAAAAGGTCATGAGTTTGAGTCCCAACATCTCCATCTCTGTGCCATGTTTGCGTGGAGTTTGCACATTCTCCCCATGTCTGTGTGGGTTTCCTCTGGGTGCTCCGGTTTCCTCTCTCAGCCCAGAGATGTACAGGTTAGGTGGATTGGTCATGCTAACTTGCCCATAGTGTCCAGGGATGTGCAAGGTAGGTGGATTAGCCATGGGAAATGCAGGGTTACAAGGGTAGGGGGGGATGCTCTTTGAAGGGTTGGTGTGGGCTTGATGGGCCGAATGGCATGCTTCCATGCTGTTGGGATTCTATGAAATTCTATGGAAGGGTTTAGATGATGAATGGGTGGGATTGGTGCATATGTCCTCCCAACATCCATCCCCCCAACCCCCATTGGAATTCGGCATAGGAAGGCTACCTGCCCTCTTTGCTGAGCGGGTTGTGGGGGTGGGGGACTAATTTTAATGATGGAGTAACGCCCCAGTGAGGGTTCACAGTTTCAACATTAACCACAGCTTTGAGTAACACCAATTTTAACATGGCGCCTTCGATGCAACTAAGATATCATATTTGACCCAGAGACCAGTTTCTAGCCCCATATGTGTCATTACTAAAATCACTTATTTTCACCTCCAAACATCACCAAACCTTGCCTCACTGCTGCTACTGAAAATTCATCCAGGTCTTTATTACTTCTAGATTGGAGCAACTCATTGTTATCCTCCTTGTCCTCCCATCTACCTGATACCGTTATTGATTCATGGGATATGGACGTCATCGGCTAGGTCAACATTTATCCTCCCTCAGCACCTAGAAGGCAGTTAAGAGTCAACCACATTTGCTATGGCTCTGGAGCATAGGCCAGAGGAACTGAGGAGTGCAGATTTCCTTCATAAAGGATATTAATGAACTGGATATGTTTTTACAACAAAGGACAATGGTTGCCTTGAGCCAGTTCTTTATTCGAGATTTTTACTGAATTCAAATTTCACCATCTACCACGGTGCGATTTGAATCCATGTCCCCAGAACATTGGTCTGAGGTTCTGGAATGCTAGTCCAGCTATCAAGCCACTGTTGCCCCGTGCTCATGTGACTTAGTTTCAACTTCTGTTTACCATTACTGCGCCTGGTGGTGTTTAACTCTGCTGACAGTGCGAGAAAAATGCAAGATGTTTCTTATTATAACAGGAAATTTGATACATAAGAGGATGCAGACGCAGGTGATGGAACTAAAACCTGGTCAACATTAAGAGGTCTGCTTTTGAAAGGAGAAGCGAGGAGGTGGAAAAGACTAGGGATGGAATTCCAGAACCTTGGGATTGAGGCAACTGAAGACACAGCTGCAATTGGCAGACTCAGGAATGGGTGAAAATGGGAGGAGGACAGAAGCCACACTGGATTAAAGAGCTAGGCAAGATTGCACAGGTGAGGGATGAAACAAATGGAGGGATTTGAAAACTATGAAATTTACATACTTGGGAAATGATATTTTGTTGGAGAAGGAATGACTCCTACCAGGATATCATGAACCTTTCCTCTATCTGGATTCCCCTACCCATTACGTATAGTCAGCAAAAATATTCCGTAGTCCTTTGACAATGCATGCTCCCTTGGCATTGGCCCTCTGGCTGTGCTTCAGTCCTTCAGTACTTCTCCATCAGAGAAGTAATCTTTCAGCATTGAAGTGGATGCATTAATCAGTATTTTGTGTTCAAGTCTCCGGAATGGGTCTTGAACTCAGCTCTCAGACTCAGACATAATGTGTTATTACTCAGATCAGCTAATTCATTTCAGACTGAAGTTATCAGCTGGGACCACAATTGCTTCTGACGATTAGTAATAGGCTGGAGGGTATTTTACTCATTGGTGCAATAGGCCACAGAAATACGGTAAAGAAGGCGGCCATTTCATAGAATCCCTACAGTGTGGAAACCATTTAGCCCATAAAGTCCACATTACCCATCTAAAGACCATCCCACTCAGTCCCACCCCCCTTACCCTATCCCTTTAACCCTGCATTTCCCACGGCCAATCTACCCAGCCTGCACATCCCTGGACACTATGGGCAATTTGGCATGGCCAATCTACCTAACCTGCCTAACTTTGGACTGTGGGAGGAAACCAGAGTACCTGGAGGCAATCCACACAGACACAGGGAGAATGTGCAAACTCCACACAGACAGTCGAACCTGGGTCCCTGGAGCTGTGAGGCAGCAGTGCTAATCACTGAGTCACTGTGCTGCCCCTCATTTGTCCACTCGAGTGTATTAGCTTAGTGGAAGAGTAAACCAATTGGTTTTAATTCTCTCAGCTAGAACCCCACAATTATTTGCTTCAAGTATTTATTGAAATCCTTTTTGAATACTACCTCCTTTATCAATTCCACATTAATCTTCCCTGCTGTAATGAGAACATTCCCAGCTTTGCCACATAACTGAAGACCCTCATCTTTGATGTCATCCAGTAAATCTTGCCTGCACTCTCATCAAGGCCTTAACATCCTTCCTAACGCATGGTGCCTAGAATCAGACCCGTTTTTACAACTGGGCTTAATCAGTAAATTATAAAAAAAATTTCAAAATTTCGTGGTCTATGTCTTTATTGAGAAAGCCAGATCGATTCCACTTGGTTTCATTAAAAAAAAACAAGCTTGGCCCAATCACTTGTAATAATCTGTGTACCTCCAGGTATCTGTGTTACTGCACCCCCCTTGAATAGAGCCTTCCCAAATTTCACAAGTTCCTAACTGATTTGCGTGGTGACAAACAGCCAGGAATTTTCCTGGGATAGTAGCTAACCCTTCTCCCGCCTCCAACACACCCCCTCCTCCTGCAAAACCTAACCCTCCCTCTACTGACCCCTCCTCCCGCCTCCAACACACCCCCTCCTCCTGCAAAACCTAACGCCCCCTCTACTGACCCCTCCTCCCGCCTCCAACACACCCCCTCCTCCTGCAAAACCTAACCCTCCCTCTACTGACCCCTCCTCCCACCTCCAACACACCCCCTCCTCCTGGACACCACCCCAAGGCCTCCTACCCTCCCTCGACCTCTTATCTCCAACTGCCGTCGAGACATCAATCGCCTCAACCTCTCCACCCCCTCTCACACACTCCAACCTCTCCCCCGCAGAATGTGCTGCCCTCCGCTCCAATCCCAACCTCACCATAAAACCCGCGGACAAGGGAGGCGCAGTTGTAGTATGGCGCACTGACCTCTACATCGCCGAGGCCAGGCGCCAACTCTCCGACACCTCCTCCTACCGTCCCCTTGATCGTGACCCCACCCCTGAGCACCAAACCATCATCTCCCAAACCATCCACAACCTCATCACCTCAGGTGACCTCCCACCCACGGCCTCCAACCTCATCGTTCCCCAACCCAGCACCGCCCGCTTCTATCTCCTTCCCAAAATCCACAAACCTGAATGCCCTGGTCGACCCATTGTCTCCGCCTGCTCCTGCCCCACCGAACTTATCTCCAACTATCTGGACTCCATTTTCTCCCCCTTGGTCCAGGAACTCCCTACCTATGTCCGTGACACCACCCACACCCTCCACCTCCTCCAGAACTTCCAATTCCCCGGTCCCCAACACCTCATCTTTACCATGGACGTCCAGTCCCTATACACCTGCATTCCCCATACAGATGGCCTAAAGGCCCTCCGCTTCTTCCTGTCCCGCCCCCTCCACTGACACCCTCATCCGCTTAGCCGAACTCGTCCTCACACTCAACAACTTCTCTTTCAATTCCTCCCACTTCCTACAGACAAAGGGGGTGGCCATGGGTACCCGCATAGGCCCAAGCTATGCCTGCCTCTTTGTAGGTTATGTAGAACAATCCCTCTTCCGTACTTACACTGGCCCTAAACCCCACCT
>NC_063343.1:63911221-63911721 GCF_021869965.1 Rhincodon typus
AGAATACACCTCCTCCCATCCACCTTCCTGCAAAAATGCCATCCCCTGTTCCCAATTCCTTCGCCTCCGCCACATCTGCTCCCAGGATGAAGCATTCCACTCCCGTACATCTCAGATGTCCTCGTTTTTCAAGGACCGCAACATCCCCCCTCAGTGGTCGAGAACGCCCTCGACCGTGTCTCCTGCATTTCCCGCAACTCATCCCTCACACCCCGTCCCTGCAGTAACAACCAAAACAGAATCCCCCTCATCCTCACGTACCACCCCACCAACCTCCGGATCCAACGCATCATCCTCCGACACTTCCACCATCTGCAATCCGACCCCACCACCAAAGACATTTTTCCCTCCCCACCCTTATCTGCTTTTCGGAGGGACCACTCTCTCCGTGACTCCCTTGTCCGCTCCACACTTCCCTCCAGCCCCACCACACCCGGCACTTCTCCCTGCAACCACAGGAAGTGCTACACCTGCCCCCATACCTCCTCCCTCGCCCCCAT
>NC_063343.1:63912121-63912621 GCF_021869965.1 Rhincodon typus
AGAATACACCTCCTCCCATCCACCTTCCTGCAAAAATGCCATCCCCTGTTCCCAATTCCTTCGCCTCCGCCACATCTGCTCCCAGGATGAAGCATTCCACTCCCGTACATCTCAGATGTCCTCGTTTTTCAAGGACCGCAACATCCCCCCTCAGTGGTCGAGAACGCCCTCGACCGTGTCTCCTGCATTTCCCGCAACTCATCCCTCACACCCCGTCCCTGCAGTAACAACCAAAACAGAATCCCCCTCATCCTCACGTACCACCCCACCAACCTCCGGATCCAACGCATCATCCTCCGACACTTCCACCATCTGCAATCCGACCCCACCACCAAAGACATTTTTCCCTCCCCACCCTTATCTGCTTTTCGGAGGGACCACTCTCTCCGTGACTCCCTTGTCCGCTCCACACTTCCCTCCAGCCCCACCACACCCGGCACTTCTCCCTGCAACCACAGGAAGTGCTACACCTGCCCCCATACCTCCTCCCTCGCCCCCAT
>NC_063343.1:63912721-63937436 GCF_021869965.1 Rhincodon typus
AACCAGCCCAGCTCGTCCCCGCCTCCCTAACCTGTTCTTCCTGCCACCTATCCCCTCCTCTCACCTCAAGCCGCACCCCCATTTCCTACCTACTAACCTCATCCCGCCCCCTTGACCTGTCTGTCCTCCCTGGACTGACCTATCTCCTCCCTACCTCCCCACCTGCACTCACCTTTACTGGGCTCCATCCCCGCCTCTTTGACCTGTCTGTTTCCTCTCCACCTATCTTCTCCTCTATCCATCTTCTATCCGCCTCCCCCTCTCTCCCTATTTTATTTCAGAACCCCCTTCCCCTCCCCCTTTTCTGATGAAGGGTCTAGGCCCGAAACGTCAGCCTTCCTGCTCCTATGATGCTGCTTCGCCTGCTGTGTTCATCCAGCTCTACACCTTGTTATCTAGGAATTTTCCTGGAACAACTTTCCTTAATTCCTTTCACAAGTCTGGCAGGTTCTATTCGATCAACTCAAAATTTTCATCACAGCCCCCTTATTCCTCCCCAGTCTCAAAACTCAGCTGCCTTCCTCCTTCTTAGCCCTATAACGGCCTCTTCAAAGGATACTGCATGGTTTTAGAGCCACTGTGCTCCAGGTATCTCCTTGATTACATCCTGTCCCATTCAATACATACTCCAAACTCTCAGTCTCTCTTGTGATCAGTCTGCTGGATCAATTAACACCGACTCCCTGCTGATTCCTAGGTCATTTACTGATTTAATTCACATTTATCCAGTGTGTAACATTCATAATTTCACAATAAAATTTTGTGTGACTGTTATGGTGTTTTCTCCCTCTCTCTCTGAACTTTTTCACTCAGTTGACCTTGTTATCCTCTTCCAACGTCTCTCCTCTGTGGTGCTACCACTCTATTGGTAGCCATAATCCTACCACAAGCATCTCTGCTGGTGTTTTTCTTTGTAACTTACTTTCACATTATTACTGTTCTCTGTAAGCTTCAAAAGCCTTTTTTGGGTATTGGGTTTCTACACACAATCTTTGACACTGCTCCCTTTGTACTAGACTGCCACTCTTCGTCACTCATATCGTTTGTTTATTGTTATGTTAGAGTAAGGCTCTCTCACTTTATTCAATACATTAACACTCTATTTACATTTATGTCTGCATAGATAACTGAATGTGGCTCTCGAGTGTATATCTTCCACTTGTTTTATTACAGGCTTCTGTCTGGTCTGTTCTTCTGCCCTACTGATATCAGAGTAACATAATCAGTTACATATCCACATTCCATCATACAACATGCTGCATGCATGATTCAAATCACTGTGAGCTCCAGTAAGAATCTAGCCTTGGTTCCCCTCCTGTAGTTTCTGTCTTAAACTAAAGCATGTCCATTTTGAGAATATATGCATGGAGAAATAGATAAATAAAACAAATCACCAATCTAATGTAACATAAACTTATGGCATAAGTTGGCACAAGTGAGCATGAAGCCGATGGAATGTCACAAAAAACGCAACTGTTATGTTTTAGGGAAGAAAATCTGTCCTTACCCAGTTCCTCTACCAACGTGGTTGACTCTAAACTGCCCTGTGAAATGGCCTAACAAGCTAGTGCTTATGTTAAGCCTATTACAAAAAGACACAACGTGGGCTACTATGGTTCAAGAAGATGGCAGCCACCACCATCACCTTCTCAGGGTAATACAGATGGATCACTATTTCAGAAACTGACTTCCAATTCAAGATTTATTTCTTATCAATTGAATATAGAGGCCACTACGTGCCCTGGTGGGATCTGAACCAGCATCCCAAAGAATAAGCCTGATCCTCTAGCTTGCTAGTCCAGTGCCATAGTCTTCCCATATCTGAGCCAGTTGAGAAGATCCGAGGATAAGTGATCAAAAGTTTGATCGAAGTGGTTTCACTCTGAGGATAATGCATGCTATTTGTCCCAAATTCTCCACCTTGAGGAACATGTCATATGTATGCCTCTTAGTGAGCTTTTTTGCTCAGATACCAGCACATTGAGGATCTTTATTTCTCAATCATGAGTATTTAACACTTTCAACTTCCCATCAACAGGTAAGTAATAGGGTAAGGAAGTGAAGATAGCTTGGGATCCATGACATATCAGCCTAAACATGTGACCCAGCATTTCAACTTCCTGCATCCAGACCTTGTCTCTGTGTGCCTGCCAAACTCCAGGAATAATCTCCAGTGAAACACTTAGATCCCAACAGAGACACGCCAAGCTCATGACAAGACCTTTTACTCATACAGCAACAGACTTTTAAAAACTCCCTTTTCCTGTTTCGAAGGCAGAGAGAGAGAAAGAAAAAAAAACCAGGCAAACTCATCGTGAAGATCTGGCGGAAGAAGATGACAATTTGCAGAAGAATGCAAATAATTAAAGCCATCATCAAAATCAGATCTAATTTTTTTTGTGTTAGAAACATGCATATAAGGAACTCTGTCCTCTTGCCGACTCTGCACATTCCACTAATTCATTGCAGCTTCTAACATTAATAAAATGAGGAACTGTGTCATCGAACCAGTCAGCATAGACAATGATCATTTGGCCCAACATACCTATACATCCTCTTTTATTGAGATGTTGGATTTGTCCCATTCTCTCTATTCTTTCCTCATAGCCCTGCCTTTTAAACCTCTATCAAATATTGATCCAACTTCCAACTTCTTATTGAATCTACTTCCATTTCCCTTTCAGGCCAGTGGAGGACTCTCCTGACCATAACATTTCTCGTCGCCTCATCTGGTTCTTAGAATCATTCAGGACAGCAGTGGCCCTTCAGCCCATCAAGTCTGCATGGGCCAATCTAAATGGGCACTTATCCCACTTTCCTGCACAGCCTTGAATAATATGACATTTCAAGTGCTCACCCAAGTACTTTTTAAAGGTTGTGAGCTTTCTTGCGTCAACTACCCTCCCAGGCATTGCATCCCAGACCCTCATCACACTCTAGGTAAAAGGATTTTCCTCAAATCTCCCGCCTTTCACTTTAAACGTAAGCTCCCTTGTTACTGACCCTTGGACTAAGGAGAACTGCAGCTTTCTATTCATCCTGTGTCCCTCATAATCTGATGCACCTCTATCAGGAGGGCCCCTCAGCCTTTTCTGCAAAACAACCCAGACTTATCCAACCTCTCTTCATAGCTGAAATACTCCATCCCAGGCAACATCCTGGTGAATCTCCTCTGCACCCCTTCCATTGCAATGAAGTCTCCTATTGAATCTTCAAGACTCCCTGACATCTGTGACCAAAAGAACAAAAGTCGCTCCCCACCTAAAGTGGAGCTGACCTGTAGACACCAAGGGGTTAAGAAATGCAAAGGAGGAAATTCTTAATCCAACTAATCTTTAGAAGTTTCCCATTTCCACAAAACTTGAGGGGACAAGCCACAGCAATTGAGTCCAGAATGACCAGCAAGATTAGAACTCACCTGGAGATCTCGGCGGTGGGAAACTTGCCTTTGAGGGAGTCCATTCCTCAGTAAAGGCGCAGGGAAGAGGTCTGGAATAACACAGGCAGCCCAGTCTCAGCCTTCTATTGTAGAATCGCCTGGTTGTAACGGGGGAGGAGGGGACAAACACACACAGGAAAAAAAATGCTTCTCCAAAGACTTTTTTAAAGAGCAAACTCAGCAGGAGAGGCAAGAAACTGCTCGAGTTTGGTTGAGGACGGCCCCGTGTGTGTTTTAAAAATACATTACGAAAGAGAAACAGAAAGGAAATCTTCCTGGAACTTATCGGGGAAAAAACACTTCAGTGCTGGGACGGGAGGATTGAGAGCAGGACTGATTTTCTCTTGAGTGCTCCAACTCTGAGACAATTCCCTTTGCAGTCTGGCAATTTGCCCAAACTTTTTTTTTGTGTTATGTGTGTGGGATTTAAAAAGGATGTCGAGAGCCCTGCCTCTCCACGCCAAGAGTTGACTCACGGTCAATGAATCGACTTCAAACCTTCTCTCGCTTTAGTCTTGTATGTTATAAGCCAATCGGTGCTGTTTTATCCCTTCGAAAGTACCAAGTGCGAGTTCTTTCTTAAACACAGTTTGACACGAAATGTCGAGATGAGGCACATTGCTAACAAAATGTAGTGACTGGAATCACAGATTAAAACGCATAGCCCCTGGTTAGAGAGATACTGACACGTACAAGGTTACATATGGAAGAAATTAAGGACTGTGGTGAGTTTATAAATTCCTAGTCCATCCTGATTTTAACCCTCTGTCAGCAAGGAATGTTGCCCTGTGCCTACTTCTCTCTTACCTATTCAGGAAGTCAAACTTAATTTGACTTTAATTCCAATATTCTTTAAAGGAAACGTCTTTAACGAATAGTTTAATCTGGTTTGCCTGCAGTATTTAAATTACTCTTTGCTTGGGAGTCGGGAGTATGTGCAATTTTTAGGTAAAATGAGATGACATTATTAAATCAAGGTTACATATCCCGTGCAATCCCCATTTTAACAGGCACTGAATTCACAACTAATAAAAACCGAAAGAACTACGGATGCTGTAAATCAGGAACAAAAACAAAGTTGTTGGAAAAGCCCAGCAGGTCTGGCAGCATGTGTGAAGCATCAATCAGAGTTAAAGTTTCGCAGTTTAAAGTTTAAAACGTTAACTCTGATTGTTTCTTCACACATGCTGCCAGGCCCGCTGAATTCACACTTCTGTTCTGTTGTTTCTTTAAATTTGTTAGAGGCTGGAAAAACTTCATGTAAACATGTCACGCTGTAAATTCTGACGCCACAGCACCTCTACTGATAATAGCGGCTAATTGCAGAGGGACAATTAGTTACACATGGTGTGTGGCTGGAGGAACACAGCAGGCCAAGCAGTATCAGAGGAGTAGGAAAGTTGACGTTTCAGGTAAGAAATGTTAACTTTCCTGCTCCTCTGATGCTGCCTGGCCTGCTGTGTTCCTCCAGCTCCACACTGTGTTATCTCTGACTTCAGCATCTGCAGTTCTTACTATCTCTGAATTAGTTATACAGTCAGTTTGATGAAAGCATACTTTAAAAATCTTGGAATGTACGTGACTTTAGCAAGACTAGCATTTATTGCTTATCCTTCATTTCGCATTTATTTAACAAATGCGAAACCTGATGCCAAGTGATAGCCTCCTCATTTGCTAAGTTCAAGGTTATTGATCTTGCTTTTAGGTTGAAGATTGAACATTCCTCCATAATATGCAGCATTGGTTGAGTCTCTCCACAACTGGCAGAAGAGGCCCCAGTGATGGAGGTTGACTGCAAAAGGGCGCTGACCTGTTCTGAACTTGTTTAGCTGAGACCACTCTTGTGATGGTAGTTCACATTTGATAGATGGGGTTTGTCACAAGGAAATTGTTCATGGCTTCCATTGCTTGGCCCGAGGGATGTGTCTTGGTGGATCTGGCTCAGAAAGGTTGCTCCATGTAGGATGGCTAGATGGAACAGGTCATCAGCAATTGGGTAAGTAGGTTCAGCCCAGATCGTTTCAACCAGCTCGGGGGTTTTCATCAGTCAGTGGAAGTGTTGGACAGTGATGTTTGTAATGTTAGGAAGCCAGGAGAAGAGTGTGTGAGTTCCCATTGACAAGTTGGTAATTGATCTACTTCTTAAAACCACTGAAGTCCAAGTGGTACAGCTACTCCCACAGCATTGTTGGAATTCCAGCATTTTGACCTGGCTTTGATGAAGAAGGGACCAATATGTTTTGAAATGAGGATTGTGCATGTGTCAAGTCGCATGGTGCCTCAGTGGTTAGCACTGCTGTCTCACGGAGCCAAGAACCTGGGTTTGATTCTAGTCTTGGTTAACTGTCTGTGTGGAGTTTGCATGTTCTCCCCCATGGCTCTGTGGGTCTCCTCCATGTGCTCTGATTTCCTCCCAGAGTCCAAAGATGTACAGGTTAGGTGGATCGGCCATGCTAAATTGCCCTGTAGTGTGCAGGCTAGGTGGATTAGCCATGGTAAATGTGAGATTACAGGGATGATGTGCATGGGATGCTCTTTGGAGGGTTGGTGTAGACTTGATGGACTGAATGGTCTCCTGCCGCCCTGTAGGGATTCTACAGGGATTTTGTAAGTTGTGATGTTCCTCTGTTTTTGCTGTCCTTGACTTTCTAGGCAATAGTGTATGTAGTATGGAAGTTATTATCAAAGGACCCCTGACGAGTTGCTGCTGTGATACTTGTAAATGATGTGTGCTGTTGCCATTGTGCCCCGAAATGAAAGGGATTAATTGTTAACATAATTTATCAAGACTTTGCTTCCATTAACAAGCAATGGTCTCTAGGAAGAAAAAGATAAAATTGTGCCAGCACCTGATTCACAATTTGGTTCTGAATTTCTCTCTCAGAATCCAGAGAGACCCTGTTCACATCTGCTTATCATCCCCTTAACAGTATGGGTTACAAAGTTTCAAGGGGCTTCCAAGGCATTTCTTAGATGAAGATGAACACCATGGTACAGAGGTGTGAGAAAGCAATGGATCATCTGATCACCTATCACATTGCTGTTTTGTGGGAGCTTGCTGTGTGCAAGTTGACTATCATCTTTCCTATATTGCAACTTCCAAAGTACTTCATTGGGTGTTTAGCATTTTGGGAATGCTGATGTCCTGAAACATGCTTTAGAAGTTATTACAACCATTCTCCAGGGGAAGCCGCCCAATTTTATTACGGATCCAGATGGAATACTGCAAACTGTCAAACTCCCGCTTGAGGGAGGGATGAACTGGCTCCCCTTCCTTATTCACCTAGGTTTGCTGCCACAAGGTTAATTAAAAATAATCCCCTTCTTTGCAGATAATTTTCTCCCAGACCAAGTGGATTTGTCAGTGATAGAGCTGTACAGCGGAGAAACAGACCCTTTGGTCCAACTTGTCCATGCCAACCATATATCCTAAATTAATCTAGTCCCATTCGCCAACATTTGACCCATATCCCTTTACACTCTTCCTATTCAAGTACCCACCCAGTTGCCTTTTAAATGTTGTAATTGTACCAGCCTCTACCACTTCCTCTGGCAACTCATTTTATACATGCATCGCCCTCTGCGTGAAGAGGTTGCCCCTTACGTTCCTTCTAAATCTTTCCCCTCTCATCTTAAACCTATGCTTTCTGGTTTTGGACTCTGCTGCCCAGGCCAAAAGACCTTGGCTATTCATCTTATCCATGATTTTATAAGCTTCTATAAGGTGAATCCTTGTGTTTTAAAATGGAACAAATTTAGTCAGGCTCTCTTGAGTTAATGAGAGAGAGTTTATTCTTAATGAATTATGAGAAGAGATAATAATGTAATGCACATACCATAGATTAAAAAGGAAATATAAAAGTTATAAGATATACAGATCGGTCTCTGGGCCATTTGGGAAGATGAAGCAGTGAAACATTATAGGTTTTACTTTGTGCAGTTCTGGTAGTGTTGACGTTGATAGTTGAGAAGGCAATATTGAGATTCTTGGCTTTGTAGGTTTCCTTTCAACTGGCTTGCTGACTGACTTTTAGCAATCAGTACGTAGAAACATAGAAAATAGGAAGAGAGTAGAAATCCTTTACCTGCAACTCCAGGGTGTCTAGTGGATCGTTCTTTGACTGTGAGCTCTACAGCTCACTCACATTCAAACCAGGTTAATACAAATTAGCACTACTATCCACTAGTGCACACAGACCATGGTTGCTATGATGTGGAGATGTCAG
Source organism: Rhincodon typus (assembly GCF_021869965.1). Classification (NCBI taxonomy): domain Eukaryota; kingdom Metazoa; phylum Chordata; class Chondrichthyes; order Orectolobiformes; family Rhincodontidae; genus Rhincodon; species Rhincodon typus. The sequence goes on from NC_063343.1 coordinate 63,920,387, forward strand.
TGTTGGAATGGGTTGGTCAAAGTCAGAAGTCACAAACACCAGGTTATAGTCCAACAGGTTTGTTTGAAATCACAAGCTTTTGGAGCACTGCTGCTTTGTCACTTCACTCCACGAAGGAGCAGTGCTCTGAAAGCTTGTGATTTAAAATAAACCTGTTGGACTATAACCTGGTGTTGTGTGACTTCTGACTTATGCTAGTGTTGAAACTGCCTAACCTTGATCATTCTTGAAAAGGGAAACCCCAAATATGTATCTCTGACGGCTGTCTTTTCTCTCTTCATGTTCACAGTCTGAGATACTCACAGGAAATCATAATTCAGTTTGTAGTGAATTTTTCTCTTCTGAAACTTCCTTTACACCTTCAGGTATGACATCCTAGTGTTCCTCTCCAGACAGCCTCCTGTATCTCCTCTTTTAAGAAAAGAACTCACATTGTCAGGGATAGTAAGAACTGCCGATGCTGGAGTCAGAGATAAGCTGGACGAACACAGCAGGCCAGGCAGCATCAGAGGAGCAGGAAAGCTGACATTTCGGATCAGGACCTTTCTTCAGACCCTTTTCTGAAGAAGGGTCCTGACCTGAAACGTCAGCTTTCCCGCTCCTCTGATGCTGCCTGGCCTGCTGTGTTCCTCTAGCCCCGCACTGTGTTATGACATTGTCAGGGTTTTGGTGAGATCACATCTGAAATACTGTGGGCAGTTTTGTTCTCCACGTTTAGGAAGTGATACGTTTACAATGGAGGTAGTACAGCAAAGGTTCATTAACTTAGCCCCTCGGATTGTCCTAGGATGTGAGGTTGCACACATTGGTCCTATATTGCAAATTAACATATAAATAAGAGCAGAAGTAGACCTGTCAGCCTCTTGAGCTTGCTCAGACATTCAGTAAGAACATGGCTGCCAGTTTGTGTCTTGAAATCCACAACCTATTTACCCCGAATAACCATTGATGCTCTTGTCTAATAAGAATCTCGCTGCCTCTGTCTCTAAAATAACCAGTGACCGCCCCCCTTCCAAATTCTACTGCTTTCTAAGACAGAGAGTTCCAAGATTGCACAAATGCCTAAGAGAAAACAAATTCTCCCTGTCCCGGTTCTAAAAGTGCGACGTCAAATTTTAAAGCAATGTCCCCTAGTTCTGGACTGATCCACAAGAGGAAACATCCTTTCCACATTCACCTTATCAAGACCATTCAGGATCTTACACATTTCAATCAGGTTGTCCCTCACTCTTCTAAACCCAGTGGAAACAACCCCAGCCCATGGAACTTGTCCTCGGAAGACAACCCACCCAGTCCAGGTATCAATCCAGTAAACCTCCTCTGAAGCAGAAAGAAATGAAAGGTTATCTCATTGAAGTATTCAAGTTTCTGATGAGGATTGACATGATAGATTCTGAGCGATTGTTTCTGCTGGTTGGAAAATCTAAAACACAGGGACATAGTCTCAGGACAAGGGACTGATCATTTACGACTGGGTTAAAAATCTTACAACACTGGGTTATAGTCCAACAGACTTATTTGAAAACATTAGATTAGGAGAAATTTATTCACTCAAAGGGTTGTGAATCTTTGGTATTTTCTACCTCAAAGACTTGTGAAGGTTTTATTGTTGGATACATGTAAGGTAAGATTTATTGTCTTTCAGGGAATCGAAGGATATGGGGAGTAGGTGAAGTGACTTCACCTGACGAAGGAACAGTGCTCCAAAAGCTTGTGATTTCAAATAAACCTGTTGGACTATAACCTGGTGTGCTGTGACTTCTGACTTTGTCCACCCCAGTCCAACACTGGCCACTCCACATCATGATAGTATTGAATGGGCGGATCAGGCTTTATGGGACAAATGATCCAACCTGATCCAATTTCTTGTGCTCTTATTAAGGCTTTCAAGCCTCCAGTGCGAGGTTTGAGATGATGAATTCCTGAACCTAAGGTTAGAGACACGACAGAGACCAACTGTTTTTGGTGGGTCAGCTAACTCAGTACAGAACAGTCATTGAGTGTGAGAGCCCACGCAGTCTGCTTGGCTCAGCTCTAGCTGTGTAGATTTCTGGTCTCCGAGTATCTACAGTACACTGATGCCTGTCAGATCTGCCAGTTCCTGACAGAAAGTGCCTTGTCCTGTAGTTAGTTGGTGGTTTTTAATCCTGGAACAACATCTACAAACAGGCTAGCTGGTCTAAAATATTCAACCCTCCTTTCCTCAAACTTTATACTCTGAAAGGACGAAGGGTACTTAATGTATCAAGCAGAGAAAGGTCACGGTTTTCCATTCAGAAAATTCAATATTTAAAGAGGCAAGATCAGAATTTAGAGCCACAAATGTAATTCAGAGAATTTAGGAGAAATTTCTTCAACCAAAGAGCAGTGAGAATATGGAAATCGCAAATATAGATGCAATTAATGGATAAGCCAGTGGTAGGATGAATTGAAGAAGGAATGGAGGAGATTCGTGGAACAGGAACTCTTAACGTTGTCGGACTGAATGGCCTGTTTCTGTTGTAACTACTTTGTAATTCACCAGCCCATCTATTCTCCCTGATATTTGTCACCTGTTCCTCCTCTTGGTGGAGTCTTAAAGTCAGTTTTGTCTTTCGATTGATTCTAAGTTTCTATGAATATTCCAAGTTGCTTACTAATGTAGAGTTGACAGAGTATACACAGACCATTCAATCAAGCTGGTCATTGGCAGTTTTTTTATGGATCCTTTAAGCCTGCAGCCTTTTTTTTATCTGCATAATGAAAATGCCATTAAAGAAACAGTAACTTGCATCTATGTAACATCTTTCACAAAGTAAAATGTCCCAAAGAACAATGTCAAACAAAATTTGATACTGAGTGGTGAGAGTCAGCGAAATACAGAGACCTTTGAGGATAGTCACTCTGGAGGGGTTTAGAGATGTTGATAGCCTACTCCTGGACTGAAGGAAATTTCTCATTTGATGGCTAGTTCTCTGAGATTTGTAATGTTCTGGTGCGTAAGGGCATCAAAGGGATATTGAGTAAGAACAAGTAAGTGGAGCTGAGATACAGATTAAAAAAGTAATTGAGTGATGGAACAGGCTGAAGTGTCTGAATAGACTCCTTCTACTTTTACTTTATGGCTCTAATCTCTCTCCATCTCTTCTTCTTTCTGTCACTCTGCTTTTCTCTCTCTGTCTCTCTGTTAGTCTCTCCATCTGTTCTGTCTATCACCGATATCTTACTTTTTGTCTCTGGCTCTTGGCTCCATTTTGTCTTTTTGTCTCTCTATCTCCCTCTCTTTCAATCTCTCTCAATCCCTCACTGCATTTCTGTCTTGTACTCACTTATTCTCTGACTTTTGGGATCCTGTTACCCAAGGTCTAACTTTTCTGCCTTTCCAACTCTTCCTCCTCTCTACTTTATCACTCACCTGTACACCTTTTCTCAATACCTCCAAACTGTGGAACTCCTCTCTTCTTCAGTCTTCTTTACTTCTGTTTTCCCTTCTTCTGTTCCCAACTCCCCTGTTCCCCACTTCCCATTCCCTTGTCTCTCTGCTCTCCCACCTCTTCTTCCCATTTCCCTCCCTTCCCCCTCTCTGTATCCTCCCATCCTCTGTCTCCCTCTCCCTCTGATCCCCTGTCCCACAGTATTACATCCAAACTGTGGGACACTTCCCTTCCCCCTTCAAATCTTAAGAGTCTTAAAACATAAGCTACGTGTCAATTAACTACACGACATTACATTGACATTATGATGTCCATGGACATTCTCTGCCACAATTCCAACCGCAGTGATGTCCTGTGTTCTCTGTTCTTTGTCTCTGGCTCTTGGGCATCCCATCTTAAACAGATACCTCATGTGGAAGACTGATTACAATGGGCCATTGTACCAGCGTTCCTCTCATTGGTTCAAAACCCAGTGTGTCCAGCCCTCCGACTGCTGCAATCTGCAATTGCAGGCTGTAAGGCAGCTGGAATCAGGTATTACACTAGTCTGTGGGAGGGAAGCAGGTGAGACGATTTCTGTTTTCCCCTTTTTGAACACTGTAGCTGGCTCCCTGTCTAATGTACTAACTAGCAGTCTGCTCTGCAAATTAGAAGCTGAGTTGGAAGTCTGTGTCTCATTTAGGTTGTGGCTTTCCTTAGCTTATAATTTTCATTTCACTTCTGTTTCCTGTTTCTATCTCTGGTTCTCTTTGCTCTCTTCTGATTTTCATTCAGCAGCTATCTCTGCTCCTATGATGCTGCTTGGCCTGCTGTGTTCATCCAGCCCTGCACCTTGTTGTCACAGATTTCACCTGTTGTTTTTTGACGGTGCTGCTATATGCCAGACGCAATGGAACATGGGTTAAGGGTCTAATTACAAGGACAGGAGCAAAAGGACCTCACTCAGGCCTGCAAGCCTGTTTGACTATTGAATGAGATTATGATTGATCTGTAGCCTAACTCCATTAATGGGGATTGACACCCTTTGGTTACCAAAAATCTCTCACATTTGCAATTAACAATTGTTTTAGCACCACTTGTTGCTTTTAGAAGAGAGCTCCGAATTTCGCCACACTTTTCCACTTAGGCATTTCCTAATTTCACTCTGGGCTTTTTTTAAAAAATTCATTCACAGGATGTGGGCATCACTGGCTAGGCCAGCATTTATCGCAAAATCCCTAATGTCTGTGATGACAGTGAAGAGTTAACCACATTGCTGTGGGTCTTTCCCCTTAAGGGCATTAGTCAATCAGATGGGGGTTTGTGACAATTTATAACAGTTTCATGATCATCATTAGACTCTTAATACCAGACATTTAAAAAGAAAATTGAACTCCCCCCATCTGTCATGGCCTGAGTCTCCAGAACATTGAAAACAACAAATGCTGGAGATCACAGTGAGTCAGATAGCATCCATCAGCTCTGCTGAAGAGTCACCTAGACTTGAAATGTTCGCTTGCTCTCTCTTGATGGATGCTGTCTGACCCGCTGTGATCTCTGGCATTTGTTGTTTGCAGTACGGATTCCGGCATCTGCAGAAATTTGCTTTTCCAGGACATTGCCTGTATCCGTTTATTTAATGTCAGTGCTTGGCTGTACTTGTATGCCTAGTCATTCACTCCCTAACTTACAGACATCATTTTCCCATATGATCCCCATGAAGACTGTAATCGAATGTGGGTGACAAGAGGTTTTGTCCATAGTGAGTGTCCAACACTATAACATGCTAATGAGGCACTTACTTGGGCTTCTTTGGGCCTCATTAGGCAACCAGAAGGAAGGAATTCCCAGTTAATCAGAGGCCAGCAGCTCTCCAGGTCTGACAGTGCCACTGCGAGTGCTGGCCACTGCTGATATTTGATTTGATTCATTATTGTCATATGTACCTGGGTACAGTGAAAAGTTTTGTTTTGCGTGCAGTACAGGCAGATCATACCATAGAAAGTGCATTAGGGTAATAGAACAGAACGAGGAATACAATGTTACGGCTGCAGAGAAGGTGAACAAACGGCGAGATCAACATTAAGTTTAAAATTTGAGAGATCCATTCAGAAGTCGAATAACAGTGGGGAAGAAGCTGTTCTTGAATCTCTTGGTACATTTTTTTTATTCTCTCACAGGATGAGGGTGTCGCTGGCTGGGCAGCATTTATTGCCCATCCCTAATTCAGTTAAGAGCCAACTGCATTGCTGTGGATCTGGAGTCACATGTAGACCAGGCCAGGTAAGGATGGCAGTTTCCTTCCCTAAAGGGCATTAGTGAACCAGATGGGCTTTTCCAACAACGGATTCATGGTCATCATTTGACTCTTAATTCCATGTATTTATTTAATTCAGATTCCACCATCTACCATGACAGGATTCAAACCTGTGTCCCCAGAATGTTATGTGAGTTTCTGAATGAACAGTCCAACGATAATACCACTAGGCCATCGCCTCCCCGTGTTTAAGCTTTTGTACTTTAGGCTCAATTTTACAATGGGGTCTTCTCCAGGGGCTGCTGGATGGGACCTTGGAGAAAAACGAGTGTGGATGGGATCAGGGTCACGGGCGATCAATGGGTGAGGCAGGAAGCATGAACAGGAGTCAGAGGCAGGGTCAGCAGACAGCACCCAGTGAAGGCCCCTGCACATACCTCCCCGCTCCTTTCCCAATGCTTAGTTTCTTGACTGAAATCCTGGATTAAATCTGAGGGAAGTGGGAAAACAGGAAGGCAGCAGGAATCTGCTTCCTCCCTCTTGATCCCAATTTATAAAAATGCGCACAGCATAAAGCTGATTTTTAAACAAATCTATTTTTTGAACAGTTTTCCTCTTTATTTAGAAATTCATTCACTTTTTTTCTCATTTTTAAGAGCTTGGTAGGTTTGTATCACATGCATTTGGTTGGTTAGCTCAGTAGCTGGACGGCTGGTCTGCAAAGCAGTGTGATGCCAACAGTGTGGGTTCAATTCCTGCATCTGGCTGAGGTTACCGTAAAGGACTCTCCTTATCAACCTCTCCCCATCCCTGAAATGACCCTCAGGTTAAACCACCACCAGTTATCTCTCTCTAATGAGAGAGTAGCCTCATGGTTTGGTAGAACAATGGTGACTTTTTTAATTTCAAATTTTGCTGCTACTTTGCGTGCTGCCGGGGGACAGCACACACATCCTTAAAGGGAATAGGATACGAATGGGGGTGAGAGTGAGATTAACACAGATGGTCCTGGATAAACAGAGCACAGCAACAGAGTTAATGTTTCAAGTCCTATATGACTCTTGGATTGATTGGGATTATTAAAAGTTCAGGGGAGTGAACAATGCAGTGGCATTAGTTTGGTTGGGATTCTAAAGGAAATGAGGAATGAGCAGAGGAGTGTGATATTTTTGGATGTTATGACTGAGTTGCAGAATAGGCTGGGTGGAAAATTAGGCATTTTGGAGTGGACTAAGGTGATCTTTTAAAATTTTTTTACAGGATATGGGCAATGCGAGCTACGTCAGCATTTATTGCCCATCCCTAATTAATTCTGGTTTACCACATTGTTGCCTGTGTGGAGTCACATGTAGGCCAGTCCAGATAAGGATTGCACATTTCCTTCCCTAAAGGACATTAGTGAACTGGATGGGATTTCTTACCTATACATAAAGCACTCTTTCACACAACTGAGCAGCCTTTTTTCCAATCACAGTGGTACTTTTTGCCTAATTTCCAACTCCACCCATGTCTTCAATGAATCCAATCCATGCAATACAAGCCACTAAGGCTGAGAGGGACATAGGGAGCCAGATGGGTTTTTACAACAATCAACAGTAGACAGCATCAGGTCAGCTCTTTACTCCAGATTTTATTAGATTCAAATTTAACCATCTGCTAAGGTGGGACTCGAACCCACATCCCTCGAGCATCGGCCTGGGTTTTTGGATTGCTAGTCCAGTGACATTCCCTCTATGTCACCACCTCCCATATTATCAGATAATGGGGAGTGACAGGAGATTGAAATTTGGTTGTGGGATACCAAAGGGCAAGTGAAGTGAGCAGGAGAATGGGGTTAGCATGGGTGACTCAGACAGAAAAGCTCTCAAGCCTAAATGTGCTTGACTGCTTGTTTTGTCTCTGTTCAGGAACATATTTTGCTTTGCTGCTGTCCTACTCTGTGGTTTTTCACTGTCCCTCCTCACTGATAAAAAGTTCACTGACGTACATTTTCCAACTGTGAACTGCATCTCCCAAATTCCTCTGTTGCAGCAGTGTGGCTCGGAGATTTGCTGTGTCCTGATGCATTCTTAGATCTTCAGTGAGTTACAGCCTCTGGGATTTGGGAATGGAAATTCTAGCTGACTCCTGACTCCCAGTGAGCACCCTGGGAGTGGGGGATTGGAATAGAGGAATTTCTTGCAAGCTCTTTTCTCCTTATCAGCAGCGTTTCAATTTGGCTGATTTCCCTGATTCAAAATGGACCATTACAATCCTTTCAAGAAAATTTTGACCGTTAAGGAGGAGAAAGGGACTGATTTTATAATCGGAAAGTCCAACTGGATAACATTTCTCCCTCAAATTTATCACTTGCTTTAAGTCCTTGCATCATGCGACTCAATCAGGTGCCCCCTCAGTTTCCCCTGCTCCAAGGAAACCAACCCCAATCTGTCCAAACTGAGGCAACATTCTGAAGAAGGGTCAGTGGACCTAAAACTCTGCTTTCTCTTCACAGATGCTGCCAGGCCTGATGAGCTTTTCCAGCAATTTCTATTTGTGTTTCTGATTTCTAGCATCGGCAATTCTTTGGATTTTTTTTTCCAGTCTATCCAATCTTTCTTCATCTCTAGCCAGAGGATTTTGGTGACCTTTTCACACACAGACACCAACAGGAATAAGAATGCCTCTGGGTCAGCAGCAGTGAGAGGGAGATGGTGGAGAGGCTGTGGAGGGAATGGGCTCAGGGCCATGCCCTGTGCCACTTTGAACCATGGGTCGCCATGATCCCAACACTGTACCAGCCTCCAAGGCATGTGCAGTGCCATTCTCTGAGATGGTGGCTGCTGTTCTTGGGACAAGTGATTCATAGCGTCATACAGTATGGAAACAGACCCTTAGGTCCACGTTGTCCATGCCAACCAAATTTCCCAAACTGTGCTCTCATTACTTCTCTCCTCCTGCTGGGACCACTGGGTTTGGGTAGGACTTCAGAGAGCTCCATTGTCATACCACCAGCAGCTTGCACATTATGCCAGACAGCAGAACGAGGATGTGCTGAAGGTTCAGAAAGAAAACAGAAGTTGCTGGAAAAGCTCAGCAGGTTTGGCAGTATCTGTGGAGAAAAAAATTAGAGTTAATGTTTTGGGTCTGGTGACCTTTCCTCAGAACTGGAGGTTGAAATGGGTAGAATGCAATGTCATCCTGCACGTTCTCAGTGGTGGCGAATGCTACCAGTTGCATCACATATCTCTATGATGCTGAAAACCACCTCTTCCAGGAGGTATGGCCATCCTTGTCCCCTGGCTGATGTGCTCTACTTCCTTCTGGTTGAGCCTGTCTGCCCAGCAAGAGAGAGAGAGAGATGTTGCTGCTTGGGTAGCGGTGATATGCCTGCCATAGCTGGAGGGATGTGGAACAGTGTGATCTGGGTGTTTTAGCCTTGGGAGGAGTGTGATGGTTAGGTGTGAGTCCAGACTGTGTGAAAGTACTGATGAGTGAATGGTGCCAGTGTCATGCACTGAGCAGAAAGAGAGCATGGTGATGTGGTGGCCAGGAAATGTCATGTAAAGATCTATTCACTGACTTTGACCACCCACTCAAGTGACTTCTGGTTGAATTGCTATTCAGCCCTCGAGCCCAGGTTCTAGACTTTGACCTTCCTGGCCACCTGCTCCAAATTCCCTTGAAAAGTCTTCCAGGAGGGCTTTTTGCTCCCTTGGGGAATCATATCATCTCTCCACCCTCCTAGCTCCATTACTCTGGTCTCCAGTACTGTATTTCTGATTCTGGAGCCCTCCCTCTTTCTCTCTGTCATAGAATCCCTACAGTGCTGAAGAGGCCACTCAGCCCATTGAGTCTATACCAACCTTCCAAACAGCATCCCACCCAAACCCAAACTCCCCTACCCTATCCCTGTAAACCTGCATTTACCACAGTCAACCAAACTAACATGCAGATCTTTGGATGTCCTGGTGTTACATTTTCCTCATTTAACTTTGTGGCAATAATTAGAAACGGCCTCGTGCTTTTCAGTGCAGCTTCTCCTGATTAGGGACAGGCAGCCTTTAGGAGCAGAAGAGCATGTGCTGCTTGACTCCCTGCTGAGTACAGAGGCAGCCAGCAGGATAGTTCGAAGAATGTCACACAACAATTTTTAGTTCTCATACCTTCCTTCACCAATGCACCATGACTGCAGTGTGAGCCATCTATAACGACTTGCTCCACAACCTCTTCCAAAATGGTGCGCTGTACCACCTAGAAGGACAAAGACGGTAGGCGATTAGGGAAGCAACTGACTGAAGATTCCCCCTCAAGTGACTCATCATCCTCAGTTAGAATTATAACACTGTTCCCTCATCATTATTGAGTCAAAATATTGCAAAACATGCTGAAATAGACTACTGGTGTACCCTCGTGACACAGTTGAAATGCTACCACCTTTGCCGTAAGACCATAAGGTATAGGAGCAGAATGAAGCCATTCAGCCCATCAAGTTTACTCTGCCATTCGGTCATGTCTGATATGTTTCTCAACCCCATTCTTCTGCCTTCTCCCCCTAACCCTTGATCCCCTTACTATTCAAGAACCTATCTCTGTCTTAATTACACTAAATGACTGATAGACTGATCTTATTCAGCAGCCTCCTGTGTGGCACCTTGTCTAGAAATCCATATCGATCGTATCCACTGGCTCTTCCTTTGTCTAACTTGCTCATTACCTCCTCAAAGAATTCTAACAGATTTGTCAGTCATGACCTTCCCTTGAAAAAGGTATGTTGACTCAGGTCTATTTTACCATGCACTTCCAAGTACTCTACTCCAAATTATAATGGGCTCTAAAATCCTGCCAATGACTGAAGTCAGAATAACTGGCCTATAATTTCCCATCTTCTGCCTTCCTCTCTTAGAGTCACAGAGTAATGCAGCATGGAAACAGGCCCTTCGGCTCAAACTGGTCCATGTTGACCATGGTGCCCACTCAGCTAGTTCCAATTGCCCGCATTTGCTCCATATCCCTCTAAACCTTTCCCATCCATGTACCTGTCCAAATGCTTTTTAAATGTTGCTATTATACCTACCTCAACTACTTTCTCTGGCAGCTCATTCCATATATGCACCAGTCTCTGTATGAAGAAGTCGCCCCTCAGGTTCTTGTTAAACCTTTCCCCTGTCACCTTAAACCTATGCCCTCTACTTTTCAATTCCCCATCCCTGAGAAAAAGACGATATGCATTCATCCTATCTGTGCCCCTCATGATTTTATACACTTCAATAAGATCAACCCTCATTTCTCCGAGTTCCAAGGAATAAAATCATATCCTGGCCAACTTCTCTCTATAACTCAGGCCTACTAGTCTTGGCAACATCCTCGTAAACTTTTTTGCACGCTTTCCATTTTAACTATGTCTTTCCTATAAAAGGGTTACCAAAACTGTACACAATACTCCAAGTGCAGCCTCACCGACTTATATAACTGTAACATAATGTCCCAACTCCTACACTCAATGCCTTGACCAATGAATGCCAGCATGCTAAATGGCTTCTTCACCACTCTGTCTACCTGTGACTCCACTTTCAATCAACTATGTACTCCTAGGTCCTTTTGTTCCGCAACACCGCTCAGGATCTTACCATTTACTGTATAAGTCCTACCATGATTTTATTTTCCAAAGTGCAACATCTCACACTTACCTGTATTGAATTGCATTTGCCAATCCTCAGCCCACCTCCCCACCTGATCAAGATCCCTCTATAATTTTTGATTTCCTTTCTTGCTATTAACGATACTTCCTAATTTTGTTACCTCCTCTCTTTTTAAACAGGGTATAATATTAGCCATTTTTTCAGTTTTTTAAGACCCTCCCAGTCTTCAGTGATTCCTGAAAGATCACCATCAATGGCTCCACAATCTCCTCAGCTATCTCCTTCAGAACCCTGTGGTATAGACCATCTGGTCCGGGTGATTTATCCACATTCAGACCTTTCAGCTTCCGCTGCACCTGCTCCTTAGTGATGGCTACTACACTCACCACTGCCCACTGACTCTTTTGAAGTTCTGGTTTGCTGCTGGAGATTTTTTACAGTGACGACTGATGCAAAGTATCTAAGCAATCCCTCTGCCATTTCTTTGTTCCCCATTACTATTTCTCCAGCCTAATTTTCCAGAAGTGCACTGTCCACTTTTGTCTCTGACTTACCTTTTATATATTTAAGAAAAAAACTCTTGCAATCTTCTTTAATATTACCATGTTAGCTTACCCTCATATTTCATCTTCTCCCCCTTGTTGCTTTTTTAGATATCCCCTGCTGCTTTTTAAAGGCTTCCCACTGATCTTCATCACATTCTATGCTTTTTCTTTTGCTTTCATGCTGAGCCTGATGCTGATCCCTTGTCAGCCATGGTTGCTTCGTCCTCCTCTTCTCGAGGGTAATTAGTGCACTGTTTACCATCTGATCTCAGGGCCCTGAGTCCTGGTGTCAAGCCCCATGACACACCAGTAAAATTACAGCCTTGAACTCCAATTTTGACATTGGTTGCCAGTTCCAGCGATAGTAATGCCAAGACCATTGAAAACCTACCTGGCTCACATGCTTTTCAGGGAAGGAAAACTGCTGACTTTACCCAGCCTGGCCTCAATGTGGCATACTGAGCCACAGCAATGAGCTTGAACTATTCTTTGGTCAAGTCATTCCATTGTGCGCAGAAAGGCAGCTCACCAACAGCCTCTTGAGGATATTGGAGCAAGGCAATTAATGTGGGAGTTGCCAACAACGTTCATATCCAATTAAACAATTTGAAAATGAGTCTTCAAATATTTCTCAAAGGAATATTATTAAGAATATTATTAAGCTGGAGAGGGTTCAGAAGAGATTTACCAGGATGTTGCCTAGAATGGAGTGTTTGAGTTATGGGGAGAGGCTGAATAGACTGTGACCTTTCTCACTGGAGTGTAGGAGCTCGACAGGTGACATCATTGAGGTTTGTAAAATCACGAGGAGCATAGATGAGGTGAATAGCTGTCTTTTCCTGAGGATGGGAGATTTCAAGACTAGGGGGCATATTTTTAAGGTAAGACAAAAAAGATATGAGGGGCAATTCTTTTACACAGAGGTTGGTTTGTGTGTGGAATAAACTTCCAGTGGAAGTGATGGATATGGGTACAGTTACAACATTTAAAAAAAACATTAGGATAAGTACATGAATAAGAAATGTTGGAGGGATATGGGCCAAGCACAGGTGGACTAGTTTAGTTTGAGATTATGGTCGGCATGGACTGGTTGGACCGAAGAGTCTGTTTCTGTGCTCTATGACTATATGACTCTGTGGATAGCAGCTTCCACCAATGGTAAGAAGGGGAGAGTTGGTGGCTAGCCATTGGTCAGTGGGTTAGGATTTAGGGAAAGTTTTGAAGATGAGGAGCCAACTGATGAATCCTGTAGAGTTCAATGAGAGAATTGCAGATCAGTGGCTGATGATGGAGCAAGTGAGAGACATTCTACAGACCTGAGCTTGAGGCCAAATGGAAGATTTCACTAAAGGCCAAGCAATGACTCCTTCGACAATATCTTTCATACCTGCAACCTCTATCCTCTAGAAGGACAAGGGCAGTAGATACATGGGAAGACCTGCAAGACCCTTCCAAACCACTCACCATCCTGACTTGGAAAAATGTCTCTGTTCTCTCAGTATCACTGGGTCAAAATCTTGGAATTCCCTCCCTAACGGCATTGCAGGTAAACTTACACTAAGTGGAGTGCAGCAGGTCAGGAAGGCAGCTCACCATCACCTTCTCAAGGGGAATTAGGGATTGGCAAAATGTTGGCCCAGCCAATGACTCCCCTATCACATGAACTAATAAATAACAACAAAAAAGGAAATACCCAAAGTTCAACATTTGCTATTTAGGTTAACACCCTTTTGACCAGACTGTTCAGTTCTACATAGGCTGTCTGGCAATTTATAACATGTAAACCAGACAGCTCCTGTTCAGTGTGAGAGAGTGCTTGTTTTATTACATTAACCAAAATATCATAACACATACTTCAGCCATCCCTCCTAACCCCTATGGTTCACTTTTGGACCTGGCAGAAGTTGACAAATTTATTTCGTTCAGATTCCTCCTCCCCAGTTCTCAGAATGCCTCCTTTCATTTTAAAATATGACAGTCCCAGAATTGGAAAGCTGTTCTCAATCACAGCTCATCGGAAGGCTGGACAGTGTTAACATGAGCAGTAAGGCTGTCAGGTCCTGACAAAGACTTCCTCTCAGTGCAATTGGCATCCCCAATGTAAACTCACTGGACTCACTAAGACTGACAGACAACTTCCTGGATTTGGAAAGTTTATTGTGGGGAGCATGAGTCACTGTTTTACCTTGTTCAACAACCTGCTCTTGGAGAGGCTGAATTCAAACTAATCTGTGACACTTCTCCCTCCCTGAAATTGCATGGGTGATGGCAAGAAAGTTGGGAAAATATAACAATGTGAAAATCGGAATCTTATCATTGAGAAAAAGTTGCTGATTTTTCCCTTAAGCTTTAAATGATGACATCAGCATCTCTCTATTGAATGGTGATTATCTTGTTCCCATGCATTATACATTTTATTATACCCCCAACTCCTGTTATTTCTACACCACTTCCAATTCTCCTCTCCTTTCCTGAGCAAAAGGGGCAGCATGGTGGCTCGGTGGTTAGCAGTGCTGCTTCACAGTGCCAGGGTCCTGAGTTCGATATCCTCGGGTAACCTGTCTGTGTGGAGTTTGCACATTCTCCCCGTGTCTGCGTGGGTTTTCCTCTGGGTGCTCCAGTTGCCTTCCACAGTCCAAAGATGTACAGGTTAAGTGGATTGGCCATGCTAAATTAGCCCATAGTGCCCAAGGATGTGCAGGCTAGGTGCATTAGTTATGGGAAATACATAGTTGCAGGGAGAGGATATGGGGGTTGGGTCTGGGTGGGTTGCTCTTCAGAGGGTAGGTGCAGACTCAATGGGCTGAATGGCATGCTTCCACATTGTAGGGATTCTATGAAAATTGATGGCACAAGTTCCTGACTTGTAACACAGAGTGGGTACCTGTGGCTGCAGCTTGCTGATTGCTTGTCCCAACCAACACTCAACTGTGCCCTCACCGTAACATCTGTGCCCCGTGAACCGCACCCCCCCGCCATTGTGTTTTCCATCCACGTGGACCTCCGACGTGTCCGGAACCATAAGTCAATGCTACGATCCACATTGGCATGCCGATCTACGTGAAATGTTGGAGTGGCTTCGCACGTGTGCCATTGCACCGCTCAGAGGGGAACCTGTCCTCGGCCACCGTCCCCCTTGCATCTTTGTCCACACAGATCAGCGGTGGCAAACCATTGGCATTGCCACATCATCATACCCACCGTTCAACCAACTCACATGTTACTTCAATTTTTCAGGAGCTCAGGGACGTCCACGGCTTGCAAGTCCGGTCAACTTGGCGCGCAGGTACAGAGCTGCATGTCGTGCGTCAACATAGGGTGCGTTGATGGCACCTAGTTTGATTTCTAGCGCTCACCACTTTGCCCTCATGTTAGAGGCTGCCAGTCTCTCTGCCATGCTTTGCTGTTTAGCGCATTCATTGGTAACTTGCACATTGTCAGCTTTTGTGGCTTGCATTGCTTTTTAATGCAGAGGAAGGGACAGCAACTTGCCACAGCAGCAAGAACTGAACTGTCAAAGGGGTGGACATATTGCTGTATGGTACTGTGCTACATCAATTTCACACCTACAGCATGTATTTTACTAGCCCCAACATTACTAGTCAGGCATGATGACTAAGACCCTTAGAAGCTGTAGGGAATATATCTGCTCCCTCTGAAGTCTAGATCTCTGTCTCCACCAAGGGACTGTGTCATAAACAGAATGTAACATGAACATTAGCACCTTCAGAACAATTACCTTACACCACATTTCTTGTATCCCCATCAGAATAGCCATTGCTCCTTCTCACTCTCATTCTATCGTCTGATCACACTCATGCTTCAGATTCACATTCCACAAATCTTGTCCACCTTGCTATGCAAGCAAGGCATTACAAACTCTTCTATCTCTCTATGTTCTCTCTTTGCAGAAGAACACAGCATGCAACCTCAAGGAGAGGCAGAGACCCATGCAGGGGAGAACACTGCGGAGGGGTTGACCCTCCAGTGTCACTCATTCTCACTGTGGGCCCGCCTGGTCCACTGGAAAGGAGGCTAAAGCTGGTAACAATGACCTGCTGGGAAGATCTGCTGTATCCTCAAAATGTAAAGCTCATTATCCCAGGAACATTTACCAACACATTTCAATTAACGCCATGGGCTATCCAAACAATCGTTAACAACAACAACAACTTTGAGTCTTGCTCCCATCAGGACAAATGCAAGAATTCCAAATTTCAAACAACCACAACAATTTATATTATAAGATCAAAGTTGACTTGCCAGTTATATAAATTGTTGTGATCAGGAAATGCGGCATTCTTGCATTTAACCTGATAAGTGCAAGATGAAAAGCTTCAGCAACACATCCCCCTTTTCACAATATTCAAGTTCCATGCAACTACAACAATTTTCTTTTGTATAACAAGCTTTAAAATAGGAAGATGTCCTGAGGCATTTCATTGAAATGATATGATAGAGATAATGACCCCAGGATATTAAGACAGATGAACAAAGCCAAGGCCAAAACAGGAAGTTTTGAAGGAGCATATTGTAAATGAGGAATGAGAGGTGAGAACTGGTGAGGTTTAGGAGGAAATTTTATGGGTTAGGGACAGGCAACTGAAGGCACAGATATTAATTGATGAGGGATAAAAATCATGGCTATATAACAGGCCAGAATAATAGCACATAAACCTCAGAGGATTGTTGTTGGGGGACTTTACAGGTGTACAGGAGGGATGGAAGTGATGTGATGAAACTTTAGAAACATTTGATCACTTGGATTAGAATTTTATATTTGGGTCATAATTTTACGGGAAGCTGTTATAGGCTAGTGGGCTCAGAGGTGAGCTAGATGGTGGTGGTGGTACTAAATTATTGAGTACAGGATACTAGCTGGGCAGGCAAGAGCGCTAATCCAGAGACCCAGGTAATGTTTTGAGGACCCAGCTACAAATCCCACTCTGTCAGATTGTGGAATTTGAATTCAAGAAAAATGTGGAATTAACAGCTTCATAAATGCATGAATTCTTTGCCAATTGTCAGGAAAGGAAGCCATTTGCTTTATTAATGCCCCTTAGGGAAGGAAATCTGTTGTTCTTACCCAGCCTGGCCTACATGTGACTCCAGACCCACAGCATTGTAGTTGACTCTTAACTGCTCTCAGGGCAATAAATACTGGCCGAGCCAGCAACACCCATATCCCAATTTTAAAAAAGATGTGTGTCAGATAACTGAGCACAGTGGTGAGCA
>NC_063343.1:63957436-64023650 GCF_021869965.1 Rhincodon typus
GAGTGTGTGCGTGTGTGTGCTTGAGAGAGTGTGAGGGAGTGTGTGTGAGAGTGTGTGTGTGTGAGAGAGAGTGTGTACATATGTGTGTGTGTGTTTGTGTGTGTGAGAGTGTGTGTGGGAGTATATAGTATGGTTGGGTCACCTGTAGTGCGACATGAACCGAAGATCATGATTGAGGCCATCCTCATGGGTATGGACCTTGACTGTCAGCCTCTGCTTAGCAATTTTGCGTTGTTGTGTACCTCAAAGTCCACCTTGGAAGATGCTTACCTGAAGATTGGAGGCTGAATGTCCTTGACTCCTGAAATGTTCCCTGACTGGGAGGGTACATCCCTGTCCAGTGATCATTGTGCAGTGTCCATTCATCTGTTGTTGTATTGTCTAAACGGCCTCATCAATATACCATGCCTCGGGGCATCATTGCCTGCAGCGTATGAGACAGCATTGGTCAAATCACATGAGTATCTGCCATGTATGTGGTGGGTGGTGTTCCCATTTGTGATGGTAGTGACCATGTTGATGATCTGACATGTCTTGCAGAAGTTACCATGGCAGGGTTGTGTGCTGTTGTGGTTGATGTCGTCCTGAAGGCTGGGTAGTTGCTGAGAACAATGATCTGTTTAAGGCTTGGTGGTTGTTTGGAGGCAAGAAGTGGAGGCGTAGAGAAGATTGTGGTGAGGTACTCATTGTTGTCGATAATGTGTTGAAGGCTGCAAAGAACATGGTGTAGTTTCTCCGCTCCGGGGAAGTACTGGACGACAAAGGGTACCTTATCGGTCATATCTTGTGTCTGTCTTCTGAGGAGGTCATTATGGTTTTTCGCTGTGGCATGACGGAATTGGTGATCGATGAGTTGAGCATTGTATCCTGTTCTTATGAGACCATTCTTCAACACCTTCATGTTGCTTTTGCGTTCCACCTCATCTGAGCAGATCCTGTGCATCCTCCTGCGTAAGGCTTGTCCATAGGGGATGGCTTTTTAAATATGTTTAGGGTGGAAGCTAGAGAAGAGCCACCCGCTACGGATGGCTACAAATGTTACTTATAAAAAATATTGAAGCCGGAGATGAGGGGGTGGGCAGGGAAGGGATAATTTTACTTGCAGTTAAGAACCAACCAAACAGGAGGTGAAGGATCTTTTCGAGATCTGATTGGTGGAGCACTTTAAGATTAGATGTATTAAGTGACCAATGGTAGGGCAGTGTAGCTTTGGAGTGGGAAAAGGATGGAGACCATGTGATAAAACCACCAGAAAATTTGTCCAGAGGGATTTGGTAATCAAAGATAAGACTGGGATTGGTTGGAATGGTTTTGCCCACTCTGTATTCTTTGTGCTAGATATTATTACACAGAGACACAATTACACCTATTATTCTTTTCTTTTCAAATGTTTTGTTTCTTGGAAAGTTGAACATTTTCATTTTCCATCGTGCTTTGTTCAAAAAGCAGAATGACCTCATTGATGACTGGCATGGTTTCTTTTCACTCCCCTGAGTTCAGGACTCTTTCTCCAGTCACAATTGATTAACAAAAGACTGGTCTGGAACAGACTTAAAGCTAAACTGATGTAAATGAAAACAGCGCTCGTGTTATCTTCCTTTTCTGTCTCGCTGTCTGGCACTCTGACAAATTCCAGAATCCTCTGTAAGGAAGGTCAACACTATTTTTTACCCTTCAAATACTGATTGTTCTTATGATGCAACAATGCCAATTTATATTTATATAGCACTTTTAACGTAGCAAAACAGCCCAAGGTTATTCGCAGGAGTGTTATCAAACCAAAGTTGACACCGAGAGGAGCTGGATTTTAAGGAGAATCTTAAAGAAAGACAGGGAGGCAGAAAGGTTTGGGGAGAGAATTCTAGAGTGTGAAAGAGTAAAGTCACCATTATCCTAGCAGCTCACAGGGCTGCTGTCTCATTAGACAGAGATGGTGATGGTTTAACCTGAGGGTCACCCTGCCTAATGCCTAGATGGATGAAAGCACAACTGCCAATACGGGAACAACGTATGCTGAGGATATGCACGATGGTGAACGAGAGGTCAGATTCAGAGGAGAGTAGAGATTGTGGAGGGGTGTCAGGCTGGAAATTTTATATAGTTCAATCAGTTCCCCTCTCAGCCTTCGAAGTTCTGGTGAATACTGACACAGTTGAACCAATCTCTCGTCATGGGTCAGTCCTGCCATTCCCGGTATCAGCCGAGTGAACCTCTGCTGCACTCCCTCTAGGGTAAGTATATTATAGAGTTATAATTACACTGGCAGATACAGCCTGAATTTCTCTACCCTCCCCCATTCTGATGAGTTGCAAGGTGGGGTGGGTCTGGTACCACAAGCACTGACTGCCCCCTGCTGACCACACTTTGTGTTAAGCTTTGCCACCAACTTGGTGAAAGTTCGATTTTCTCGATAAAGCTGAGAAGGTTGAAAGAGGAACCTACTGAAATGTGTAAAATTGTAACAGGTTTGGTTAGATGCACGAGTGGGGATACTGTGACTAAAGTGAGGACAGATTACACAGATTAAGCTTTTATCCTTGAGTGTGGAAGATTGAGGGGTGAACAATTTGAAGCATTTAAGATAATTAAATGCATTGATAGGGTAGATCGAGCAAAAGCTCTTTTCTCTGGTGGATAGGTGGTGGTGAGCGTGGAAGTGTCTACAACAGGGGAGTATTACCTTGAAATACAAGTGTCTCAGGTATGCTGTCACTCGAAGGGTGAAGGGCACACTGTCCTCCAAATAGATGCTGTGGCTGGAGGCAAGGTGAAAATGTTCGGACGAAGATCAATTGGGCGGTGCAGATCTTGTAGTCTCGGGTTGGGTCAGGAAATTTGGGTTGATGCAAGCAAGCCAGGGAAATAGATGCAAATCAGCCTTGTTTTAATACTGGAGGGCTGAATGGCTTCTTCCTGTTCTTTTTTATAACCGCTTTAAAGGGCTGAATGGCCCCTTCCTGTTCTTGTGTGACAGACTTGAATCGCTGAATGGCTTCATCCAACTATGTAACAGGATCTAAAGGGCTGAATGGGTCTTTCCTATTGCCGTGTAGCAGGCTTGAAGGGCTGAGTGACCTCTTCTTGTTCTTGTGTGACAGGCTTAAGGATGTTGATGATCTTGGCCCATTCCTGAATATTAGGAATGAAAGGCTGAATTGATTCTTCATACTCGTTAATATGCTGAGGGGCTGAATGGCCTTCTGCTGTTCCTGTGTAATGGGTTTAAAGGGTGAATGACTGCTTCCTTTTCCTGTGTAAAAGGCTCAAGGGGCTGAATGGCCTCCTCCTGTTCTTAATGTAATAAGAAGCCCCCAGGAGCTCCACTGCCCTGCCTTGGGGAGTGAACACTCTGCCGTGAGGCTTTGGTTGTTGTACAGGAAATCATACTTTAAATAAATTCTGGGCTGTCTTCCAGCGATTTGAGTTTTGATTGTTTTTCAAATCTTTTCCATGAAACCCGGATCCTCCCCTAACCCCACCAGCACCCCCCCCCCCTCCCAACCTTTACATAAAACACATGTTGTATCATTTGAAAAGCTCTTCCCAGCCCAGGGCTTGCATTGCTACCCAGTGACCTTTGACCCAGTGCTTGCAACTTTCACCTCCAGTCAGAGGGATGTGCAATTCATTGCTCCCTCCTGGCAATTCTTAAATGTTCCCATTCTCGGGATGTGAACCTTGCTGGTATGTTCAGTATTTATTGTGAGAAGGTGATGGCAAGTTGCCTTCTCGAAACACTTGTTTTTTTTATAAACTCACTCGTAGAATGTTGGTGTTAGTGGCTGGGTCAGCATTTGCTGCTCATCTCTAATTGCCCAAAGCACAGTTAGGAATCAACCACATTCCTGTGGGTCTGGAGTCACATGTGGCCCGATCAGGTGAGGATCACAGTTACATAGAAACATAGAAATTAGAAGCAAGAGTAGGCCATTCAGCCCTTCGAGCCTGCCCCAGCATTCAATATGATCATGGTTGGTCATTCAACTCAGTCCCCACTTTCTCCCCAAACTCTTTGATCCCTAAGAACTGTACCTAACTTTCTGAAAATGTTTTGGGCTTGTTTTATTGGAAATTACTTTTCTTAAAGGACATTAATGATCCGGATGGGTCTTTACAAAAAATTCAATTAGACTCTTCATTTCCAGATCCTTATTGAATTTAAATTCTACCATCTGCCATGGTGGGATTCAAATCTGGGTCACTGGAATGCAAGTCCTGTGACAATACCCTTCAGCCATCACCTCATCATTGAATGCAAGTTGGCTCAGCCGTTTGAGCAGGCTGTTTAGATTTTGGACTGGAGTCACCTATAGGCCCAGACCGGGGAAAGACAGCAAGCTTCCTTCCTTAAAGGACATTGGCAAACCAGTTGTGTTTTTGTGTGAATCTGACAGCTTTGCGGTTACTTTTACTGATGACCAGTTTTTTTTTATTTCTGTTTTTATTTTACTAAAAGCATGATCAAAAATACACAGCTGAAATTATAACCCTGGCCACTGTGTGCCATTTGCACCCTCTTCCTTGTTGCTGGTTCCCACACAATTCCTGTTAAAATTGGTGGCATGGTAGTGGTTAACACCGCTGCCTCACGGCACCAGGGACCCGGTTCGATTCCAGCCTCAGGCGACTGTCTGCGTGGAGCTTGCATGTTTTTCCTGTGCCTGCGTGGGTTTTTTCCAGGTGTTCCAGTTTCCTCCCACAGTCCACAGATGTGCAGGAACAAAAACAGAAGTTGCTGGAAAAGCTCAGCAGGTCTAGCAGCATCTGTGAAGAAAATTCAGAGTTAACGTTTCGGGTCCGGTGACCCTTCCTTGGAATCGTTCCACAGATGTGCAGGTTATGTGGATTAGCCATAGGAAATGCAGGGTCACAGGGATAGCGTAGGAGGTGTGGGTCTGGGTGGGATGCTCTTTGGAAGGTCGTTGTGGACTTGATGGGCTGAATGACCTGTTTCTACCTTGTAGGGATTCTATGAAAATTGGAAGAGCTGGCAGCTCAAATGGGAAACATGTGGTGATCCCATGGAGGGGCAATCCTTCCATTGGACAAACTGCTGTCAATTGCCAATGCAGCAGGTAGGGCCAGGTTAGAAAGACCTTCCTGGACAAACAGGGAGGCTTTTCATCATGGCCACTACTTTCCCATCCAACTTCATTGCTATTGAATCTGGAATTAAAACCATGTCTAATGGCGACCATGTTACCATCATTGATTGTTAATGGATTCACTAATGCTTTTTTGGGAAGGGAATCTGCCATTGTATTCCACATTCCCACCTAACCCAGATCACCCATGATGTCCTGCCTGTCAAGAAACTAACCACCTCCGACCTAAAAATATTCAATGATCCCCTTTCCATTGCCTTCTGAGGCACAGAGTTCCAAACAATTCCACAACTCTTGAGAGAAAAAAAATTCTCCTCATCCCTATCTGAAAAAGATGACCATTAATTTTAAAATCGTGTCCCCTAGCTCTGGACTCAACCATTAGAGGATACATCCTTTCCACATTGGCCTTGTCAAGATTGTTTAGGATCATATATACCTCAATCAAGTCAACCTTCACTCTTCTGAACTCCAGTAGAAACAAACTCGGACTGTACAACTTATCGTCAAAATATAACCCACTCAGTCCAGATATCAATCTCGTAAACCTCCTATGAATGGCCTCCAATGCATTTGCGTCTTTGCTTAAATAAGGAAACCAAAACCACATACAGTATTCAAAATACAGTCTCACCAATGCCCTGTATAACAAAAGCATATCATCCCTACTTTTATGTTCAATTCCTCTTGCCATGAACAATTGCAACCATCAACTTTCTTGATTACATGCTGTACCTACATACTGATGTTTTGTGAATCATGCACTAGAACACTGACATCCCTCTGCACCTCAGAATTCTGTAGTTGTTCTCTGTCTAACGATTACTCTGCTTTTTCATTCTTCCTGCCAAAATGAGCAACTTCACATTTTTGCACATTATATTCCAACTGCCAGGTTCTGGCTCCTTCACTCAACCTATCTATATCACCATTTAGACATAGATTTTCCTTTGTTTTTCACATTGAAATTTGCAATGTGACATTTAACCACATCGTACTGCATCTGTCACATGGTTACCCACTCGCTCAACGTTTCCCAATCACCTCAAAGCCTCCTTCTCACAATTCACAATCCCACTCAGGTTTGTGTCATCAGCAAACTTGAAAATGCCACATTTGGTTCCCTTATTCAGATCATTTATATATATTGTGAAAGCTAGGGCCTAAGCACTTATTCTTATGGTAGCTCACTAGCTTCTGCCTGCCACTTGGAAAAAGAACAATTTACTTGATTTCTGAAGAAGGCCCGAAACATCAGTTTTCCTGCTCCTCTGATGCTCCACACCTTGTTACCTCATTTACTCCCACTCTCTGTTTCCTGTCTGTCAACCAATTCTTGATTCATGTCAATATATTACTCCCTATCCCCTGTGCTTTAACCTTGGCCACTAACCTCTTATGAGGGACCTTTTTAAACCCTTTCTGATAACCCAAATACACCACATCAACTGATTTTCCTTATCAATTTACCAGTTACATCATGAAAAAAACTTCAGTACATTTGTTAAGCATGATCGGCTTTTCATTAACCCATGCTGGCTTTGTCCAATCCCTTTACTTCTTTCCAAATGTTCAGTTAACACATTTTTTATAATAGACTCCAGCATTTTCTCCACTGCTGATATGACACTAAGTAGTCTGTAATTTTCTGTAATTTTTTCTCTCCCTTCCTTTTTAAATAGTGTGGTTGAATTTGGCTCTCTCCAATCTGTAGGAACTACTCTGGAGTCTATAGAATTTTGTGAATGATCACCATGCATCCAATATTTCCAGGGCCACTTCCTTTAGTACTCTGGGTTTTAGATTATCAGGTCCTGATGATTTGTCAGAATTTATCCCTTCCAAGCTGATTCTTTATTTGGATTTCCTGAACCAGGATCATCTCTAACTAGTGCTATCCCTGCATGCTTACCTGGTTTCCTATATTCCCTGAATGTCAGGTGCCCCTCAATATTCAGGACCCAATCCTTTTCATCCTGCAGCCATGCCTCTGAAATGGCTATCGGATCATATTAATGCTGCCATGATTACTACATTCCCATTCCTCATGAGGCATAGTTATACCATGCCCTACAATACCAATATTGTCTGATGATCTATAAAACAGTCATACTAATGTTTGCTGCTCCTTGCTGTTTCTTAGCTTCACCCAAACAGATTTTACATTCTGATCGGAGTTTCTCTTTCACTAATACACTGATCCCATCCCTTATTATCAGTACTGTCCCATCTCCTTCTTCTTTCCACCTATCTCTCCTAAATGTCGAATATCCTTTAACATTCAGTTTCCAGTCTTGGTCACCTTGCAGTCACTTATCCTTAATGGCAATTGAATCATCCCCTTTTACTTCTACTAGCGCTATCCATTTGTCTCTCTTGGTGTAAATGCTGAATGTATTTGGATTTTTTTCTGCTGCTTTCCACTTTCCCTTACAGTTTTCTAAAGCAGAGCAAGGGGCACACTTCATGGTGATGGACACAGGTGAGTTGAGGTAATTTTCTTTATTGTGGAAGACACAATGAGCTGGAGGTTATGTGCCCCCTGCCAGGGATATCTTCTGAGTGGTGGGGGGGGGGGTGGGGTGTGGGTGGGTGGTGCGTGTAATATAGGTCAGATGACCAACACAACACCTGCTGAGCTCAGCTGACCAATACAGTGTTAGGCTTTACGTTGAAAAATATCAGCCCAACCACTGTATGTAAATTAATATTAGGTGTGAGTTGAGCTTGTTGAAAGAGTGTGACTCCAACAACACTCAAGAAGCTTGAAACTATCCAGTATAAAGCAGCCCACTTGATTGCCATTGCATCCCAAGCATTCACTTCCTCTACTACTGACGCTCAGTAGCAGCAGTGTGTACTATCTACAAGATGCACCACAGAAATTCACCAAAGATCCTCAGACAGCACCTTCCAAACCCACGAACATTTCTATCTAGAAGGACAGGGGCAGCAGATACATGGAAACACCATCCCCTGCAAGCTCCCCTCCAAGCCAGTCAGTATCCTGACTTGGAAATGCATTGTCAGATAATTTTCTATATAATCACTATGTACTCTAACTTACAGCCATCTCAACTCCCACTCCACACAGACTGATATGAACTGTTAACTAACTAAACTTTAGCCAGTTGGAAGACAGCTATGTTAACCAGATGTCCTTTCCTTCACTCTCCACAAGCAGTTATCTTCTGGTGTCTTGAAGTATCAAGCCTCTGAGATTAATGGCCCTGAAGGAGCATGAGATCCAGACCAACGCCAAGATCTAATGTACGTAGGGACACTCTGTGGGTAGATTCTTACTCTGGATTCTATGAACGTCTCTCTGTCTGTCCTCAAGCAGCAACTTGCCAAGGGTCCTACAAAAGCACTTTACAAATCTATGACCTCTACCACCTAAAAGGACAAGGTCCCCAGACATCAGGAAATGCTAATGTTGGCAAATTCCCCTCCAAGCCACTCACCATCCTGATTTGGAAATATATTACCATTCCTCCAACATCACTGGGTCATTATCCTGGAATTTCCTCCCTTTCGGCATGTTGGATCGATCTAAACCACATTGAAAAAGCAGTTCAAGAAAGCAGCTCACTTCCACCTTTTCAATGCCAACTAGGGACGGGCAATAAATGTTGGCCCAGCCAGTGATGCCCATGTCCCAAAGAATGGCAAAAACACACATCATAATCTCATCCACCAATAGAGGAATGGAGGTTCACCAGACTGATCTGTGGGATGGACGGATTATCTGATGAGGAAGGATTGAGAGGACTGGGCCTGTCTTCTCCAGTTTAGGGGTATGTGCAGAAAGTATGATCCCCCCAGCTGGGGTCATTAAGAACCAGGCAGAACTAATTCATTCACTCTGTTGGGGGGTAAATCTTTAGAATTCTCTACTCCATAGGGCCATATTGAATATATTCAGGACAGAAATTGTTAGATTTCTCAATATTTCTACATATTAAAGACATAAATGTGAGGAGAGGGCAGAATGATGGCAATGGCTAGTAATTCAGAGGCCTGAGGCTAATACACTGTTACTCAAAATGAACCATGGACCCACTGATGGAGTTTATATTTAGCTAATAAAATCTAGAATTAAAAACTAGTCTCAATGATGGTAACCCGACCAACTGCCACTGATTGTTGTGAAGATCTGTCTGGCTCACTAATGTCCTTACTTGGTCTGGCCTATATACGACTCCAGAATCTTAACTGCCCTTTGACAATACCTAGTTAGCCCACTCAAGAGCAATTAGGAATGGGCAACGTGTGATGGCCTTAGCCCCCAATCTATGAAAGAATAATAACTTTTTAAAAAATGAAGATATGGGGATAGCATGACAAAATGGCAGCACTGGAGTAGAA
The DNA here is from genome assembly GCF_021869965.1 of Rhincodon typus. NCBI lineage: Eukaryota > Metazoa > Chordata > Chondrichthyes > Orectolobiformes > Rhincodontidae > Rhincodon > Rhincodon typus. The sequence goes on from NC_063343.1 coordinate 63,966,910, forward strand.
GATCAGCCATGATCTCATTGTGTGAGGAAGCAGGTTCGAGAGGCTGAATAGCCTACTCCTGTTTTTTGTGTTCCAATTTCCTCAGTAAACACATGTTGTTGTTATTATATGAGGTGAGGACCAGGATCTTTGTAAGACTGTCACATTTTACTAGTGGCTCAATCAGCACAGAGTGCTACATAAAGAGATTGTTTTGGAGGAGTGCTGAAGGAATGTGCATTTGGGAAGTTTTGTTTTTCAAGGTTAAACTGTTACCCAAGCTGCTGTCTCCTGTGGGTGTACAACAATTCCACTGTCACCATTTGAATTAAAGCAGTTGATGTTTTCTATATTATTGGCTCCAGTCTCTGGAGTGCGGCTTACAACCCACAACATTCTGATCAGAAGCATGAGAGTGTTACATACTGAGTCAGGACCACCATGTTAATGTCTGGAAAAAGCATTGACACCAATGGAAAGAGTTGGAAGAAAAATTAGTCACTGACATAAGTGCCAACCTTTTTTAAAATTTCTTTTGCCATCTGTAACATAACATGCAGATGAATGGCCCAAAGATCATAAAACAGGGACTCGTTTTTATTCCACTGTGGCATTCAGGTTATTACGAACGGGAAGGGAAATTAGGGATAAATAAGGAACTATTGACATGGAATGAAACCTATGCATTACATTGATCTGTCGAATGTGTTGTCTACATGCTCACCCTTGCCATCAGCCCTATTTCTAACCAGAATCTATTCCACTGCTCCAGCTTCCCTCCCTTGCTATCGCCACCTATTGGTGAAGGACCCGGTGAACTGTTGAGCTCAAAAGCTCAGCACCCTCCATTACTATTGCCATCTGCTGTGTAGGAGGTCCCATTAAGCTGGCATCCAAGCCTGAAGGACATCAGTTAACCAATTGGGGTTTTATGGCAATTCGACAATTTCATGGTCATCTTTACAGAGAATGACACTTTAGTTCAGACTATTTAAAAACTGAATTTAGATTCTTAAAAGATTCATGGTGGGACTTGAACCAGTTTGGCGATAGAGCGGGTATTTTATGCGGCTTACAGAGGTGGGAGTGTGGGGTGACTGAATTAAGTGGGAGCTGAAATCTCGATTTCCCCTCAGCATTTTGTAATGCAAAACAAAGTCCACGGCATACTTGCGGTGTGTTGATCTCGTGATTAGAATGAGGGCCAAATGGATCTCATTGAGTATGAGATCCTTGATTGAGGCTGTTAATCTGGGCCAATTGAGAGCCCCAATCAAGGATCTCATTCTCAATGAGATCCATTTGGTGCTTGTTCCAATCATTACAGTTGAGCCTCACACTGGCTTGCAGCAGGATACCATCTGTGATAACTTTGCATGCCATGAATACTCATTACTGTAAAACATTATTTAAAGAAAGTCCAACTTTAAGATAAAGTCAGTGACGCACACATAAATCCCTTGGCACCAGGTGCATGTTTGTCTAAAGGCGGTGAGCACCAGTCAGCTTTGCACAGTTGTGTCTGAAGCAGAGGTTTTCTTTGTTTAACTCTATGTTATAGGGTGGGGGTAAGTAGAATGGCAGGGCTGACACGGGGGAATCAGTGGTGATGGGGGTGGGAGGTGAGGTGGAGCAGGGTCAGGGGGATGGAGGAGTGAAGTGGGAAGGGTGGGGGGAGGGAAACATGCTCAGTCAGGGTGAAAAAGTGAGTGTCCTAAAGGTCAGTGTCAGTGCTGCCCACATGTGGGTCTGTCTCAGGGTGGTAGCTGCCAGAATCTGTACCGGGCTTTGGGAGAGTGATCTCAGAAATGTCCTCAATAATCTTTAGAGAGGTGAGCTGACCCAGCAGGTTCAGACAGATCCCACAATGTGAAGGGTACAACACTGGACGCTGACATTAATTTTCAAAAAAATACAAATGCAAAGATGCAACATTGGGCTGGAAATTACTGATGTCAGAAACTCAAGACAGGGGTACTCTCTTCCTGCCAGTAATGGCTAAGGAGTACTTTCCAATGGCAGTAACTCCCTTCCTTCCCACTGTTTTAAATGGTTAGAAAGACAAACAGCCGGCCCATTCCAATCCACCTGTCATTTTATGGTGTGGGCAGTGATAACATTGGAGTCAACATACATGGGACATGTGTATTGCTGGCTGGGCCTGCATTTATTGCCCATCCCTAGTTGCCCTTGAGAAGGGGGTGGTGAGCTGCCTTCTTGAACTGCAGCAGTGCACCTGCTGTAGGTTGACCCACAATACCCTACCTGGCAATTATCCTACCTTGCAAACAGATAAAACGCCTCCATTTAAAACAGTGGGATTATTGGCAAATACACCAGTTATTTTACATCCGGTGAAGTCTCACAAATTGGACTGTGGAACTGACCAGGTTATATGTTGTCCATGATGTTGGTTAAGGGATTAATATTTCTCCACGACACCTCCAAGGGCTCCTTGCTGATTTTTCTAACCAGTGCACTTCAATGATAAGATGGCCACTGGCTTAATATTTCACTTAAAAGATGATACCTCTGACAGTGCAACACTCCCTCAGTCCCTTGTTAGATTCCGTGCTGAAGTGTTGAGTGAGACTGGAATCACAAAATTCTAACTCAGAGGCGAGAGGGTGGGGCTAACTTTGATGGTAAAAGCTGTTGATAAGACGATGGCTTCTGCACCAGTTGACTGCGGTGTTGATCTTGTTGTGATCACGTGATTTCTCTCCAGTCAACCACCCTTTGGCCTACAAGTGTCCCATGTGATCCAAACCACACAAGTAAACATGTCGGGGAAATAACAGTATGGAGTAAAACCAGATATTCTACCCTATCTTTGCTGAGGTTGGAGACTAACTCGAAAATGCAGAGTCCTTCAAGACTCAGCACATCTCACCTTCCAAACACTTCATTTTCCTTCTGACAAGTTATGGTCTTTTAAAACTCTTACTCAGTTTGTGCTTTGCTGAAATAAAGTAAGGTTGCAAACTTTGTGCTGAAGATCATTTGGCATGATGGTCCGAGCCGAGAATTCTGCTTAGTAATTGTGCCAACCCATTTCCTGTGAAATTAATACACCCATTTACATCTGGCCAAGTCTTTGGAAATGTCAACGCTCAGTAGATATGAGGTTTGTGTAGATTATCCTCAAGCGCCTGGCTTGCATGCAATACCCAAGTCAATATAAAATTAGCATCAACAATTTGTATTGTAATGTAAGGGGAAAGAAATCCCTTGAAGAGTCCGTTAAGGTGTGAGAGGAGTGAGCTCATAACCAAAGGAGACTTTGGAAATTGGCAGCCAAGAGGGGCCTAGTGGTGTTATTGCTGGATTATTAATCCAGAAACCCAGCTAATGTTCTGGGGACCCGGGTTTGCATCCTGCCACAGCAGATGATGGAATTTGAATTCAATAGAGTCGGGAATTAAGAGTCCTCTAATGGTGACCATTGCCAACATTCAGGAAAAACCCATCTGAGAAGGTCCACTGCCACCCTTACCTGGTCTGACCTACATGTGTCTCCAGGTCCACGGCAACGTGGTTGACTCTTAACTGCCCTCTGGGATGGGCAATAAATGCTGACCTAGCCTGTGAGACAATAATCCTGTGAATGAATGAAAATAAAACAGCTTAGTCTAAGAGGAAATCTTTAAAATTTGTCTTAAAGGGAGAGGGAATTCCAGATGTTTTGAATAGCTATCATCAGGTGGTGATCAAAGCATTTCATTGTTATAGCACCTTTCACGACCTCAAGATGTCTCAAGGTACTCTATGGAATATGAAATATCTTTTTGAAGTCTAGGCATGGATACAAAGCACAAAACCTGGGTGGTGCTCGGGTGGTTGGATTGATTTCCCTCTGCTGTGATAGGTTTCGTGGCAGGCTGTCGCTTTTCAGATAGGAAGGTGGTTGGGAGGGAACCCCCCCACACTGCCCTCCCTCTTCCACTTTGATGAAGTCTATGGGTGATCTTCCTGACCCATCAGCAATTGAGGCTCTTGAATATTGACAGCCACATGAGGGCCCAAGCAAATCACTCAGTTGGAGCAAAAATTGTTGTAGATGGTAATAGCTCTGAAGAGGTTAATGTTCCTGTTACATTGGCTCCACCCATTCCATTCAAGTCACACACAGCCTGGTGGAGACAAGGAGTCTACTCTAGCTTTCAGAGGGAGCAGATGGATCTGTACCAGCTCCCTAAGATGCTACTCATTCTATCTGACCAAATGTGTGTCTTCAGTTGTCCTTCTGGAATTCCCTTCCATCTCTCTCCCTGCCCCTTTAAGACAAACCTTAAAGACTTCCTCTTTGACCAAGCTACTTTTTTTAGATTCATTAACAGGATGATGGCATCACTACCTAGGCCAGCATTTATTGATAGCATGCAATAAATCTTGTCATCTAAGGACAGAGCCTCTTCTGAAGTTGTTGTATTCTGTCACTAATCACGAGATAGAACCAAGACAAAGCAATGACAAAGGAGAATTGGTGGCAGTGAACAATCTCAAACAACCTTTACCCACTATCAGGTGCTGGTGGAGGTGGCAAACACCACAGAGAACTGGGGTGGTCATCTAGGAGAATACCATATTACTCTCTGACAGTGTGTCACTTCCTCACGACTGACCCTCTGACAGTGCAGAACTCCCCAGTTATGGCAGTGAGAGTGTCTTTTCTTTGATTCTTCAATGAGTTTTGAATCAGTATAAATTGTGCTCCTCACTGAGACATGGCTAATGTGGTACATCTGACCTAGAGCTTGAGAAAACTGCGAGTTGGGTGTTGTAAAACCAACCCTTGTTTTACATTTGCACAGACCGATGCCCTATTTACCACATGTAGATAATGCAATGTGGAATGCCATTACCTGTCCAGCAGATGGCAGCAAAATGCTACTCTTCACTGCCTTTACCTGTGAAACCCACATCAGGAATTGGATTGTGGGCAAAATCATTGCCAATTGCCATTAAAAATCAATAGATATTAAGCAGCATTTCTTCTCATGGAAAGTGGTGAAGCTCTGTTCTACTCCCCAGTATGCTGGGTCTCCTAATTGTCTGGAAGGACATTCATCTTATTACCTACCTCTTGAGCAGGTGGAACCTGAACGTGGCCCTCCTGGCTCAGAGGCAGTAACACTACCACTGCCACCTATCAGAGGCTCGATGGAGCAGTAATATTTTCATATGGGTCTTAATTGGCTATCACGGAGTGACATCATCACATACAACAGCTTCAGAAAGGCGAAGAGTTAAGCGACATTGGGTCTGGGCCCTGCCTTGTGTTTGGGACAGTGACTTTGCATCAATTTTTTCTGAATTAACCACGTAGTGGCTAGAGGCCACGCCCACTGTCCAACGTGGAATGGTGGATGGACTTGCAAAACTGAAAGAGATGCAGTAGCCTGCAGTGAGAGAGAGATAGGATGCCTCCATTGTGAGGTGCACTTTCTGTCCTGTTCAAACTTTACGAATAAAAACTGACCGTGGCTGTTAGGTGGCCATTTTGGACGTGGTGCCCCTCCACAAGGCAGCCAGAGAGAGGTAGGGTCTCTGACCCACTCTGTCCTGTTTGCCTCCAGGATGCTGTGTCCAGTTACCTGTAGTGCTTCTATACCAGTCACGGAAGGTGCAGCAGACAGTAAACTCTATGTTGACCTTTATAGCAAGAATATTCGAGTACAGAAACAAGGATGCCTTGCTGCAATTATAGAGGGCATTGATAAGGCCACACCCTGAATATTGTGTGCAGTTTTGGTCTCCTTATCTGAGGAAGAATTTTCTTGCTATAGACGGAATGTATTGAAGGTTTATCAGACTGATTCCTGGGATAGCAGGACTGCTGTATGGGGAAGGATTGAGTCAGTTAGGATTGTATTCACTAGGGTTTAGAAGAATACGGAGAGATTTCACAGACACCTACAAAATTCCAACTGGACTAGACAGGTTATATTCAGGAAGGATTTTCCCACTGGTAGGGGTGTCCAGAACCAAGGACATATTTTAAGGATAAGGGGTAAACATTTTTGGACTGAGATAAGTAGAAATTTCTTTACCCAGAAAACGATGAGCGTGTGGAATTCACTACCATAGAAAGTGGTTGAGACCAAAACATTGTGAATTTTGAAGAAGATTGTAGCTATAGCTCTTGTGGATATAGGGATCAAGGAAAATGAGTGGGGGACAGGATTAGTATATTGAACTTGATGATCAGCCATGGTCATATTTAATGGCAGAGCAGGCTAAAGTGGTTGAATGGCCTACTCCTGCTCCTATCTTCTGTGTTTTTATCTATGTCATTAATTGATGGCCTTAATTAGAGAGCTAATGGCCATTACAAGTACCCTGCCCTTGTGGAGAGGTAAGCATTTCACCCCTGTTGAAGCCTTTCTGAAAGTGGCCAAGGGATGAGATGGAGGTGGGAAAGTGCCATACCGATGGGTGGCACAAAATTCTCCCCTTACAAAAGACCAGTGTGAAAACTGGTAGAGTGAGAGGACAATCACCAGCCGAGAAAAGTGTTTGTCAGCTCTGTTCAGCAAATGTGCCTCACAGGCACAGACAGTGCCCAGCTCTCAAAGTAAATGCCTTACCTGTCAGGCATTAGGTCACTTTCAGAAAATGTGCCAAATAGGACACAGTCACAGGAAGAGGAAGGAGTCAAGGAACTGTCCATTCAAAAGGATCTATGATCTATAAATCATCAACCACAGCTAAAAACCAAAAATATCCCAAGGAGAAATAAATGATCTCGCGCTATCATTTTGGCAAACTGATATTTGTATAAATGAACATTTCAGTTTAGGTGTTGGGGCTTGCGTCACTGTATTGTGAGACAGTGAACTATAGTTGAGGAAACACTGTCTACAGCCGACAACAGGGTAACAATCCAATCCAGAAGGCGAAGCATTTAAAATTAAAGGAGAAATTTACAAGATAAGGAACACCAGATATATGGCTTATAATCAAGAATTCTCAGGATTGAGTAGGAATGTATGTCTTGACCTCAATCTTCTTCACATGTTGGAAAGGGTTAATCTAGTCAAAGTCAAGAACAACTGCTCAAAGTACAGCCAGTCAATGAATCAAGTTCAAGGAACAGTTGATAAAGGATTTCATAGGATACCTTAGACCATGATGGATATCCACTGAGAATGTGACTAGACTGGTTTGACAGAAATGTTTTCCACCACGATCCACAGTGAAGGGAATTCACACTGCAAGAATCAGCAGGGTTTGTGAAGAAACACAAGTAATGAGATAGCCAATGAGCAGGACACCCCACCTGAGCTAGTTGATGAACCTATAATTGATACAGTTCAGAGTGTAACACAGCTTGGTGAACAAATGGCTATGTCAGTCTCAACTCTGATATTCAGTGTTGAAGTGGCTTGGACGAGGCAATTTCAAGCAAAATATTTGACTTGCTTATTTTCTCAACATGGGTACTCAGTAATTATGACAGAGAACATGCTAAACCAGAAGAAACCTCAAATCAATGGATTGAGGAAGGGAGCATGTTGGTTTCAATGATAATGCAGTCATTTGAGGGCAACTGAGAATGCCTAAACCAATTAAGAAAGAGTCTGCAGAAGTTAATACTGATCCACACGTAGCTTAAGAATTATAAATCTGCTGACGCAAGGTGTGATGCATACAATTGCATGGAAATCATTGGCTTCCCAGTGAAGGGTTGATCAGTGGCCAATGATTCAAGATGCCTCGAAGAAGGAGTTGCCTTTTTCAGTGAGAGAGATGTCCTCTCTGCAACAAACCAAAGGGTTTAATGGTGCGCCAGTTTAGAGGGACCCACCACTCTCAGACTATCAGGAAGAGAATCAAACACTTCCACCGTTGCCAGTCTCCAAGTCTATGTTCTGAGGAAATTGTGAAAGCTCCAGATCACCTGAATTTGTAAAATCAGAGACTTGGGGGAAGGTGGAGTAGTGCTAAATGTAATCTTTTTAAAATTCATTCACAGGATGAAGACGTTGTTGTCTAGGCCAGCATTTATTGCCCATTCCTAATTGCCCAGAGGGCAGTTAAGAGTCAACCATATTGCTGTGGGTCTGGAGTCACATGTAGGCCAGACCAGGTGAGGATGGCAGTTTTCTTCCCTAAAGGACATTAGTACGTATACAATGATATTATTAATGATGAGGAGAGAAGTTTGGAGAAAGATGTTGCATGTGAGTCTGGAAGGGCCTGAAAGAGTTAATACTGTGGCGTGCCTCAAGCACTGTCCCTTATGGTGATGTTGTACGAACCTGTAGGCATAACAGCTTAGGATCTGGGAGGATGAGGTTGAACATCCGGGTCCTCCTCACCCTGCAGATCATTCCACTTAAAGATGAGGTGACAGCAAACCTATCAAATGGTGAAGTGTAGGCTCAGTTTAACAGCACATACAGTACCTTTTCTCATTAACAAAACTCAAACAAATTAGTTTTTTAAATTGGTTCATGAGATGCGGGCATTGCTGATTAGACCAGCATTTATTGCACATTCCTAAGAGTCAGTCCCACTGCTGTGGGTCTGGAACCACATGTGGACCAGACCAGATTTCCTTCCCTAAGGGACACTGGTGAACCAGATGGGCTTTTACCACAAATGACAGTGTATACATAATCCCAATGAGAGCAGAGTTCAGATTTTTACTGAATTAAATTTCACCATCTGCTATGGTGGGATTGGAACCCATGTTTCCACAACTTTCGTCCAAAGCTCTGCATTATTAAACCAAAAAGACTATTCCGAAGAAGACTTATATTAGGCTCAAACTTTACCCCTATTTCTCTCTCCACAAATACTGCCAGACCTTCTGAGTTTCTCCGGCATTTTCTGTTTTTATTTCAGATTTCCAGCATCTGCGGTATTTTGCTTTGAAATGATTATTTAATTATGATTTGTCCTCATCAACACTGTGCTAGCTTCATTCATTAATCCACATTTGTTCAACTGGGAGTTAATTTTATCTTTAATTATTGTTTCTAGAGTTTCTCCACCACCAAGCTAAACTGACCGGCCTGCAGTTGCTAAGCTATCCATTTTTCAACAAGGATGTTCCAGATTTGCAATTACAAAGAACAATACAGCAGGAAACAAGCCCTTCAGCCGTCCAACCTGCACTGACACATTTTGCCCTTCCACACTAAAACTGTCTTCACTTACAGGATCAATATCCCTCTATTCCCTTCCTATTCATGTATTCATCCAGGTGCATCTTAAATGCCGCTATTGGGTCCACAACCCCGTCTGGCAGTGCGCTCCAGGCACTCATCACCCTGTCTGTGAAAAACATGCCTCACATGTCTTTTTTTAAACATCCCCCCTTGCACCTTGAACCCCTAGTAATTGATCCCTGTGCCCTGGGAAAATGCCTCATATTTTCCACTCTATCTATGCCGTTCACAATCTTATAAACTTCTATCAGGTCACACCTCAACCTCCTGCATTCCACTGAAAACAAGCCCAATCTATCCAACCTTTCTTCGTAGCTAAAATCCTCCATACCAGGCAACATCCTGGTAAACCTTTTCTGTAGCTTCTACAAAACATCCATATCCTTCTGAGAGTGTGGAGACCAGAACTGTATGAAATATTCCAAGTGTGGCCTAACTAAAGTTCGATGAAGCTATGACATAACTTTGTCTGTCCTGATACCCAGTGTCCCTTCCAATGAAGATAAGCATGCCATAGGCCTTTTTTTTTCACTATCTTATCTACCTGCGCTGCTACCTTTAGTAATCTGTGGACCTGCATACCCAGATCCCTCTGCATATCAATATTCCTAAGGGTTCTGCCATTCACTGTATAATTTCTACCTGGACTTGACCTTCCAAAATGCATCACCTCATACTTGACCAGATTAAACTCCATCTGCCATTTTTCTGCCCATGCCTCCAACTGATCTATATCCTGCTGTATCCTCTGACAATCCTCCTCACTATCCGCATCTCCATCAAACTTTGTATCATCCGCAAACTTACTAATTAGACCAGCTACGTTTTCTCCAATTCATTTATGTAGATCACTAAAAAGCAGGGGTCCCAGCACTGATCCCTGTGGAACACCACTAGTCACAGCCCTCCATTCCAAGAAGCATCCTTCCACCGCTACCCGCTGTCTCCTACGACTAAGCCAGTTCTGTATCCATCTTGCCAGCTCACCTCTGATACCATGTGGCTTCACCTTTTGTACCAGTCTGTCATGAGGGATCTTGTAAAAGGCTTTCTTGAAGTCCATGTAGACAACATCAACCGCTTTTCCCTCATCAATCATCTTCATCACCTCCTCAAAAAAACTCAATCAGGTTAGTGAGGCATGACCTTCCCTGGACAAAACTGTGCTGTTTATCACTAATCAGTCCACTTGCTTCAAAATCCTTATAGATCTTGTCCTTGAAAATTTTTTCCAATAATTTCCCTACCACTGGCCTGTAATTTCCTGGATTACCCCTGCTATCCTTCTTAAACAATGGGGAAACGTTTGCTATTCTCCAGTCTTCTGAGACCTCACCTGTGGCCAAAGAAGATACAAATATGTCTGTCAATGCTCCAGCAATTTGTTCACTTGCCTTCCTCAATATTCTGGGATAGATCCCTCCCATCAGGATCTGGGGACTTATCTATCTTAATACTTCTTAAGACGTACAACACCACTTCCTTTTTAATAGCAACTTGGCTTAAAAATTCCCTGAGATCATCCTCCACCAATTCCTTCTCTTTGGAGAATACTAATACAAAGTAATCATTTAAGATCTTACCTACCTCTTCTGGCTCCACACATACATTCCCTCCTTTGTCCTTGAGTGGGACAACCCTTTCCTTGGCTGCTCTTTTGCTTTTTATATATGTATAAAAAGCCTTGGGATTCTCCTTAATCCTGTTTGCTAATGACTTTTCATGAGCTCTTGTAGCCCTTCTAATTCCTTGCTTAAGTTGTTTCCTCCTTTCCTTATGTACTTCAAGGGCTTTGTCAGTTCCCATCTTCCTAGATCTTACTTATGCTTTCTTTTTGTTTTTGACCAAGGTCATAACATCCCTGGTCATCCAAGGTTCACGTAAGCCATCCTTCATTCTCGCAGGAATGTGCCATTCCTGAACCCTTATCAACTGCCATTTGAAATGCTCCCACATATCCAATGTGGATTTACCCTCAAACATCCGCCTCCAATCAACACTCTCCAATTCCTGCCTAACATTGTTGTAGTTTGCCTTCCCCCAGTTTAGCACCTTCACCCAGGGACTGCTGTTAAAATTCTGATCCATCCAAGCCCCTAGCATGAAGTGAGTCCCAGTCAATACAGAATAAGTTAAAATTACCCACCACAACAATCCTGCTGTTTTTGCATCCTTCTAAAATCTATCTATATATTCTCTTATCTATCCCCCACCTTCAAAAACTAATACGTTAAATATAGAGACATTGAAAGTAGACGCAGAGTAGGGCCATTTGCCCTTTGAACCATTGCCTATGATTATGGCTGATTATCCAACTCAGTACCCTGTTCCCACTTTCTCCCCCTACGCCATGATCCCTTCAGCCCTAAGAACTATCTCTAACTCCTTCTTGAAAACAATGTTTTGGCCTCAACTGCATTCTGTGCCATACAAGTTCCACAGGCTCACCAGTCTCTGGGTGAAGAAATGTCTCCAAATGTCACCTCTGAATGGCTTACCCCGTATCCTTAGATTGTGAACCCTGGTTACAGTCTCCCTGATCATCAGGAACATCCTTCCTGTGAATGTGTTAATATTTACAGGCAGGTCTGTAAGTGTGTTATATTTATAGGGGTGTGTGAATGTGTTAATATTTATAGGCGGGTCTATAAGTGTGTTATATTTATAGGGGTGTGTGAATGTGTTAATATTGAAAGGCGGGTCTGTAAGTGTATTATATTTATAGGGGGCTGTGAGTGTGTTAATGTTTACAGGTGGGTCTGTGAGTGAATTAATATTTGCAGGGGGGTCTATGAGTGTGTTAATATTTACAGTGGGTCTGTGAGTGCGTTAATATTTAGAGAGGGGTCTGTGAGTGTGTTGATATTTACAGACGGGTCTGTGAGTGTGTTAATATTTACAGGGGGTCTGTGAATATGTTAATAACTATTGGTGGGTCTCAGGTGACTTGATAAAATATTGAAGGAGCTGTTGGAAGAGAAACTAAGCAAAGAATTTTCCTAACCACTCAGCAACATGAACAATGGTGAGAAAGTTGGGAGAATCACAGTAGATCAGCAATGACGAGATTCCAAACATCAAGAGCAAAAAGTCCCATTTTCCAACCAAGAGTTAAATGGCGAGACGAGATGTTTCCAGTGTTTACTCTGTCCAATCCTGACAGAATTTTATTGGTTTTTATGCAGTCTCCCCTCATTCTTCTTCATGGTCTGATCCAGTCTGATTTTATACGTCAGTATTGCCATCCCAGGGTTCAGGCTGGTGAACCTTTGTCACACATCCTCCATAGCCAGAACATCCTACCTCAGATATGGAGAGCACAACAGCACACAGTACTCCAGGAGTGGTGTCACTAAGGCTCTGTACAAATGAGGATTAGAAGAAAATTACCAAAGCCCCCCAGTTTCCACCTTTGCTTCCTTGGCCACATCACATCTGTTCATAATGACTTATTGAGTGAGACGTTTGTCCAGTGTTGGGAACAGAGGCCTGGGCTTTCCATGTGCCAGGTGTGATGCCAGAATGCTGGCATCTTCCTGCCTCTGGGCCATTTTTTAAGGAGGTAGATTACCTCTTCACCAGCAGCAGTATGCCTTGTGAACATAATTAAACTCTGATTAAGGCCAATGATCAGATACCAAGTGGAATTTCCCACTCGGCCTATGGGCGTCATGCTGAGACCGGAGCAAAACAGACACTGTGTGAGGTGGGGGAGGCTGGGGAGTGTTGATGTGAGGCAGGATTCCTAGGAGTTATTTGACAGCTCTTCCTGCCACATCTACACTTTGAATACTGCAGCCTCAAGCGTTCCCCCTCCCCAGTCCATTTCTCTTTATTAGTTTGCAAACATTCCAGATGGGATCAGGAATTTAAATCAAAATCTTATGAGTTTAGAGAATGGTTGAGCAGCCTTGAAGGATAAATGGCCTGGTCTCCTATGGGGCTGCCAACCTCCTGCGAGACTTAAATAAATTCCAAATTCCACCTCTGGCCATTCATTCGTCAATCATTTAAAAATTGCAGTGTGCATGTTATTGATGGATGAAGTTGGGTGGTGGTGGTGAGGTTCACTGGGTTGTGGGGTTTAGTGTTGTGTAGTTGGGAACTGGGATTATCCTGATATTTGGCTTGCAACCCGAAGATGATAATCTGACCCATCTGCTTTACGTTCAACCATTTTCGAACATCCCTGAGCAGAACCCACATGGACTCATTGGGTCAATTGGCCTGAGTGTGTGCTGTATAATCTATTTTATCCTACATGTTGACTCGAATTTGAATTCCAACATTCATTGCTCAGGGTCAGGCAGCTTCATTGCCAGTGTTCCCATAGCTCGTTCTCTCTCCAGCTCTCAGAGCTATTACGCAGTTTTTGGCTGTCCCAGCAGTGAGGCTACTTCTCTCTTTCCCACGGCTCCCTGCTCCTCCTTCCAGCATTCCTACGTGACACTAAAAGCCAACCGAGGATGAGGTGTGACTGCCTCACTTTCTAAACTTAAAAAACTATGCAATTGACTCTCCAGTTTCCATACTTGAACTCTTTAAAATTTCTTAACATTTATGCAAAAATTATTGCAAATGATAACATATGCAAAGGATTGGGGGGTTTGTGAGTGTGTTATATTTACAGGGGGCTGTGAGTGTGTTAATATTTATAGGCGGATCTGTATGTGTGTGTGCTAATATTTACAGGTGGGCCTGTGCGTGTGTTAACATTTACGGGGGGAGCCTGTGCGTGTATTAATTATGGGGGGGCGGGATCTGTGAGTGTGTTACTATTTACAGGCAGGTCTGTGAGTGTGTTGTATTTACCAGGGGGGACCTGTGTGTGTTAATATTTACAAAGGGTTCTGTGAGTGTGTTAATATTTATGGGGGGCTGGGAGTGTGTTGATTATTACAGGTGGGCCTGAGTTTTTTTTATTCATTTACAGGATGAGGGGTGTCGCTGGCTAGGCAGCATTTATTGCCCATCCCTAATTGCCCAGAGGGCAGTTATAAGTCAACCACATTGCTGTGGGTCTGGAGTCACATGTAGGTCAGACCAGGTAAGGATGGCAGTTTCCTTCCCTAAAGAACATTAGTGAACCAGATGGGATTTTCCTGACAATCAACAATGGATTCATGATCATCATTAGATTCTTAATTTCACCATTTGCCATGGCGGGATTTGAACCCAGGTCCCCAGAATGTTGTCTGGGTCTCTGGATTAACAGTCCAGCGATAATACCATTTGGTCATCGCCTCCCCCAGTGTGTTAATATTTACAGTGGGGGAAGGGATCTGTGAGTGTGTCGATATTTACAGGGGGGGTCTGTGAGTGTGTTAATATTTACAGGGGGGTTTGTGAGTGTGTCAATATTTACTGGTCGGTCTCAGGCAAGTTGATAAAAATTGAAGTAGCTGTTGGAATAGAAACTAAGAGAGGAACTCTCCTACCCACTAAAAAATGTCGGCAATGGTGAGAAAGTTGGGAGAATCACAGTAGATCAGCAATGACGAGATTCCAGACATCAAGAGCACAAAGTCCCATTTTCCAACACAGGGTTAAATGTCAAGACGAGATTCTCGCCACTGAACGTGCATCAGCACTCTCATTGTAACATACTGTCACCTCATTGATACACTGTGTCCTTCTCCCAACCAGTAGATAGGAAGTAAGTGAGAACAATTCCCGACATGCAGGTCGGAATGATAACGGTAACGCTAGCTTGCCTCTAGCTTCTCCAGCTGTAGAGTCAGAGAGTCACTGAGATGTACAACACAGAAATAGACCTTTCGGTCCAAATCATCCATGCTGAACACAAATCCTAAATTAATCTCGTCCCAATACACCCGCAGTTGGCCCATATTCCTCTAAACCTTTCCTATGCAAGTACATCGTTTTAAATGTTATAATTGTACCAGCCTCCAACACTTCCTCTGGCAGCTTATTCTATACATGCACCACCCTCTGTGTGAAAAAGTTGCCCCTTAGGTTTCTTTTAAATCTTTCCCCTCTGAGCTTAAACCTATTTCTGCCAGTTTTGGACTCACCTATCCTGGGGAAATGACCTTGGCTATTCACTCTATCCATGCCCCTCGTGATTTTATAAACCTCTATAAAGTCACCCCTCAACCTCCGAAGATCCAGGGAAAATAGCCCCAGTCTATTCAGCCTCTCCCTATAGCTCAAACCCTCCAACCCTGTAAATCTTTTCTGAACCTTTTCAGGTTTCACAAAATCTTTCCTATAGCAGGGATACCAGAATTGAACGCAGTATTCTAAAAATGGTCTAATCAACGTCCTGTACAGCTGCAACATGACCTCCCAATTCCGATAGTCAATGCACTGACCAATAAAGGCAAGCGTACCAAACACCTTCTTCACTATCCAGTATACCGGTGACTCTACTTTCAACGAACTGTGAACCCGCATTCCAAGGTCCCTTTTTTTTGGCTACGGTCCCCAGGACCTTAACATTAAGTGTATAAGTCCTGCTCTGATTTGCCTTTCCAAAATGCAGCACCTCACATTTATCTAAATTAAACTCCACCTGCCACTCCTCGGTCCATTGGCCCATCTGATCAAGGTCCCGTTGCTCTGTGCAGTAACCTTCTTGGCGGTCCACTACGCCTCCAATTTTGGTGTCTTTTTTTTATTTATTCATTCATGGGATGAGAGTGTCACTGGCTAGGCAGCATTTATTGTCCAACCCTAATTGCCCAGCAGACAGTTAAGAGTCAACCACATTGCTGTGGATCTGGAGTCACAAGTAGGCCAGACCAGGTAAGGATGGCAGTTTCCTTCCCTAAAGGACATTCGTGAACCAGACGGGTTTATCGTGACAATCGGCAATGGATTCACGGTCATCATTAGACTCTTAATTCCAGATATTTATTGAATTCAAATTCCACCATCTGCCGTGGCAGGTTTCGAACCTGCGTCCCCAGAATGTTATCTGGGTCTCTGGATTAACAGTCCAACGATAATACCACTAGACCATTCCCTCCCAATCTGCAAACTTACTAACCATACCTCCTATATTCACATCCAAACAATTTATATCAATGGGAAACAGCAGTGGATCTAGCCCCAGTGCCTGCGGCACACCACTGGTTACAGGCCTCCAGTCCAAAAAACAACCCTCTGCCACCATTCTCTACCTTTGAGCCAGTTATGTATCCAAATGTGTCTCCATCCTGGACACCAATTACCAATATCTCCAGACACACTCCACACTCTATCCCTCCACCTGCCCCGATTTACCAGGATATCGAGGATCCTATCAGGAAAACAAGGTGCCTGTTGCCCCCTACCTGACATATCCAGGGCAATTGACAGGAACCCATGCAGTACAGCTGGCATCTGCCAGTGTTTGACTGAGTATTCCTGCGGGATCCTAATGGTGGTGAGTAGCAGAATATGACAAGGTGGACGTCAGAGGGGCTCGGTGCACACTAATGAAACAAATTTAAGAAGATGATGTGAGAATACCTGTTAGGGTTAATGGAGAGAAACCTTCAAAACCACTGAAACTGACACTTAGCTAATTTCTGGTAAAACTCAGCCCAGAGGGTATATGTGCACAGATGTTTGAAGATTGCAGAGAGTTTTTGAAAGGACATACAAGAACCTTGACTTTATAACGAGAGGCATTAAATGTGAAAGGAAGGTGGTTACATTAAATAAAAACCGAAAGAACTGCGGATGCTGCAAATCAGAAACAAAAATGGAAGTTGCTGGAAAAGCTCAGCAGGTCTGGCAGCATCTGTGAACAGAAATCAGGAGTTAACATTTCGAGTCCAGTAACACTTCCTCAGAATTCAGAACTTGATTCTTACTCTGGATCAGTTCCAACAGATTGGAGGGTAGCTAATGTAGCCTCATGATTTAAAAAGGGAGACTGAGAGAAATCAGGGATTAATAGACCAGTGAGTCTGATGTCAGTAGTAGGGAAGATGCTAGTGTCTATTATCAAGGATTTTATAACAGAGCACTTCGGAAACAATGGTAGAATCAGACACAATAAGGATTTACAAAAGAGAAATCATGTCTGAGAAATGTACTGGAATTCTTCAAGAATATAACTAGTAGAATTGATTGTGGAAGCCAGTGGATGTGGTTTATATGGACTTCCAGAGGCTTTTGACAAAGTCCCACATAAAAAATTAATACACAGAATTAAAGCGAATGGGATTTGGGGTGATATATTGAGATGGACAGAAAATTACTTAGCAGATTGGAAACAAAGAAAAGAAATAAATGGCTCTTTTTCTGAAAGGCAGGCAGTGACTAGTGGGGTACTGCAGGGATCGATACTAGGTTCCCAACTATTCACAATATTGATTAATGATTTAGATGAAAGAACTAAATGTAATAACTCAAAATTTGAAGATGACACAAATTTGGATGGCAGAGTGAGCTGTGAGGAGGATGCAGAGATATTGCAATGTGATTTAGACAGGCTGAGGGAGTGGGAAAATTCATGGCAGATGCACAATAAGGTGCATCACCTTGTTAGCAAAAATAGGAAGGCAGATTATTATTGAATGACTATAAATCAAGAGATGAGAATATTCAACAAGATCTTGTCCATCAGTCACTGAAAGTAAGTGTGCAGCAGGCAGTAAAGAAGGTAAACTGTATGTTGGCTTGTACAGCAACAGAACTCAAGTATAGGAACAAGGATGTCTTGCAGCAATTATACAGGGCATTGGTGAGGCCACACCCGGAATATTGTGGGCAGTTTCAGTCTCCTCTCTGAAGAAAGATGTTCTTGCTATAAGACTGCAGTGAAAATTTACCAAATTGCTTCCTGGGATGGCAGGACTGATGTCTGGGGAAGGATTGAGTAAGTTAGGATTGTATTGACTGGGGTTTAGAAGAATGAGGGGTGATCTCATAGAAGCCTATAACATTCTAGCAGGACTAGACAGGTTATATGCAAGAAGGATTTTCCCCGTGGTGGGGGAGTCTGGAACCAGGAGTCATAGTTTAAGGGTAAGGGGTTTTAGGATTGAGAGGAGGAGAAATCTCCTCACCCAGAGAGAGGTGAGCCTGTGGAATTCACTACCACAGAAAGCAGTTGAGGCCAAAATGTTGTGAATTTTCAAGAAGGAGTTAGAGATAACTCTTGTAGCTAAAGGAATCAAGGGATATGGGCAGAGGGCAGGATTAGGATATTGAAAGGCTGAATAGCCTACTTCTGCTCCTATCTTCTATGGCTCTCACTGGCCTCATCCTTTAAACTACTAACGCTGACAAATCACCACCTCTTCTGCTCCAGCATCTCCACGAGCTGCTCCTCCATCCACTTCCATCATATCAATTCCTCTCTCTGCCTCATTGCAGGAAAAAGTGACCCACACCTCTGACTGATAACACCCTGACTGATCCAACTGTAGTTCCTAGATTCCTTGAACTGCACAACTGACTGTGGCTGCAAGGACAAGGAGGCTGGACTCTGGTAGGACCACTTGACTGAATGTGGTCAAGCTCCTGGCTTGGAATCAGACAAGGTAATCACTGACGAACTGTGGTTGCTCTGGACTTCACTAAGGACTTCCTTTGACTTTTGGATATGAACTTTTGCTTGAGGCACGTACAGTGCTGGGTACGTTAGCTAGGGACACATGCTGCAGGTGACAGGCTGTTATAGCCCAGTGCTGCACAATGACATATCCACTCTTTTGACTGTTTGGTTCTCCCCCAAGGCAAACTGCTGGCCTCTCCCTACGTGCTAAGAAAGCAAAAGTGCATTGAAACTCATAGCGACCCAGTAATACAAAGTGAATGAGCATTAAGAAAGCAAGTTAAGGACCATAAGAGATTCGTGTCTGTCCCTGTGCAGAAGCTTGTATGTCACAGGTCTCCCTGAACTCCAAAGTTGAAGAACTGAAGTAGTGTGTGAATTGGCCCAGGAGCAGACATGATGATCTTGTGAGGCTGGTATTTTGCCAATGTCAACTTGCAGAGATGAAGGGGTGAGGAGGATAGTGCCCATGGAGCATGTAGTCATCGTTGGCAATCACTCACCAAATGGTATGACTGTCCACCTTGGGAATTCCACATCACTATCATGGATTCTGTGGGTCCTTGCAAGACTGATAAGCCCAATCCTAGAGCCACATTTCCAACCATGCAATGTTTCCAGGAGGTGGAATTGACCTTCGTAGACCAATGCATGCAGTAACATTTTGCTGAAGACACAGTTGGATGATGGTTGGGACAAGCATTTGGTGAGCGGTAGCCACCAGGTGCTGACTCTGACATATACCTCAGAAAACATTCACTAGATTCTTTCCAGAGCTTAACTCATGAGGTGAGATTATGCAGTTTAGGCTTATACTCACTTGAGTTTAGAAAGGTGAGAGGAGATCTAATTAAGGTATATAAAATGCTAAAGGCCATTGATAAAGTAGGTGTAGAGAGGATGTTTCTCCTTGTGGCACAATCTAGAACGAGAGGCAATAGTTTTAGGCTAACGGGTGGCAGATTTAAAACAGAGATGAGGAGGAATTACTTCTCTCAAAGTGTCATGAATCTGTGGAATTCACTATCCCAGAGTGTGGTGGATGTCAGGACACTGAATAAACTTAAGGAGGAGATAGACATATTTTTAATTAGTAATGGGTTGAATGGTTATGAGGTCTGTGCAGAAGTAGAATTGAGGCCAAGATGAGATCAGTTGTGATTGTAGTAAATGTCATGGCAGGCCCAAGGGGCTGATTTGCCTACTCCTGCTCCTAAATTGTATATTCTTAGGTCAAGAATTTATGTCTACTGGTTTCTTGGTGGAGAAGAATTGGAATTGGTGTAGAAATAAGGCCAGTTGGGCTATTAATGCCATGAAAATACATGGAAGTAAGATCGTCGCCATTCAATAGTGAGATTACAAAGCAGCCACTTAAAGTTTCAGGAAAACCAGAAAAATCTTTCTTGATGTTGAGTAATGATTGGACAGACTGGGCTTGTTTCCACGAGAGTTCGAAAGGTCAAAGGATGAGTTGGTTGAAGTACTTAAGATCCTGAACAGACTTGACAAAGTGGATGTACAGAATCCAGAACAAGGGGACTCTTTCAAAATTAGTGTCACTGTTTGGGATCGAGGTGAGGAGAATGTATTTTTTTTCAGAGTTATGTCCAACTTTGGTACTCTTTGCCTCAGAAGTTGGTATAGGTGGGGGATCATTGAATATTTTTGGTGTGATAGATTCTCGTTAGGCAGGGAAATCAAGGGTTATCCAAGATGTGGAATTTAGAAAACATATGAAACATATTAGCCACAGTCTTCTTGAACGGTGGGGTAGGCTTGAAAAACCAAATTGCCTTGGTCCTGTTCCTAACACATGCACTCTTTTAGAGATAAAAAGGTGTAGAGCTGGATGAACACAGCAGGCCAAGCAGCATCAGAGGAGCAGGAAAGCTGATGTTTTGGGTCTAGACCCTTCTTTTTCTATTTTTGACTTATTTTGCCATGTTCCCCGGCATTGCCCCTTCCACTCCTGGGAAGGAAACATTCTGCCAACTGTGTTCATTCCACATGTCACTTCAGGAACGATGGCATGGAGCTTGGAAAAGATGCTGGGGCGATTCACTAGCAGGGACAAGGGGCATTAGTTTTCTGGAGAGACTGGAGAAACTGGGCTTGTTCTCCTTAGAGCAGGAAAGGTTAAGGGAAGATTCAATTGAGGGGTTCAGAATTATGTAAAAGTGATTGAGGAGAGCAATAGCAAGGTTTCTTAATTAGATAATGTGACCAACAAGCCTTAGAAGGAAATTCCAAAATCACAGAGTCATGGATTCATAGAGCTGAGTCAGAGCCATTTGTCTTATTGTGGCTGTTCTGGCTATTTGAAAGAGCTGCACTCCCTTTCTATGTCTTTATAGCTTGTATATTTCTACACACCATTTACTTGTGCAGTTCTTGTTGACAATTGTTATAGAATCCATTCCCCCTGGTGTGCTGGAAGTGCACTGCCCAGTGCCGAGCTTTCTGCCAGTTCTCCACATCTCCACCCATTGAATCAAAGAGATAGGCAAAAAGATAGATTTTGGGCCAATTTCATCATTTCAGCAATCTTAATTGAGGGTTGTTTGTATATAAAAAGTGCAGTGACCTTGTATATGACCGACTTTGTGTATCAGTCTGCGAGAGTGGGTTGGCTGGATTTTCCAACTCTGAACCTGACCCTGAAAACTGTTTTTTCTAAATAATGTTGACTTGGAACTTTCAACCAAACCACATCATTTCCTTTGTAGCCAGCTGTATTCCGAAAATAACCAGACATATGGGCCCTTACAGAACACAGATTCAAACAAAGAAGGAAAAAAAACTCACCAGGTTGAGCTTTTTGGACGTTTCATTTACAAATCCCTGCATGCAATTTTTAAAAGATTTGTTTTTGTGATGTAGATGTTGTGGGCAAGTGCTACATTGCTTACCCATCCCCCACCCCCTTCCCCCTTGGCAGTGTTTCTGCTTGGCAACTCAATACAAACTCATTTTTCTTTGTCCTTCCATGGTTCTAGACCAGCAAACAGTGCAGGTATGACGGGGCGAATGGCCTGTTTCCGTGCCATAACAATTCCGCGATTCTGTGCGATGTGGGTGTCACTGGCAAGGCCAGACTTTGTTGACTGTCTCTCAATGTCCTTGAACTGAGTGTCATCAGAGAGAAATTACATGACGACTACAATACTGGAGGTCTGGAGTCACATGTAGGCTAGACCGGATAAAGAGAGCAGATTCCCTTCCTGAAAGGACATTAGTGAACCAGATGGATTTTGATAACAATGGTTGCTTGTTTACCATGACTACAATTGGCTTCAATGCTGGCTGAATGGCTTGCTAGGCCAATTTGCAGGAAGATTCATAGTGAACCGTACTGCCCAGGGATTAGAGTCATGTGGGCCCGGACTGGGTAAAGCCGGCAAATTTCCTTCCCTAAAGAGACATTCGTAAACCAATCAGTTTTAATGAAGGTTCAACAGCTCTGCAGTCACTTTTACAGAAACAAATATTTATTTCAAGATTTATAAGGCTGAATTCAAATTTCCACAATGATTGGGTGGGATCTGAGTTCAGGCTCATTTAAGTCAGAAGTGACACAACACCAGGTTATAGTCCAACAGGTTTATTTGAAATCACAAGCTTTTGGGGCGCTGCTCCTTCGTCAGGTGAAGTCACCATAACCTGGTGTCACGTGATTTCTGAGATAGTAGGAACTGCAGATGCTGGAGAATCCGAGACAACAAGGTACAGGGCTGGACGAACACAGCAGGCCAAGCAGCACCACAGGAGCAGGAAGGCTGACGTTTCAGGTTTTCTGACTTTGTCCACGGCAGTTCATCACCGGCACCTCCGCATCAGGTTCATTTAAGATCATTAGTCCAAGTCCCATGGTTTTAGTTCAGTAACAAGCCCCCTTATGTGACTGCAACATGAATAAAGAACACTATACCATCACATCTTCTTGTGACAACACTGCACCAAAATCAATATCATTGACATCAACAACCAAATTGAATGGCTTTGCATAATTTACTCTGTTAAAATTGGCGTGGTAGTCAGCGCAGAATTTAAGTTGTCAAAGCCTGACATTCTTCTGCTCGTTAAATTTTATTGCCATTCCTAAAGCAATGCCTATGGTGCTGAAGTTCAGGACAAACCTCCAATAAAATTCCCCCATGTGTGATGTATCACAAAACTTCCTGTTTTGTCCTAGGCCTGGAAAATCCCAATATTTTTGCTTCTCTGGGTGCTACTTGGAAATGTTCCGCAGTGTGACCGGAATAAATCACCTTTCCTTTGCCAAATTCACCTCTAGCCAAATTTATGATCAAATTAGCTCTATCTAATGAAACAATTCATTCCAGTATTTTCAATGTTCCTCTTAGGTTTAGCTGACCGCAGTCAAGTTATCCAACTGTGCAACAGAATTACATAATCCTTTGATGGACATGTCAGTTAATCATTGAAAAGTTGCTAATTTATTTTTGCATTCTAAATTGTGTGACTTCACACTGATAAACACCATCTGGTGTCACAAAAGCTAATATTTCATTGGCTGTATCCATTGATGGAACTTGCCGATATCCTTTTAACAAGGCATTTTTTTGTAAAACAAAACCCAAGCTTGCCCAATCCTCTCAACCCAGTTCTCTAATCATGAAATCAGATGTAATTCTGCTTTTGTTACCATGTTTGTTTTTTTGATAATCTATTTACACTAATTGTGATCCACCTCATTTTGGCTCCATCACAATAGGTAAGATTCATCTACTATGACTTGGTTCAATAATGTCCCTACCCATATTAAATTTGATTTTTTCCTATACTTTGGATCATTTCTCTAGGATGTATCTGTAATAATGTTGTTTTATGGGTAACTCATCCCCTATATTAACATCATGTTTAGCCATAGACTCATAGAGTTTCCAGCACAGAAACAAACCCTTCAGTCCAACTCATCCATGCTGACCAGGTTTTCCAAACTCAACTAGTCCCATTTACCTGTATCTAGGCCCATATCCCTGTAAACCTTTCCTATTCATGTACGTATCCAATTATCTTTTAAATGTTGTAACTGTACTTGCATCTACCGCTTCCTCTGGGAGTTCATTCCATATATGGGCCACGCTCTCTGTGAAAAAATTGCCCTTCAGTCCCCTTTTAAATCTTTACCCTCTCATCTTAAAACTATGCCCTCTAGTTTTGAATTCCCCTACACTGGGGAAAAGACCTTGGCTATTCACCCTATCTACACCCCTCATGATTTATTAATCTCTATAAAGTCACCTGTCAACCTCATATACTCCAAGGAAAAATGTCCCAGCCTATCCAGCCTCTCCTTCTTAATTCAAACCCACCAGTCCTGGTAACGTCCTTGTAAATCTCTCCTGCATTCTTTCCAATTTAATAATATCCTTCCTATGGCAGGGTGACCAAAACTGTACACAGTACTTCAAAATTGGCCTCACTGATGTCTTGTACAGCCACAGCATGACCTCCCAACTCCTATAATCAATGCTCCGACCAACGAAGGCAAGCATACCAAATGCCTTCTTCATCACCCTGTCTACCTGTGACGCCACTTTCAAGGAACTATGTAACCGAAACCCCAGATCTCTCTGTTTGACAACACTCCCCAGGGCCTTACTTTTAACTGTTCTGGTTTGCCTTCCAAAATGCCACACCTCACATTTATCTAAATTAAACTCCATCTGCCACTCCTTAGCCCATTAGCCAGGCTGATCATGATCCTAATATACTGGTAGATAACTTTCTTCATTGTCCACTATACTATCAACTTTGGTGTCATCCACAACCTTACTAATCAGGCTTTCTATATTCTCATCCATTATCATTTGTATAAATGAGAAACAAATACTTTTTCCTCGCCTATTTACAGAAGTAGATTCATGAGTCTGTAATAGCTTTCACAAATCACTTCAATTGTTTTCTGCAAGATAGCATAATATTCCATCTAACTTTTTAAGCATCTCTGTATTATTCGATCTGATTACTGGAGGGTCAATGTTTGAACTTTCAATTTATGATTTATTCTCCAATCACTCATATATATGTAGATGTATATCTCTATATCTATACATATATAATAGATATATTCCTAATTTTCACAGCACTATAAATACAATGTTCTCCTGACAAACCTCCCAGTTATGATACGCTTTAACATAGTAATATGACACATTTTATGATTTTTCCTCCTTTCTGGAGTACTCATTACATAATTCACATTGAGTTTCTTTTTGATTTGCTAGAACCCATGAATCTTGCCTTTAACTGTTTCCCAGAGATATGTAACAAGACTAACACCCAGCCTCCAATAATAAACTCTATGCTTTGGCCTTTTCATCTGTTCAATTTTCATTGTTTGTTCGGCACTTTTCAGATGCTTTTTGGACAATTCACATTTTGGTTAAATTTATCTTGAAAACTTAGTTTCAGAGCTCCAATTTATTAATTTTCTTTGATAAATTTTAGAGGTCCTAGCAACTCGTGTCTGGAATTTGTTTCAAAAGGACTGAATCCTGTGGATTCATTAGGGGCATCCCTAATGGAAAGCAGTAACAAGGGAATTTCTCTGTCCTAATCATTAAGACAATATGTTCTAAACATGGTCTTTAAAGTTTGGTGCAGTATTTCTAATGCTTTTTGAGATGGTGGTGATAATTGAGAAGATTTGAAATGTTTTATTTCCATTCTGTTCATTATTTCAATAACTATCTGTGGCACAAAATTTGAAATTTGCTCTGCTTGTACTTTTTGGGATAATCTATTTTTTGCAAAATAATTGAACTAAATCTTTCATTACCGTTTTGTGCTATATTTTTTCCCAAAGACACTACTTCAGGAAATCTTGTTGAAACATCTTTAATTGTTAAAGGTTACTGATTCCCACTCGCAGTTTTAGGTACGGGTCCCATTCAATCTCTTAAAGCCCTGAGAAATGTTTCTTTGAAAGCTGGTAATAGAACTAAATATGCATGGTTGGAGTTTTCCCTCTACCTGGCATGTCTTGGAAAATTTTACCACATCTTTATGTAATCGTGGTCAATAAAGTATTTTTAGTATTTCAGTATTTCAGCTTGTGTTTTTCTAATACCTAAGCAACCAGCTATTTCATGACCAATTTGTAAAATTTCAGCCCATTCCTCAACTAAAATGAAGGCCTTCTTTTCTTAACTCATGCAAAATAGAGGTGCAGATCAAACTTGGGGTTGTATGTGGTTCTGTCCACTCCAGAACTCAAGTTTCCAAATGTTAATAATAACATCTCATGAATTTTCACCACATAAGATCTAGGAGCAGGAAGAGGTCATTCAGCCCCTCAAGCCTGCTCTACCATTTAATACAATCATGGCTGATCTCGTCTTGCCCTTTGCACCACTTTCCTGCCTGCTCACCACAACCCTTTAACCTATTACTAATTAGAAATCTATATATCCCTAAGGTTCTTGAGTGGATTTGTAGCTCGGGTTGTAGATGTTGTGGTTGGGTGTCTCACCGAGCTGGGTCATTGTTCCGCAGACGTTTCATTACCCTGCAGGGTAACATCATCAGTGCAGCCTCCGATGAAGTGCTGTTGTGTTTTCCCACCCGATATTTAAACTCTGGGGTCTGTTGAGCTGGGTTACCTCACTTCCGGCTTTCCTTCGCAGTGGAGTATATACACGGTCTAGCTCTATTTGCTTGTTGATGGCCTTCTTTTTGGAGAACCAGGCCTCTAGGAATTCCTGTGCTTGTCTCTGCTTGGCCTGTCCTAGAATCCTGGTGTCCCAATCACACTGGTGGTTTTCCTTATCTGTGTGGATGGAGATGAGTATGTATTGGTCGTGTCTCTTTGTTGCTAGTTGATATTCATGTACTCTTGTAGCTAATTTTCTTCCTGTCTCTCCAATGTTTGTTGCCGTCTTTGCAGGGAATCCTATATATTACATTGGTCCTGTCCGTAGTGGGTAACGGGTCTTTGGTTCAGGTTAGCAGTTGGCGTAGGGTTGATGTGAGTTTGTGTGCTACTCTGATGCTACTCCTGTGTTCCACCACCTCGTCCAGGAATAGGAGCTGTTTGTTCTTTTCCTCTTCTCTGGTGAATATATTCCACTGCGAAAGAAAACCAGAAATGAGGTAACCCAGCTCAACGGACACCAGAGTTTAAACAACGGGCAGGAAAATGCAACAGCACTTCATTGGAGGCTGCACTGATGATGTTACCCAGCAGGGTAATGAAACATCTGCGGAACAACGAACCAGCTCGGCGAGCCTACCAACCACAACATCCACAAAACAAGCTACAAATCTACTCAAAAATAAACAACACCCTCACTAGGACCAGACTCACCAGAGAAGAGGAAAAGAACAAACAGCTTCTATTCCTGGACGAGGTGGTGGAACACAGGACCAATGGGGAATTCCTAACAAATGTACACAGGAAAGCCGCACACACTGACCAAGTACTGAATTTTAACAGCACCATCCTAACACACACAAATGAAGTTGCGTGAAAACTCTAAATAGGCAGCAACACACTGCAACAACACAGAACTATGCCAAAAAGAAGGAGATTACCTCCTCCAAGTATTCAAGGATAACAGATACCTGAACAACTGGGTCAGAAGATGCTTGTTACACAAACGACACCAGGAAGATACTACAATGCCCTGACACACTCATCACGCTACCTTTCATCAGGAACGCATCTGAACTGACCACAAGACACCTGGGCATCAGAGTAGCACACAAACCCACATCAACCCTTCACCAACTGCTAACCTGAACTAAAGACCCATTACCCACTATGGACAGAACCAATGTTATATACAAGATTCCCTGCAAAGACTGTGACAAACATTACATTGGGCAAACAGGAAGAAAATTGGCCACAAGAGTACACGAACACCAACTAGCAACAAAGAGACACAACCAATACTCACTCATCTCCATCCCCATGGATAAGGAAAATCACCAGTTTCATTGAGACAACACCAGGATCCTGGGGCAGGCCAAACAGAGACAAGCACGGGCATTCCTAGAGGCCTGGTTCTCCACCAAGAAGACCATCAACAAGCACATAGAGCTAGACCATATATATACTCCACTGCGAAGGAAAGCTTGAAGTGAGGTAACCCAGCTCAACGGACCCAGAGTTTAAACAATGGGTGGGAAAACACAACAGTGCTGCATCGGAGGCTGCACTGAGGATGTTACCCAGCAGGGTAATGAAACGTCTGCAGAACAACAAACCAACTCGGCGAGCCAACCAACCAGAACATCTATGTATGCCATCCTTAAAGTGTCCCAGCATCCACACTCTCCAGGATAGTGAATTCCACAGATTCATAAACCTTTGAGAGAAATAATTTCTCCTCATCTCTGTTTTAAGTCCCCTACCCCTTATGCTAAAACAATGACCTCTTGTTATAGATTGCTCCACATGAGAAACATCCTCTCTACATCTACCTTGTCAAACACTTTAGCATCTTATATACCACAATTAGATGTCCTCTTGTTCCTCTAAACTCCACCATGTGTAGGCCTAAATGTCAACATAGTGTCTATGTACAAGTTGTTCCCGTACAGCTACATCACTAGTGTTTACTTGACAAGTAGAAAATTGTCCAAGTATGTCCTGTCGACAAAGAGTAGAACAAATCCATTCCACCTAATTATTGCCCGTCAGTTTATTCTGAATCATTTGCAGAATGTGTCATTCACACTGTTATTAAATGGCAGTTGCCCCATCAATAACCTGATCACCAATGCTCAGTTTGATATAAATCATGCTTCCTGTTCGATCGTAATTAAGTAAAAGTCCACATTATTCATGCATCATTTTAATTTCCCACAAAATTCTGCAGGCACTGCCAAAATCTCCCCTACTTCCTGTCAGGTGCCAATTCTCAGGATTTTGTCTGTCATTTATAAAGATATCACAGATGGGAAGAACAGAATATTTGATTAAAGCCAAGAATCATGATGAATATGCTCACTCCTTTAAATAAAAAGAAAGAATTGCAGATACTGGAGATCTGAACAAAAAACAGAAATTGCTGCAGAAACTCAGTAGGTCTGGCAGCATCTGTGGAGAGAAAGCAGAATTAACCTTTCGAGTCCTGTCCAGTGTTCTGTTGAATGGTTTTTCTCTCCACAGATCCTACCAGACCTGCTGATGTCTTCACCACTTCCTGTTTTATTTTATGTTCACTTCCTGATTGGTTGTGGAAAGATAAAGCACATGATGATTGATGTGTTGGTGACCAACGTTGTTTTATTCGTTCACGGGATATGTGTTGCTTTCTAAGCAGGTATTTTATTGTCCGTCCGTAATTGCCCTGGAGAAGATGGTGGTGACTTGCCATCTTGAACTGCTGCAGTCTGTGTGATGTAGGTTGACCACAATGCTGTAAGAAAAGGAGACCCAATGGTTCTGAATAAATGGCGATATATTTCCAAGTCAGGATGGTGAGTGGCTTGGAGGGGATCGTGCAGGTGGTGTTGTTCCCAAGTATCTATCATCCTTGTCCTTCCCAATGGTAGACCTCACAGGGTTTGAAGATGTTGGCTAAGGAACCTTGTTGAATTGTTGCAGAGCACCTAATATGTGATACACTGCTGCCACTTTGTGTTGGTGGTGAAGGGAGTGAAGGCTGATGGTGGTAGGTGTTACAACTAGTTTCTGGAAGTTCCATAATTCATTACTTAATCTGGTATGTCATTCCTGATGGGGTATAATCAGAAACATGCACCATTTCCATTCTCTTCCTTTTCACCAGTTCCCATGTGATTTGAATTAAAATTTAAATGGCCAACAGTATTGGTGCTAAGACAAGAGGACATAGCCTCAAGATTAGAGGGAGCAGATTTAGGACTGAATTGAAGGAATTTCTTCACCCAGAGGGTTGTTAATCTATGGAATTCCTTGCTCAGTGAATTAGTTGAGGCTACTTCAGTAAACGTTTTTAAGAAAAAGGTAGATTTTTTTTGAACAATAAAGGAATTAAGGGATACGGTGAGAACGCGGGTAAGTGGATCTGAGTCCACGAAAAGATCAGCCATGATCCTATTGAATGGCGGAGCAGGCTCGAAGGGCCACACGGCCTACTCCTGCTCCTAGTTCTTATGTTCTTATGAAACCCATTGTGTGCTGACAATGCAGCAGGTACTGTTGGGCTATGTGAAAAAAAAGCTCCTGGACAAACAGGGAGGTCCTTCATTACAGTCAAAACCTTCCATGATCCAATAGATAATTCCAAATGACATAAAATTGGTTGGGAAGGTAGGTGGTAAGGATGACAAAAAGTCTGCAGAGGGTTAGGGACAGGCTCTGTAATTGAGCAAGAGCAAGCAGATATACTGTAATGTGGAAAAATATAATGTGTTTCAATTTGATAGGAAGAATAGATGTGTAGAGTGTTGCATAAATAGTAAGAGGTTGGAAAGTGTGGAAGGATGTACAAAGTGGCATAAGGTTCTTTGTTAATATGTCATCAAACACTTGCAGGTGCAGGAAGCTACTGGAAGGCTAATGGAATGTTGGCCTTTATTGCAGGACGGTTTGAGGACAGGAGTAGTGAAATCTTGCTTCAATTGCCTAGAAGTTTGGTTCGACCACACCTGGAGAATTTTGTGCAGTTTTGGCCTCATGATCTCAGGAGAGATATTGTTACCATAGAGAAGTGCAACAAAGGCTCACCAGAATGGTTCCTGTGATAGCAGGGTTGCCTGAAGTAGAGAGATTGGACAAATTGGATCTGTATTCTCGAGAGTTTCAAAGGACAAGAAGCGATCTCATTGAAATTTACAAAGTACTTAAAGGGGTAAACAAAGGAAATATAGGTGACATGTTTTCCCCAGGTTGGGGAGTCTAGAATGAGGGGGCATGATTTAAAATAAGTGTGTTGTCTCTTAGAGATGAGATGAGGAGAAATCTTTTTACTCGGAGGGTTGTGAACGTTTGGAATTCTCGACCAGAGTGGGCTGTAGAAGCTCAGTCTTTGAGTATGTTTAAGGCAGAGATTGATAGATTTCTGATTACTAATAACATACAGGGTTACAGGGATGGGCCAAGTTGAGCTGTTAATTCAGCCATGATTGTACTGAATGGCAATGTAGGCTCGATGGGCTAAATGGCCTCCTCCTGTTGTTATTGTCTCATAGCATTGCTGCCTCTCATTAACATAAGACTTTTGGAAGAACCAAGGTTGGCTTGGTCAGAGGGTTTTGAATATGTTGGCTTACCACATGATTGGCTTGTATTAATGGCTCCAGGCAGGTAGAACATTTTCCTTTCTTATAGAAGAAGACAATGTTGAGTTTTTGCATTAACTCTTTCTTGAATATTTATTGTAATTGTTCAGTGTTGTACTCATCTCTCTGTGTGATATGGTGGATGTACTGTAAAGGGCATTGTTCAAAAACGATTGCAGTAGGCAAAATTGAGGACTTTGCCAGCCAATACACTGACAGCCAAAATGTGGGCAGTATTGACACCACCCTTTAGGCTTCTCAGTTACCTATCTTGCCCACCTGTTCCTATCACCCCCAGGAAATCAGACCCACCCCACTTCTCTCCACTGTGCCACCCACTCCTATAGATATCCCTGGCCAACCACACCATGGTCTCACCTGTGCCAATGTCTAGCCTCTGTGCTGAAATTCATGCCCTTGCTTGGCACAGAAACAGAAATTGCTGGAGAAACTCAGCATATCTGGCACAGCTGTAGAGAGAAAACAGAGCTAACATTTCAAGTCCAGTGACCTTTCTTCAGAAAGGTCTTTCTTCACCTTTTGTTTACAGTGCTAGCGTTCCAGAAGAATACATTTTTTATTCACTTGTGGGACTATGATGTCACTGTCTGAGCCAGCATTTATTAGTTGTCCTTGAGAAGGTGGTGGTAAGTTGCCTTCTTGAACCACTGCAGTCCATATGTTGTAGTTTGATGCATAATGCTCTTAGGGAGAGAGTTCCAGGATTTTGACCCAGTGACAGTGAAGGAACAGTGATATATTTCCAAGTCAGGATGGTGAGTGGCTTGGAGGGGTCTTGCAGGAGGTGGTATTCCAATATATCTGCTTTCCTTGTCCTTCTAGATAGTAATGGCTGTTGGTTTGGAAGGTGCTGTCTAAGGATCTTTGCTGAATTTCTGCTGTACATCTCATAGATAGTACACTGCTACGACAGAGTATCGGTGGTTGACAGAGTTGATGCCTGTGGGTGTGGTGACAATGAAGTGGGCTGCTTTGTCCTGAATGGTGTCAAGTTCTGGAATGTTGTTGAAGCTGCACGTATGTTCAATTTCATTTTGATGGATAATTATAATTGAAATGAATATTCCTTGGAAGAATGATTACATGGATTCCTGGACATTGACATGCTTTGTTTAAAAAGGTGATAGTAGAGAAAAGCTCTTTCAGTTAGCGAATTGTGAGAGTCTGGAATGCACTGCCTGGAAATGTAATGGAGGCAGGTTCAATTGACGCATTCAGGAGGGTATTGGATGATTACCCTGAAATAGAAATGGTGTCCAGGGATATGGACAAAAGGCAGGAGATTGGAACTAGGTAACAGAAACAGTGCGGGCAGGATGGGCCAAATGGTCTCCTTCCGTGCTGTAATAATTCTGTGACTATTGGCTTCGGACAGTTAAAAACCAAAAGCATTGAAACGTTGCAAGGCACGCCTAATCCTTTAAGATTGCCCATTTAAGACCAACCCATGGTTCTTCCATTTGCCTCAAATCTTCAGGTCAGAGATCAATGGTGCGAAGGTCATTCTGTAATATCTGCCTTAACTTTGTAAGCTAATATGAAAAGAGCCGACAGTCTTCTGAGAGATTTATTATTTTATTGGCCCCTTATCACATTAACACTAAACTTCCAATTGGGGTTGAAATGCCCATCCGATCGTGCCATTTTAAATAAGAGGAATTAACAAACAACATGGGGAAGTGATTGCGAAGGCAGACTCCCAGCAGGCAACTCGCTCATGGCCCAGCCTGTGATTAAGGTGAGATCACAAAGGGAACAGGACAAGCCAAAAATTAAACTTTCTTTTTACCATTTCTTCTCAGTATTTTACCATTGAGAAGGCAACTGGAAAGACCTTGTCTCAGAGCACAGTCAGCGGTTTGTAAGTAAACATGGACAGCTAGATCCCAGCAACATCAAACATGATTAATGGCTGATTTTGCTGCTGTTTATTGAGGAATAATTGTCAACCAGAGTAGCAATGGAATTTCCTCGTTCTCTGAATGGAATTGTAGGGGTGAAACCAGCCTTGGATTCATGTCTCCACATGAGACAAAGGGAGACAGGACATGATGTTACTGGAATCCAGAGATCCAGAATAATGTTCCGGGGATAAGCGATCAAATCCAACATATTTTACTTTGATTTGATTTATTATTGTCCCATGTACTGAGATACAGTGAAAAGTATTATTTTGCATGCTATCCAGGCAAATCATACCTTACGTAAGTACATGAGGGTAATAGAACTGAATGCAGAATATAGTGTTACGGCTACAGAGAAGGTGAGGAGAAAGATCAACTCTGATGTATAAGCGGCCCGTTCAAAAGTCTGATAACAGCAGGGAAGAAGCTGTTCTTGAATCTTTTCGTACGGATTTTCAAACTTCTGTTCCTTCTTCCTGATGGAAGAGGTTGGAGGAGAGTATAGCCAGGGGGGAGGGTGGTGGAATTTAAATTCACTTCATTAGATCTGGAATTGTAAGAAATGTTCGAAATACTCATCGAGTTCACTAATGCCCTGTAGGAAGGAAATCTTTTGTCCTTAGTTGGTCTGATCTACATGTGACTGCACATCCACAGCAACTGCCCCCTGAAATGGCAAACAAGCCACTCAGCTCAAGGATAATTAGGGATGGGCAAGAAATGTTGGCCCTGTCAATGATTCCCACATGCTGTGAAAGAATAAAGAAAAGGAAATGGCATTATCAAATACCAAAGGCTTGCGTTTTCATTTCTCTTGAGCTCGAGTTGTCTCTAATTGCTGTGCAACCAATTAAAATGCTTTAAATTGTTCATGGCTAGTGGACGGCACTAGTTAGGCCAGCATTATTGGTCATCCCTAATTAGAATCATAGAATTTTACAGTACAGAAGGAGGCCATTCGACCCATCATGTCTGTATTGGCTCCTGAAAGACCTACACAGCTAGTCCCACTCTCTAGCCCTATCTCCGTAGCCCTCTAACTTCATCATGTTAAAATATATAATCCAGCTCTCTTTTGAAACCTCCTATGGAATCTGCCTCTCCCAATTTCCTAGGCAGTGCCGCATTCCAAATCCTAACAACTCTCTGAGTAAAGAACTTTCTCCTCATCTCATCTGTAGTCCTATTGCTGATGATCTTGAAATTGTGACCCGTAGTTACTGACATACCAGCAAGTAGAAACAGAATATCCTTCTTTATCCTGTCTAAATTGGTCATAATTTTGCACACCTCAATAAAGTCACCTCTTAGTCTTCTCTGCTCCAAGGAGAATAAGCCCAAATTCTCGAACCTTTCCTTGTATCTAAAATCCCCCATTCTTCATATCATTCAAGTAAATCTCCTGTGCACTTTCTCCAGGGCTTTAACATCCTTCCCTAAATAAGGTGCTCAGAAATGAACACAATACTCCAAATGTGATCCAACCAATGATTTGTAGAGGTGCAGCATCACTTCCTTGCTTTTACACTCTATGCCTCTATTTATGAACCTAAAGATTCTATAAGTCATCTTAACAACTGTTTCATTTTGCCTGGTCACCTTCAGAGAATCCTGAGGTCCCTCTGCTCCAGTACTCCCCTCAAAGTTATACCATTGAGCCTATATTATCTCTCTGTGTTTCTTCTATCAAAATGCATTACCTCACATTTCTCTGCATTGAAATTTATTTGCCAGGTGTCTGACCATTTGATCAACTTGTCAATGTCCCTCTGAAGTCACTCAGCATCATCCTCACAATTCACTATTCTGTCAAGCTTAGTATTATCTGCAAATTTAGAGATATTGCCTTCAACACCCATCTCCAAATTATTATATAAATCAGAAAAAACAAGGGTCCCAACACTGATCCCTGGGGAACACCACTTTCAACTCATCTCTAATCTGAGAAATGCCCATCTATATTTGCCCTCTGTTTCCTATCTTTTAACCAACTTCTCGTCCATGCTGCCAAGGACCCATTGATCCCAAACATTTCTAATTTGCTAACTAACCTGCTGTGTGGCACTATTTTGAATGTTTCCTGAAAGTCCAAACATACAGCATCCACAGCACTGCCCTCATCCACTGTCTGTGCCACCTTGTCAAAGGACTCAATTAAATTTGTCAGAAATGACCTGCCCTTGACAAAGCCATCCTGACTGTCTAGTATGAAGTTATTTTTCTCTAAGTGTATATTTACCTTATCCCATATCATAAGAACATAAGAACTAGGAGCAGGAATAGGCCATCCGGCCCCTCGAGCCTGCCCCACCATTTAATAAGATCATGGCTGATCTTTTTGAGACTCAGCTCCACTTACCCGCCCACTCACCATAACCCTTAATTCCTTTACTGTTCAAAAATTTATCTAGCCTTGCCTTAAAAACATTCAGCGAGGTAGCTTCAAACGCTTCACTGGGCAGGGAATTCCACAGATTCACAACCCTTTGGGTGAAGAAGTTCCTCCTGACCTCAGTCCTACATCTGCTTCCCTTTATTTTGAGGCAATGCCCTTCAGGCCTAGTTTCACCTGCTAGTGGAAACAACCTCCCTGCCTCCACCTTATCTATTCCCTTCACAATCTTATATGTTTCTATAAGATCTCTCCTCATTCTTCTGAATTCCAATGAGTATAATTCCAGCCTACTCAGTCTCTCCTCATAATCCAACCCTCTCAACTCTGGAATCAACCGAGTGAATCTCCTCTGCACCTCCTCCAGTGCTAGTATATCTCTTCTCAAGTAAGGAGACCAAAACTGCACACAGTACTCCATGGCTTCCATCAGTTTTCCTACTATTGATGTCAAGCTGACAGGTCTGTAGTTTTGTGGGTTATCATCTGCCTTTCTCTTAAACAACAGTGTCACATTTGCAATCCTCCAGGCCCCTGGGATTAATCCTGTGTTCAGAGAGACATGAAAAATTTCTGACAATGGCTCTGCAATTTACTCCTTTACTTCTCTCAGAAATCCCGATGCATCCCATTGGGGCCAGCGACTTCACTACCTGGAATGCTGCCAGCCCTTTTAGTGCCTCTTCTTTATCTCTCACTATAGTGTCCACTTGCTCAACACCCACATTTTCAACTGGGCCATTGTCACCATTTTCTAATTTGGTGAAGACAGAAGCAAAGTATTCATTTAGTATCTCTGCCATACTCTTTGCTTCAGTGAGCAGCTTACCCTGCTTGTTCCTTATGGGGTCCACTCTATTTTTAATATTTTCAATATTATTAATTTTGAAGAACATTTCACCATTTTTTTTTGCAACCTGACATCTTTTTATCATGCTTTTTCTTGACCTTCCTTATTCCAGCCATAGGCTCTCTTCTGCATTGAAGATATCTTTCCTGATCTCTATTGTTTTATTATTTGGTACGCATCATGTGCCTCCCTTTTCTTTGTTATTTCCTTATCAATATCCTTAGTCATCCAGGATACTCTAGTTTTAGACACACCTTTTTTATTTCTCATGGGTATGTACCCAGCTTGCACCCTATTCATCTCTCTTTTGAATTTCTCCCATTTTTTATCCACTATTTTATCAACCAAAATGTGTTTCCAATCAACTTTCTCCAGTTCAACTTTTAGACCCCTAAATTCTGCCCTTTTCCAGTCTGGGATTTGATTTTTATGCTTTTTCAACTTAATATTGAACCTTATTACATTAGGATTGCTATTTCCCAAATGGTTTCCCATTCTGATGTTCTCCACCTGACCTGCCTCGTTTCCTTGGACCAGATCCAGAACAGCTCCCTCCCTTGTAAGACTGGAAATGTACTGTTCCAGATAGTTCTGCTGTACACATTACAGACGTTTCTCCCTTTCTATGCCGTGGAATCGCCCTGGAGAATGTGGCAGTGAGCTGACTCCTTAAACTACTGCCATCCCTGTGGTGTAGGAGCATCCACAGTGCTGTTCAGAAGTGAGTTCCAGGAGTTTTATCCAGCATCAGTGAAGGAACAGTGATACATTTCCAAGTCAAATGATGTTAGATTTAGAGGGGAGCTTGCCTGGTGTTCCCATGCATCTCCTGCCCTTGTCCTTCTACGTGGTGGAAGTCTTGGGTTTGGAAGGTGCTGTTGGATAAGCCTTAGTGAGTTGCTGCAGAGCATCTAACAGATGGCACACACTGCTGTTTCTGTGCAACGGTGATGAAGGGAGAGAATGTTGAAGGTAGTGGATGGGGTGCCAGTTAAGCAGACAGCTTTGTTCTGGATGCTCTAAAGTCTCTTGAGACTTCTTGGAGTTGCACTGATTCAGGAAAGTGGAGACTGTACCATCTTGAGTCTTGTGGATGGTGGACAGGCTTTGGAGAGACAGGAGTTGACTCCCTGCAAGACTCCTAGCCTCTGACCTGCTGTTGTAGCCATTGTATTTGTATGGCAAGTCCAGATCGGTTTCTGGTCAAAGATAACTTCCAGGATATTGATAGTGAGGGGATTCAATGATGATAATGCCATTGATTGTCAAAGGCCAACAGTTAGACCCTTTCTCGTTGGAGACGTTTATTGCCTGTCACATGTGTGGTGTGAATGCTACTTGCTACTTATCACCCTGAACATGAATACTGTCCAGGACTTGTTTCATTTGGACATGGACTGCAGCATTGTCTGAGGATACATGAACAGTGGTGAATGTTGTGCAATCATTGGTGAACATCCCCACTCCTCACCTTACGATGGAGGGAAGGTCATTGATAAAGCGGCTGAAGATGGTTGGGCTGAGGACACTCTTAAAGTGTATTAACTGTTGTGTAGTAAATGTGAAGGGTAATTTTCACTCAGCAAGATGCCTCAAACAGCAATGACACCATGCCTTTTCCTAAGCGATATTGGTTGAGTGATCAATACTCACCAATAGCACTTTGAGTAGATCTCTTGGATCCACGTTAGAGCATTTTGCTTTTTCCATCTCATCCAAAAGACATGTCAATGGAATAATTCTGATTAAAATCCTGGAATACTACTAATGTTTAATGCAGCAAGACAACTCTTTAGGAATCACACTTGCGCTGGTATTCGAAAAGAGCTATCTGATTAGGCCCATTGTCCCATGACCTTGCAAACTTCTCCTCTTTGAGTATGTCTCCAATTCCACTGAGATCTTGAGTCTGCTTTCACCACCCTCTCAGGCTGAACATTCTGTTGTACATGGGTCTGAAAGGGTTAATACTCAGGAGTGCCATAAGCACCACCCACTATGGTGATATATGGCCCTGTGAGCAGAGTACCTTTAGATCTTGAAGGAGTGAGACCTAACTTCTGGTTGTCCTCAAAACCTCTGTAACCATGTTGATTGTATAAATATAACCTGTAACCACTTGCTAACGTGAAATAAACCCGTGTTAACTATAAGAGACTCTTTGAATTAGACCAGGAAGTGGTTGATTATTTATTTATTTGATTTATTATTGTCACATATACCATCTTACAGCGGAAAGTATTGTTTTGTGTGGTATCCAGATCATTCATACTTACATTATTACAAACCGAAAGAACCGTGGATGCTGTAAATCAGGAATAAAAACAAAGTTCATGGAAAAGCTCAGCATGTCTGGCAGCATCTGTGAAGAAAAAAATTAGAGTTAACATTTCGGGTCCGGTACCCTTCCTCAGAACTTACATAAGTACATCAGGGCTAATAGAACATAATGTAGAATATACTGTTACAGCTACAGAGAAGGTGCAGAGAAAGATTAACTTTAATATATGAGAGGTCCATTCATAAGTCTGATAACAGCGGGGAAGAAGCTGTTCTTGAATCTGTTGGTATGTGTTTTCAAACTTTTGTATCTTCTTCCAAACGGAAGAGGTTGGAAGAGAGTATAACTGGGTTGGGAGGGGTCTTTGATTATGTTTAAAAAACCAAAAGAACTGTGGATTCTAGAAATCAGGCAAAAAAAATAGAAATTGCTGGAAAAGTCAGCATGTCTGGCAGCATTTATGGAGAGAAATCAGGGTTTAGCATTTGGGTCCAATGACCCTTCTTCAGATGGTAGCTGGGAAAAAGTTGGTTTTTATGTAGAAGATAGGGCAGAAGGAGGGGGTAGGAATAAACGTTTGGTGGAGATAGAGCCCAAAGAGATAGAAGAACAGTTGGACAGACAAGGGAGTGGATAGGGAGAGTGAATAGCTGTTAAAAAAGAGTGTTAATGCCTGACAATGGGTTGTGTGTAATAG
The DNA here is from genome assembly GCF_021869965.1 of Rhincodon typus. NCBI lineage: Eukaryota > Metazoa > Chordata > Chondrichthyes > Orectolobiformes > Rhincodontidae > Rhincodon > Rhincodon typus. Next base: position 64,005,967 of record NC_063343.1, read on the forward strand.
CAGACCATGTGATAACAAGGCCTGGTGTGTGGGGTTGGAGTAAGGACATGGGATTTGATTATGATAGCTGCTTTCCCAAAGCAGTGGGAAGTGTAGATGGAATCAAATGAAGGAAGGCTGGTTTTTGTGATGGACTGGGCTGTGCTCACAACTAAGCAGGCCCTGTAGTTTCCTCACTTAAAGGATCTGTTGGCAGCAACCTTCATCTTGAGCAGCAGCTCAGTATAGTAAGCTGGCATGTCCTTACATTACACTCCAGATCACTTCACACCATGTGGCTGGCTGACTTAAGTTCTTCCTTCCCACTCAAACCTCTCCATATCCTCAACCCTGCTTATCACAAGTGTTACCTTCAATACCAACAATCCTCTGAGAACTGTGCGTTTCTCCAATTTTAACCTCTGAAGATGAACCAAACTAATAATGCTGCAACTAAAATAATGGAGGTACAATAGACCAGAATTAAAGGATTGCATAGATGTTGAAGGATTGCGGAGCTTGAGGTGGTTATGGGGACAGGGAAGGATAAGAACAGGGAGGGATGTGAAAAGAAGGATGAAATTATGGCATTGATGGCGTGGGGCCAATGTAGATAATTGATGAGCTAATGAGCATGAGAATATTGACAGCAGAGATGCAGTTTAAGGAGAGTGAGTGTGAACAGGAGAACTTTGGATTGGTCAGTTCAGAAAGACTAAAAGCACTCACAGCCCAAAACTGGTCTGATTGAGACTGGCTAAACTGTGAAGAGGATCTAAAAAGTTCAGAAAGGATTATTGATAGGCTAAACGAGTGGGCAAAATATTGTCAGGTGGACTACGGAGGTGGGTAAATGTGAGGTTGCTCTTTTGGCAGGAAGAATAGAAAAGCAGAGTACTTAAACATTGCAAAATGTTGCAGTACAGAGGGACCTGGGTGGACTTTTACTAGGGGACGCATTTTCAAAATAAAGGGTCTGTAATTTGAAAAAGAGATGAGGAGTAATTTGTTCCTTTTGAGGCTCAGCAATTCTCTTTCCCCAGAATCGACAGAGGCCGTGTTCTTGTATATAAACAAAGCTGAGTAAGTGAGATTTCTAATTGTTTAGGAAGTGAAGAGTTTTAGGGGATAGACAGGAAAGTGGAATTAAGGCCACAACAGATCAGCCATGATCTGATTGTACGACGCAGCAGGCTTGAGGGGGCAGAGTGGCCTACATCTGCCCCTACTTTAATGCTCCGGATATTCAACCTGAACATGCAAGAAGTGGAACTTTGGAAAAAGAATAATCCTCTGGGGAAAGTGCTCAATAAACTTGTTAAACTGTTTGTAACCTTTCTCTATTTCTCTTAACCTGATGCTTTTTTTTGTCTCAATACTTCACCCAACACAAGTAATAAGGACATGGGGGGCTGAGGAGAATATCCCTCCTCCTTTAACCTTTGTAACTCTGATTGAAGTTCTCCGTCTCTAATCTCTGGGAGTGAAAAAAAAATTCTTTCAATGCAAATTAGTGAAGGGAGAGCCAGGCTGTGACGTCAGGGTGAGTTTTATGTAAGAGATGGTTAATGAGAAACCATGTGTGTGTTTGTGTGTGTGTGTGTGTGTGTTTGTGTGTGTGTGAGTGTGTGTCAGGGAGGAGTGTTACGAGCTGTGAGTGCAAGCCAAAACTGCCCTTTCCAGGCTCGTGGAGATTCAGCATGTCCCTGGCTGGACTCGTACAACATGTACGTCAGTTACCTCCTGGATAAGGAAAGCAGCATGTATCCTAATTCGGTGAGGCACCCCAGCTTAAACCTAAGCCCCCAGAACTTTGCACCCCCTCCTCCCCCTCCACAGTATTCCGACTTTGCCGGTTACCACCATCATGTCTCTGGGATCAGCACGGACCCTCACCACCCTCAACCTGCTGGCACCTGGAGCTCCCCTTACGTGCCGCCCCGGGATGAATGGCACGGCTACGGGACAGGTGCCCCCACCGTCACCACCTCGCCAGGGCAGCTGGCATTCGGCCCGTCCGACTTTACCCCTGTGCAGCCCCAGGGTGGTGCTGGCCTGCTGCCCTCCATGAGCGCCATAGTCCCCCAACTCTCTCCCAGCTCTCCGAGGCGGAATCCTTATGACTGGATGAGGCGCAATCTTCAGCCCAATCCGCAAGGTAAGACGGGCGAGGGGATCGCTCAGTGGGTTCGCTCCGATGTCTGCTATGGGGCTGCGCGTTTGAGTATATGAGGCAGAGCTTGAACCCAGGTGAAAGAAAAAGAATCTGATCTGATTTGCAGTCCTTTCAAATTGCCTCGGGATGGTTTCGCGACGTTGCAGGCACTACATAAATGCAGGCCGTTGTTGTTGTTGTGGCCCGGCTGTGTCGCACAGTCACAGTCGTTGGCAGGCAGATAACTCTCAGTGCTGAAGTTGGGGCAGTGCGGAGAGAGTTCAAAGCCACTGCCTCACAGTGAATTTCCAAAGGGGGACATCTTGTGCAGGGCAGAGCTAACAAGTTGGAGAATTAAAGCACGAGAATTAGAAAGGCCTGGGGTGTCGGAGCTGAGGCTGGTGGAAAGTGCAGTCGAAGCAGGGAGGGATGGTGTTTAATGGCGACTATCTTGTTTCCCCAAGGAATGGGAACCTTTGTCGATCACTGGGCTGAACAGAGTGTTGAAAGAGATCGAGATAGGGAAAAGGCCACTCAGAGTTTTAAAAATGAGTGACTGTCAGAAAGGAAGGGATTGATGAGGTGTGAGAGTTTGGATTGCAATTGATCGGGTCTTCCTCTTAGTTTCTCCTTTGAAGCTAGAAAATGCCTCTTCGTACACCTTCTGTCTCACCGTGTGGACTAGGATTTTTACCCTACATGCTCTTATTCAAACCCAGTCTGTCGCAGGCACCCCCCAAACCCTCAGCTCAAACGCTCTGTTCTCCCCGTTTGTTTCCAAGCAATTTAAACTGAAATTTGCAGTCAACTAATTGGTGACTCTTCTCACCTTCACTGCTAGCTTTTAAAATCCTTCACGACCAAACTTCACAAGACAAAACAAAACAAGAAAGTACGCCCCCCCACCCCGGCCAAAATGATTTAAATTATAATCTGTTGCACAGGTAATCAGATAAGGTCAGGAATTGACTGACCATGGCTTCTCGTGCCAGTTAAATATTAGAAAGTGATGGAGAGGTTGTATTGTCATTCCTTCAGGTGCAAAACCAGCTGGTGAGACAGTGACTGCAGCTTCTGAAACTAACGCAGAGAACGCTGCAAAAACTCAGCAGATCTGGCAGCCTCTATGGAATGAGAAACAAGGTTACTGTTTCAAGTCTGGTGTGACTTTTCTACAGAACTGCTGGTTAACTTTATGTCATAGTCATAGCCATAGTGTCACACATCATGGAAACAGACCCTTCGGCCCAACCAGTCCATGCCGACCTCATCCCAAACTAAACTAGTGCCACCTGCTTGAACTTGGCCCATATCCCTCCAAACATTTCCTATTCACTTGCTTATCCAAATGTCTTTTAAATGTTGTAACTTATCTGTGACCAAGCAAAATGGATGTGAAAAGTGGGAATTATAATGGAGTTGGGAATTAAAACAGTCTGTTGATTCGCCCTCGCCTGCACAACTCAGGAGTTAGGGAACAACAGGGAGTTTCAGTTGGAACAGAAATCTGAGGAAAAATGTTTGAAAATTCTAAATGCTCGGCAGCAAGCTCCAGTGAGTCTGAGGAAATTCAGGCTCGCTGACTGTGAATTTATTGCAATTTTTCTTCAACAAAATTGACGCTGCAACTGAGATTGAAGGGGAGAAAAGTGAAAAGTCTATGGTTGTTAACAAACATTTCACACCCCAATCCGTCCAATACCACAAAGCATTTTTCAGCCAATTGTACGTCCTTTGAAGTGGGGAGACTGTAACAATGTGGGAAGTGTGGCAGTTACTTTGTGCATAGCCAGAGCCCACAAGCAGCAAAGTGGTAATAACCGGATAGATAATCTGTTATTTTCAGGATGTTGATCGAGGCATTGACATTCGACAGGGTGTTGGGGACAAGTTCCTTGCTCTCAGAATCATAGAGTCATACAGTTGTATAGCGCAGAAACGGACCCTTTGGTCCAAACAGTCTGTGCCGAACATAATCCCAAACTAACCTAGCTTCCCCCTACCTGCTCCAGGCCCATATCCCTCCAAACCGTTCCTATTCATGTATTTATTCAAATGTCTTTTAAATATTGTAATTGTGTCCACATCCACCACTTCCTCAGGAAGTTGATTCCACACATGAATCACCCTCTGTGTAAAAAAATTGCCCCCATTTCTTTATTAATCTCTCTTCTCTCACCTTAAAAATGTCCCACCCCAGCCTTGAAATCCTCCATCGTAGGGAAAAGACACCTACCATTCACCCTATCTATACCCCTCATGATTTTATACATTCTGGTTGATGGGGCCTCACCTTACTGTGGATAAACATATGGATGATAATGGAATAGTTTAGGTTAGATGGTCTTCAGATTGGTTTCACAGGTCGGCGCAACATCGAGGGCCGAAGGGCCTGTACTGCGCTGTAATGTTCTATGTTCTATCAAAAGACGACACACTGCAATCATGGTGCAGTCATGGAGATGGCCCAGTGGCTCAGTGGTTAGCACCAGGAACCTGGGTTCGATTCCAACCTCAGGCGACTGTCTGTGTGGAGTTTGCACATTCTCCCCGTGTCTGTGTGGGTTTCCTCTGGGTGCTTCAGTTTCCTCCCACAGTCCAAAGATGTGCAGGTTAGGTGGATTGGCCATGCTAAATTGCCCATAGTTCCCAGGGATGTGTAGATTAGGTGGGTTATAGGGGGATGGGTCTGGGTGGGATGCTCTGAGGGTCGGTGTGGACTTGTTGGGCCGAAGGGCCTGTTTCCACACCGTAGAGATTCTATGATTCACTCCCTTAGTACTGCGCTGGAGAGTCAATCTTGATTTCTGTGCTCAAACCATGGTGTGGGCCTTGAACCAAGGGCAAAGAATGCTACCATTTCAGCCATGATGTTTGTCAATAGGATAGTATTTCCAGCACTGAAATAGGCCATTCAGCCCAACCGCTTCATGCCAGTGTTTAACCTCCATCCACCTCCCTTTAGTGCACCCGTTAACATAGCCTACTATCCTGTTTCCATTTATGTGTTCATCTGGATTCCCCTTAAATGCACCGATACTACTCACCTCAACTACTCCTGGTGTATCAAGTTCCACAATATCATCAATTCTTCCTCCTGAATCACGGTTAGATGTAGTTATGACTATCTGATATTTGTGTCCCTTAGGTCTGCTCTCCTCTCTCAGAGAACATATTATACTGTCATCCTCAGTTTGAACACTGCTCAAGTCATTCAACCTATTGCCCTGACTGTGTAGGGGAACAGGACGCAAACATGTAACTCATGTTAAAGAGCTAGCAGCAACCTGGGCTTAATGAACTGAATGGCCTTCCTCAACACTGCATGTTTCTACATCCTACGGAATCTAATGCCTTGCAAAACTTAAAAAAACAGTAAAAGATTTAGCAGGGAGGAAATTATGGATTGATAATCGAGTATGAAAATTGACATCGTTGTTTTCCATCTGGCCTTACTCCCCTCACTAGACTCATCTGGGCTTGCAATCCTCTGAGAAGGCAGCAGGGTAACTCAGTAGTTAGCACTGCTGCCTTATAGCGCCAGGGCTTGGGTTTGATTCCACCCTCGGGTGACTGTCGATGTGGAGTTTGCATGATCTCCCTGTGTCTGCGTGGGTTTCCTCCACGTGCTCCGGCTTCCTCCCATAGTCCAAAGATGTGTGGGTTAGGTGGATTGACCGTGCTAAATTGCTCATAGCATTCATGGATGTGCAGGTTAAGTGAATTGGCCATGGGAAATGTAAGGGATGGGTTAGGGTGGGATGCTATTTGGAAGGTCGGTATGGATTGGTGGGCTGAATGGCCTGATTCCACACTGTAGATATTCTATGATATGATCTATGATGATCTCCACATTTCTCCAATTCTAGCCCCTTGCGCATTCCTGATTTTAATTACTACCCCTTTGACCACCAAGCTTTTGCCTGCCTGGCCCCTTGGCTTTGACTGTCTCTCCTTAAACTTCGCCACCTCTCTTTCTACCCTTCATTATGTTCCTTCAACCCTTCCTCCTTGACAAAGCTTTTGGTCATCTGTCCTGTTATGTCCTGATGAGATAATGTTTTCTCCCTTGGGACATTTCACCGTGTTTAAAGTTTCTGTTATTCCAGTGCAGTTGTTTCTCAATAAAAGAAATCCACATTAAAATCACACAATTCAGGAACATGAAGAGCTCCAAGTTTCAGTTTGGGTCGCTGGTGATTGGACTAAAAAGCTTCTTTCATGGTCAATAGGTGGTTTAGTGAGTAAACTCTTTTTGCAGCAAGCAAAACGTTCACAACACAGCTATGTGGTTCGAGCAAGAAAAAATGTGTATTTCTTTGCATTCCCTCTTAACAGCGACTGTTGATATCACTTTGTCAAGGCCCCTTCTCAAACTCAAAGCCTCATACAAGGCCTGGGAAAAGTTCTTGACGTATCTCTAGAATTTACTGGCCCAAACACTTGCCTTTGAGTTTTGGAGCAGACTGTGTATCTGCGGTCATGTGAATCTCAAACATAACGTTCCCTGAGCCCCACTTTTCCAACAGTGAGCTCTGAGAGTCTCAATATCTTTAAACTATCGGCTTGTGTTTTACAATACACAGCTCAATTAACTGGACATCACACAGCAACTCCCATTGATTTAGCATTCTTAACATTGTAAAAGCAGCAAGGTGCTTCAGTGAGGAAATTGGCAAATAAACTTGACTCCAAGTCATGTGAGGAGCTCTTCGGATGAAACATGGAAAGCTTTATCAAAAGAGTAGGCTTTAAAACGTGCCTTAAGGAAGGAGAGGGAGGTAGAGAGAAGCTTAGGCCGGGAATTTTAGGGCCCAGGCAGCTGAAAGTTGAAACGACGTGCTACAGAAGGCAGGGATTTTCGATTGCTGTAGGGCTGGAGGAGATCACAGAGTTGGGGAGTACGTGAGGAGGCTATGGATAAATATTTTAAAATGGAGGCGTTGCTGGATATTGTAGATCTGTGAGCACAAATGGTGATGAGTGAACAAGATTTGGCACGTGTTAATTAGGGCCAGCAGATTTTCGGACAATTCGAATTTGTGGATGGTGGAGGGTGGGAAGCAGATCATGATTCCCTCACTGTGGTCGAGTCTGGAAATACTCATTGGAATATAGAAGAATGAGAGGTGAGCTTTTGACACATAGAAGATTCTTAAGGGACTTGACAGGTTGGATGTGGAAAGGTTGCTTTCCCTTGAGGGAGTTTAGGTACAGAGAACATTATCTCAGAATAAGGGGTTCGCTCACTTTTCCAACAGTGAGATGATGAGGAATTTATTCTCTCGGAGGGTAGTGAATCTGTGAAATTCTTTACTGTGCAGGACTGTCGAGTCCGGGTCGATTAATTATATTTAAGGCTGAGGTAGACAAATTTTTAATCAGTAAGGGAGTCAAAGGTTAGTAGGGAAAGGACAGGAAAGTGGAGTTGATTTCATTGAATGGCAGAGCAGACTTGATGGGTTGAATGGCCTATTTGCTCCTGTGTCTTATGGTCTTAGGCATGAGAACTGTTCATGATGAAAGAAATCTCAGTAGTGGTATAGGGAGCTGTGGTGAATAACTTATGTGATGCTGCCTGATTTTATATTAGCTTTATTGTCACACGTACACTCACGAGAACAGTGAAAAGTTTACAAGTAACAACTTACCGCGCCATCTTAGGTACAAAGGTACCTAGGTACAGATTCTAAGTACAAATTCTAAGGGAGAAAAAAGCTAGAAAAATAAAGAAATAAGAAGTCCAGCATTATAGATTGTAGGAATAAATTAGAAAAATAAAGAAATAAAAAGTCCAGAATAACAATCCTTCCAACCCAGTCCATGCTCGCACCAAACCTATAGCCTGTGCTGGGCCTTGACTCCAGACTGCTCTGGAATCACATCGAGGTTGCGAGACCGCTCTGGAATCACCTTGAGGCTGGAAGTCCACACTGAGGCCACACCAGGCCTGATGTTCAGAACTAATTGAGGTTTTCACAAGGTGTGTCATATATATTGTAGCAATAACTGTAAAAATAGGACCTGTGTTGTGTTTGATTTGAATGTCCCAAAGCTAAAAGCATCGGGAGAGGTTGAATGGTTGTGCTTGTCTGAATCGAGGCCTCATTGAGAGATTGAATGCAAACTCGGCAGAACTCAATACAGTGCTTCGGACCGAACCATGTTCCCTCTGAAAACATTGCGATTTAATTTTCTTGCTGAACCGATAATGATTGACCACATCACAATCAGGAGGATTGCTGGACTGAATTTTCAATCAGTTCCAGTGGTGGGAACAGAGTCTGGCATTCCAGAGTTTCCAGGCACTGGGTAGCTTGCTGGTTTCTGAGCACAGTCCTTCCTCTGACCCAAGCAATTAAAGGGATTGTTAAGGCCCCTCTTTGTACCGGCTAGAATTATCCAGTGAGCAGACAGTGGCTAAAATGTGACTGAATCAGGAGCAAGAGAAGAACATTTGGCCCCTCGAGTATGCTTCACCATTTAGAATGCTTATCTCTTATCTTGGTCTGAATGGGGAGCCCCTATTTTTAAACTGTGTTCCTGAGTTCTTGTCCCTCCCACAGGGGAAACATCCTCTCAGCGTTCATCCTGTCAAATCTACTCAATGTCTTTTGTATTTTAGTAAGATCACCTCTCATTCCGCTTAAAGTGGTTACAGACCAAGGTGTTCGATCTATCCACAAAGGAGTAAACCTTCACTTCAGCAATCAGTCAAGTGAACTTTCTCTGAAATGCTTTCACTGCAATTACGTCCTTTCCTAAAGAGACCGAAGCTGTACACTGTACTGTTGATGGGGTCTCACCAATCCCCCATAAAATGGTAGCAAAATTTCCATACTTTTGGATCATAGAATCCCCACAGTGTGGAAGCAGGCCATTTGGCCCATCAAATCACACCAACCCTCTGAAAAACATTCCATGCCAGACCCCTCCCCAACCCCATTCCTGTAACCCTGCATTCCCCGTGTCAACCCACAGATCCCTGGATACTATGGGCAATTTAGCATGGTCAATCCACCTAACCTGCACATTTTTGGTAGGAGGAAACCAGAGCACCTCCATGCGGACACAGGGAGAATGTGCAAACTCCACACACAGTCATCCGAGGGTGGAATTGAACCCAGGTCCCTGGTGATGAGGTAACAGTGTTAACCACTGAGCCACCATGCACTGAGTTCTATTCGCTCTGCAGCAAATAACATTCCATTTATTTTGCTAATCACTTGCTATACCTGCATAATACCTTTTTGTGTTTCATGTTCCAGGACACTCAGATTCCTCTGTACTGCAGAGTTCTGTAATCACCATGCGAGTTTTTGTACTCTATTCCGACATTATAGTCCATCTTTCAACTTATTGCTGACTCAACCTATCCATGTGCTTTGCAGATTGTTAGATCCTCTTCAGATCCTGGTCTCCCCTATCTTTGTTTAATTGTCAAAATAAGCAACTGCACATTCAGTCCCTTCATTCAAACCATTGATGTAGATTGTCCCCAGCACTGATCCCACTGCAGCACTCCATTAGTTACATCTTTCCAACCCAAAAACAACCCACAATGCCTACTTTCTGTTTCCAGTTAGCTAACCAACCCTCTACCCATGTTATTTCTTACATCATGAGCTCTTATTCTCTGCATTAAACTTTGGTGTGGCACCTTCTGGAAATCCAAGTACAGTGCATCACATCCATAGATTCCTCTTTTTCCATGTTGCTTGTCGCAAAGAACTCTAATAAATTAATCAAATATGATTTCCCTTTCACAGGGGTTAGGGATACAGTCTTCCCTCAGTGGAACAGGGAGAAGTCAGCAATCCTTTAAACTATTTGAGCATTGCCCACTTCCCTGTAGCCAATTTACAAACTTACCAGGGGCCTACAAGGTGTTTAGAGGTTGTGGAGGAGCCCGCTCTCTCCCTAACCAGCATGGGCTGAACTCAGCTCCTTCAGTTTGGGGCAGGTCCCTGATTGTCCCTTCAGCTTCTGGAGTCCACCTACCCTCCTTAACTGGATGTCAGTGTGCCATGTGGTCATTAAATAGCCTTTTAATGTGAGATCAGCACATCACGCTCCTGCTTCGATTCAGGATCCAGCAGTTATCCTGACAGCAAGGTTCGAAACCTAGGGCTACATTGCAGCCCATTATTCCTATATTTCAAGTTGTTCCTAATCACGCAGATCATGTCTCTTAATAAAGCAATTTAAACTGTTGTACAATCTGAATGAAATAAGAGGAATTTGACGGTTAAAATCAACTTACATTAATTGTCTTAGTGAGTCACAATGAATTGATTGCAGATGACTACCTTGCCACTGTGGTGCTGAACTTAAAGGACCATCCTCCCATCAGTATGATATTGACAAAGAGTTTCTCTGAAATGTCACTGTTTTACTAAGGATTTTTGAAGGGTTGGCATTCACTTTCTTTATTCATTCACGGGATGAGGGCGTTGCTGGCTAGGCAGCATTTATTGCCCATCCCTAATTGCCCTGAGGGCTGTTGAGAGCCAACTACATTGCTGTGGGTCTGGAGTCACATGTAGGCCAGACCAGGTAAGGATAGCAGTTTCTTTCCCTAAAAGGCATTAGTGAATCAGAAGGGTTTTTCCAACAATCACCAATGGATTCACAGTCAGCATTAGACTTTTAATTCCAGATACTTATTGAATTTAAATTCCACCATCTGCTGTGGTGGGATTTGAACCCTGGTGCCCAGAATGTTACCTGGATCTCTGAATTAACAGTCTGGCGATAATACCACTAGGCCATCGCCTTCCCAAAACAATCTGACCTAGAGTCTGATATTTATTCCCATCAGGCAGGACAAAAGATTTAATTACACTGTGCAATAAATCTGACTCAATCACTCCCAGATCTGAAGATCCAACTCCTCGTCTTCCCCCTCCTGTAGTCTACAGGTCTCTACAAACTAAGCCTGGGGTCCCTGCTCCTTGCTTCATGGCATATTGTCTTCAATACTTTGCAGTTAATGCAGGCCAGACAATCTAGAAGCTATATATTTAGCAACTTTGAACCCACTGCTCAGGTTTACAGAGACTTAAAACTGGCAGCATGCAATTGGATTCAATTTTTTTCAGCAACATAGTCGCTTATGGGTGAGGTGGTGTGGTGGTTTTCAGGTTAAACTACCACCAGTCATCTCCCTCTAATGAGAGAGCAGCCCCATGGTCCTCTGGGGTCTTGGCAACTTTACTTTTTACAATATGAAAGGCCGTAACATGTAGGGCAAGTAATATTCATATCACACAAATTGCAGGCTATGACCATCTCCAATAGGAGACAATCTAACCACTATACCTTGACATTCAATGGTGTTACCATCACTGAATTCCCCACTATCAACATCCTGGAGGTTTCCATGGACCATAAACTCAATTGGACTCACCACATAAACACAGTAGTTACAGGAGCAGGTCAGAGGTTAGGAATACTGCGGTAAATAACTCACCATCCTGACTTAGAAATATATCACCATCCCTTCACTGCCGCTGGGTCAACATCCTGGAATTCCCTCCCTCAGGGCATTGTGGGTCTACCTACAGAACATGGACTGCAACAGTTCAAGGAGGTAGCTCATCACCACCTTTTAAAAGGTAACTAAGGATGGACAATAAATGCTGGCCCAGCCCACTAACACCTACATACTATGAATGAATTAAAAGCTCTGGACTGATTTTAATGTCTGAGTTCTTCGCCAGCTGCTTCCTGACTTTCTCACTGAAGAGCCTTGAAGTTGCTGAATTGTGACCATTCAGACATTGATGATTCAGAAGCTGTTGCCAGGTCATCTTGGCTGAAGAATAGTGAATTATTGGGACAGACAGGCGAAAGCAGCATCACTCTGTGGTTATGTGGTGCCTTAAAACTTGCAAAATGTCCAAAGGCAAATATTTCACAGAGAACTGGAAAAGGAGATGCCAATATATCTGTGGAATCTCCTGAGGGATAGATCACCTCACCTCCTGACTCCACAAAGCCTGTTCAAAACTACAAGGCACAACTCAGGAGTGTGATGGAATACACTTCATTTGCCTGGATGGGTGCAGCTCCAACAACACTCAAGAGGTTTGACACCAAACAAGACAAAGCAGGCCACTTGATTGGCACTACATCCACAAACATCCACTCCCTCCACCGACGCTCAGTTATAGCATTGTGTACTACGTGCAAGATGCACTGCAGAAATTCACCAAAGATCCTCAGACAGCACCTTCCAAACCCACAAACACTTCCATCTAGAAGATCAAGGGCAGCAGATACAGGGGAGCACCACCACCTCCAAGTTCTCCTCCAAGTCACTCACCATCCTGGCTTGAAAATATATTGTTGTTCCTTCACCGTTGCCGGGTCAAGATCATGGAATTCCCTCCCTTGTATATCCGGCTACAGCACAAGGACTGCAGCAGTTCAGCAAGACAGCTCACCACCACCTTCTCAAGGGTGATTAGGGACGGGCAATAAATGCTGGTCCAGCCAGCAAAGCCCATATCTCATAGGTGAATTCGTATAAAAAAAAATCGAATGGTCACTTGTAATAGGGAATTCAGGGAAAGCTTCCTTATACCATTAATACATCTTTTCCTAATAGCATACACAGAACAGGTCAGCAGTTAAGTTTAAATATTTTTTGTATTTTCCTTAAATGTGTTTTGATGAAGCAACAGAGCTATACAGTTTTGATAGATATTTTATCATTTTAGTTTCAACATGTGTGTTTTAAAAGACAGCTGCTCCAGGAAGGAACTGCAGGTTCAGTGACTGTCTTGCAAATTCCTATCTAAAGACCATGGAATGTTGCATCTGGATAATGTCAGGGAAATGTCAAACAGGGAGAGACTTCACAAGAGGAGATAATGAGGGGGCGACTATCTCTTTACTCAGCAAAAAGCCACCCCTTGAAAACATGTATGTCTTATCCACCATGAATATACAAAAGAGGTGTTAAAATGACTGCAACACTAGTCTCTGCGTGTGTTATTGGTCAGATGTTCTATTGTGTGAACTACAATGTTGTGAAAATCACTATTTTCAGAAACAGTCATTTCAAAAGTCCTTGCACAGCAGGTAACATAAAAGAAAAGACCATCTCTCACTCTGAATGCTGGAATTTAGATATTGTTCAAAGTGACCCGAACACCAGAATTCCTGTCAACTTGCAAACCCAAGAATTTCAAAATTGACTGTTTAACTGACAATGCCGAGTGTATTAGTGCCACCATATCACCTTCTCTACTCTTCATGAACAATTCAGAGACTGATCCATATATCTTTTTTAGCATTTATCTATTTGGGCTCACTTCCATTTGTTTTGGACTCACTTCCAGCATCCCTCTAAGTGTTTTTTCCTTCTGCGCAGATGTCCAAGGTCTGGTCTGGCTTTGGAACTGGAGGTCAATGCTGCAATCCTCATTAGGATGATGATTACCAGGCGTAGAACATCAGAGCTGGAGGCAATGTTGGTCACCTCCTATTCCTAGCTCCTAGTATCTGTATTGCATGAGTGTTTCTTCTTCTGTTTATTATTAGTAAACTCACTCTCTTTGTAAAAGCCTGATCAATTGGCACCTTTAAAAAAAAGTTCATTTGGATCAGGGAGAAATGTATCCACAAGGGAAGGGTCCTTTTAATACATTGACCTTGTTGAGACCAACCAAGGCAGTGTGTGAACAAAGAAGTGGAGCAAGTTCATTCTTCCTCACCCGAGGGCTTAGCAATTTGGAGAATCCTTTCTGGAACCATAACAAATTGGGAAACATCGCCCAGGGCCTGGTTATATCAAAGGGCAAGAAGCAAGAAAATCTGTGTAAGAGCTCACTTTCTGCTGAGAGGAGGCTAGGTAGTGAGCCTCCCCTTGTTATCTCCTCCTGTTACGTTTCTCCCTCTCTGAAGTTTCCTGACACCTGATGTGGGTCTCACACAGGACTTTGCCAGCCAGCAACTGAACTTACACCTGCCGACTTTATTTGTCTATAGAAATCCTCTGCTTAAAAAAAAACACATCTTGAAATTAAAAGTTAAAGTGTACATTGGGGTTATGAACTGTTTGTCATAACATGGCCTGGTTGGGCTGAATGGACTATTTCTATCTTGTACATTCTGTAATGCGCCCAGGCATTCACTTCACTTTGTGCAAACTGTGTGAACGATCGCAGAGGTAGAGAGCTAAATCACCAGTGCACATTGGATGCAATAAAATCATGATGATATCATTGTCAATTAAATAATCATAGAGTATTGTGTATGCTAGAAATTTGAAATAAAAACAGAGAAAAGGGTATAGATAAGGTCAACGGCTACTGTCTTTTTTCCTAGGATGGAGGATTGCAAGACTAGGAGGCATATTTTTAAGGTGAGAGGAGAAAGATTTCAAAAGGACATGAGGGGCAATTGTTTTACACAGAGAGTAGTTCATTGTGTGGAATGAACTTCCAGAGGAAATGGTGGATTTGAGTACAGTTATAACATTTAAAAGAAATTTAGATAATACATGAATAAGAAATGGCTGGAGGGATATGAGCCAAGTGCAGGCAGGTGGGACTGGATTAGTTTGGGGTTATGGTCAGTATGGACTGTGGGATCAAAGGTTCTGTTTCCATGCTGTATGACTTTATGATTCCATCGTTCTTTAAAGAGCTGTAAATATCAACAAGATTGGCAACATTTGTATTCACAGAAACAAAGTTGACATCTCAAATCAAATATGCGTCTTCTTCAGAAGAGAATAATCACAGAGGCAGTTCAGCACACTGTACTTGTGCTGGCTCTTTGAAAGCACTATCCAATTAGAATGGCTCTTCCTGCTCTCTCCAATTGCCCTGCAAATGATCTCCTTTTCAGATAGGGTTAAGATTAGGCTTAGGGTTTGTGTGATGTTGAACTTGTACAAGACACTTGTTAGACCTCGACTGGAGTATTGTGTACAGTTCAAGACACTGCGTTATAAAATGCATTGGAGAGAGAGTGCAAAAGTGATTTACAAACATGGTTTCAGAAATGAGAAACTTCAGTTACAAGGGTAGATTGAAGATGCTGGGACTGTTCCTGGAGAAAAAGGCTGAGAGGAGATTTGATTGAGATTTTCAAAATCATATGCAGGCTGGATAAATTAGATGGGGGCGAGCCTGTCCGCAGTCACAAAAGGAACAAGAATAAAAGGGCATAATTTTAAAGTGATGTGAAAGAGCAGTAAGGGTGAAGTTAGAAAAACATTTTCGCTCAGCGAGTCATTTGAGTCTAGAAGTGTGGTGGAGGGAGTTTCAATTGAGGAATTCAAGAGAGCATTGGATGATTATTTGGATAGAAATGGCATGCAAGGGAACAGGGATAAATCAGGAGATTGATACTAGGAAATAATGCTCATTTGTTGAGCCAGTACAGGTATTAAGGGGCTGAATGTCCTTCTTCTGTGTTGTGATAAATCTGTGATTCAGTAACGTATGGTATTGTGATTCTATTGTCAAAGCAATATGCTAACGGGTTCATGTTGATAGGGGGGTGAAGGGAGATAGTGATAGAGATGGAGCTCCCTGCAGTATTTGAACAGAATTCCTTTGTTATCTTCTACAACAATAAAGTCAATGTACTTGAAATGTGGAGGTGGAGATGTAAACTGGGGTAATGTTAAACAATAGGAGAGGCTGTTCTTCTGCTATTGTGTCAGTTTGGGTTTCAGATTCAATGGAGCCTCTTTGCATGCAGTCCTGTCCTTTGATCAGCCTCTGCAGCTTTCTGTTTCTCTCAGTGTTTGTAAAATGCTGTTTGTACATTTCTGTCCCCTCCCCGCAAATGCACATCAAAGGAGTTTTCTTGTTCGAAAAATAGAGGCACAATAAGTACCACCTACTCTCGTTTTCTTAAAATTGTCTTCTATTTGGCAATGGAAGGTCAGGGGTCAAAGTTGATCTCCTCAGTCCTGTCATACCTTCCAGTGATGCAGCTCCACACTGTGTTGTCGCTGTCATGCCTTCCATGTGCGTTTCCATGTGAGTGTGCATGCATACTTTGTGATTGTGTAAGAAGGTCTATCTGTGTGTGTGACCGTGAATGCACTTGTGTCTGTGTATATTTTCTGAATGTTTGAGTGACTCTCTGGTTTTATGAGAGTACAAGTTTATATTTGTGAGCATGTGTGAGTGGGCACACATCCTACAGTTATTCCAATACACACCAGTTAATCCTTACGTTAAATATTCTCTCTTTGAATAACCACATTTGGCTAAATGCACTTAAGGCTTCCTTAAAAACAAGGTAGACCTGGGGATGAAACAGCATCCAGTGCCTGTTCATAATGAGACTCAAGCATTACGAACTCTGAACCTCAAACAGGATGGAGACTAATAGTTTTAATTTGTTGGATCTATATTGTATTTAATGTTGGTACAGATTTTATTTGCCCTGATTTTATTGCCTCATTGCTCTGTTGAACTTTCATCTCTTGTGTAAGATATACGACTCTATACTACACACCGTCCCTTCTCACTGCATCCTCCATCAAGTCTTATTTACCTCCTTTTCTAACTTGCTCATTAGCAGGCACCCCCTAATGCCTCCATCAGCCCTCTCCCATCATCCCCATCACTATTATCCCTCTGGAGTTTAAACCCATTTGTAGTAGTTTTTTGTAGTAGTTTTGTCCTGAAATGTCTTCCCAACCTCTTATCCTCTTCATGACCAAGACTGCTGACTTCAAAACCAGAAATTGCTGGAAAAACTCAGCCGTCTTCAACCTTTATAATATCATCCAACTCCACGCCTGCCTCATCTCATCTGCTGCTGAAACCCTCATCAATATCTTTTGTTACCTGTCGTCTGAACTTTTCCAATGTTCTCCTGATGAGTCCCATCTTCTACCATCACCCCCTACCCCAACACACGTGTGCTTGTCCAAACCTCTGCTGTCTCATTCCTAATGGCTACCAAGTCCCACTTGATCAACCCCATCCCCTCCCATTTTCCGCAGCCTTCCATCTCACTGATCTACTACGGCTCGTATAGCAAGGTCTCAATATTGAAATTCTCAGCCTGGTGTACAAGTCCCTCCTTGAGCTTTACCCTTTTCTATCGCTGTTATGTCCTTCAGTGCTGCAAACCTGCAAGATCCCTGCATTCCCAGATTTCCATCCCTTCACCATTGGCGGCCAGGCCTTCAGCTGCCTAGACCCTCAGTAATGGAAATCCTTCCCTAGACCTCTCCTAATTTCCCTTAGGGAAGAAATACTGTTTCATTATGCCGTCTCAGTATATTTATCACTTTAGTGCACACAGACTCTTATCTGCCTAGTTTTTACTTATTGCAACAATCCAACGTACTTTAATAAATTATACCGGAACTGTTTGAAGTGGACCAAAATGGGGGTCTAGCAAATCCCTCATTTGGATCAAACTGCTTACAGAAGATGCAGTACCATTTGGTCAAAGCAAAATGAGCCCAACCTTGAGAATGAAAATAAAACTTCCTGTGAAAATGCAGGTTTGAGTTTGATTGATTGATTGATTGATTTATTGTCACGTGTACCAAAGTACAGTG